>NC_136470.1:2286276-2886276 GCF_902686455.1 Sciurus vulgaris
CAAAACCAAAGAAACACCACCACCAAAAAAAACTCCCAAAAAACAAAAAATACAACTGAAAAAAGGATTGTAGTTTCAGAAAATACATTGGTGTTTAGTTCCTCTGTGCAATAAGCCTTGCCTTCATTCAGTTTATATAGTTAGATTGAGAGTTCACCTTCATTTTATTATTTTTAAAAGAATTTTGTTTCTGGTTGTAGGTGGACACAATACCTTTATTGTATTCATTATGTGGTGTGAGGATGGAACCCAGCGCCACATGCATTCATGCTGTGCCACTGAGCCACAGCCCCAGCCCCACCTTCATTTTGAATGCTGAGAACTAGCAGTTGAAATAGAATTGAGACTGGGTGGCAGGCCCCATTTTAATACCTAGGGTTGGGTAAGGTAATACTTTGTCTTTTTTTTTTTTTTTTTTTTTTTTTTTTTTTGTAGTAGTAGTGGGGATTGAACCCAGGGCCTTGCACATGCTAGGCAGATGTTCTACTGCTGAGCTACACTCCTGGCCCCCTAATTTTAATTTTTTAATTTTTTAATTTTTTTATTTTGAGACAAGATTTCACTAAGTTGCTCAGGCTGGCCTTGAAATTGCAGTCCTTCCACTTCATCTTTGTGTATAGCTGAGATTATGGGTATGTGCCATCATGCTCAGCTAGAATAATGTCTTGACTAGATATAATGTATCACTGACTACCCTTATTATTTCTTTCCCTCGGTTTTAAACAAATTGCAAAAGCAATATAGTCTTCATTTAGCAGCTACAGGTAATCAAATTAACCATGTTTTTCTCTGTTCAAGGGTGAGGAAGGAGGAATATATAAAGAGGTAAAATTCATTCATGTGACAGATATTTAGGTAGTGCCTGCTATATTCCATATACTTTTCCCCACCCTTGGAGTTTAGCACAAAAGAAAAGAAAATCCCTGGCTGTGGTAGGTGGCAAGCAGTGGGCCAGGTTGAAAAGTACAGTAGTTAGGAGGGGACAGCAGTGCTCCCATCTGGGCACAAGGTGGCGGCCTCACACAGTGGAAAGGGGCTGCCACCTCTGAGTGCACTTGACTGTCTTCCTCCTCACTGACCTGAGTGTTGTGGCATTACCCTGTTTTTTTGTGTGTTCATTGACAGGGTCACAGCCAGCCATAGAGAGCAAGAGATCATGACTTTACCTTAATGAAGAAGTCTTTTGGGTGGTCAGAATTCTTATAGATTTTTATGCAGTAAGGATGGTAGAGATGTAATTTCCTGTTTTCTTTACTGTGTACAAGTAATATGTAGTTTAATGGTAGAAGCAAACTTTTAAGGGTTAACTGCAAAGAGGAAATTTTAAACCACTGATAGTTTTGTCTTAGTTCTTTTTTTCATTTTTTTTCTTTTTGTCTGACTGCATGTGGTATGTATATGGTATATGATTCTGTATGTGTGCATATGTATAAATACTATCTTTATTCAACACAAATATGCGACTGCATAGTTTTTAAAGTGTAATGGTCATTGGTAGTTGATTTCTTAGGTATCCAGGAATAGTGGGACAAAATAAAGAATCCCAGTAAAAGTCATGTCATTGCTCGACATATCTTAAAAGAGCAGAAAAGACAACTCAGATTTAAGGGAGAAGAAATAGCCCAAGTGATATCACCTTAGTTTCCAAGAAACATTTTAATATTGGTCTGAATATTGACCTTTAGGTTCTAATCTTCTTTCTCAGGCAGGGTCTCTGGAAAACTTAGAGACTGCCTTCGTTTCTTCTTCCACAGCTTTTGGGATGTCATGTAGTTCTCAGCAGTCCATAGGAATTTATTTGGGCTTCTCTGGCCTTCTCAGACCACTAGGTTAAAGCACTGTTCCTTCTCACTTTTTGCATTTTTGTATTTCGGGGCATGGAACCCAGAAGCTCATGTATGCTAAGCCGGTACTCAACCACTGAGCTGTATCACCAGTCTTTTTTTTTTTTTTTTTGATACCAGGGATTGAACCCAGGGGTACTTAACCTCTGAACCACATCCCCTGTCATTTTTATTTTTTATTCTGAAACCAGGTCTCACTAAGTTGCTCAGGCTGGCCTTGAACTTGTGAACTTCCTACCTCAGCCTCCACACCCCTGCTCTTTTGCCCACTCTTAATTGAGGACTGGTTTGTTAGTCTTTTCTCCTCGAGGGTAGAGTACTGTTGTTTGCTAGCTGTCACTTTTTTTTTTTTTTTTTTGGTACCAGGGATTGGACCCAGGGGCTTTTAACCAGTGAGCCACATCCCCAGCCCTTTTAAAATATTTTATTAGAGACGGGGTCTCATTGAGTTGCTTAGGGCCTTGCTAAGTTGCTGAGGCTGGCTTTGAACTCAAGATCCTTCTACCTCAGCCTCTGGAGCCGCTGGGCAGCTGCCACTCTTAAGAGACCTTCCCTCATTACAGGGGCCTTTGTTACCCTTTGTATTTGCTATTTCACAGAGTGATTGGATGAGTGCCTGTGCTGCCTGTGCATTGTGTTGTCCTCTGATTTTGTTAGTGGTGAGGGATGAGGCTGTTGTCCTGAAGCAGTTATTCTCAAAGTGTGGTTTTCAGACATTAAAAATGTGAGAGATTCTCAGGCCCACCCAGGCCCACTGTAAGAAACCCCATGGATGGGGCCTAAATCCTCTGAGTGATTCTGATATATGCTTAAGTTTGAGAATCACTGTCCTAAAGTATTGATGTTGAATCAGAGAAGTTACACCATCAGTTTTTAGCACTGTTCTCTTAAAATCTTGGACTATGTGGGTATAAAAATGATGATTTTCCTGGGTGTGGAGGTGCACACCTATAATGCCAGTTACCAGGGAGACTGAAGCAGGAAGACTGCACGTTCAAGGCCAGCCTGGGAAACTTGGTATGACTGACTTATAATAAAAAATAAAAAGGCTGGGGATATAGCTCAGTAAGCATAAGGCTCTGAGTTCAACCCCTAGTACTGACAAAATAAAATTAAAAATTTGTGTTATGTATTTGATTTTTTGAACGTAAGTATTTCTAAAACAAAAATATTTCAAGTTGATTTTTGTTGGCCATTTGACTCATCAACTAAGCGAACGTGGTGGAGAGGGAGCGTGATGTAGTTCTACCCCTTACTACGGCATTTTTTCCTCTTGATCTCTGCTGCTTCCCTCCTCCATTGACTGCTTCTGCAGTTGTTCCCATTGAGTCAGTCTGCCAGTTGGCGGGACGTGCCGTGTGAATCAGCCTGTGTTGGCACGGTCAACTCACTGAGCTGCTTTCTGCTTTTTGTGGAGCAGCTATAAGTCTGCCATGAGACAGTCGGGCTTCTGTGCTCTGCCTCCCGTCCTTTAAATAACATTTTCTTGAAGTACATGTCTGGCAGTAAAGTGAGGCCTTAAAAGCGCAAAACAAAATAATAAAAGAAGCCTTTCCCTCTGGGCTTAAAAGCTGATAGGAACTTTTAAGAATGTAGGACTTTTAAGAATTTTGGTTATTCAGAAATGTGAATATTGTGAGCTAAGAAGACAGTGTAGGCTTTACCAAGGGAGGACTGGGCAAATAATGCTTAGGAGAGATCCTTGATTTGGCATGTCCTCTGAGTATTTTTATGCCTCTTTCTCCTAGACCTGGAAAGGAAGGAGCAAGAATTGGAGCAGCTGAAACTGGACTGCGAGCATTTCAAAGCCCGCCTGGAAACGGTGCAGGCCGACAGTGGGAGGGAGAAGAAGGTAGGGTGCTGGCACTGGCTCCTCTGCAGTCAGGTCCGTGGGCTTGCTGCCTTTTGCTCCTGATGAGCAGTGCGTCTTACAGTTTGTCTTGGTAGGAATTGCATTTTTATATTCTGAATGGGTTGGTTGCTTGCTTGGTGCCTTTTAATTTTATATCTAAAAGTTCACTCCAAAGCATAAAAGGCTCATAATGTAATAAACTGGGGAAAATATTGTACACATCATGACTGAAAATTGGAGACATATTAAATCAGAAGTGGTTATAATTGATATAGGTATTTGATGATATTTTAGAAGTAACCAATTTTATTCTGTTAGGAGATGCTATAATATTTCTTCAAAATATTTAAAAATTTTAGCATCATAAATTATTTCTTCTATAAAACTATATTGGTTTGGGGGCTTGTATATCTTTATTTTAGAATAATGAAACAATAATAGTGCTAATAATAGCAGCTGGTGTGTTGGATGTGTATTGTGTGCTGGCAGGTGGTGTACAGCTATCTGAGTCTTGTGCTTCTCCCAGCACAGGAGTGTCAGCAAGTGCTGCTAATGGTAGTTACTGCTTATGTGCTAACCTGTGTTTCATATGACATCCTCATGTAAAGGAATTCTGAATGTTTGTGGCTTCTGCAGACGTTTCCAAAACTGAGCAAGCAGAAACAGGCTAGGAGTTTTATTCTTAAATTTGAGTTGGGTTGAATAGCTCATACTTAGGTTGAAAGTTTAGTTTTGTCATATTCTGTTTAGATCGTGATAAACTAAATTGTCAGTTTGGTTAGTTGCAGACTAAACGTTTCATGGTCTGAAAGAAGATGACCAACAGGCAAGAAATAATTTGATAAATGTAAAAAATGTAGTCCATTGTTCCTGTCCTTCATTAAATTGCTGAGATACCTTGTTAAGGCTGAAGCTTAAATTGAGCAGAATCTTAGATTTCTTTATTATTATTACTATTACTATTATTATTATTATTATCTTGGTACTGGAGATTGAACCCAGGGACACTTAACCACTGAGCTACATCCCCAGCCTTTTTATTTTGAGACAGGGTCTTGCTAAGTTGCTGAGGCTGGCCTTAAATTTGCAATCCTCTGGCCTTAGCCTCCTGAGTTGCTGGGATTAAGGTGTTCGTTCAGTAGTCATGGAAAAAGTGGATGTTTTGCTGGCATTCCAAATGTAAAGATTAAAATAAGTCATTCCAGTAAATGCTGGTATCAAAGGATGAAATGACTGTTGTAAAGTAGTTTTAAATCGTCAGGGTATTGTTACTGTTCTGGTACTTTGACCTTAGTTAAAATGTAGGAATATTTTAGCTTAAAATATTTTCTATTTCCATTTGAGTTTCTTGTTTAACACAGATGGAAGCCCCTGCAAATTTCCTAAAACAAGGCCATTTCTCTTTGGCAGTTGTCTTTTCTTTAGCCTTGTCTGTGGTCCCTGTTCAGGCCTGTACAGATCTTGAGCAGGACTCTGGAAGCTTCTTTTAGAGTTGAGGAACCAGGAAGGGATCCAGGGACCAGGATCCAAATTAGATTATTGCCAGTAAGTACTTCAGTATGGGTGAAAGTCACTCAGAAAAGCAGAGATGACTGAATCCAGTAAGGAAGGAAAAGTCAGAAACACAGAATGAATCTCAGTTGTGAAGAAGCATGCTGTACGAGCGGCAGCTCCCAACCCCCAGAGGAAGGCTCCCAAGCAGTTCCTGGCAGTGGTAGAGCCATTTCTTTAGCCTCAGTGCAGCCATTGAGTTGGATCAGTGTAGGAGGTGGGTTGGAACTGGACATCTGTTCATGGCATGCAGACGCTGGCTGCCCAGAAAAGGGTTCTAGCAACAGCAGCTTTGAACTCTAGAGTAGAAAGACCCCAGCTTCATAGTGTAGGCACAACTGTGGAAGGAAGGGCTGAGCTGCCACTTTAAGGTTTGCTGTTGCTCTTCACAAAGTACCTGCTCCAGGAGTCTTGTCGGCCCTGACCTGGCTTTCCTCCTTGTGTGAAAGGATCTCAGATGATGTGTGGGTTCACCTGTCTTTGAGGAGCGGGGGTCTCAGTGCTCACCTGCAGTTCCATCCTCACATGCGCTCTTTTCTGATGGCATGTGCCTTTCATGGTCAGCAAACCAACTGGGATATAGACTGCCAGTTTGTATTGTTATCTGTATTTTTATTTCTATATTTTCACTTTGTTAGGAAAGAGTTGCTACTTCTACAATAATAAAAGGGAAGTTGTTGCAGACATTAGTACCGTGTTTCAACAGACTTTTTAAAGAAAAATTAACTGATAGTAGAGCTAAAATAAAAAATGAACTGAAAATAAAAATATCTTGAATCTTGAATGTTTTCTGCTTGATAACCTCTTATGTATTGAAGTATTCACTTTAGGAAAATATATCAGGGTTTGATTGTTGCCTCTAAAACAGCTTCATTGAGGCAGATTTTGTAAATACCAAATTTTTCGGTTGTGAAAGTATACAGTTTGATAGTTTTTAGTAAATTTGTACGGTTCTAAATTATTATCCCACTCCAAACTTCGCTTATTTATTTTTTGTTAAAATTTTTTTGTGAATTGCTGCATCTATTTCCTGCCACTCTGACACTTGACACGGTCTGTTGGAATAGAGGACTCAACACTTGACATGGTTCTGTTGATCTTCCCTCTTGGGGGCCATAGGCGTGGCATGTCTCCATGTATAGTTGCTTTTTAATATTAATAATCAATATATCATTAGAAACTTATTGGAAAAACATTGGGAAGGTTTTATTGTATTGGGACACAAAATAGTGCACAATGAAAATTTAGCAGTAACACATAGATAAATATATGAAAATAAACAATTGTAGCTGTGCTTGAGTTTAAAGGAAACTGTGATTGCTTTAGTGTAATAATAGATGGATAAAGAGGCATTCCTCTGAGCTTGGATGTGGTGTTTAGCCTTTGTTGCTTTTAATAGTTGATTCTAGAGATACTTTACATAATAAAAACATTTAGGTTAGTCATAAATTTGTGCTTTTCCTATGTTTAGTATAATTCTTTGAGAATCAGAATAAGATTGTAGTCTGCCATTATATGAATTAGAATAGACTAAATATTAATTGTAAGTTGATTTCTTTGCCCTTTAATAATAGCAAAAACTTTTCACTGTTAAACACTGGAGTTCATGGAGGGGGTAGTTTCTCAGAAAATCTAGTGATGTGTTTGTTCTGAAGGTTAAAGGCTGGCAGATCATGGTGCCCTCAGTTTAGCTGGGAGACAAGGTTGTTTTAATCTAGCTGGGAAATAAGGTTGTTTTGGTCTGGGCTGGCATACAGAGAGAATGTGTACTTCAAGAAGAAGCATAGATTGTACTTTTGAAGGTTTTTCTTGTTTTAAATTAACCAAAAATGATACAATCATTACTAAAGAAAAATATGTATAAAAAGACTGGCAGAAAAAAAATAAAGACAGATTCAGCCTCAGAACACTTGGTGTCTCTGTGTGCTGTTTCTCCACCGCGCTGATGCCTCCCATCCACCTAGGACCCCTGACCCCTGCTAGGGCTGGACCCCGGCAGTGAATACCTTCAGATTCACAGGTAGTTACAAAAATTGCAGGGGAGGTCCTTCTACCCTTCTCCCAGTTCTTCCAGTGATATTTTGCATAGCTATATGTGGGGGTCCTCTTGCCATGTCCTGCATGGAGGAGGAAAGGCTTGACTGCTGGAGGAGGATGTTGGCGGTTTTTCTATTACCCAAAAAACTTACCTACTCAGTAAACACACAACAGCCAATACTTTTTTTATGAGAAGTGGGGTGTGACGGGTCCAGGCCATACCAACTCTGTCCTCTTTACAACCACGAGTCGCTCAACTCTTTTATTTATAGACAGATAAAAGAGGCAAGGACTGGAAGGAGTGTCTTCTTTGATGGACAGAATAGGGTGGAGTTAGGGGAGCCATCCTCTTAGGGGGAACATTCCAGAAGGAGATAGGGAACCTCTCCCACGCAGTGCCACATACTTCCCAGCAGTTCCTAGAAGCCAGGCCTCTGTGTCACATGGCTCAACCTAGTCTGATTCTGCTAAATAAGGACCGCTTCCCACAACTATGGAAGGCAGGAAATTGGTACTGAGGTAATCCACACACCTATTCAAGCTCACATGTGTTTCCTGGACTTTCTGTCTCCCCTGTTTTGTGTCTCCTTGTTTGTGTATGCACATGTGTATACGATCCTGTGCTATTTCAGGACATCTGTAGACTTAGGTAACCATCAGAACTGTTCCTTCACCATAGGTCCAGCTTGAACTACCAACATGGACACACCCACCCCTCCCTATGCCCAGCTCCTGGCAGTCACCTGTGCATTTTCCATCTCTTTGGTTTTTCAAGAATGTCTTAAAAATTGAATGACATACTAAGTGACATTTGAGATTGATATTTTTGCTCACATCTATTCAAGTTGTTGCACGTATCAATAGTTCTTTTGTATTGGCTACATAGTGTTCCATGGTGTTGATATGTCAAGGTTTGTTTAATTATCCCCCATTGAAGCACATCCAGATTGTTCCTAGCTTCTTGCTGTCACTAATAAGGGTGTTAGGAACATTCCTGTATGGGTTTTTGTATGAATGTGTCTTCATTCCTCTAGACGAATGCCTTAGAGTATAATGTTTTGTCATATGGTAAGTGCATGACTAGTTTTGTAAGAAATTGCCAAGTTGTTTTCCAGAGTGGCTGCACCATTACATATTTGTAAATTACCACTAGCAATGTATGAGTGAGCCACATTCTCCTAACCTTATTTGGTGTTATCATTATTTTTAATTTTAGCCATTCCTTTTTTTTTGATTTTTGAGATGGGGTCTTGCTGTGATTCTTGGGCTGTTCTCAGACTGCTGGGCACAAGGGATCTTCCTGCCTTAGCCTCTCAGTTAACTGGGACTATAGGCACATACTGCCATGCCTGGTTTTTTACTTAAGACCTTCCGATAGGTGTGCTGTGGTTTTAATTTGCATCTCCCAGTGGTGAATGACATGTCTTTTCATGTGCTTTTTTGCTGTTTCTCCTCGGTGAAATGTCTCCTCATGTCTTTTGTCCATGCTCTAATTAGAGTTTTTTTTTTTAATTTGAGTTTGAATTTTTTTTTCTTTCATTCTGTGGTACTCAGAAGTGAAACCAGGGCCTTCCATGTTTTCAGCAAGTGCTCTATCACTAAGCTACATCCCCAGCCCTTTGAGAAAATTTTTATTTTGAGTCAGGCTGTTGCTAAATTTTCTCACCTGGCCCTTGATCTTGTAATCCTCCTGTCTCGGCCTCCTGAATTGCTGGGATTATAGGCCTGTAACACCATGCCTGGCTGGATTCTTTGAATTTCTTTTGATATTGTACTATGTGTGTAGCCCTGTGCTGGGTTATATCACCTCAGCTGTCAGATGTGACCAAGGTGGGGAACAGTTCTGCTTTCTTATTCTTAGCAGTTCTTCTGTGGTCTTATGGAAGAACTGCCATAAACAGACTAATTGGAATGCAGATTGCTTTAATTGTGAGAAAAGTTAGAAATCCCAAAGGAAATGCTGAGATAGAATTTTTGCGTGTTTCTCCATGACTTGCGTGACACACACCTGAAGTCTGGAATCCAGACTGCTTTAGGATTAAGTTCAGCATGAAAGCCCCAGGGTTCGTAAATGACATTAAATAGCATTAGCTTTCCTAAAATAAGTGTGTCTATCTGTGTGACTATGTGTGAGTCTCTGTATACAGATTTGTGGCCTCCGGGTGAACAGGAGCAGACTACCTGATAGCAAGTTTTGAAATCAGCAGTGTAGGACTCATGCCGCAGTTTGGTTCCCTTTTATGTCCTAGGTGAAAAACTTCTCCTTTGGTTTTCCTGTGCTCACCTCTCTAAAATAAAACCTAAAACATCCAGTATACTTTAATTTTATGGTTTATTTAATTATGTTTGGCCTAAATGAACTTAACTCGATTTTTATATTTTTCAGTTCTCTCTCATTTTTTTGTGGTGCTGGATTCTGGGCAATCTCACTACCAAGGCTTCATGCATTCTAGGCAAGCACACTGCCATTGAGTCACACTCCCAGGCCAGTTTCTCTCTCAAGTTAGAAAATGCTGTCACCTTTTAAGGGAATTCCAGGCACCAGGAAAGTGTGGACCTGGTACTAGTGTTTGGGGAGGGCAGGAAGCCCTGCATCAGCCCAGGCCCACCTTAAGGTAAATCCTTGAGGCATGCTTATGTGATCAGGGTCTGTCAGGAGGGCAGTTCCCTTTGAAAAGAGCCTGGCAGAGACTCAGATGCTGCTGCCAGAGGGAGGCTAAGAAACCTCTCCTGGCCTCTGCTGTCTTGGTACACTGCATGGTGCCAGAGGGTGTGTGGGACACCCACCTTCACGTCCCTCCTGCTCCTGTGCCCTAGCTTCCTGCCTGGTCTTGGCTCTAGTACCTATTCCTTGTTTGACTTCACAGCTGTGTATTTCATATTCACCTTTGACAGTATTCTCATGAGGATTTGAGGATGTGTTTGCTTGGAAGGAGTCTTTTTGTGGTGCTCGGATTCCTCAAGTTCAGTTGGGTGTCTGAGCACCTTTTACTCTGCCCTGGCAGGTGGTGTTTGGAGCACCCTTGCAGGTGCTCTCAGTGTGGTGACGCTCTGTGTGGACTGCGTGTTAGGTTGTGCTTTACTCAGGCGTCCCTGTGGTGCTGTTCTTGTTGTGGGCACTGGGACCTGATTTTCACCTTCTCTTTTCACTTCACTTAAAGCAGTTAATTCAGATCTTTGGGTAATCTCTAAACTGTAATATAGTAGTGTGTTCTTTTCTAAGACTGGAGTTTACCTTTAGATGTGGATTACGACTCAGGACTACTTTTCATTTGCAGCTTTTTTCTATAATTCTGCATGCATTTCTTTAATCTGTGAAGAGGAATTTTGAAGTTGAATGCTAGTGTCTATTCTGATTTTATTTTGTTGTGAATTTAGGAGAAGCTGGCTCTTCGACAGCAGCTGAATGAAGCAAAGCAGCAGCTTCTACAGCAGGCAGAGTATTGTACAGAAATGGGAGCGGCCGCCTGCACCCTCCTGTGGGGTGTCTCCAGCAGCGAGGAAGTTGTCAAAGCGATTCTGGGAGGAGTAAGCATGGCCAGTGGCTGTCTGGATATTGTTGAATGTGCTCATGTGACTTAGAGGAGACAGCATGTCTGCCAAGACGTTTTTTAGAGACTGAATCCGTGTCCTGCTGTCCATTTGCTTTAGCTGCTTTCTTAGTCATCAGATACCTACTCTGTGGGGTCCCTTGTAATTTGGTGCTCTGGGGACATATAAAATGATGAAACATGATTTCTTGTCTCCTAGCATCCATGGGTGTACCCCTTCAGTATGGTCGCTTGATGTGTGAAGAACTTAACAAGGTCAAAGTTCTTTTTATGTATTTTATCTCATGGGTAATGTAGTACTTAATTTTTTGAATGTTATATATGTTGTTTAGCATGTGTGCACATGTGTGTACAGATGTATATATTTTTTATATATATTTATTTATTGGGAACTTTCCCAGAAAGGGAATTTGAAATGGACTTTGAATAGAGAGAGATGGCAGAAAATGGGAAGGGCAGGTCAAGGAAACAGAACCAGTGTAATGAAAGGCATGGGGTCAGAAGTCAGTCTGTTTTAGGACAGTGAGGAGGACAGTGATACAGTGGAGGATAGTGGGAGACAAGGCTTTCCAGGTAGGTTGAAATGTGATTTTGTGACCTGAGATACCAGGTTGATGATTTTACCCTGTAGGTAGGAGGACTCTGTTCTTTAAGGGTTGTGATTTCAAGTGTGATAGGACAAGAGCAGAATTTTAGGAAGATTAACCAGTATTGAGTGAGGAAGGATCAGAAGGTGGGGTGGTGGAACTTTGAATGGGACAGGAAGATTAGTATGGCTCCCTCTGGAGGAGATGGAAAGAGTCACCTGTGAGAGCCAAGTGGTTGAGGCAGAGCTGACAGCTGAGGGAAGGAAGCATGAAGCATGGGGCTAGACCCTGTGAAGATGGAGTGGGCACAGCGGGGACAGAGGGGAGACGGCGACCTCTGGTTTACTTAGCACTTATAGAAATAATGGCATTTGACTTTGGGTGGAAAAATGAGAATGTAGTTCAAAAGTGTATTGAGCTTTATTGAGGTATGATTTCCATACTGTAAAACCTACCCATTGTAAGTGTGTGATTCATGGTTTTTAGAAAACTTCTTTAACTGTGAGACCATCACAGGGTAGCCTTAGCATATTCCTTTTAATCACCCAAGAAGTTCCTTTGGGCCATTTGTAAACGTAATCTTTTTCCAGATTTCTTTTCTTTTTTTCCTTTTTTTTTTTTTTTTTGGCTTTGGGGATTAACTCAGGGGAACTTTACCACTGAGGCACATCCCAATCCCTTTTTTGTACTTTTTTATTTAGAGACAGGGTCTCACTAAGTTGCTTAGGGCCTTGCTAAGTTGCTGAGGCTGGCTTTGAACTCGTGATCCTCCTGCCTCAGCCTCCTGAGTTGTTGGGATCATAGGTATGCACCATCGTGCCTGTCTCAGATTTTTTTTTAACCATGATGAAATGTGCCTTTGGTTTTAGAGTCACTTCCTCAGAACTCTAGAGTGTGTAGGTATCTGGTGTCTGTCTCTGTCTAGTATAAATTGGTGACTTATGCAGATAGGTGGTGACGACACTTGGGTGTATGTGTAAACAATCTCAGGGATGTTTTCAGATATCTCTGTTGGGCCTCAAACTGGAGAATCTTACTGTAACTCTGGGATAGGTACTAGGTATCTCTCTCTACATAGACATATACATACATATGTCTCTAGGTAGGTGGATACTGTGTGTTATGTTTGTTGGGTATGCTGGGGATTGAACCCAGAACCTTGCACATGCTGGGCAAGTGTTCTGCCATTGAGCTAGATCCCTATCCCTTTTCATTTTTTATTTTGAGACAGGGCTTTTTTTTTTTGGACAGGGTCTTGCTAAGTTGCCCAGGCTGGCCTCAGACTTCTGATCCTGCTGCCTTAGCCTCCTGAATTGCTGAGATGCTAGGCATGTGCCACCTTATCTGGCTTCCATTATGTTTTTGAGTCAGTTGGTCTTAATTCTCCCATCATTGTGTTAATTTGTTTTATTTCATGTTGCTCTATAAATATCTTTCTATGAGTCTTCAAGGTTTTTTTTTCTTGTTCTCACTTCTCCCAAACTATTTTTTTTTTTTTTTTTTGGTACTAGGGATTGAATCCAGGGGCACTTTATCACTGAGTTAAATTCCCATCCCTTTTTATTTTTTATTTTGAGAGAGTGTCTTGCTAAGCTGCCCAGGTAGACCTTGAACTTGCAATCCTCCTGATTCAGCCTCCTGGGTTGCTAGGATTATAGGTTTGTTCCACCACAGCTGACTAGAGGGATAGATTTTAAACTATTGCTTCTATAGTTAAAACTAGTGTTTTCTGTATCCTGCACTTTGAAAATGTTTCTACACTGGTACCTATGAAAAGATGTGACATTTCCATTTCCAAAATTTCAGGATAAAGCTTTGAAGTTTTTCCACATCACTGGCCAAACAATGGAAAGTTTTGTGAAGTCACTGGATGGGGATGTCAAGGAGCTCGATTCTGATGAAAATCAGTTTGTTTTTGCTTTGGCTGGAATTGTAACAAGTAAGTGATTCTTCTCAAACTTAGTGGCTGTTATGTGCAGGGGTGGTGACAGTTGGGTGTCACCTTTCAGGATGTTTTCAGATATCTGTGGGGCTCCAGCCTGGAGAATCTAAATGTAGATCTGGGATAGGTACCAGGTGTGTATATTTTGGAGAGTTACTCACCCAACTGATAAATATCAGTTATTAAGAATGATCTGAGGAAATAGATTAATTTGTATGTTTTGCTTAGTCATGTATATCAACAGAAGTAAAAAAAAAAAAAAAAAAAAACTAGTGTACATTTGCTACTTATGTTTTGGAACCATCTTCACTTGACTAATGTCTAGCTACAGTAAGGAGCCTTAAGGTGAGCTTCACCTGAGTTCTCATTTTATCACATTCCAAAAACTTGAGTTGTCTCTAGTGAAGTTCTCCTGAGAGTTCTGATAAAATTCCATAGCAGACTGTTATAGGGGATAACTGTGATGAGGGATAACTGTTGTGGATTGTGATGCTGTGAACATTTTGTGTACAAGTTTCTGTGTGGATGTGTTTTCAGCTCTGTGTGTATATACTTGGGTGTGTGTGCTTAGCTTTTTGAGCTAGGTTGGAAAAGTGCCATGTTGTTTCCCACAGAGGCTACACTCCTGCCTCCTCCTGACTGCCTTCTCCTTGTGTTGGGAACAGTCAGTCTTTTTTCAGTCTTTTTTTTTTTAACAGATATTATCTTTATTTAGGTTTAATTCTTATAAGCCTATCACACTTTTTAGTCATGACAAATAAATAATAAATTTTTATTAGCTTTTTTTAATTCTACAGATTAAAAGTCATTAAACATTTTTAAAGGTCAATGAAGATCACTGAATTACAAACCTCCATAATAAAATCAATGTAATTTACAGACCATTTTTAACTTTTTAAATTCATAATTTTGTATTCAAAAGTAGAATTTGAATTCTAAAAAAGATGTAATAATATCAATGAGTTTACCTTCAGCATAGTTTATGAAATTCAAACTTATTTAATGACAATTAAGTAGACAAATTCATTTATACCAAACAACCAAAAAGCTTATACATATCATGATACCATTTAAGTATTTATGGTTATTACTGATTTGAAATCAAGTTCCCTTTTCAAAGATCAGTGCATCAAGATTGGTTAATCCACAAAATTGTCATCTTTGAATAAGAAACCAAAAGCAAAAGATGACATAAAAGAAAAGTTAGTTTCAAAAAAAGTAACTGCCTCCCATTTTTAAAAAAATGTACAAATTTTCTAAAGTATAAAATAGAAAGGTTAATTACATGGAAAAGACACTGCACACCTTAACTTAAATAACTAGGAGGGAAAAAAACCTCTTATTTATATACAGATCTAAGATGAATATATGCAAAGTTTTATAACTACTCCCATAAGTAGTTTACAGAGAAATGTGCCTTGTTAAGGAAGCTTTCAACCCTTCCCCATATTTGTTAGTTTTATTTCCTAGTTCAATAAAAAATGATAATGCTTTCATTACATATAAAGCAAAATAATTTTTATTTGTGATTTCTCTGAAAGGTAAGAAAAACTTACAAAGCAAAGCAAACTATGAAGCAAAAAGTGATCATAATGTTTTCAAAGAAATATGTGGCATTTGAATTTGAAACTAGCATACTGCCTAATTAATTCAGAGTAGGAAAAATAAGAATGAGGAAAAAAATAAGAGGTGAGACTAAACAGACAAAACTGCTGAGATACTCCACTTTGGCTTTAGTTTCTCTTTTGAAATATTCACCAAGCAGAAAGGCAAAGACTGCTCATTTCCACTGTAGGAACAATAGAAAATAAAATGGAAAAACTTATCACTCACTATGTTCTACTAATATTTCCTATAAAAATGAAAAGAGGGCTGTAGCCCACTAGTAAGATACTTGCCTAGTACATGTGAGGCCCTGGGTTCAATCCCTAGCACCACATACACATATATACAACAAAAGATACAAAATGAAAAGAAATTTAAGAAAAACTACACTTCCACCTAAAATAATTTAAGGAAAATCATAGTTTTAATAAATTTTTTAACTGTAATAAGAATATTCCTTTCTAAAACAAGAGTCTGAGAAGGGAAAAGCAGGTAGCTATTTTAAGCTCCAGGTAAACTAATCTTTATACTCAGGTAGTAACTTTTTAGCTAATCCTTTAAATACATAAAAATTTTCTCCCTAATCCTCCAAAATCCCATGTAAAAAAATGAAGGAAGTATCACTTATAACACAGATGAAGAAACAAAGGTAAAAGGTGAAATTACTTGTAAAATAGATTATGTTACTACCAAACCGGCAATCAAGTCTAACCTACTCCTCTATAAATGTGTTATAGACACATTGATAAGTATCAAGTGATTAAATACTAAACTTGGTTTTAACTTCAACATAAATTAGGATGGAAAGAGAGGCACCTGATCAAAAACATTCCAAATAAAACTTCAGGGGCAGGAGGTACAGTTCTATAGAGTACTTGCTTAAAATGCAGGAAGTCCTTAGTTTGACCCCCCCAGCACCTCTAGAAAGAAAATAAAACAAACAAATTTTACAAAACAGAACAGAACAAAATAAACCTCACTTCAGAATCCTTATTCCAGGAATTCTTAAATTCTATTTCTCAACTTTTAATAAGTACACTCATTTACACATCCTTTACTCTGCAACATTCATGTTTCCAATTAAAAAACTGGTCAACCCTGAGGTGAGAAGCACTATGGAAAAATGTTAATCTGCGGAAAAAGATAGAGGGAAAAGACAGAAGGAGGCTGGGTCTTTTATAATATAGTTTAACCACTATTCAGACATTGGAGCCATCTACCTCCAGACTTCCTGTTGTAAGAGATAACTAAACATCTTTGCTTTTAAAACCATAAAAGAAAGGAAGGGAGGGAGGGAGAAAGAGAAAGTTTCACATAGGATTCATAAACAAACAAAAACACCTTTTTTTCCTTGGGAAAAAAATGATTAAAAACTTGAGTCTTATGAATACTTGAGCTATGAAGATACACAAAACTGAAGTATTTGGAAGCACTGGGCTGCCTGGAGTCTTCAGCAATATCACAAAGTACTCAAAAATTCTTTGACCTTTTCAACCAGACTTTCATGTTTGTCTTTAAAATCTTCATTAACATCCAGTGTTAAGATAGGCACCTCTTGTAGATAATCAAAGTTCGTTTTCAATGTTCTGTGCAGGAGCCAACTTTCATGTTTATAGTGAAGCTTCTCTAAACATTCAAGAGGAATGCCTTGCTCTTCAGTTCTTCCTCGCAAATATATTCTACTTAAGCATTTCTCTGGAGTAGCTCGGAGATAAATGATTCCATCCAATTCAAGGCTTTGGCCAAACTGGTTATTCATCCAATCATGCCAGTCTTGATATATTGTCCATTCTGTTTCATTCATGCAGTCAGATTCATACAAATTAGATGCAAAAATATACCTCAAATTCATCTTGAGTACTATGAACATTGCACCATCTAGCAACAGGTTCAGGAACCACTTCCCATTCCTCACAAACTCGTTTAAGGATATTTACAAATGTTGACTTCCCTGCAGCGATGTTCCCTTCAATGGAGATTTTCTTGATGCGGGTAATCTCGGAGCTGGTCGCGGGAGATGGGCAGTTTCTCTTAGGCGGGGTGGCCATTCATCTTCGGGCAAGGAGTGCAGCACAGGTGCACGCGCACCGCGGAATGGGTCCAGACCTGACTCTTCTTGGCTCCCCAGCCGGCGGGTCCCTGGGTTTGACTTTGGCGCGCCGAGGCAGCTGCGGACGGAGGCGGGCCTGTAGGGTGGCTCCGCCCCCCGCAGCCCTCCTCGGCTTCTCGGCCCTCTCCCTTTTTTCAGTCTTAACAGGCATCTTCGTTGAGGTCATAGGTTGGTTCTTTGAGCCACATTTAGTTCTCATGCTGCTCAAACTCTAGGGAGACTGTTGGGGACTGTTCGGGGTCCTTAGCACTGTCATTGAATCTCCTAGAAGTGAGGTGAGTTTGTGTAGAGCTGATTTTCAATTTGAGCATGGTGGGCACAGTTTCCTCCTGCTTTGTCTCTGGATCAACTGTTGGATCATCTCTTAGGAGAGGAGCCAAGCAGAAGTATTTAGACTCTAGGGAATGGAGAGGGAGCTGGCATAGGATGAGGCACTGTGGGAAGGAAGGTGTTCTGTAGTCTTGACCTAGACCATTTCACAGCCAACCTGTTACTGCCCCATGCACTTCCAAGATGAGACACCCCCCAACTCCTGCAAGCAGCATGATATCAGGCTTTGGAGTACACATCCTCCACAAGTCCTCTTCTGGGCATGGACTTAATGGAGCCAGGGAGACCACTGGGGGAAACTATAACACTAGGCAGGTGTGCTGGGTGGGGAGAGGGTGTACACTGATGCACTGTCTGGCGAACCGTGTTGATCATCAGGAACTGTAGCTGATCATCAGTCAGTTAACTAGAAGGAAAGGGTTGTGTATTTCTAGTTGGTCCTCCTAGCAGTGATCCTGGCATGAGGACTGAAGACTGTGTTGAGGTCAGCTGAGTTGTAGGTCCTCTGAGGCCAGTGACTGTGGGCCTGGGCTGCTGGATCAGGGGACTGGCTCTGATAGGTTATGGGTCTTCTAGGCCTGCATGTCTTGGATAGCCTGTCTTCCTTGGGCACTATGATTCTCTGTTGGGGGGCTGTCCTATGCATTGTAGGATTTTTAGCCTTGTCCTTTAAGTCTGCCTGTTGGAGGCAGACACCCAAGGGTAGCAACACAAAATGTCAAAAATGTCACAAAATGTCATCCTCCTGCCCACGCCACTTTGAGAACCACTGCCGCGCCATGGCCTGATCTCTCATGCACGTAGAGAGAGAACTTCATGGTCACCTGAGTACTGGAGGCAATTGTTGTGAGGCTCACTGATCCCTGAAGGCTCTTTGGTTTCTGTGTTCTGTGGGTGTGCTTCTGACATGTTAGATGTCATCTTATCACATGAGTGCTAGTTGAGAAGAATTTGGCATTTGTTATCTATAGTATCTGTTTAGTCACAAAATTCTCTTGTCTTTCATTAATGGGTCTGGATAATTGTGAACTTTGCTTAGACAGTGTTCTTCCTTCAGCTGACAGGCCGGGCCTCCATGATGAACTGTCATGGGTGGGATTGGAATTTTCCTTTAGGAACTTGTGTCTGTCTTCAGCTAATTCAGTGAGGAGGTAAACGTGGTCAGCCTTAGAGTTTTCAGGATTAGTGGAGTGGCAGAGATTAGATACATCTTGAATCTGAGCATTCCTGTAGGGCTGCATGTGTCCTTTACATGGGCACCTCTGGGCTGAAGACTTGAAAGAAGTAGCTTGGAATCTCTGTGAATCCTGGTGGATATAATTTTCTGGGTATTGTTGACTTTTCCATCTTTATAGAACAGGACACCGTGCTGTGTGCCATGCTGTTTCTGTAAAACATTTAGCCTCAGGTGGATTGAGGGAAGGGCAGTATTTGGGTTATGACTGCTTTTGAAAGGGGGCATTATGATTTTGGTACTTGTTCATAGATCTTGGAAGATTCACATCTTTGACCATTAGTGTTTTAAAATAGGTGATGTTAAGTGGTTGCAGGACCTGGTATAGGAATTGCTTGTTTTTAAGCTGGTCACAGTTAGCCTAAGACTTGGATGACTTTAGTGGTAGAGGGTGTCTGAGAAACTCAGGTGAAGACTGACAGTGATCCATTTGGATGTTTTGGCTCTTGCTTCAGTTCTTTGTCTATGTGTTTATATCTTTCCTCATAGATAATTCTGGGACCCTGATTAATTCCTTGATTATTTCTTGAATCATATATAATATTCAGATCAACTATAAGTTGTGTATTTGAGTTTTCTGAATCTTACCCAAATTATCCTTCTGTTTAATTTTTTGAGGCAGGATTTCCCTGTGGTCTCAAACTCCTAGGCTCAAGCAATCCTCTTGCCTCAGCTTCCTGAGTAGCTGGGATAATAGGCTCACGCCACCATACCCTGCTCTGCAGTACCTTTTATCTTCCATTTGAAAAATATATCTCTGTTGAAGAAATTTTGAAGGGATTGTGTCCCAGAGAAGGAAGAAGTATTTTCTGATCATGACCCTAGAATACCAGTTACCCGTCAGGAGAAGTGAAAGATGCTGGGAGTATTCTTTTAGTGAGTGCAGTGTAGCATTGTGGGAGAAGGTCTGAACTAATTGAAGAAGCAGGGCCTTTGCTTGCAGATAGCCACAGGAATGCAGGGACTTGTGATTGAAAGTTTTTCTTCATGTGGAACAACAAGTTATAGAATTTGGCTGGAAGGAAAGCATATCACTGTACACCTTACCATTGACTTTTTTTTCTTTTAAGTGCTGAGGATTGAACTCGGGTGCTTAATCACTGAGCCACATCCTTAGCCTTTTTTTATATTTTATATACAGACAGGGTCTCACTGAGTTGCTAAGTGTCTTGCTAAGTTGCTGAAGCTGGCTTTGAACTCATGATCTTCCTGCCTCAGCCTCCCAAGCTGCTGGGATTACAGGCATGTGCCGCCATGCCCAGTTTATCATTGGTTTTTCTTACTGGGCTTCCTAATAGTGCTCACTCTGCAGAGGAAAGTTAGCTAACTGGGCAGAGGCAGATTTTGCATGCAGAGCATGAGCAGGTTTTAAGAAACATGGGAACATCTGACATCATCTGGCTCCTGTAAACAGCATCAAACAGGGGACAGTGGGCTCAACTCTCTTGGAGAGCCCTCCAGTCACAGGGGCTTCTTTCTGAGCTGACTTCTCACCAAAGAAGCAAGGTTACCCATAGCGAGAGGGAAATTGAATTTGAGGACTCACTTCCCAGTAGGACAGACCATTTCCTTCGACTCTAGGGGCTTTCTGTAAACAGTGTACAGAGGCAGAGCTCCCAGGTAGAGACTGTCCACAACCTTTGACTCTTTCCTCTTCCCCCCCAAAACCAAATAAATGAATCGATAAGAAACTTGTCACCACTAGCCCAGGAAAGTGCAAAGAAAGAAAATCAAACAATGAAAACAGGGTCAGAATGTTAATGTTAGAGGAAACATACAGAGTTACTCTTTTCCCTGATCCCCCTCAAAAAAACAGAGTGCAGTATTAGTGTTTGTAGGTAAGCAGTTTATAGAAGATAGTTCCAAGATGACCAGTAGCAGCTCATTAGTGCATTAAACATGAAAACTATATTTCTATCATTATTGTTAATTTATTTTTAAATAGCTTAATTGAGGTACAATTCACATGCCGCACATGAATTGGATAATTCCTGTTTAAAGTGCATTATTTGAATGGCTTTTAGTATATCATATAGTTGTGCATCTGTTTCTACAGTTTTAAAACATTTTGTTATCTCAGAATAAACCTATTTTACCTTAGTCATCACCCCAGTCCTGGCATCCAGCACTGGGCAACCACAATGGAGTTTCCATCCCTACAGATTTGCCTATTTTGAATATGTCACATAAATGAAATCATGCACTTTGTGACCCTTCATTTGCTCTTTTTTGTCTAGTTTATTTCACTTGGCATAATATTTTGAGGTACATTCACATTATAGTACATATCAGTGCTTTCTTCTCTTCATGGCTGAATAATATTCCAGTGAATGGATATGCTGTATTTTGTTTGTTCATATATCAGTTGATGGACATTTGGGTTCTTTCCACTTCTCAGTTATTCTTAATAAGGGTGGTATAGACGTGTGTGCAAACTTTTGTGTGGACGTATTTCCATTGTGTTTTGTATACATAGCTATGAGTGGAATTGTTGGGTCAGTTCTAGTGTTTGTAGAGCTGTCAGATCGTTTTCCACAGTGGCTGTACCATCTTACATTCCCACCAGCAGTGTGTAGGGGCTCCAGTTTTTCCATATCCTTCTCAACACTTAGTATCTGTCTTTTTGATTATAGCCAATCCTAGTGGATGTGAAGTGGTGTCTGATTGTGGCTTTGATTTTCATAGCCATGATGACTAATGATGTTGAGAACATCTTCTAACATGCTCATTGGACATTTATATATTTCCTGTGGAGAAATGTCTGTTCAACTCCATTGCCTGTTTTTAAATTGGATTGTCTTTTTTATTATTGATTTGTAAGAGCTCTGTGTATATTCCAGATATTAGTGCCTTATTGAATATATGATTTGCAGATATTTCTCTCATTCTGCAAGTTCTTTTCACTTTCTCAAAAGTATGCTATGAAGCACAGACTTTTTTTTGATTATATCCAGTTTATCTTTTCTTCAGTTGCTCATGCTTTTGGTGTCATGAAGAAACCATTGTCACAGATGTTGTGCATCTGTGGACCTCAGTCAGTTCATTGACTCCTGTTTCCAAAAAGCCTTAGTCTGAGTCTCAGTGGGGTGGTTCCCTATCCAGATACCACCTTGCCGTGGATGCAGAGATTCTGATCATGACTCTCGCTGTCTGAGTACTGTGGTACTTGAGGCTTCAAGCCCGGTATCTTCAGTTCAAGGAAGAAACTAGGAGATGAATTCCCCAGATATCTGGACATCTGCAGCAAGGGACTCCTTACTCACCAGGTTCTTTGGTAGTTGGCAAGTTGGTTCACTCCAAGAAGAGAGGTAATGACTATGGGGAGCAGGTCTCTGTGAAGCTGGTGGCTGCCATCAAAGCCTCCTTGACTCAGGGCCTTGACCCATCCTGGCAGAAAGTACAGGCTTCACTTCAGGAAGGCCTGAAATGTCCCCAGGACACCTGGTCTTTCCTTGATGTTTGTGTGGCTTCCAGGTGGGGCAGGGATTGATGCCCCTGGTGCTTGCCTGTGTGGAATCCACATTTACATACCCCTGACTCACTCCTCCTGCCCCAGCTTTGCCCCATGTCACCTCTCCCCGGCACCTCAGGAGAGGTCCTGCCTCAAAACTCAGGCTTCCTTTTCAAGAGGAAGCTAGAGAGGTCAGAATGGGTTTAGCTATTTACAGCAACTTTGGCAGCAATTCACAATTCACAAATCATTGTTTAATTCAAGGTCATGAAGATTTACTCCTGTATAGTTTTAGCTGTTAAATTTAGGTGTTTGATATATTTTGAATTAATTTTTGTATATAGTGTGAGGAAGGGATCCAGCTTAGACCTGTGCGCATGCATTTAGAGTTTTTAGCACCATTTGTTGAAAAGATAATTCTTTTATCCTTTCTCCCCTGAATTGTTGAGGTACACTTGTGGAGAGTTAATTGGCCATAAATTTGAAAGTTTATTTTGGAACCTTCAATTCTGCCATTGATCAGTGTGTCTATCATTATACCAGTACTGTCCTATTAATTTTATTGCTGAAAACATTATTATAACCTGAAGCAAAAGTATCCAACATAATACATCTTAATCTATGTATCTTTTTCAGTATTTATAACTGACACTAGATTCATTTTTCTTTTTTTTTCAGATTCATTTCTTAAAATTATATAACCACTATGATAATCTCTAGAAATACCTATAAACAATTTCAATGAAAATGAACCTAGGGAAAAACATGTTAATAGAAAATCAAGCTAGTTCTTTGTTTGTGGCGGATGATAATGAAGTCAACTCTGTAGACCTTGAGTTGACTCACAGGCATTCCAGACAGATTAGATGCTGGTAACTAAAGTGCCAACTACGATGTTAAATGAATGTGAATGAATTCTGACAGGTTGGTGAATACTGGTACCATCTGTAGAAGTTTATTCACATTTATTTTATGTTGCAGTTTGTGCTTAATTATTCATAGGATTTAGTGAAATACAGAATTGCTGTGTACTGTTATAGTACTGAATATGATATGGGACCTCATTTGCCAAGAAATTTGGTGTGTTGGGAGTCGTTGCCTGCTATGATAATAGTATATTTTTTTGCTCTGCTATTTATTTTCAGTAATAAAGTAGTAACGTTCCTGTAAACTATTCCTGTGTAACAAACCACTCCAAAATGTAAAGTCTCAACAGCATTTATTTACTCGCAAGTCTATAGTTGATGAGGTCGGGGCAGGAAAATTTGCTGCTACTCTGCAATGTCTAAGTCCTCAGTTGGGTTGACTCGAGCTGCTGTAGGGTGGGACAGCTGAGGGCGGGTGGGTGTCTTTTTCTCCCTCTTACTGCGCCACATCACTGCCCTCTTTCTGGGTGGTCTCTTCATCATGGCAGCCCCAGGCAGTGCAGGGTTCCTAGAGGAAGAGGGCAGGGACCAAGGTGGGGCATGAGGCTCTTCCTACCTAGTGCTGGGCACACAACATCAATTCTGCTGTTCTGTGGCTACAAGTGAGTCACAGCCAGAGGGGACACCTCAGTTCTTTAAGTGGGGGAATGACTGACTGAGGAGACATTCTTGTGGACCAGCTACTGGAGTCACGGCTGGCTGATGGTTCCTGGTGGGTTTTGATGGCAGTCTTCTGGGCTTCCCTAAATAATGCTTCTCCCTGTAAAACTGCCTTAGATTTCCCTTCTGCCATATTAATGATGCCAAATGCTTAATTGCTTCATTTTCCCTTAAAATATTTCTTTAGTAAAGCTGGAATGTATCATTGACTGGAGAAGGTAGTTGTAGGTTAAAATTGATTAAACACAGAAGGTAAATTTGTGTCAAGGAATGGTTTTATCCTTGGTAAAGTTAGGGCTATTGTAAAGATATGTACCAAATGACATAGCAATTATGAGGCCAAAATGCTGGAAATACAAGTAGGAATAGGGAAAAATACATTAGATTTGGGACTTCGTCCTTCTCAGCCCAGGTAAACAAAAATAATCAGGAACATGGAAAATCTGATTCTGTACAGTTGAGCTGGGAGGATCGATGAAATTTTATATTTTGCAGTTAGATTACTGTTAATTGAAGGCAAGATCAGTGTAAAATTCTTCCTCCTTTTTTTTTTTTTTGTTATTCTTAGCAAACTAAGAATAGA
Organism: Sciurus vulgaris; assembly: GCF_902686455.1. Classification (NCBI taxonomy): domain Eukaryota; kingdom Metazoa; phylum Chordata; class Mammalia; order Rodentia; family Sciuridae; genus Sciurus; species Sciurus vulgaris. The sequence continues at coordinate 2,310,540 of NC_136470.1, forward strand.
AGAAAACTTCCTTACACTAGTAAAGGGTATCTCCCAGAAGCAGAGGAGATATCACACTTAACTGTGGATCCCTAAAAGCATCCCATTAGAGCCAGGAAAAACACAAGCATGCTGCCTATCTTCCACCTTGGTTTGCTTGTCCCATGTACAGCTCTTAGTCACTTTTTTTTTTTTAATTTATTTTTATTGTAAACAAATGGGATACATGTTGTTTCTCTTCGTACATGGAGTAACAGCATACCATTTGCATATTCATAAATTTACATAGAGTAATGATGTTTGATTCATTCCATTATTTTTTTCCTTCCCCCCCCACCCCTCCCACCTCTCTTTTCCCTCTATACAGTCCCTCCTTCCTCCATTCTTGTCCCCCTCCCACCTCCCATTATGTGTCATCATCCGCTTATCAGTGAGATCATTCCTCTTTTGGATATTTGAGATTGGCTTATCTCACTTAACATGATGTTCTCCAATTTCATCCATTTGCCTGCAAATGCCATAATTTTATTATTCTTTATAGCTGAGTAATATTCCATTGTATATATATACCACAGTTTCTTTATCCATTCATCAATTGAAGGGCATCTAGGTTGGTTCCACAGTCTGGCTATTGTGAATTGAGCCGCTATGAACATTGATGTGGCTGTATCTCTGTAGTGTGCTGATTTTAAATCCTTTGGGTAGAGGCCGAGGAGCGGGATAGCTGGGTCAAATGTAGGTCCATTCCAAGTTTTCTAAGGAATCTCCACACTGCTTTCCAGAGTGGCTGCACTAATTTGCAGTCCCACCAGCCATGTATGAGTGTACCTCTTTCCCCACATCCTCTCCAACACCTATTGTTGCTTGTGTTCTTGATAATCGCCATTCTAATTGGGATGAGATGGAATGTAGTTTTTATGTAGTTTTGATTTGCATTTCTCTTATTACTAAAGATGGTGAACATTTTTTCATATGTCTGTTGATTGCTTGTACATCTTCTTCTGTGAAGCGTCTGTTCATATCCTTAGCCCACTTGTTGATTGGGTTATTTGTATTCTTCGTGTAGAGTTTTTTGAGTTCTTTATGTATTCTGGAAATTAGTGCTCTATCTGAAGTATGAGAGGCAAAGATATTCTCCCACTCTGTAGGTTCTCTCTTCACATTGCTGATAATTTCCTTTGCTGAGAGAAAGCTATTTAGTTTGAGTCTATCCCAGTTATTGATTCTTGCTTTTATTTCTTGTGCTATGGGAGTCCTATTAAGGAAGTCTGATCCTAAGCCAACAAGGTGAAGATTTGGACCTACTTTTTCTTCTATAAGATGCAGGGTCTCTGGTCTGATTTCAAGGTCCTTGATCCATTGTGAGTTGAGTTTTGTGCAGGGTGAGAGATAGGTGTTTACTTTCATTCTGTTGCATATGGATTTCCAGTTTTCCCAGCACCATTTGTTGAAGAGGCTATCTTTTCTCCATTGCATATTTTTGGCACCTTTTTCTAGTATGAGAAAATTGTATTTATTTGGGTTTGTGTCCGTGTCCTCTATTCTGTACCATTGATCTACCTTCTATTTTGGTGCCAATACTATGCTGTTTTTGTTACTATTGCTTTGTAGTATAGTTGAAGTTCTGGTATTGCGATACCCCCTGTTTCATTCTTCCTGCTAAGGATTGCTTTAGCTATTCTGGGTTTCTTATTCTTCCAGATGAATTTCATGATTGCTTGCTCTATTTCTGTGAGGTACGTCATTGGGATTTTAATTGGAATTGCATTGAATCTGTATAGCACTTTTGGTAGTATGGCCATTTTGACAACATTAATTCTGCCTATCCAGGAACATGGGAGATCTTTCCATCTTCTAAGGTCTTCCTTAATTTCTTTCTTCAGTGTTTTGTAGTTTTCATTGTAGAGATCTTTTACCTCTTTGGTTAGATTGATACCCAAGTATTTTATTTTTTTTTTGAGGCTATTGCAAATGGAGTTGTTTTCCTCATTTCCCTTTCAGCTGTTTCATCACTTGTGTATAAAAATGCTGTAGATTTATGCATGTTGATTTTATAGCCTGCTATTTTGCTGAATTCATTGATGAGGTCTAGAAGTTTTCTGGAGGAAAACTTCTAGGTTTTTGGATCCTCTAAATATAGAATCATGTCATCCGCAAATAGTGACAGCTTAAGTTCCTCTTTTCCTATTCGTATCCCTTTAATTTCTTTAGTCTGCCTAATTGCTCTGGCTAGAGTTTCGAGGACAATGTTGAATAGAAGTGGTGAAAGAGGATATCCCTGTCTTGTTCCCATTTTTAAAGGGAATGGTTTCAGTTTTTCTCCATTAAGAATGATGTTGGCCTTGGGCTTAGCATAAATAGCCTTTACAATGTTCAGGTGTGTTCCTACTATCCCTATTTTTTGTAGTATTTTGAGCATGAAGGGGTGTTGTATATTGTCAAATGCTTTTTCTGCGTCAATTGAAATAACCATATGATTCTTATCCGTAAGTCTCTTGGCATGATGGATTACGTTTATTGATTTACGGATGTTAAACCACCCTTGCATTCCAGGAATGAACCCCCTTGATCGTGGTACACAGTTTTCTTAATATGTTTTTTGGATACGGTCTGCCAATATTTTGTTAAGGATCTTAGCATCTATATTCCTCAAGGATATTGGTCTAAAATTTTCTTTCCTTGGTGTGTCTTTTTCCTGGTTTGGGTATGAGGGTGATATTAGCTTCATAGAATGAGTTTGGTAGGGTACCCTCCTTTTCTATTTCCTGGAGTACTTTGAGAAGTATTGGAATGAGTTCTTCTTTGAAGGTCTTGTAGAACTCGGCTGAGAATCTGTCTGATCCTGGGCTTTTCTTAGATGGTAGATTTTTAATGGCTTCTTCTATTTCATTGCTTGATATTGATCTGTTTAAATTGTGTATGTCCTCCTGGTTCAGTTTGGGAGGAGCATATGTCTGTAGAAATTTGTCAATGTCTTTGGTAGTTTTTATTTTATTGGAATACAGATTTTCAAAGTAGCTTCTCATTATGTTCTCTATCTCAGTGGTGTCTGTCGTGATATTTCCTTTTGCATCATGTATTTTAGTAATTTGAGTCCTCTCTCTCCTTCTCTTTGTTAGTGTGGCTAAGGGTTTATCTATTTTGTTTACTTTCTCAAAGAACCAACTTTTTGTTATGTCAATTTTTTGAATAGTTTCTTTTGTTTCAATTTCATTGATTTCAGCTTGATTTTAATTATTTCCTGTCTTCTACTACTTTTGCTGTTATTCTGTTCTTCTTTTTCTAGGGCTTTGAGCTGTAATGTTAGGTCATTTAATTGTTGACTTTTCATTCTTTTCTGGAATGCGCTCCATGCAATGAATTTTCTTCTTAGTACCACTTTCATAGTGTCCCAGAGATTTTGATATGTTGTATTATCATTCTCATTGACCTCTAAGAATTTTTTAATATCCTCCCTGATGTTTTTTGTTATCCATTTTTCATTCAGTAGCATATTATTTAGTCTCCAAGTGTTGGAGTACTTTCCTTTTTTTACTTTGTCATTGATTTCTACTCTCAGTCTACTCTCAGTCTACTCTCAGTTCTATCATTATCTGATAGAACACAAGGCAGTATCTCTATTTTTTGCATTTCCTAAGGGCTGCTTTGTGGCATAACATATGGTCTATTTTCGAGAAGGTTCCATGTGCTGCTGAGAAGAAAGTGTATCCGCTCGTTGATGGATGGAATATTCTATATATGTCTATTAAGTCTAGGTTATTGATTGTGTTATTGAGTTCTATGGTTTCTTTGGTTGGATTTTGTTTGGAAGATCTATCTAGTGGTGACAGCGGTGCGTTAAAGTTGCCCATAATTATTGTGTTGTGGTCTATGTGATTCTTGAAATTGTGAAGGATTTGTTTGATGTACAGGGATGCTGTAAATATTTACTATCGTTATGTTTTCCTGATTTATGGTTCCCTTAAGCAGTATGAAATGTCCTTCTTTATCCCTTCTGACTAACTTTGGCTTGAAGTCCACTTTATCTGACATAAGGATGGAAACCCCTGCTTTATTACTGGGTCCACGTGTGTGGTAGGTTTTTTCCCATCCTTTCACCTTTAGTCTGTGGATGTCTTTTTCTATGAGATGAGTCTCTTGCAGGCAGCATATCGTTGGGTCTTTCTTTTTAATCCATTCTGCCAATCTGTGTCTTTTGATTGATGAGTTTAGGCCATTAATGTTCAGGGTTATTATTGAGAAATGATTTGTATTCCCAGTCATTTGGCTTATTTTTGGTTTTTAAGTTGGCTTGGTTTCTCCTTTGAGTGGTTTTTCTCTAAGGTAGTTCCTCCCTTTGCTGACCTCCATTGTTGTTTTTCATTTCCTCCTCATGGAATATTTTGTTGAGAACATTCTGTAGTGCAGGCTTTCTATTTGTAAATTCTTCTAACTTTTGTTTATCATGGAAGGATTTTATTTCATCTTCCAATCTGAAGGTTAGTTTTGCTGGGTATAGGATTCTTGGTTGGCAACCATGTTCTTTCAGAGCTTGAAATATGTTGTTCCAGGCCCTTCTAGCTTTTAGAGTCTGGGTTGAGAAGTCTGCTGCTATCCGTAATGGTCTCCCCCTATATGTAATCTGATGTTTTTCTCTCACGGCCTTCAAAATCCTCTCTTTATTTTGAATGTTAGGCATTTTCATTATAATGTGCCTTGGTGTGGATCTGTTGTGATTCTGTGCATTTGGTGTTCTGTAAGCCTCTTGTATTTGATTTTCCATTTCATTCTTCAGGTTTGGGAAATTTTCTGATATTTCATTGAATAGGTTGTTCATTCCTTTGGTTTGTATCTCTGTGCCTTCCTCTATCCCAATAATTCTTAAATTTGGTCTTTTCATGATGTCCCATAGTTCTTGGAGATTCTGTTCATGATTTCTTACCATCTTCTCTGTTTGGGCAACTTTATTTTCGAGATTAAATATTTTGTCTTCATTATCTGAGGTTCTGTCTTGGAAGTGGTGTAGTCTTTTGGTTTTGCTTTCCATTGAGTTTTTTATTTGATTTATTGTCTCCTTCATTTCAAGGATTTCCATTTGTTTTTTTTTTTTTTTTTTTTTTTTTTTTTTTGAGAATCTCTATCTCTTTGTTGAAATGATCTTTTGTTTCCTGCAGGTGCTCTTTCAGCTTATTGATATTATCATTCATTGCCTGCATTTGCTCTCTTATCTCATCCTTAGGTTCGCAAATCATCTTAATCATGTATAATCTGAAGTCCTTTTCTGACATTTCTTCTAACATACTGTCATTGGATTCTATTACTATAGAATCTAGATTTGTGTGTGGATCATTTTCTTCCCTTGTTTTTTCATGTTGTTCATGTATCTTCCCCTCTAGCAGTGCAGATCTGGGGTATTGCAGATTTCCCCCTATAGGCTTATAGTGGCCCTATAGGTTTCCAAAACCCTTTCTTTAAGGGGAGATCAATATTAGCAGTGCCCAAGTCAGACACTATGCAATCCTAGACCAAATAGCCCCTATGGGGACAATAACATCATGTAAATAAGGGAGAAAGCGACTCTGAGGGAACAGGTAAACAGAAGGAAAAGAAAGCAAGAAACGTAAAGAAATAAAAACTTAAATTTTTTTTTTTAAAAAAGGAGAAAAAAGAAAATCTACCGTATAATAGTCATATACTAATGAAACCTCCCAGAGTTCAGCAGCCTGATATATGAGAGGTACCTGACAATGAGCTTCAAGCCTCCAGCAGGTGTCGCAAGATGGGATTTGCCCCACCCGAAGATCGGAGCTACGGCTTCCAGGATTATCCCAGATGGCTGCTCTGGCTTCCAAATGTGTTGGCAAATGGGGAGCTGCAGCTCAGGGGTGGACCTAGTCAACTGGAGGTCCTGGAGACAGGATGCAGTTGGTCCGGCAGTGGTCCCGGAGGTCTGGTGTGTTTGGTGTGGTTGTGGTATCCAGGAGGCCGGGTGGGATCCAGGAGGCCTGGTGCAGTCAGTTGGTCTGGGGTTCCTGGCGGCAGGGAGCAGTCAGTCAATGTGAGGCAGGGAGTGATCGGTTGGGCTGAGGGATCCTGGAGACGGGACTCAGTCAGTCCAGCCAGGGGTCCTACAGGGCCCGGCTTTTTTCTCAAAATGGCGGCAGCCACGTGTAATCAAACCTGCAGGCATTGCAACAGTGAACCTCCAGGCAGCAGCAGGCAGCTGGTTCTCCACTGGCGGTCTGCGGGTCAATCCTCTTAGTCACTTTGAATCTTGCTTTATTATTAGACCTAACTGAAGACAACTATTATGCACAGGTACATCATATACTTGGGTCACTGATGTGTCCCTATAGGTATTTGGGAATGTTGAAAGGGCCAGCATTAGCTGGAGCAGGTCCCCTAAACCTAATGTAACAACTGGGCTGGTCTCCATACTGATTCACAAGGTCTTGGTCATGAAGAAACATTCTTACTGATCACTATAGAATATACCATTTAGGAAAAATACATGTTCAGAATCGGTTTTCATATGATTTTAGTTTTGAGCCATAGTTAAAATGCTCACAGGAGGAAAAGTGAATTTTAGCATGTTCAGTCTCAGGAGTGTCATGAGCCCCCACCTTGTATTTGGATCTGATGGCTGGTGATCTGCGTTGTGGGGCAGGCTGCTCAGCAGTGGAGGTGTTGCTGGTCCACTGACATTGCTTCCTGTTTGGTTGTCCGTCCCTGGTGCTGGGATGACCACTCAGTGAACAACACTGGTTTTAATGCCTCTTCAGCTGGTTTTCCTAGTTCTTTTAGGAGAAAAACAGCAACAGATCTTCTGATCTGGACAGAATTTTCCAGATTCTGAAGCACTGTGATCTTGACACCTTGTTTGATCTCTGTTGCAGATGTTGCTGCGATAGCATGTGGTCGTGAATTCTTGGTTAATTCCAGTCGGGTGCTCTTGGACACCATGTTGCAGCTGCTGGGGGACTTGAAGCCTGGACAGTGCACCAGACTCAAAGTGTATGTGTATAGTAGCTAACAGTTCCTGTCAATTTACATGTCACGTAGACTGTGCTAATTTGGCCTCTGTTCAAGTAAACTTGAACTCTGGCAATCATTCTAAAAAATAGAAGACATAAGTTGCCTAGAGAATTTAAGGGGTGCATTGTACTTAAGTAGTACTTTAGAAAAATAAATTAAGAAAAGGGATGTCCTCTTAGAGCAACCAGTGAGTCCTCAGTACTATCAGGTGACACTTTAGAATTATATTAATGGTCTCAAAATGAACTTCATTAGTTCATTTGGTACCCATTTCCAGGTACCAAAATCTGTATTTATTTTCTGTTGTCTAACAAATGATGACAAACTCAGTGGCTAAAACAAACCTGTTTATTGTCTCATAGTTCTGTAGGTCAGAAGTCTGAGTGGGCTTGACTGCATTCTCTGCTTAGGGGTCCAGGTAGGCAGAAAACAAGGTGGGGAAGAATCTGCTTTGCACCTCTGCAGGCTGCTGGCTGAATCCACCCAGACTGACTGCGTTCCTTCTCTGTGGCCTCCTTCTTTGAGCCATGTAACTCACTATTACCCATACTCTTAGTCACTCAGTTCCTCATTTATCCCAGCCAGATGACCCTCTGCCTTTGACTGACATGTGTTTAGATTAGGCATACCTGGATAAACCACTTTTAATTAACACAGTCTGCTGATTAGCAGCCTTAATTACACCTGCACAGCCCCCTTTGCTAGATAGTTTAACATAATCTCAGGGTATGGTATATTTATAGTCCCAGGGAAGAAGTGGCCATTTTAGGGTTCTGCTGGCCACACGGTTCATTCCAAGCATGGGATGTTACTTATTGGAGCTTGTGTGTGTGTGTGTGTGTGTGTGTGTGTGTGTTTGCGTGTTTGCGCTGCGTGCATTAGAGGTTGAACCCAGAGACATTTTACCACTAAGCTATGTCCTCAGTTATTTTAATTTTTTCATCAGATTAGTAAGGCTGACCTTGAATTTGTGATCCTCCTGTTGTAGCCTCTGAAATTGCTGGGATTACAGGGTTTTTTGGTTTGTTTGTTTGTTTTTAAGTGATAACTTTATAATCAGTTTCAGATACTTCTAACCTCTCTGTCATCCTGGTTTTGGTGTCTCTTGACCCCTGCAAGCTTAGATTTCCCTGTTTCTGTATGCTGAGTTATTTTGGGTTTATCCTGAGCATTTGGGACATTGTGGTAGGATACTGGGCCTTAACTTAAACCCTTAGGAAATGCAGTCAATCCAGGTAGGTTCGTGTTGCAAGTTCTGCTGCATTTCATTGACTCCTGTTTCCAAAAATTCTTTATCTGAGTCTTAGCACCAAAATAAAATGAAGTAACCTTTTCAGCACCCTATGTATGCTGGATCTGCCCTTGTGTGTGTGCTGGGGCCCTGTGTGGGACCTGAAGGGGATGGTCTCTCTTCTCTAGTTTTGAGTCCTTTAGGGGCTGTTTTTGGGGGGAGGGCTGTTTTTGATGAGATCCACACAAGCACATATCTTGGGGAGAGACAGGAGTTTACACCTTTGTGGGGTCACTTTCCTGAGCCCCTACCTCTCTACAACATCCCTAAAACTGTGTGTTTCCCTAGGTCTCCCTCTTTCAGCCTCTGCCTGGCAATGCTGGGGCTTGGTGTGCCCTGTTGTGTGTTCCTGCTGCCACCGCCCTTGCCGCTCTTTCCATAGCTGCTCAGTAGGGAACTCAGGCTCGCAGATCCTCAGGGATGGGAAGAGTCCCCTTCTGCTGCTTGAGTTGCCTGGTGGCTCCCTCTGCCATCACAGGGCTGATAGCAGACCTTTCCCATTCCTCTGGCCTGAACCAGGGGCCTTCTCTTACCACACTGTGTGGACAGTGCTACTGCTGGGTTTGGGACCAGAGTCCAGGCCAGGAGAGCTGCTGTTTTTTTTTTTTAGTTGTAGATGGACACAGTACCTTCATTTTATTTATGTGGTGCTGGAGATCCAACCCAGTGCCTCACACATGTGAGGCCAACCCCAGCCCAGCTGCTGTCTTTTTGATCCTTCATATTTTTCCCCCAATATTCCTGCTACTGTTTACTTTTCAGAAACATCAAGTAGCCACTCCATGTGTTCTCTTCAGAATCTATAGCTACAATCAGTTGAAACAAGTGAGCTTGTGCCATGCTGTTTGGACCAGACTCCAGTCTGTTTTAGTGTTTTGTGTAACACATCTGTGCACATACTACAATATACCACATATGTATGTTTAGTTTTGTTTTAGGTATAGTTTTACAAATTGCCTATGGATCTGGTTTATCTCTTTTAGGTATCTCACACCAAAGCAGAGGTAATATTTGGGTCATCCTTTCCCTGACCGAAGGGCATTTGGTGTTCTCAAGTTTTACTCTGCAGCTGAAATGCTGCACCCTTGGCATGCGTCTCCTGGCTGACCTGTGTGAATCCCCTGGGGGTTTCCTTACAAGTGTAGTATTTGAGAAGTGGAACACTCCCATCTTTAGTGTGGGGCGATGCTGCCCATGCACATACTTGGCACCTGCAGTGTGTGTTCCCTGTGTCCTTGTCAGTTATCCATTAAGTTATCCTGCCACCTGCCTCCTCCCTCTCAGTGAGAGTCCTCAGTGTCCTCACTGTTTAGGCTTTCCCTGAGTCAGCTGCCCATGCCCTCTGTCCATTTCCTGTTGTGTCTCATGTTCTCAATAATGTGCTGCAGCTGATCCCTTGCCTTCTTTGCTTCAGTGGTCCCTACCAGGTCCAGCTTGGGGCCCTCCTGCAGCTTCAAGGCTAGGCTTTGTGTGAGGGTTGGGTCCCTGCCAGCCTCTGGGCTTCTAGTCCTTGGAACTCTGTGTCTTTGGGTCCTAGTGAGCTCCTGTCGATTTCAGTGGGCTTGGGATGATTTGCCTGCCAAGCCATTTGCTTCCTTTCTCAGCAGCCTTCCAGTGTTGCATACAGACTATTAGCTTCTAGTAGCTTGGGGTCTTGGCAGCACCATCCTGTGGCATCCTCCTGCTAGTAGTTGGCTGCCTCTTCTCTTTTCCAGGGTGTGTCCTCTCCTGGCCATCACCTTCATTGCTGACCCCCAGCCTCGAGCCTTCTGGACCTTTGCTGTAATATAAATAAGCTGCTCTTATGGGCCTTTCCTGCCTTGCCTAAGCTGAAGCTTACCCTGCTCTGCTCCTTTCTAGCAGGTGGTACCTCAGACTGAGATGGTGTTAGCTTTCTCCTAGCTGCTGGCTTTTTAAAGGCCATTTCTCTTCTACTCATGAAAAAATTCTAAATTCAAGCAACCAGTTATCTCCGTTTTCACCCTTTTTTCAAAATTTATTTTTATTTTTTATTGGTGCATTGTAATTATATGTACCAGTGGGATTCATTATGCCATATTGTACAAGTGTATAACATAATTAGATGAATTTCATTTCCCAGTACCTTCCCATATCCACCCTTTCTCATCACTCTCCTTTTCTAACCATCAAGGCACTTCTCTTCTTTTGTAAAGGATTGACTTGTTGGTTTCCTCCTCCTGCATTCCATCTCCAGTAACTGGAACATCTTGGGGGATGATTCCTTTAGTAGTCTGATTCCAGGTCCTTTGCCTTCCTTGGTTCCCAGGATTTACTGTGGTCTCTACTGTGGTTGGTGTTCTTGTGGCCTAGCCACCCTGAGATAGTCAACACTGCTGTGTGTTCAGCCTGCCTCTCAGTCCTCTGCCTCCTTATCACACCATCCACCTCGTGGATGCATCCCGTCTCCCCATGTGTCCAACCTTGAGCCAGGTCAGCCATCTACTTTTCCCTCTGTATTGCCGGGACTGCTGTGTGATGCTCGAGAAGGTCCCCAAATGTGTGGATTTGTGTCATTTCACCCTCTCCTGGTGTTCAGCACTCTTTGGATCCTGTTTTGTTCTGACTATTGTTTCTTCGGGGTTAAGGGCAGACTTGGGACACTCTGGGTGAGCCCCAGTTCATCTCTGCTATGCCTACTCCATAGGTGGATGTCAAATGCATGCAGAGAATGGAGGGTGTGAATGTGGGCTGACTCAGCCTGGTGGCTTCCTTTGCTTGTGCCCACCTACCCTCTCTTCTCTCTTGTGTCAGGAGAAGCATGTGTGTGTGTGGGGGGGGTGTTTGTGTCTGTGTCTATGAACAGCCCTCCCTCCCTGTTTTTGATTGACTGTCCTCTGGGGTTTTTAGTCCTATAGCATGTTCAGGTCTCTTTCCACTGGCTTCTCTGCAGCCTTTTTCCTCCCTGGGGTCCACAAAAACTGTCTGCAGAGAAGGGTCCAAAGAGTTCCCAGGGAGAAGGGGACTATATTATTTGAAAATGCTTCTAGGAATGTTTCCTCAGAATGCCTAAGACAGTGGCAGTGTTGGAGAAGCATTCGTGGAGAGGCAGGTATACAGTGCAGCCTGTCCATGCCCAGAGCACTTTGCTTCTGCCCATGCCTTGCCATTCTGGGCAGTACAGCTTTGTCTTCACACAGTTCTCTGTCCTCAGACTTGCTACCCAGGAAGGGCTTAGGAGTACAATGCATTGAGTAAGGTCAGCTGCTCATCCCGGGTTATGGTGTTTGCTGTCAAAAAGCTGTGCAAAAGTGTCCCTGTGCCTTTTGGTGGTCTCACCCCTTCTTTTTATAAGGACTGATTTAATGCCATTTGAAAGGAATCTTTAGGGCTGGAGTTGTTGCTCAGTGGTTGAGCGCTTCCTAGCATGTGTGAGGCCCTGGGTTCGAGTCTCAGCACCACATAAATAAATAAAGGCATTGGTGTTCATCTACAACTAAAAATATTTAAAAAAAGAAAAGAATCTTCAAACATGATTGTTCCAAAAAAAATTTCAGTAAACACATCAGTAATCCTAGTAAGAAAAATGTCTGCTTTTAATATCTCAATACTAGAAGGGTGATTTGGATGGCAGTCTCTTTTGACAGGTAGAAACTTGATGCATTATTTACAGACATCTCGGGTTGCAATTAAAGTGTCATATAGAGAAAGCACGTGCATAAGAAACACATTCTGGGTTTGTGTCCTGCCAACTTCTTTGTGACCAAGAGGTCAGTGGTCATCTGTGAGGTATAAACTGGTGACGTGGAGTCTCAGATGACACTGTGTTTGCCCCAGTTACATCTGTTCCATTTTACCTTCTTAAGGATAATGGGTTTTGATTAAATATGCAATTTTAAAGACATTTGTCATTTTGTGAGTTGTTTTTGGCACCTTAAAGCTAATGACAGTGGAGAGTTCCAGCTGAACTTATTTTCTGAGGTTTGCCTCATGTTCGTTATCACCAGATAATAACTTTGCCTTTTGACATCTAGAGAAGATTGATTTGTCTCTTCTTATTGTAAATCAGAAGTGGGCAAATTTTTTTCTGTAAATGGTTAGATAAAAACATTTTGAGCTTTGTGGGCCACATGGTCTGTGTTGCAGTGTCTGAGTCCTGCTACTGAGCCTGTGTGAAAGAAGCCATGAACCATACTTTGTCTTTGAGGACCTCCAGTTATGTTTATGATCTGAAGTAGGGGCCTTTCCTGGCTTGGAATACTGATTAGAGACCTCAGAAAATTAGTCACAGTGCCAGATTCTCCTCATGAGTACTTTATTTGAGCAGCCCTTAATACTGCCTCAAGTTAGCTAGTGATTTAGTTACTAGTGAGTAACTTTGGGTTACCAATTAAAATCATCAATGAGATCTGAAGGAACTTGCAGTTTGTAACCTGTTAGAGGGCTGAGGGTCACATTTTGAGGACTGAGAATCCTGCCCTCAAGGCTGCTGGTGTGGCTTTGTCTTCTGTGGTGTGGCATTGCTCTTGACTTTGAAAATGGAAGACTGGGGGAGAAGGATGCCTTGTCTGTTCATTGTGCCTGCTGAGTTTCTCGTTAGTGGTGCTGATTTACTGTCTTATACTGAACTGGGTATTTACATGTCCAGTCTTAGGGTACTCATCTGTGAGATGGTAAAAATAAGCTAATGAGCTTGCTTCTGAAAAATTGAGTTTAGTGGGGAAACTAGATACCTTAGAAAAAAAAACTCAAGTTTTCTGTGGCATGTGTATACTGTAGTTTACTTACTTAGTCTCTTATTAGTGAACTGAATCATTATTACTGATTTCTTGGCATGGTCTATTATCTATTCCATCTTTATTTAAACATTTGCTATTGTGTTATGGAATTTTTGCATTGATTTTGATTTTTTTTGTGGGGCTGTACTGGAAATTGAACTCAGGGGTGCTTCACACTGAGCCATATCCCTAGTCCCCTTGATTTTTTTTTTTTTTTTTTTTGAGGCAGGTTCTCACTAAGTTGCTCAGGCTGGTCTCAAACTTGTGATCCTTCTCCCTCAACCCTTCTGAGTCACTGGGATTACAGACATGTATTACCACTTTTGGCACATTAATTTTGGTTTAAAAAATAATGAATTATAATATCTTAAAGCATGACCACCGAGTATGTTGTCAAACTCTTAAGTTTGTGCCCAAAGCAAGTGCTTCCTTTCCATATCCTAGTTGTCTCTGCTAGTTACATTTTTGATGGTCTGTATGCTAGACATTGCAGAAGATATGTTATGGGACTCTGGGCTCTGCTGTCTTTTCCGAGTTGAAGAGAATTGATGCTTGTCCCAGTGGGCTATTAGTTTTGCCTTATTAGTACAGTCTCTGGCTCCCCAGAGATCTGTAGCCTCACTCTCCCTTGGCTTCCGAGAGTCTGCAGTACATGCTTAGATTTAGTGTCTCAGCTAGTCTTAACACTCATTTGTGCCTTTTACTAGGAATATTCCATTAACATTTGCAGCTAGTGAAATACTTGGGTTTGTTTATTTTGTCCCTCATGTTTTGTTTATTATGATTTTTTTTGTGAGTTCTTTTTCTAACCTCTCCCACCCCTTATTCCTTTCCTCCCACCTTTCCCTCCTTCCTTCCTCCTTCTGCAGATTCACTGAGATCTTTTCTGAGGTCCATTATCTTTCCAAGGATCCTGAAAGTTACCTCAATTTCTTTTAGTGATAAGCCTGATTGAATTGTGCTTTGATGTATTTGTTACACATCTGAAAGCATTAATGCCTTTCTCCTGCCCTGGTCAACGGAAGGGCCTTGGCATGCTTTAGTACCCATGTCCTGAACGGCACATGTCTGTGCCTGCGTCCTGGCTCTGCTGGAGGAGCTTCAGAGTCTCCCACTCCAGACGCGGTTACTACTGCTTTTGACTTCCTTGTTGACTTCCTGGACCCCCTTCACTTGTTGCTTTTCCTTCTAACTCACAGAGGTCTTCTGAGATCATTTTCTTTTTTTCTGAAATCTGTCCTTTAAATTCTTTTAGTTCAGGTTCATTTGTGTAAAATCTTGTGAGGTTTTCTTTGGTAATATTTTTACTTTACCTCATTTGCTGAAACTGCTCTTGGTAGGTTTATAATCCTAGTACTTCCAATACTTTCTCAGACTTGGAAGCTGTGCTCTTCCTGTCTTTTGGCTCCCATTTTTGTGGTCCAGAACCCAGCATAGGTATTCTCTGACTGTGTATACGATCTTTGGTGATCTGTGGTTGAATTGCGATGTGTTAGGTTTGTATTTATGTTTGTCTTTGAGTTTTTTTGTGCCTTCTGAGTCTAAGGGTTTTATATTTGCATGTTTCTGGATAAGTCTGAACAGTTATCTTTCTGAACAATTTTTTTCCTCCCCCATTCTTTCTGTTCTTTCTTTTCAAAGTCCTAATTAGAAGAATGTTGAGCCTTTTCACTGTCCTCTCATTACGTTTTTTTTTTTTTCTGCTGTTTTCTGTTTAATATTTTCCAGGTGTCCAGTTACCTGTGGGTTTTGCAGTTTTATGATCCATTTTTGTGTTCTGTTGTTTTTTGATTTCCTAGTCATTCATAATAGTTGCCCTAGCTTCTTGTTCATGGTTTAATTTTTTTTTTTTTTTTTTTTCGTACCAGGGGTTGAACCACTAAGCCACATCTCCAACCCTATTTTATATTTTATTTAGGGACAGGGTCTCACTGAGTTGTTTAGCCCCTCGAGGTTGCTGAGGCTGATTTTGAACCCAGGATCCTCCTGCCTTAGCCTCCTGAGCCACTGGGATTACAGGTGTGTGCCACTGTGCCTGGTGATGTTTCAATTTCTTTTAAAGTTGTTTTCACGTATTAAACATCTATCTGTTTTCTGTTCTGCACTTGATACTTGTAGTAACCGAAAACTTTTTGGTTCTGGTTGTCACTGGGTCCTTGTGCTGGCTGTTACTTAGTGTCTTGTTTTTTTCACAAGTTTTGTTGTGGTTTGTGTTATGGGGATTCTGTGAAGACCAGGTGGAAGGCTCTTTCTCTTATCTTCCAATTAGCTGGGGGAGCTCCTTCCTAGGTCTTCTTCATAGTAAAGTTACTGGTTTGTGGATTTTCAGGACTGCCAACGGTGTGAATTCATGCCAAGCTTGAAAGTTACTCTTCTGTTTTTGTGCAGTGCCTGTGATCTGAGTGCCTGTCTGTGTCTGTCCAAGGTTTTTTCTTTATGTCAAGCCACTGTAATTGAAGCTCTAGACTTCTGGAACCTGTCATTTCTTTCAACCCACTTTGTTCCTGATCAGAGGTGTTTCCCTTCATTTCTTGCAAGCACTTTTTCTATTTTAAGGGTTTGCAAAGTATTTGTCTAGCTTTTTTCACTGTTTTGTAGTAGGAGAGGACTAGGATCTCTGTATCTGTAGGATTTTCAGAAACCCCCTGCTGTTGCAGATTGCACTGCCAGATGTGGGTCAGTTCCTGAGACAGTATGTAAAGTCTTGTGTTGCCAAGGAGACTGCTTTGTTGGTTGTTGGGGTGGGGAGGGTTTGATAGTCTACATTCCTTTTGCTGTGGGTTGAGCAGTCCTGTGTGGCCTGAACTGGCTGCCTGATATCATGCTTCACATTCATTGAATGGGAAGATGCTGTTAGATTTTAGATGGCTGTGTTGAACTTGAAGGTGTAGCACACTGTGACTTCATGGTTGTTTCTATATAAATGCAGGTTTGGTACTAAGAGAGATGGGCAGTCAACAAATATGGCATGTGAAGTTTCTCGTGGGATCCTCTCTGCCTGTGTCTCTTGGGAATGTGAGCCTATAGGAGGTGGTGGTGTGATGTCATTGCTGAAGTTGCCCATCTTCATGTGACTTCACATAGACAAGTAGTGCTTCCCATATATATTACAATATATGCCATATCCAGGTGGTAGAGTTGGCATCTGAGATGGGAGAAAGCCTCTGGATATGTTCAGGGCATCTGGAATAGAAGACAGAGTTAGGGTGAGATACAGTGTGGGTATACCTGTATGTCAACACCATTTTCTTTTGCATTTCAGGTTAATGCTGATGTCCCTGTACAATGTGAGCATCAACTTGAAAGGCTTGAAATACATCAGTGAGAGCCCTGGATTCATCCCTTTGCTCTGGTGGCTTTTGAGTGGTAAGGGGAGGTCAACTCCTTGCACAGTCCTGTGCTCTGCCTCTGCAGGGGAGGAAGTGTCAATGTATTAGAAACCAGGAGTGATCATCTTAGGGCATTAATTCTTTAACAAATGACAGCAAACTTAAGAAATTTCATTGGTGTGCTAAGTGGTTTCTAGTGCTGATTCTCAAGTGTTACTTTTGATTTAGTTGTGATTTGCTGAACTACGACACAGATTATTATATAAAACAGCATCAACCTACCATTTCTGTGAGAAAACAGTATTGCATGTGGCATATGCAGCAGCAGAAGTCCCATCATTAAAATAATTTGGGAAAAGAGAAATTGGAGAGAGATTGCAGCTTTGAAGTTTTATCTATCTATATGTGTGTGTCTGTTAAAGTTTTCTTTAGGGATAGGGGTGTGATTTAGTGGCAGGGCTTTTGCCACTTTTTGAGTGAGGCCCTGGGTTTGATCCCTAGCTCTGAAAAAAAAAATATTGAAAATAAAAACCTATCTTTACTGCTTCCTTTCCTCTATACCTAGAGTTTTGTCCCAATTTCACCATAGTTTCTGACAGTATGAATTTATTGGCTACACATTTCACTTAAGTATGCAAAAAAGAAATTGACTTTCCTTGTTTTTTTGTAATTCAAATCTGTTTTTGAGCTTCAATTCTCCTTGCTGATGAATACTTACTTTTTCTAATAGCTTTATAAGGGCATGATTGACTTGCAGAAAATTCCATATATTAAAAGTTGAACAATTGATACTTTTTGATACAAATAACTACCTGTAAAATCATAACCATAGTCAAGGCAGTGATCAAACCTATCACCCTAGAAAGGCATTTTGTGCTCTCTATGGCCCCTCCCTCCAGAGAGCCACTCACTTTCTGCACTGTAGTTTTGTTTTTATTTTCTATACTTTTAAATAGAATCATAGTTTGTATTCTTTTCTGCCTAGCTTCTTTCACTCAACATAATTATTTTGAGATCCATTCATGTTGTTATGTGCTTTAATAGGTCATTACTTATTACTAAGTATTATCTTATGCAGATGTATCATGGTGTATTTATTCAGCTGCTGTTTATTGGATATTTGGGTTGTCTCCATCTTTGGGCTATTGCAGGTACAGCTGCTGTGAGCGTTCTTGCCTGCCTCTTTGAATAGCCATGTACTTTTATTTCCCTTGGGTAAATATCTAGGAGTAAAGTGGCTGGGTTGAATGGTAGTTGTATGTTAGTTTTCTCTTTTTGTTTTTTATTTTTGTGTCCCAGCAACATCTGAATAAATAAGAATATATACTTGGGTTCACAGACTGGAAGGCTCCATGGAGCTAAAACATCAGTTCTTCCCTAATTGAACTATCAATCCAACACCATCACAATAAAAACTCTAGGAATATTTTTGATAGAATGGGACAAATGGATTCTCAGATTCATATGGAAAGGTTAAGGGCTTATAAATAGCCAAAACAACTTTGAAGAATAACAGATCTGGAGGAGTTACACAACCTGACTTAACATATATCACAAAGCTATCAAGACAATTACACAGTGTGGCATTAGCATAATGATATGGAACTGGATCAGTGGAACAGAACTGAGTCTAACACTAGCCCCTTCTGTGTATTAATAGTTATTCTCAACATAGAGATAAAGACAGCTTACTGGACATAGTAGTCTCAGACCAGAGCTGCTCCGGCAGCTAAGAAATCCTTACACACAAGACACCAAAAGACACCTCTTGCCACACACAAATATCAACTCAAAACAGGTCCTATACAAAACTAGAAAACTATTAGAAGATAACCCATTAGAAAACCCTTGCAGACTTGATTTGGGCAATCTCTCCAAAAGTATGATTCATAGAAGAGAAAGAAGGATACATTAAACTTTATCAAAGTCAAAATCTTGTTCTCTTCAGAAGATGCTCATTATGAGAAAAAAAAGGCATGCCACAAACTGAGAAAATGTGTTTTCCTATATAACTGAGAAAGAACTCATATATAAAATGTGCCAAGGATTGTCAATAACAAGAAACAGCCCAGTACTTTATAAGAGCAAAAGGTATGAGCACACACTTCATCAAAGAAGATACATGGGGCTAGGGATGTAGCTCAGCAGTAGAGCACTTGCCAGTATTTGTTAGGTCCTGGGTCCTGTACCCAGCACCGTCAAAATAACAAAAAGAAAAAGAAAAAAGTAGCAGCACCAACAGCTACACAAATGGCAAAGAATCACAAGAAAAGATGCTCAGCACCATAGTGACAACAAAAATGCATGTAAGCCACAGTGGGACATGTGCTTATAGTATCCTACTTCCCTCCTTGACTGTCCACACTTGAACAGGACGGGACCAAGCAGCAGTGAGGATATGCTGAACTGGAATGGTTTAGCCACACTAGAAGGCAGTTTGCTAGTTTCATAAAAACTGCCATACAGGGTTGGGGGTACAGTTCAGTGGTAGAGCACTTGCCTAGCATACCCAGGGGTGTCTCCATGCCTTAGGAGCAGAGGAACAGATCTCCTTAGTTTTGTCTTTTCAGGGATGTTTGTAAAGTGAGTATCCTGAGAGGGGAGAGGTACTGTCTCTATCCAGAGCAAAGGAAAGATAATGGCTCCTTCAGGACATAGGTCAGACTCACTCCCCATCATAAGAGATTTGGTTTCCCTGACCTTGGGGTAGCTCTGCTGTGCTGCAGCCATAACATACGTGTGGCTCTGTGGCATTTGGTCTCAAACTGGCACAAATGCTGCTACTCTGGCCATGGTTGTCTCAGACTCAAGAGTCCATCTTTTGCCAGCATCCATCAAACTATAGCATATAACTAGTTGGCTCACAAGTAGGACAAAACCCAGACCTTCCTCTGCTTATGGCTGGTGAGGGGCTTTGCTTATACTCCATCATGCTCTCCAAGCAGGTTTGGGTACTTGACCACACAGCTTTTTTCTCTTGAGAATCATGGGTTTGGAGGTGGCTTCTGGTCCTGACCCAGAAGATAACCATGCAGCTGGTGTCACTTGGTGGGGGTGGGGGTGGGGGTGACGGTGACAAGACTCCACTAGGAAGACCCGGTAGATCACTAGTCACTGCTGCAAGTGCATCAGTATGCTGTGTCATTTCTTTTCTTTTCTTTTTTTTTTTTTTTTTTTTTTTTCTCTTTTTAGACATTTGTTCTTTTTAGTTATACATGACAGTAGAATATATTTTGACATATTACACATACATGGAATATAACTTCCCATCCTTGTGGTTGTACATGATGTGGAGTTATACTGTGCTGAGTCATTTCTTTCTTTTTAAATATTTTTAGTTGTACATGGACACAGTACTTTTATTTATTTATATGTGGTGCTGAGGATCAAATCCAGTACCTCGCACATGCTGGCTGGGCAAGCATTCTACTACTGAGGCACAACCCCATCCCCTGAGTCATTTCTTTGAGAACTCTTAGATTAGTTAAGGCATTGCTGTTTTTGTTGTGTAGATGAGGAGGCCAAGTCATACACAGCTGAAGTGGTTAGACTGAGGTCAACACCTCTGTGGTCTTGGAGCGGGGGTTTGAGCCCTGATTGCCTGTCTCAGCCCCTTCTCCCGAACATACCCCTGGACTGCATCCTGCAGGTAGCACCCCAGGGATGGAAGTCTTTGTCCTGGGGGACAGCCCACCTTAGTTGCTGTTAGGTGTGCCTTTGCCTGACTTTGCAGACAGTTGTCCTGAAACAGTATGCTCAACTCTTTCAGGCTAGTTTCAGCAGCTTTGGGCTAGTTATTTCTCTTAAAAAGAGCTTAGGCTAAATGTTTGTAGTGACCCTTTCTAGCTGTGCTACTCCAGAACTGTTCCTGGGTTGAGTGAAAATCATAACAAGTTTCACCTTAACTAATGCAACACTGTCAGCAGCAAGCTCCCCACGAATATTGGTTCTTAACCCCTAATCTTCTAGATAGTGCTCTTTAATGTAGGTGGGTTTTTCCTGCTTGAACTTTGGGTCACAGACAATATGGGGTGGTAATTAAATTGTCTTAATGCAACATTATCTTCTGGGGTATTCTGGGCTTTCTAATCTATCAAGACAATAGCCCATACCCTGCAAATCCATTGCAGGTTCAGCTTTGGGGATAGCTTTAGAATGATTTGTTCTGAAGACAATCAAAACAAGGTCTGCAAGCCCAAGATTGATCTACTGAAATAATGTATGGAATTGTTTTTAACTTTAATTTTTTTTTTTTTTTTTTTGGGTGCTGGGGATCGAACCCAGGGCCTTGTGCTTGCTACTTTAAATTTTAATTTGTTACAGAATTTGTTTTATGTTTTATGTTTTAGAAAGGTGAATATGCATTTTATTTTAGTATAGGAAAATAGGAGCAAAGGTAATTCCCTGGAAAGTACTCTGTGCTGCTTGGTGGTGGATGTTGCTGTTTTCAGAGTTTAGGCTATCCTAACTGCTTAGGACTAAATGAGAATTTGAAAACTGGTGGCTTCTGCTCTTTTGTTTTTAGGTAGATCTAGTTAAATGAAAATACACCATACTGATAAGAATCTAATTTTTTAAAGATCTTGAAAAATAAAGATCTCTTTCACCCTCTCAGTAACCAGTTCCTACTTTATCAATTTCTCCGATTAGGAAATTTGATAATATTTCAAGAACACAGGCTTTAGACTCAATAAACCCAGATTTGAATCACAGTTTTTTATTTGTGAAATGACCTAACCTTTTAAAATTCTGCTTTTTGATCTGTAAAGTAGGAATTTCTACCTCCAAGGTCTTAATGCTTAATATAGTAGGTATTAAATAGGCGTTGGTTTTCCCTCTTATTTCTAGTCCAAGTGTCTTATGCTTATGTCTTATGCTGCATAAAAACTCATTTTCTCTTAATTTGCTTGACCTTGGCAAGTTATTTTCAAGCATCCAGACCTCTATCCAGAGAGCAGCTGTTCATTCCTGGCTAGATCATCTCATCCTCACTAACCTTTGCTACGTTTTATTTTCCTTCCCTTTCTTCATTCAGTGGCTGGCTTTTTCCAGGCTTGGTCTAGCTTCTTCACATTCCTCTTAAGCCATGGAACTGGCACAGAACCCTAGCAGATAGCTGACAAGGACAGAGTGTATTGGGCTGTGACCACATCATGTACCTGCTAATGCGGACTCATGATCTCATCACACTTGTGACCATGGTGCTGCACCATGCTGAGCCGCTCACAGGCATTCATTCTTTTGTTGGCTTCTCTGAATAATATGAAGCATTGACCAGATCTTAGCAGACTGTGTCTTCAGCCTAGCCCTCTCTCCCAAGCTCCAGACTTGCAGACCCCAGCTATCTCCCTGACATCTTTATGTGGATATTTGGGGTGTTGAGACTGATCTAGTCTTCCCTCCAACGCCAGCTCTACCCACAGCCTTCTCAGTTTCAGTTGATTACAGCAGTTTTTCCAGTTTCTTAGAGTGGTGACTCCTGACTCCTTCTCATCTCTCACACCCACACCCAGTCTATGAGGGAATCCTGGTGGCTCTACTCTCAAAACATTCAGGATTGGGTCAGAATCACTGTGCCCTACCTGCTCTGAGCCACTGTCATTGTGCATAGAGATCACTGCAGATCTCCCTGTGACCATCCTTCCAAGCCATGAATGGGAACCAGCTATGTGATGGAATAGAGCCTTGACCAGCTTTTCTTACTCAACAAAGTACAAGGCAAGACAGAAAAACATTTTAAAAAACGCTCCCTTGAGATGGAAAGAAGACAATTATACCCAGAACGTAAAAGCCAAGGGGAAGCAGGAGGGCAGAGGTTAACAGAGAACTGAGTTTCTTCCTCAATTTGACCTATTTTTGTGGTTCACAGGGCTTAGGGGACTAAAGACAAAGCCCAGGTCCCACTCCTTGATAGCCCAATAGGGAACTCTGAGAAGTACTCCCAACAGTGTAAGGGTAAACTGGTCCTGGGTCCTTAGGAAAGCAACCTGCTTTGACCCTTGTTATTGAGCCCAACAGGGAGAAAAAATCTCTTCTGAGAAGTAGTAACCATAGGCTGATTGTCATGTAGGTTTGAAGCTTTAATTCATATCACCTGTGTGGTCCCTGTGATGCTTAATTTTACGTAAAATTAAGCTTGGATTGTCCATGAGGTGTCCAGACAGTTGATCAAACATTATTCTTGTGTGTCTGCAAGGGTGTTTCAGGATAGACTGACTTTGGAACCAGTATATTGAGTAAAGGCAGATCGCCCTCTGTAGTGTGGATGGTTTCTTCCAGTCAGTTGAAAGCATGATTGGAACAGAGAGACTGAATAAGAGGGAACTGCCTGGCTGCTTGAGCTGGGAGATAGTCTTCTGTTTTTAGGTCCAAATGAAACATGAGCTCTTCTTGAGTTCATGCATGCTGAATTTCTGACTAGACCTATGTATGGGTTCTCTTGGGCCTCCAGTTTACTGACTGGATCTTGGGACTTCTCAGCCTCCATGATTGTGTGAACCAGTCCTTGCAATAAATCTCTTCGTGTCTCTGCTTCTCCATCCTTCATCCACTCTCATATCCTATTGGTTTTCTTTCTCTGGAGAAGATTGACTAGCACAGTCCCCATTTAGGGGAAAATGAAAATCTTGTTTGAAGAATTCTTTAACTTCTGCTAGTCTTAAAATAATTCTTATAAAGCATTCTGAGATGTGAGGTCCCATCTTAAAATCACAAAAAGCATAGGGAAACATTCTCATCTGAAGGCATCATCAGACCTGCAGAGGGTCTGTGATGAGGATTAGGAGACCAGTATAAGATAGATTAAAATAGTTCCTGTAATGTATTTTACATGGGCTGGGGTATAGCTCAGTGTAACATGCTCACCCGGCATGTGCAAGGCCCTGGGTTTCCCTCTCCAGCACTGACTGACAGAGTAAAGAGTAAGAGAAACTGGTCGTGGTGGCACATGCCTGTAATCCCAGTGGCTTGAGAGGCTGAGGCAGGAGGATTGCGAGTTCAAAGCCAGCCTCAGCAACAGCGAGGTGCTAAGCAACTCAGTGAGACCCTGTCTCTAAATAAAATACAAAATAGGGCTGAAGATGTGGCTTAGTGGTTGAGCACCCCTGAGTTTAATCCCTGGTATCCCCTCCCCCCAAATAGAGTAAGAGCAGAAAAATGATCAGGCAGATCTGAAAAAGGATAAAATGAACATTATGATTAATTACAATTATAAATTTATTAGGCCAATTTAACAGCATATTGTACATATTTGAAAATTAAATTGATCTGCGTAAATTGTCCAGAATGAAGCAAAGAGAGACAGAGACAGAAAATATAAGTACGTAAGAGACACTTTAAGAGAGACTAAAGAGATGACCGATGAGTGTTCTGGAAGCAAAGGAGAGAGTGGCCAGATAAAAGGCTGAGACATTTCCCACACGAAAGAAGCAGCACTTTTGAGAAGTCTAAATGAAAAGAAAGCTACACTTGGGCACATCACAATGGGAAGTATGGGAAGCTGGATCAGAGGAGATCCTCCTAGCACCACAGGAGATCTGAGCCTTTAAAGGAATGATACTTGACTGAGTGGTTTCCCCTTTAACAGCAATGTGTGTCTTAATGTGAGAGAAAATAACTGCTAGCCTGAGTTTTATCCTCCCTTCCCCCATATCTTTCAAGGGTAAGGGTGAAACAAAGGTGTTTCAGATACTCAGAACCAAGAGTGTTGTCACCCATAAGCTCTCCCAGGGGCAGTTCTAAGGGACTTTCTTCTGGAGGAGTGTGATCCTGGCAGGGAGGGACAGGATGCACATACGTGACAATCAGAGAGCAGCTTCTAAAAGATCTGCACAAGCACAGTAGAAGGTAAAAGTGGCAGAGTGGGGACACCCACAGAGGACCACACTGCGGACAAGACACCCCTGGTTAATGGAGATGATATAGAAAGGAGCACATTCCTGTGCCATCTGGGTAGGGCAAAATGTGTGTGAAAAGAAAGGATGGCAAGCAGAGCGCTGCACATGGGGCGACAACCTCAGCTTTTTATTTTTTATTTTATTTATTTATTTGGTACCAGGGATTGAACCCAGGGGCACTTAACCACTGAGCCACATCCCCAGTCCTTTTTATTTTTTATTTTATTTAAGGTCTCTCAAGTTACTTAAGGCCTTGCTAACTTGCTGAGGCTGGTCTTGAATTTTAATCCTCCTGCTTCAGCCTCCTGAATTGCTGGGATTACAGGCGTGTACCACTATGCCCGAACCTCAGCTTTTTTTTTTTTTTTTTTTTTTTTTGGTACCAGAGATTGAACAAAGGGAGCCACATCCCCAACCCTATTATTATTTTTTGGGTACCAGGGATTGAACTCAGGAGCTCTCAACCACTAGCCACATCTGTAGCCCTATTTTGTATTTTATTTAGAGACAGGGTCTCCTGAGTTGCTTGCCCCTCACTGTTGCAATTTGCAATCCTCCTGCCTCAGCTTTCCCAGCCACTGGGATTATAGGTGTGAACCTCGGCTTTTTAATTGGAATGTCTAGATTAGCAACAGAGTTGGGTTTAACTATCTTGCTATTTGCTTTCTTGCTGTCCTATCTGTTCTTTCTTCCCTTTTCCCCTTTGATTCCAGCTTTTTCATGCATTAATGTAAGTGTTATTTTGTGATTTCAACTGATTAGCTTTGTCTTCTCTTCTTAAGTGATATGGGCTGGACAGCACATGTTAACACATGCAGCCGCTTTCTGTGAAGATGCAGCTTTTGCTGCTGGCCACTGTGCTTCCTTCTCCTTCCGTTGTCACACGTGTATTGTAAATCTCAAAATGCATTTTTTTTTTTTTTTTCTGCTTTGACGAACTCCTTTTTTTTCCCCCACATCATACATAAATGGAGTATAACTTCCCATTCTTCTATTTGTACATGATGTAGAGTTACACAGGGCGTGTAATCATGTATGCACATGGGGTAATAATGTCCAATTCATTTCCCCTGTGCCCCCTCCCATCCCTTCACTTCCCTCTGTCTAATCCAAAGTACCTCTATTCTTCCCTGGCTGCCTCCACCCCCCCCCCCCCCCCCCCATTGTGAGTCAGTATCCGCTTATGAGAAAACATTCAGCCTTTGGTTCTTTGGGATTGGCTTACTTCACTTAGCAGGGATAGTCTCCATTTCCATCCATTTACTGGCAAATGCCATAATTTCATTTTTCTTTAAGGCTGAGTAATATTCCATTGTGTATATGTACCACATTTTCTTTATCCATCATCTATTAAAGGGCATCTAGGTTGGTTCCATAGTTTAGCTATTGTGAATTGAGCTGCTGTAAACATTGATGTGGCTGTGTCACTGCAGTGTGCTGATTTTAAGTACTTTGGGTATAAACCGAGGAGTGGGATAACTGGGATACCTGAGCCAAATGGTGCGTCCGTTCCAAGTTTTCTGAGGAATCTCCATTACTGCTTTCCAGAGTGGTTGCACCAATTTGCAGTTCCACCAACAATGTATGAGTGTACCTTTCCCCATATCCTCACCAACATTTATTGTTGCTTATATTCTTGATAATTGCCATTCTGAATCGAGTGAGATGGAATCTCAGTATAGTTCTGATTTGCATTTCTCTAATTGCTAGAGATGTTGAACATTTTTTTATGTGCATGTTGATTGATTGTATTTCTTATTCTGTGAAGTGCCTTTTCAGTTCCTTTGCCCATTTATTGATTGGGTTATTTATTTTTTTGGTGTCTTTTAAGTTCTTTAGATGTCTTAGAGATTAGTGCTGTCTCTGAGTTGTAAGTGGTAAAGATTTTCTTCCATTCTGTAGGCTTTCTCTTCATATTATTGATTGTTTCTTGTGTTGAAAAGTTGATAAGCAAAGAGGCTGCCTTCCATTATGAGCAGTTTTTAGTTCTTCCGTGAAGGTGGAATGGATGGTCTTCTTTGGATTTTGGAATGAAAAAAAAAAACAAAAAAAACTAGAACTATAAAATAATCTCCTATGTTAAGCTGTACTAGTCCATTTCCTAATCATATCAATGGTGAGATACATTATGTTACGAGACTTTCAAAATCCAACTTGAAACCACTCACTAGGGAACCTTCCCAGATATCTCATCCTCAGGTCTGATCATCTCTCCTCCTGTGTTCCGTGGCAAAATGGTACCAAGGATTCCTGCTGTACTGCTCGTGTGTTGTTGACAGCCCTGCAGTGCTGTATTGGAAGTCCTAACTAGGTGAGAGAGCTGATGCTTGAAGGGTGTTTCTCTTGCCTGCCACAGAACACACTGATGGAACTCCACGCCCCCTCTGCATACTGCTGCTGAGCCAGGTGCTAGACCCCTCTGGTGGGTGGCTGTGGAGGGTCCTCAGCAATCAGAACATGGAAGGGAATATCCCTATTGAGGACAGTGTTTACTGAGCACCTAGCACTGTCTAAGAGACGGCACTGAGGCTTTGACTCTCAGCTGGAGAGATAAGAGGGAGTCTCAGGAGAGGTGGCCAGAGGGACTGCTAGAGCCAGACCACCCGTGAAGACATGGATGGTGTTCCATGGCCAGAGCTCATTCTGGCTGCTGTGGTGAGCCCAGGGGAGACTGTGGCAGGGGGCAGTTGCACATTTTACCTGAGAGGGCCAGGGCATCCTGAGCCAGGGTGGTGGCAGTGGAGATGATTTGTGTAGCTGGATTCAGGGCACTTTTAAAAGGAAAGGGGGCTCTGTGCTGAGAACCTAAAGATTTGCAGGGAAGGCCAGACTGAACTTAACTGGATTCAGAAAGGACAGAGTACGTGGGGAGAGAACACAGTGGTCACTGCAGTTCTCGAGGCTTGCTCTGGGCTGCCCTACTGTGTGCATCTCCATGCATCTGCTCCCTGGTCCAGCCCGCAGTACTGAATCACCCAGGGGCGAGTTGTGGGAGGAGGGAGAGCAGGGCCTGGATGACCAGCAGGAGTCAGTTGACTAGGAAGTGTGGGCCAGCTTCTCCAGAAGAACTTTGGCAGTGCCTTATTATTATTTTTTCTTGTTTTTTCTCTCCTTCTTTGTTCATCTTCTGTTCTCAGATTTTCTTTCTTTTTTTTTCTTTTTCTAATGAAAAGGATGACATACTGAGTGAAAAGCACAAAAACATAAAAGTGAAGCTCAGAAAATGATCACAAAGAAACATTGGTCATCATCCACCCGGCTTGAGAAATGGAAGTTGCTGCAAGCAGGAAACCTGTACTTCTCCCTCCTTGCTTCCCACTGTGTCCGTTTTGAGCATTATATAACTGGAATTGTCAGGCTGTGTGATCTGGCATGTTTGGGAGACTCCTTGTGCCGTTGTGGTTCACGTTTGTTGCCTTGTTGTGGGGTTTCTCAGCATGTTGTCATTTGGGGTCTGGTAGTTCTTTGTTGTAGGACTGTCCTGTGCTCTATAGGATGTTTAGCAGCATCCCTGTCGTCTTCCCACTCAAAATGTTTCCATGTGTTCAAAATGTCCCACTCCTCAGGAGAGTCACTGGTGTACTGGGTTCCATGGTATGAATCATTCACAGTTCACTTCCATTTACTGCAGGTTCACTTTTGGATTGTTTCTAGTTTTTGGCTTTTACAAATAACGCTGCTCCACAGGCTCCTGTAAGTGAGCATTCTGGCCCACAGAGCTTATCTTTAGGAAGCACCTTCTGCGTCTTTGTGAGTGCATGTCTCCCACCATAGCAGTCTGTGTTGAGCTGTTTTCCAAGTGTAAACGTTTACCAGTAGCAGAGGAGCAACAGTTGCTTTTAATTTTCACAAAACACCTTGTATTGTTAGCTTGCTTCACAACTTAGTTACTCTGACCTGAAACAGCAATATCTAACTGTGGTTTTAATTTATATTTATTTGATGAGTTCTGACATTGACTTATTAGCCAGGTGGATACCCTCTTTTGTCAAATCATGTTCCAACCTCTTGCTTGTTTTGTTTGTCTGAATTTTATATTCTGGATGCAGAATTTTTTTTTTTAAGTTGTTAAGTATATTTTACCACTCTAAGACTTGTTGTGTCTCTCTTAATGGTATCTTTGGAATGTAGTAATGTAGTGCTTTGTGTTTCCTGTTGAAGAAGTATGTGCCTGTCCCAAGGTCACGAGAGTACTCACTGTTATTCCTAGAAGGTTCCTCAGTTTGCCCTTTGGTTTAGGAGTAGTCTTCCTGATTTGCTTGGTGCCGTAGTAGGACAGGCTTCCCACACGCATCTTTGCCCAGTACTGCTCTTGAGAATCCGTCCTCTCGCACTGCTGTCCTGAGCAGCCTTGCTTCTCCAGCAGCTGCCCACACAGAGTGAAGTGCTTCTGGCTGCCCTTTCACTCCTCTGGACTCTGTCATTCTGCAGAGCAGAATGTCATTGGACAAGTTTTGGCATCTAGAGTAGACCTCAGTTTTCTTCAGCATGGTCTTCATTGTTACTGTCTCTTTTCCATAGACATTTAAAGAGTCTGCCTGTCACATTCCACAAAGGAGGCTTTCCTGGTTTTGATTGAAATGTCCTTGAATTGAAAAATTGGCATCTTTGTACAATGTTGAGACTTTAGAAAATGACAGGGCACTTCTCTTCATTCTCCCAACAGGGTATTGTCTCCTGCATAGGCCTTAAATGTCTTGGATCAGATTTGCTCCCATTAGCAATCCTCCTTATTTCTAATGGCATGATTAGGAATAGACCTTGTACTACACACTGTCAGTTCACCCAGCATGTCTGTGAGTGCCTGTACCTCCTCTGGCCAGGGCTGTTGTCAGCACTGGGAAGACAGCAGCAACTGAGCACACCCACGCCTCTGCCTTTGTGGAGCTAGTGGGTAGAGAGATGACAGAGACCATAAACCAGTGAAACATACCCTGTCGTTTGGTACTTCATGCGATTGAGAAAAACAGGCAAGGAGGGGAACAGGAGGGCAGCTTTCAAGTTTGAATTTTAAAGTGATAATAGGAGGCCAACATGCAGTGGATTTCTGCATGGAGACCTGAAGAAGGGAGGGAGCTTTTGGATGTCTCAGGAGGTGCATTCCAGCTGGAGGACTGGGCAAAGGGAGTGTCTGAGGCAGGCTCTTGTGGAGCAGGCATGAGGTGGTGGTGGGAGGAGTGGCGGTAGGGCTTGTTCTGTGTAGTTGGGCAGTGACTGTTCCCGGAGCACCACCTGTGTATCAGGTGTTGTGATAGATACTTCCGTGTGTCCCTCCACTTGGGCTTTGCAATACTGATGCAGATAATTCAAACCTTCAGTTTATGGATGAAAAGCAAAGGGCCACTTGGGATGAATAACTTTGCTAAGGTGTACTGGTGAGTGTAGTTGTGGATGGACAGCATGCCTGTGTTTTATTTGTTTTATGTTTATGTGGTGCTGAGGATCAAACCCAGTGCCTCACACGTGCAAGGCAAGTGCTCTGCCACTGAGCTACAGCCCCAGCCCCCAGATTCCTTGTTCTTACCTCTGCAGATGGTGCCATACTTTTGTCACATGCTGGATTCTCACTGTACTTCCTGTTTTAGTTCATGTATTTAATGTGTGACTTTTGAAAAATGGGTAATTATCAGAAAAAGAAAGATTTGTCCTCATTTTAAGGTATGGTTGAGAATAGAGGGGTCCTCTGAGCACATATTAAAGAACTAGTGCAACTAGTTTGATAAGTTTCCTTGTGTCAGTCACCAGGGCACGTGTGTGGGGGACTTCAGTGCCATTTCTTGCCCTCTGGTCCTCAATTCCCAGAGTGCTGTTCTGTCCTTCTCTCCTTTCTCCTTCCCACTTGCATATGAATCTAGAAGAACTAGTGTCCTGAGGGACCCAGTTTGGGAACCACTTCATCAGCTCAGTGGTGATCATGAGTATGTCCTTGGAGAACAGGAAGGGGAAGTAAAGAGGAGGGTGGGCCTGGAGGGAGTTGGTAGGCCTCCTCTCTGTCAGAGGCTTGTCTCACCTCAGGGTGGACATTTCGGCATAACTGTGTAAAGAAAAGCAGCATCACAGTTCCTAATCCCTTCACTTTGAAGCATGGCCACATGTTAGCCTTCCTTCTGGATTTCCCCTGCAAGCAGGGAAGAGTGTTGTTGCCAGCCAGTAGCAAACCCTCTATCTGGTGCTGGCCCGGAGTGGCACAGCTTGCAGAATTTTGCTTCCAAGCTGTCTCCATGGATGTGATGCAGTTATTGAAGCTGAGTCACAGCACAGTTCTCCAGATGCTGCTACTAGTGATGCAGGGAGTGAGCAGCTGTGTGCTCACTAGCGGTGTTTGCCATGGACGCACACTTCAGAGCTGTGTGCTCACACTGACTTGTGGCCTTGGAGCTTGGGGAATGCTGGCCCGGGCGTGTTCCGTGCTGAGTTCTCGTCTGTGGCGCACAGCCGTGGAGGTACACTCCTCTCACTGGCTGCACTGTCCCAGCTCCCCACCCTCCCACTGCTGGGTGTGTTAGACGGCGGAAACATGAACGAGGAAGCCTGTCTCCTCATGGAGGGGAAGCCCTGGAGCACTGAGGACTTGGTGAGAATATCCCCAGAACATCAGAAGGAAACAAGATTGAGAATGTTATTCATTTATTCTGATTTGTTTGAATTTTAGTAATGAAATAGCTTATTTTTTGGTTGTGGTTCCATGTATACGATTTTTAAGAACGGGCAGAACTAATCTGTGACAGAAGAAATGAGAAGGTGGGCTGCTGCCGTTTGACTCAGTGGAAGGGAAGAGATGTGAGGGACCCTGTGGTGAAGGAGTGTTCTGTACCTTCATTTGCTGTGCCTGTCTGTCAAAGCTTAGCCAGTCGTGCAACACACGGTTTGTGCTGTTTGCTCTATGTAAGTATTAAACAGCCAAAAAAAACGTTTTCAGTCATGAAATTTTACAGTGTGTACATATAACTAAGTACTGTTGGTGGGGACAAGCGTCTGCCAGCTCCTTGAAGTGTGAGGACTGCTTCCCTTCCCCTTCCCTTGTTTAGTAGCTCTACCCTGAGTTCATGCTCCTCCTTGCTTGAGCTTCCTTGCTGATGCTCCAAGAGTCCTTTTACCTTTTCCTTTCTGTTTCTTCTTCCAGAATTACAGAAGAGTTGTAAAAATAATGGAGAGAATAAACCCTCACTGCCTCTGCTGTCCCCTAGTATAACATGGTACACATCCATGGAATGGTTACTACATTGGTACAACATTATTATCCAATCCTTAGCCCAAATTAGAATTTTGGCATTTCCCCATAGATTTTCTTTCACTTAGCATGTTTCCAAGGGTCATCCAGGTTGTAGCATGCATCTGTATTTCACTCTTTTTTTGTGGCTGAATAATATTCCATTGTGTTTGTTCATTCATCCTTTGATAGACATTTGGATTATTTCCACCTTGGGGCTATTACAAATCCTGTTACTCTCAAGTTTCTGCATGCTCTAATTATTCTTTTAGAAAAGGCCAAGCACCAATAAATTCTTTTAATTTCCCCTCATCTGAGAGCGACTTGGATTCTTCTTCATTTTAAAGGATATTTCCCCTGCATATAGGTTTCTACAATTGATTGTTATTTTCTTTAAACAGATGAAAAAGGTGTGTCACTCCCTTCTGACTTCCATGGTTTCTGATGAGAAACCCAGTGTCTGAATCATTTTCCTTGGTGAGGGGCCACTTCTTTCTTGCTACTGTTGAGATTAGTTTTCAGAGTATTGGCTACATTGTGTCTTGGTATAGATTTTCTTTAGGTTTATCTGTAGGCCTCTGTCTTTTGTCTGAGCTGGCAGATGTGTGGGGTTTGAAGCCACCTAAGGGGAGAAGGGGAGAAGGATTCCTGGGTTGTAGAGCAGATACATGGAAGAAGAGCCACAAGGAAGGAGTGCCGTGGAAATCATGGAAAAGTGTGTTTCCAGGAACTGGGGCTGCTCAGCTGTGGCCAGAGTGGTCAGGGAGGTGAGAATGAGCAGTGACAACTTGGAGATATCTTGGTGGTCCTGAGAGGAACTGTCTCAGTGAGGGAATGGCAGTGTTACTGGTGAGTGAAGGAGCAATGTGAGGTGAAGCAGGGGTGGCAGCCCCGCAGACAGCTCCTTCTAGAATGTTCTGGGAAGAGAAGCAAAAGCTGGAGTGACTGGAGGTCAATTCAAGATCAAAGAAAATGGTTTCCTTGCCTTTTTGCCTTGTTCTTTGAAGTTTGGCAGCATAGGGCTCATGCAACTGCTGATCCAGTTCATGTTCCTTGGTGCCCATGCACAGTCTCCAGTGTGGTCCTATGTGGTCCAGGCTGGTCTACAATCCACAGGTACCTTGGAAGTGGCCGATGAACCCAGAGGAGGGGACAGCACTGCATGTGCCCCAGAGTTCTGCCACACTTTGGAAACCCTAATAGGCACAAGTTTGATTACACTTGGAACACACTGGGCATGTCCCGGGAAGTTTCAACCGATGAGGGGAAGATCTGTTAGATTCTTTTTAATTTTCTTTTAGTTGTCAATGTACCTTCATTTTATTTATTTATTTATATACAGTGCTGAGAATCAAACCCAGTGTCTCACACATTCAAGGCTCTACCACTGAGCCACAGCTTCAGACTCTGTTAGATTCTTTAAGTATAATTTCAACCATTATACATTTTAGATGATTGAAAAGAAGAATTTTAATTACTACCAACATGTGTGAACAGAGTCCATATTAAAGTGGTTGCCAAGAATTGTTATTATAATTTATTACATCTCCTCAAGTAGGGAGTCATTTGGAACATAAAATCTAATATATGTGCTCACAGAATTGAATTTCTCACAAATTTGATAGTATTTTATTTCAAAACTGTACAAATTTATTATTAATACTTTGATTTCATTTTTTGAAGTGGGGATTAAACCCAGGGGTGCTTTACCACTTGCTTATACCCCTAGCCCTTTTAATTTTATCTTGAGACTGGGTCTCTGTTTAACAGTGAGACTTTTATTGAGGGAATTATATGTGCTTTTTAATGATTACCCAAGGATTCTACTAACTTCCAATCTCTGTGAGGTGTGTACTGACAGTTCTCTCTCTTTTTTCTCTAATGAGAAAATAAACAAAGGAAATTAACTCACTTGCTTACAATTAAAAAACAAATTTATGTCAGAGTCAAGAACAGAAAAAGAACCATCACCATTTTCAGCCAGCATTTTACAGTCTGGGTATATTTCTCCTTGTTTTATAAGTACGAACTACTTTGTTGCTCAGTGTATCTGAATAACTGAAAGGTGAACAGCGTACCAATCTTTATGTCTGCTTTTTCCACACGCAGAGTTAAAAGTGTGTGAGCAGTCATGTGCACTGCAGCAGGTGCTGGGACTGGGACGGAGTCGTCAGTTGTATGACCCCCTAGAAGCAGGACACTTTGAGGAAAAAAGGAAGCAGTGAGCAGCATGGTGCCTGGACAGAAGGCACAGCCTTTGAAGCTGTGTCATTCGCTACCTACAGCAAGTCCTCTGAGAGAAGAGAGAGGAGTTATGCAAAATAAGGCTGGCTTTGGAAGCTGCATGGACCCCTGTTGTAGCATTCTGTTTTATAACAAAAGACTTCATAAAACCCCTCTGGGGAAAAGTGCAACTTGGAATCTTTATAGGAAAGGAGAGCAAAAGTGGCCAAGAAGGCCATAGGAATACACAGTGCAAATACAGTATTTCAAACTCAGTAAAAGAAGTTTTGGATCAGAGTGTGAACTTAGTTGAAGACAAATTTCTCAGCAACTGTTCACCCAAAGCTTAAGAGCCGAGCAAAAGTCTGACTAAATGGATGAAATTCCTAAATTTTCACTAGATCATAATAATTCCCTTCAGGAAGGAAGTGCTTTATCTTTAAAGTAATTGTTTCGTTAAAAAAATATATAGTTTGTACTTATAGACTGCAGCTATTTTCTAGCTTGCTGTTATGAAGAAATATCTTATTTTTTTTTAAAAAAATATGTATTTTAGTTGTCAACAGACCTTTATTTTTCATTTATATGTGGTGCTGAGAATTGAACCCAGTATGTCATGCATGCTAGGCAAGCACTCGGCTACTGATCTACAACCTCAGCCCCAGAAATACCTTTTTAAATGGCTCAATTCCAGTGTATATGAAACTGTATTTTTGTTTTTTTTTAACACATCTTCAGAAATTAGAGACACTGAGACAGAGTATTTACCTCTAAGCTTGATGACACAACCCTGGCTCAGGGAACAGATTAAGGAGCTTAACGTCTCGGGAATGAAAAACTGATTGATACTCATCATCCTTTCTATACAGTCTTATATTATGTGCACATTAACAATCTAGTCAGTGAAAAAAAGGGATACATTTCACAAGACTATTTCCAGGCTAAGGCATAAAAATGTAAAGAAATTAAACATTTAGTGTACAGTCTATTCCATTTGGCAATGTGCAAATTACATCAAGAGATAAAAACCCATCTACAAATAGAATAAACATAACAGAAGGAAAATGTGATTTAAGAAGTGATCTCAGGTCCAGAACTCTTCAGTTCTTCCAAATTTGTAGAACAGAGTGCTAAAAAAAATGAGCATTTTGAAAAAAATGCAGCTAGTCTTGGATAAACATCAGTATTTTGGGTAACATATGCACCAAAAAGAATCCACTGGAAGCAGTAAGTGACCCAGATGTCATCATGAAACCAAGAGCCAAACTCAAGCCCCTGTCCTTCCTAAACAGCTGCGTTCATAGCTGTCACTGCTCACCTGGTGTTCAATGTGGCACTTACCCTTCATGCCCCAGTGGAGGAAAGCCAATGTGGAAAATGAACCACATGTGTGGGAAGCGTGGTTGGACTGCTGTGGTCGGACTCACCGAGGCTGCATCCATCGTGACCCACCAACCTGTGAAGACCAGAGAAGAGCACTTACTCTCTCACTCCAGTCCATACATTCACATCTGGCCTTCGGAAATGATCTAGGAAGCCTGCCAGTTTTACTCCTTCAGCATGGATTTTTATTAAATACTGTATTCCATTATCCTGCTCCACCCTGGCAGTCCGGAGCTTCGAGATACAGGGTTCATAAGTACTGAGGCTGACCTCAAACTTGCCATCTTCTGCTTAGCTTCCTGAGTTGCTGGGGTTGTAGGCATATACCACTGCATCTGGTAATATTAGAATTTTGTGCTTTATTTTAATTATATACAATCAGGTTCCATGTAGCAATTCCCAGATCCCTCCTTGTTTCTGTTCACGTGCCTTAGAAATGCTGCCATTTTTTATCAAGCAACAGGAAAAGGTTTAAGAAGCATTTCCCCAAATGATAGGCTTTGTGGGGCCTTTAGTTTTCAGCCTTGCCTGCTGCTTGTCAGGAGGATCATCTCCCCTTGGTCTCCTTCAGTCTGCTCCCTGTCCTCCAGTATAGTCACATTTTGGGTTAGGTTAGTATCTGGTGTTTCTGTTACTATGATTGCTCTTATTCAGAACTGAGCCACAAACTCTTTACTTTCCTTCCAATTTCTTGTTCCTCTCAGTTAATGTTTTTCTCATTTTTGTCTAGTTTTCTCTGTGTGTATTATCCATTTAACCCCAAACTCTCCACCCATGGTTGGGATCTCCTCTCAAGGTGTTCATTCACCCCAGGTGTACTGGTGATCTTGCTCCTGAAGAGGAAGTTTCTGCTTCTGTCAGTAGGCCAACTTGCACACCTGTGATCAGAGCGTCCTTCTTCACTCTCTGACCCACGTTTCCTCCTCTTTGCTTTAGGTGGAGCAGGCCCTCTAGTACACCCTGGAAATTGAGTGTGTGGGACATAAGCTTTTGAGATATTCTGTCTTTATTTTACCCTCTCACCTATTATGGGCATAGTTAAATAGTATTCTAGATTGGAATTTGTTTTTATTTCTGAATTTTGAAGAAATCATTCCATTATTTTCTAACATTCAATGCTATTGATTTTTTGTTTTGATGGACCTTTACTTTATTCATTAGTTATATGTGGTGCTGAGAATTGAACCCAGTGCCTCACACATGCTAGGCAAGCGCTTTATCACTGAGCCACAAACCCAATGCTGTTGAATTTTGATTCAAGATTCTTTATGTGATCCTTTTTAAGCTTGTAGAATCTTCTCCATTTCATTTTCTGAACTGAAATTTCACATTGTTGTGTTTTGGTTTGTTAAATTTATCAGTTATGAATTTGACTTTAGCTGAAAGGGTCCTTTCAGTTTGGAAACTGATGCCGTTCGGTTCTGGAAGTCATTTTGTGATCGTGTAATTGAATCACTAAGGAGTGATTTAGAACTTCTTGATCTGTTCTTCTCTTTTTCCTGTTTTCTGTCTCTCTTATAGCACTACATTTAAAAAAAAATTTTTTTTAATGGTCAGTGAACCTTTATTTTTTATTTTTTAATGTTATGCTGAGGATTGAAGCCAGGGCCTTACACATGGCTAAGCAAACACTCTGCCACTGAGCTACAACCCCAGTCCTCTTGTGGCACTGCTTTTAAGACAGTCCTCCTCGGGGTTTTCCATACTTCCTACTGAAGTCTTCATTTCTGTCATGCTTTTAATTTCTAAGACTGTTGTTTTTTTGGGGGAATGTCTTTTAAAATAGCATTCCATTCTTGCAGTGCATTATAAAACTTATTTTATCTCCTCAAGGATGTTAGTAATAGCTTTAAAAATTTTTCTATATACTGCACAGTCTCTCTCCTTTGCCTCTCTTTTGTTTCTGTTTATTGTGACAGCCCCTTGTCTCTTCTCAGGTTCTGGTAATGTGGGGTTGTCTGCTCATGTCTAATGCCAGCTGGAAGTGCTGAGCTTGTGTGAGAGCTCGTGAACTAGACTGCAATGTATGCTGGTGCAGAATGCGTTGGGAACCCACAGGGCAGTCAGTGTCTTTGAGTGTGTCCCTTTGGATTGGTAGGATGGTCCAGAGAGGACTTCTCCAGACTGTATCAAGAGTTTGAAGGCCTAAACTGAAAACAGCATGGAAAGGGATAATGTCTGATAAGTTACAGGTTTGGGCTTACTTAATCCCTGTGTTATCTGGACAGAACGTTTATCCTCAATTGTACCTGCTCCAGACGTTCTTTCAAAAATAAGTTTTCAGTCCTCTAGGGAAGGGGCAGTTGTCCAGGGGCAAGGAGTAAGGAGTGGCAGAGAGGACCCAGGATCTAATTGTTGCTTCTGTCATTTTTTAAAATAAAGTTCAGTTTATTAAGTTATAATTTATGCAAAGTAAAATCTGTTCATGAGTTGACAGGTACACATACCATGTAGTCTAAGACATAGAACAGTTCTGTCACCCACAATAACTCCTTTGTACC
The DNA here is from genome assembly GCF_902686455.1 of Sciurus vulgaris. NCBI lineage: Eukaryota > Metazoa > Chordata > Mammalia > Rodentia > Sciuridae > Sciurus > Sciurus vulgaris. The sequence goes on from NC_136470.1 coordinate 2,348,101, forward strand.
CCTTTGAAGTCAGCACATCCTCTAACCTACCAGCCCTGATAACCACAGATCCTGTTTTCTGTTTATGTAGTTTTGCCATTTCTAGAGTAGCATATAAACAGAATCACGTTGTGTATAGATTTTGGGTCTGGCTTTTCCTCCCAAGCCTGATTTATTTGAGATTTGTCATGTTACTGCTTGTATCATTTGTTTGTTTCCTTTCATTGCTGAACACGTTTCCATTATAATAGTGGTTTACCCACTCATCAGTTGAAGGATGTTTAGACTATTTCCAGTTTTTGGTGGTTTTGAGTAAGTGTTTGTATATAGTTTTTTTTTTTTTTTTTTTTTTTGGTAAATGTAAGATCTTGGTTAAATATGAGTTGGATTACTGAATTGTACAAGTATATGCTTAAATTTTAAGAAACTGTCAAATTGTTTTCTCAAAGTGTGAAACAATTTTAAATTTCCACCAGTAATGTATGAGCGTTCTCATTGCTCTTCATTCTTGCCAATACCTGATTTTGTCAGATAACTTTAATTTTAAAAATTTTATCCATTTTGGGGGTGTGTAGTGGTATCTTATTGTGGATTTAATTTGCATTATCCTAATAACCAATGATGCTGAGATCTTTTAGTGTGCTTACTACTTGTATATCTTCTTTGGTGAAGTATCTTTTCAAATATTTTGCCCACTTTTATTGAATGTTAGTATTATCATTGAGTTTTCAGAGATGTGTGTGTATTCTGTATTCTACACTTAGATCATTTATAAGGTACAGTATGGCTTGTCTTTTCACTGCCTTAACTGTATCTTTTTTTTCCCCCCAGTATTGAGGTTTGAACCCAGGGCCTTGTGTATTCTACGCAAGTGTTCACCACTGATTTACATCCCAGCCCTTTATAAATTTCATCATAGGTGTGTCTACCACCTAATGTAAAGTGTATCTTTTGAAGAACACCCATTTAGAATTTTGATATGGCTTGTAAGTTTTTTTTCTGGTGCTGATGGTGCTTTGGTTTTATATCTTAAGAAGTCTTTATCTCAAGGTCATAAGTGATTTTCTTCCAGAATTTTTATAATTTAGAGGTTGGTCTCTTTTTTCTGTGTATAAGACAAGGTATGGATTAAAGTTCTTTGGTTTTGCATATTGACTATTCAGTTTTTAGAACCTCACTCATTTTTCTAAATTGTTTTGGCTGTGCCAATTTCTTTTCTTACCCAGATTAATTTGAGAATCAGCTGTCCATTTCCACAAAAGTTTCTACTGGTATTTGGTTAGGATTACACTGAATATATAGATGAATTTGGGAAGTTTTGAGGTCTTAACATTATTGATTGAATTTTTTTGTTCATAAACATGGTGTATCTCTTCATTTATTTAAATTGTCTTAGGATCCTTACATAAACATTTTGTTTTTCAGCATTTGAATCTTATAAGATTTTTACTTAAATGGTTCATGGTTTTGGTGCTGTCATAAATGGCATTTCTTAAAAATAGGTTTCAGTTTTTAATTTCTATTATGTAAATATAGTTGATCTTTGTATGTTGACCTTGTATCCCAAAACCTTGAAAAATTCAATTAGTTCTAGTGGCTTTCTTTTTATATTCTTTGGAACTTTCTGTGTAGGCAATCTGTTGTCTTCAGATGAAGATATTTTATTTCTTCCTCCCTGATATATAAACCTTGGGCTTTTTTTTTTTTTTTTTTTTTTTATCTTACTGCACAAGCTAGCATCATTAGTATGATTTTTAATAGGAGTGGTAAGGTTGGAAATCCTTTAATCTTAAGAAAGATGGGGGACTGGGGATATAACTCAGTAGAGTGCTTACCTTGCAAGCACAAGGCCCTGGGTTCAGTTCCCAGCACCACAAAAGAAAGATGTGATATTAGCTGTACACTTTTTTAAAAAAGATTACTTTAATCTGGTTCAGGATGTTCCTTCCTACTCTTAGTTTGCTGAGATTTCATATCATGATTAGGTGTTAAATTTTGTGGAAGAACTTTTCTGCATCTGTGGTAAAGGTAATTTATTTTTTCTTCTTCACATTGCTGTGGTACATTGAGTTATTTACAAATGTTGAACCAAATTTTCATTCCTAGAGTAAGTGCATATGAAGTATTTTGTGTATAATAATGGTAGATCTGATTTGCTAATATTTTGTTTAGAATTTTTGTGTCTGTGTTCCTGAGGGTTACAACTCTTTTTTTCTAATATCCTTGTCTAGTTTTGGTGTCAGGGTAATTCTGGCCTCAAAAGAGCTGATTCATTCCCTTCTTTTCTATTTTCTGGAAGATATGTATAGAATTATTATTACTTATTTTTAAAATGTTTGGTGGAATTTGTAAATGAAGCCCTCTGAGCCTGTTTTTTTTTTTTTTTCTTCATTGTTTTACAAGTTTTTTCATAGTCCTCCAATTCATTTGGAAGAATTAGGGACCCGGAATAGCCAAACCAATTCTAAGCCAAAAAAGCAATGCTGGAGTATCAGAATACTTGACTTCAAATTGTACTGCAGGGCTACAGTAACAAAAGTGGTGTGGTAATAGCATAAAAACAGACACACAGACCAGTGGTACAGAATAGAGGACACTGAAACAAACCCACACATCTGTAGTCATTTGATATTTGACATAGGCACCAAAAACGTGTTAGAGAAAAGAAAACCTTTTTAACAAATGGTGCTGGGGAAATCAGTTATCCATATGTAGAAGAATGAGAGCAGATCCTTATTTCTCAACCTGCACAAAAATCAACTCAAAATGGATCAAAGACCTCAGAATTAGACCAAAAACTATGCAGCTTCTAGAAGAAAATAGGGTCCACATTCTAGCATATAGGCACAGACAGTGACTTTCTCAATAGGATCCCTAAAGCTCAGGAGTTAATAAATGGGATGGCATCAAATTAAAAAGCTTCTGCACAGCCAAGGAAGAGAGGACCTACAGAATTGGAGGCAATCTTTACTAGCTACTCCTGTGACAAAAGATTAATATTCAGAATATATAAAGAACTCAAAACACTTTACAACAAAAACCCAAATAACCTAATTAGTAAATGGGTAATTAAGTAGACACTTTTCAGAAGAAGAAATAAAATGGCCAACAAATACATTAAAAAAAAGTTCAGCAACATTAGCAATTAAGGAAATGAACATCAAAACTACACTGAAATTTCATTTCACAGCAATCAAAGTGGCAGTCATCAAAAATACGATAATAAGTGCTGGGGAGGATGTGGAGAAAACAAAACACTTTAACACTGTTAGTAGGACTGTAAATTAGTACAACTACCATGGAAATCAGTAAGGAGGTGCCTCAAAAATTAGGAATGGAAATACTATACGACACAGCTATACCAATCCTAAGGAATTTTTTATCCTAAAGAATTAGTCATCTTACTATAGTCATGTGTGCACATTCGTGTTTGTAGCAGTACAATTCACCATAGCCAAACTATGGAATCAGCTTAGGTGTCCATCTGTGGTTAAAGATAAAAGAAAACATGGCACAGCCCGGCATGGTGGTATATGCCTCAATCCCAGCAACTCAGGAGTCTGAGGCAGGAGGATCATGAACACAAAGCCAGCCCAAGCAACTTAGTGAGACCCTGTCTCAAAATAAAATATAAAAAGGACTGGGGATATGACTTAGTGGTTAAGGACCCCTGGGTTCAATCCCCAATACCACCTAAAAAGAAAAGAAAACATAGGATATATGCACAGTGGAGTTTTATTCATCCATAAAGAAAAATGAAATTATGTTATTTTCAGGAAAATGGGTTGAACTTCAGAGCATTATGTTAAGCTAATTAAACCATACTCAAAAAGTCAAGGGTCTTATGTTTTCTTTCACATGTGGAAGATAGAGAGGAAAAAGGAAAAGAAAGTTAGGGGGAATCTTCTGAAAATGGAAGGGAGTTCAGTAGAGTAAAGGAAAGGGCCTGGGGGCGGGAGGAGGGGAGAGAAAGGGGAAATACTGGGGAATGACATTGGCCAAATTATATTGTTATATTGTGCGCTTATACAAATACATAACAATAAATCCCACCATTATGTATAACTATAATGTGCCAGTAAAAATGTGGGAAAAAGTATTTTACCAAAAACTAAAAATTTTTTTTTTTCTGTGTACAGCCAGCAGCTTTTCTCAGCAGAGGATCCCTGTTACTGGAATCTCTCAATCCTGGAGTCTCCACTGCAGCTTTGACTTCCTTCTCATAGCTTCATACATTGATTTCGCAGGGGCTGCCTGCAGGGATTCCAACATTGCTACACTTTGCTTGGGCTCCCAGGCGTTCCTTTGAAATCTCAGTGGAAGCCTCCCTGAATCCCTAACTCCAGCATCCCGTGTTCCTGCAGGACTAGCATCACATGAACAGTGCCAAGATCTGCTGCCAAACTGAGCAGTAGTCAAGCCCCCTTGGACCATGGCCTTCTCCAGCCTGCCCCTCCAACCTTTTCTAAACTCCTGCAGACTAGTTTCAGAGGCTTCTAAAACATATGGTCAGTTTAGTCACAGTAGCTGCTCCACTCCTGCTACCAATTTTTTGTCCACTTTTCATCACTGTGACCAAAATACATGACAAGAAAAACTTAGAGGAGGACAAGTTTATTTTGGGCTCATGGTTTCAGGGGCTTAGTCCATGGTAAGCTGACTCCATTGCTCTGGGACTGAGGTGAGGTGAAGCATCATGGTAAGAAAGGTATGGCAGAGGAAAGCTGTTGACTTTATGATACTCAGGTACCATACTTGTTTAAACACTTTTAACTGCAAACTCAATTTCTTTAATAGACATGGGCTAATTATTTTTAAGTTTTTGAGTAGACTTGGCAGTTGACGTCTTCCAAGGAATCTTGTCTATTTTAATTTATGGGCACCAGGATGTTTATAATGTTCCCTTCACTGTCTGTAGTATTTTGTAACGATGGTCCCTCTTTTATTCCTGATATACATAATTTCTCCTTGACTCCCTCTGTCTTGATCTCCTGAATTGCTCTGGCTAGAGTTTATCAGTTTTGTAGATTTTTTTTAAATAAACAAAAAAAGCTTTTGATTTTTTATTTTTAGATTTTTTTTCCTCATTTGTATTGATCTCTGCTCTTTATATTTATTATTATTATTTTTTTTTTTTCATTTCTTGGGTTTGACTTGCTGTTTTCCAATTTTTTTGCAGGGAGTATTCTTGGGCTTTGAACCAGGGTGCTTTACCTCTGAACTACACCCCCTCTGTTTTTCATTTGTTATTTTGGGAGGGTTTCACTAAGTTGCTGAGGCTGGCCTCAAACTCAAACTTGTGATCCAGCCTCCCAGGTTGCCAGGATTACAGGCATGCACCACTGTTCTTGGCTGTTTTCCAAGCATTTTAAAGGTGAAAGCAAAGATAATTTGAGATCTTTGGTACTGGGAATTGAACCCAGGGGTGCTTTACCACTGAGCTACATCCTCAATTCTTTTTATCTTTTGAGACAAGGTTTCACTAAGTTGCTCAGACTGGCTGATCAACTTGGATCCTCCTGTGTACCACTGTGCCCAACTTCAACATAAACATCTAATGTTATAAATTTCCCTACAAACACTGATTGAACTACAAACACAGGTTTTTATAGTGTTTTCATTCATAATATTTCTTAGTTTCCCTCTTGGATCCATATATTATTTAGAAGTATATTATTTGATTTGCAGGTATTTGGGGATTTTTTTTAAGATGTCTTGCTATTATTTATTAATGTATTTTTATTGTTTCTGATTTGCTCTCTTGTGGTTACAGATGATACTTGGATTCTTTTAGATATTTGAAGATGTGTTTTATGGTCCTGCCTGGGTCTGTCTTGGGTGATGTCTGTGGGCACTGGGGAGGAGTCTCATTGGCACAATGTTGGACACAGTGCTATCTCTCTAAATGCTAGGCAGATGGGATGGTAGCATTGTACAGTATTTATCTGCTTACTGATTTTTTTCTTCCTTTTAAAAACTCAATAAAAGAATAAGAATAAAAGTTTTCAACTCTCATTGTGATTGCTTATATGCCCTTGGGAGTTTTATCATAGGTTGCCTTGTGACTTTTGAAGCTCCTTTGTTAAGTAAGTATATAATTAAGATGTCTTTGAGTGCATTGACCTCTGTATAATTACTTAATGTCCTCATATCCCCTGGTATTACTACTTTTTATGAAATCTATTTTGATGATAATACAGGCTCTGCAGCCCTCTTTTATTTTTTTCCATTTTTATTTTATTTTGTTTGGTACCAGGGATTGAACTCAACCACTGAGCCACATCTGCAGCCCTATTATATTTTATTTAGAGACAGGGTCTCACTAAGTTGCTTAGTGCCTTGCTGTTGCTGAGGCTGGCTTTGAACTTGTGATCCTCCTGCCTCAGCCTCCTGAGCTGCTGGTATTGCAGGCGTTTGCCACTGTACCCAGCTCCAGTTGTTTTTATTGGCATATTGTAGTTGTACATAATGATAGGATTTGTTGTTACATATTCGTACATGCAATAAAGTAACAGTATAATTTGGCCAATATCACTCCCCATGCTTCTCCTCCCTTCCTCTTTTGGTCCATTTTTTCTACTGATCTCCCTTTGATTTTCATGAGCTCTGTCCCTGCCTTTGTTTTCCTTTTTTTTCTCTAGCTTCCACTTAGGAGAAAAGCATAGAACCATTGACCGATTGAGTTTGACTTATTTCATTTAACATGATGGTCTTTACTTCTATTTTCCTGCAAATGACATAATTTCATTTTTCTTCATGGATGACTAAAACTCCATTGTGTATGATTACTACACTTTCTTCATCCATCTGTTGATGGATGCCTAGACTGGTTCCACAGTTTGGTTACTGTGAATTATGCTGCTGAAACATGGGTATACACGTATCAGGTAGTATGGTGACTTTAAATCTTTAGGATAAATACTGAAGAGTGGGCCATATGGTAGTTCCATGCCTAGTATTTGGAGGAACCTCCATACTGGTTTCCATAGTGGTTGTACTAATTTATAGTCCCCGTTTTATGGCACAGCCTTCACTTGCCAAAGTGCCGTAATCTAGCTGGGGATCCCGTTATATGTGTGGTATCCGCAGCCTTTGTGTTCCCTCTCTTTTTGCTGTAGCAGTGAATGTTCATAGGTGGGACCGTGGGGCCCACCTCTAGCCGTTTCTTCTTGGGGCCTGGTCATTAGTTTGGGTTTTCATCTCTTCTGTTCTTTGTATTAAAGTGCAGCTTCATTGTCATTAATTTGTGTGTGAACAGTGAGTGCACTCTGTCTTTTGGTGGAGTTTAGTTCAGCAGCAGAATCTCTTTTCTGTGACCTTGTAGTGGCTGTGTAGGTTCCCAGCACCTCACAGAACAGGGGGAAACAACTACAACCAGTGCAAACAATCTGCAACATTAAAATAAGTTTCTGGTTCCTACTGTGACATCACCAGTGTTAATTGCCATGAAAAACAGAAATGGTCGGGTCAGTAGTTGCCAACAGCAAAAATAATAAGAAAACATGAACTAGATATGACATTAAAGCAAACAGCAGGTGTCAAGTACAGCATCCTCAGCAGTAATAATTATAACAACGTTAACAGAGAGGGCAGAAGCTATATAAACCAATTAGTGCTGAAAGATGGTAAGAATACAGTTAATTAAGAGAAAAGAAAATGTGATAGGAAGGTAGAAAAGAATCTACAATTTAAAGTAAACAATTCAGAAGAGATGTAACAGGTGATGGTTATAAGGAAGGAGGAAAAAAAGAAGAAAGTAAAGAAAGAGAGAACAGCAGAATCTGGCTGTTAGCAGAAGAGAGAAAGAGGAATAGGAGAAACAAATGAAAACAATACAAAACAAACCCAAATATACAAACACACACCCCAACCCCCAAAGACAAGGCAAGGAAAAAGAAAACAGTGAAAAGTGCTAAAAATGAGAAAAATAAATACGTATCTGCATATATGTATGTTGGACGGTCCCCGTCTGTGCCCGGCTGTCCTCTCCATTTTCTCTTGGGCTGTGTACTAGGGAGAGCCAGGGCTGGGCTCGCTGCCTTTCTCTCTGTGTCCACTAAGTTGCCCGCTGGAGTGGCCTAGTACTGGAGCTGGTTGAAGTGGCTCTCGGCTTCCCTTCTGACCAGGACAGGATAGAAAGGGGAGGAGTTTTATCTGCAGACCAGCTCAGTGCACTCCCAGGGTGGGTCTGCTGCAGAGTTCTGAGTGAGGTTCTGGGGTGGGGTCTTAGGTCTAATCAGCCTCAGGGACTTTGTTGGGTGGCGACTGCTCTGAAGAGATTAGATCAACTCACCCCTAGGGCCTGGCAGCTGCCGAATTCTTTCAGGAGTCTGAATCTCGGGAGCTTCCCAAGAATGCTACTCCTGGGCAGGGGAGCCAGTCCCCCAAACACTCTGCTGCCCATGAACACAGCCTTCCCAGGCTTAATCCTTGAGTGTGTCCACACCCACCTGCTTGGATTCCTGACCTGCTTCTGCTGGTCATGTGAATTGCTAGATTCAAAGGAGAAGCGAGATGGACTCCCCTTTGATCTTCTGACTAGGATTCCCCTGTGCACAGTCTTCTCTATGGCTGTTTCACTGTGTTCTGCTGGATATGCCCTAGGCTGCATGGTAGGTGCTTGCTGGACAGTATGACGGTGTTTGCTGTGACCTCCTGGCTCCTCAGCATGGCCACCTCAAGATGGTTCCACCAGCCAGTTGTTAAGCTGAGCACTTTTCAAGCACCAGCACACAGTGCAGACCACCTCGAGAGCAGGCAACAACCTCAGCCAGCCTCTTCCATCCGGGGACAGATAGTAAATATTTTGAGTTCATTGGCCACAGATGGTCCCCGTTATGTATTATTATTTTTTTCTTTTAAAAAATCCTTTAAAAGTTTAGATGTCATTCTAGCCCAGGGCCTATACAGAAAAAGGTCCTGTGCTGCTCTTGGCCTCTAGGTCATCCTGTACCACCCTGCAGGGGAGAATGGTATAGGTACGTGGTGTTTATACCTGGGAGCTGCCACGCCTCTGCTCTGCTAGTTTGTCATGTCTGTGGAACTGACTTTGGGTTTGAGTGTAGTCATGGTTACCATCTGTTCAGCTGGAGTCAGATTCCTCTAGCCTTTCCTTGAGCTCAGGAAGAGGGCTGAGTTGTGTCTTCACCCTGAGCTTGCAGCCCTCCCTGTGTCTGTCTCAGAGGAGCTTCTTTCCATCCTTTGCTTCTGTCCCAGGTATAGTTATGAGGTGTTTGCTGGGCTTCTGGGGAAGAACATGTCGCTTTGACCCCTCATGTCTATCTGTGCCTGTGTGGTGGGTGTTCCCCATAATCCTGTCATGGTTTTGTGGTAGCCATCCTGCCCTATACCTTGGCAGGTAGAGATGTTTCTAATCCCTCTCCCAGAGTAGGAGGACTCCAACGGTCTGGGCTCAGAATGGTTTCCTGCCCCTTGCCCAGGAAACCCTTGTGCAGGGTTTTCTTCCCCTTCCCCAGCCACAGTCTCCCCTCTTGTTCTGCAGGGGTGTGGTGTTGTGGCAGCTGCCACTGAGGGATTGTCCATTTCACTGGCTTCTTGTAATGTGCTAAGAAGGAGGTGCTAGTTTTGAGCCTGGCTCCAGTTACTGTACCATGGGGGAGTGAATTTATGGCGTGTCAGAGGTCCCCAGTAGAGAAATGGCCGACAGTTGGCTCCATCCCAGTGGAGATGAGAGTGTTGAATTGCACTGTTGTCTTGGTCTAGCTTTCTTTAGTGACTCTGGGAGCATTCACATGGAAAATAACGGAATTCAGTGTGAATATTGCAGCCCCTGACATTGTGTGACTCAGTCGCCCTGCACAGAAGCTCTCTCTGTATGTTGTCTCTGGGGGTTTACTGCAGTTCAAGTGAAAATGAAATTCCTTTGAAAACAATTGTATGAATAGGCAGAATTTTAGCAAACAACATGGAAAGCTGCTGTGTTCATCAGCTGTACATTGCTGTGCAAAATACCTGAGCTTATCAGCTTCAAAGGAAGAAAAATTCATTTCAACTCAAGATTTCAGAAGTTTCCGTCCATGGTCACTTGGCCCTGTTGCTTTGGGCCTGTGATGAGGCAGTAAATAATGGTGGGAATATGAGGCGGAAGAGGGCTGTTTACCTCATGGCAGCTGGAAAGCAAAGACAGAGGAAGAACCTGGGGTTCCTCTGTTCCCTTTAGGGGCACACCTAAACTCCTTCCACTGGGCCTGCCTCCTAAATGTTCTCCCACCTCCTGCTAGTGCTACGGGGACCAAGCCTTCAAAATGGGCCTGTGGGTGACACTTCTAAACCCCCACAGCGGCCCTCATATTTCTAGTTTTAAAATTATATGGTTATGTTTGAAGGCAGCCAGTTACTAAGTAGACAATGATTGTGTTTTAACATGCTGCTTCTACATCAAGAAGTGGCTTTCTGGATTAGTCTGGAGTTTCCTCAGCTGTGAAGCCTGTCATTTGGAAAGAACCCTTGTGGGGCAGGTCCCTGAGAAGTTTTTGTTAACCAGAAGTATCACCTTTGTCCTTAGATCCAGATGCAGAGGTGTGTCTTCATGTACTGAGGCTAGTCCAGTCTGTGGTTTTGGAACCAGAAGTCTTCTCCAAGTCCGCCTCTGAATTCCGGAGCTCCCTGCCCCTGCAGCGCATCCTGGCCATGTCTGAGAGCCGCAACGCCCACCTGCAGACCGTGGCCCAGGAGCTTCTGGAAGACCTCCGTGCCTTGGAGCAGGGTGTGTAGGTGCATTTGGCCACCATGGGGCTTGGTGAGAATGCCATGTCCCTCCCCTCCCCAGGTCCCTCACTTTGTAGTCAGAGCCATCACCGTGAGCTGTGTGTTAGAGGCAGCTCTCTGCAATAGACTAGAGATGGATGTGAGTGGATCCGCGACCCACATCAGTGTGACCTAGAGGAGCCTTTCTGAGAGCCTCGGCTTGCTGCCCATAGACTGCCATGACCGAGGATAACCCCTACCTCGTGGCCAGCATTTCTTTGAAAAGCACTTCATTCTCTCTAGTAATTATAAAATCCCCAAAATGCAGGTTTACCTTTGTGACCTTTTGGTGACCACGCTATTACAGATGACATTGGACATTTTAGCTCTTTATTTTTTGTGCCTCTTTCATTTTTGAATAAAGAAAGTCAGATGAGTCAACGTGTGACCACTGTTATGTTCTGAAATGTACACTCGGCATTAGGAAGTGGGTCTCTTTGTGTAGATCTGGGTGCAGATGCTTTCTTGGTAGAACAGACTCCTTACTTGTTTTGTCCTTTGGCTATTAACTGAGAAGTCCAGTTGTTCTTATTCCAAATGAAGGAAATGGCCTCATAGGCTGGAGCACATGCAGTTAGTTGAGTCTTTAAATGGCAGCTCCATCCCCCGTTGTATGGGTGTGCATGTGTACCAGGCTCCTGCTGTGTATGTGTACCTCAAGTGGCTGCTGGCCAAGGACAAAGGAGGAGATGCAGCACCTCTCAGACCCCATGATGCCTGTGAGAGAGGGTTGCCATTTAAGTCACCCACGGCCACAGGAACACACTTTCCTTTTTTTGTAGCTGCTTCCTTCAGTGCGTTATTGCAAGGTGCTGGCTCTGGGCTTCCTGTGAGAGCTAAAACAAATGTGGGCGTCCCCTTGCAGTGGCAGTCTGAACATGCACACAAGCTGCACCTGCTGCGTGTGGCATCGTAGAGTACCTTCATTTTCTTTTAGGTGGAGTTTTAGAGGCAGCATGCCATTTGTGGCTGAGGCTGAGTGCAAAGCATAGAGGAAGGCACAGTGGCTTAGATGTCATGAGCCAGCAAGTTGTGGAGCTCTAGCTGGCAGAGCCAGGAGATGTAAAGGGCCGTTTAAGATGCTTGGTGACACATGGGGTCTGTCTGTGCCTGGTGGTTCTGTAGGTCCTGGTTACTGGCAAAGAAACTTGAGGATGCTGCATTTTTGTACTTACTCCAGCAGCGAGTGTCATCTCTTAGGTTGCTGCTCATTTGATAGAGTAGCCAGGGGATAGAGTAGTGCAGTTAGTTTGTGCTGCCTCTAGAACTGCAGGGTTTTCCTGCCAATGGTGGGGTCAGCAGTGTGTAGAGAAGGGCAAACAGCTGGGCCTGTGAATGTGGCATAGTTGGTAGTTAGTAGATGCACTCTAGGAAGGACCATTCTTTCCTCTGATTCTTCAGTGCCATGGATAATAACACTTCATACAGATGCTCTCAGGAGGAGACACGGGGCAAAGGCTGGCTCTCAACCAGTGCCATAGGGACTGTGCTGGAGGTCAGTCTCAGGGAGCATTTTCATCTAGTGTCCCTGCTGTTCACAGCAAGGTCAACGAGAAAACACACCTTCCTTAAGTTTTCTGCACCTGGCAACCTAAAGACAACCCACTTGGTTAAAAAAAAAAAAAAAAAAAAAAAAGTCCATAGAAGCATGTGCTTTGCAGTCTTTAAACTCTTGTGAATTTTAAAGTCGGAGACCAAAGCAATATGTTAGTGTATATATTTTAAAATTTGACTTTCAAAGAGTTCCTCTTTGACTAGGGTTGTGACTTAGTGGCAGAATGCCTAGCATGTATGAGGCACTGGGTTTGATTCTCAGCACCACATATAAATAAATGAATAAAATAAAGGAGCATCAACAACACACACACACACACACATATATATATGTATATATATAATTTTTTAAAAATTCCTCTTGTTTTTATTAAGTTAAAGAGCACTCCCTTATTGACACTGTCAACTGGCAGATGAAGTGCTGAACCAGACTGGCCCTACCTCCCTGTACCTTACCATCCATCCTGCTTTCTGTCAAGTCTGAAAGCTGAAGTCCTCCTGAAGGAGTGGAGTGCTCCAAATCTCTGTTGCCTGGAAACCTGGCATGGTCTGGAATATGCCTGAAGTTGTTGAGTTCTGCTAGCTCCATGCTGTGTCCTTCGTTGATTCCAGAGGGTTTCTTTCTTTTTTTTTTTTTTCTTGGTACTGGGGATGGAACCTGGGGGCATGCTACCACTGAGCTTCATCCCTAGCCCTTTTTATTTTATTTTAAAATTGTATTTAATTTTATTTTATAATTCAATGGCATTAAGTGTGTTCCAGGTGTGAATATGTGAACCCTGGCAGGCCAGCAGGTTGGCTCAACCCTCCCAGGAACCATCACACTATTTGGAGAACTTTTTCTTCTTCCCAAGCAGAAACTCTGTACCTGTTAAGTGACTTCCCATTCTGCAAACCTTTCTCCTCCATCCCCGATACTCCTCCTATTTCTGACTGTGAATTTGAGTATTCTGGGCAGCTCATGTATGTGTAATCATGAAGCATTTGTCCTCCTGGGTCTGGCTGAGTGCCCTGAGCCTAGATTTCTCAAGCTTCACCCATGTTGTATATAGCATGTGTCAGCCTCATTTTCATGGCCACATACCCATTGTGTGTATGTGCATGTTGTGTTTGTCTGTTCCTCTGCTGATGGAGACTTGGGTTCTTTCCACTTGGCTGCCAAGCACCTGTGTGCACAAGTATCTGTTTGAGCCTCTGCTTTGAACTCTAGGATATACATCCAGTAGTGAAATTACTGTCATACAGTATCTTGTGTTTAACTTTTTGAGGAACTGCCAAACTGTTTTCCACAGCAGCTGCACGATTTTACAGTCCAACCAGCAGCAATACCCAGGGATTCTTCTCCAGTTCCTCACCAGCACTGTTTATCTTTCGGTTTTATTGATGAAAGTCATTGATAATGGGATGAGGTCTCTATTTACCCCTTATCAGATAAAAGATTTGAAAAAACCACCTTCTGTGGGTGGTATTTTCACTCTATTGATGGTGTCTTGTTTCTCAAGAGTTGTAAATTTCCAAGTGGTCTAATTTATCTATTTTTTCTTGTCTGTGCTTTTGGTGTCTGTGCTTTTATTACCAAATTCATGGTCATGAAGATTTTTCCCTTTTTTTTTTTCCCCTGTATTTCATACGTTTTATCTCTTCAGTTTAGATCTGTGATTGCTTTTGAATTAATTTTTGTATTTTTGTTGTGAGAATGGATCTCACCGTGTTGCCCAGACTGGTCTTAGCATCTCAGCCCCCTGAGTAGCTGAGTCTGTGGTGCTACCTTACGTTAGTTTTTATTTACATTAACGAAGCCAGTGTCTAATGTCATTCTTTTGCAGATGCATATCCAGTTTTCCCTTTATCATTTGTTGAGTTTTGTAATAGTCATTATAAAATGTTATCACAAGTGTGATATTCAGAACTGAAAAAATTTTGTATAATGTACTCACTGTATTTTAAAAGTATTTTGTTTCGCAGATAACTTGTATCATAAGGAGTTTCATTTATTCCAGAGGAGCTCCCTATGGTGCTGCTTCTCCTTCCGTAAAGGTGCTCTTCCTGTTCTCAGAACACAGAGTGACTGTCGGTTAGAAAAACGACATTCACTCATTTACTTTATTATGGTTTTTAATTGAAGGCATATTTGCAGCTTCAGTTTTAAGACGAAACAATTTTATGCAGAGTATTTCTGTGAATACCATGAAGCTTCCCAGGCTGCAGGAAGAGGAGCAGAGGCCTTGAGAGTCCTTGTCTGCGGTATGTCCAAGGTTGCAGGGAGGGAGCACACTGGTGTGGACTGGGTGGCTTCCTGGTGCCCCTCAAGTGGTAGGTAGCAGGGTGTTGGAAGGTGGGGCCAGGGGTGTAAGGGAATTTCCACGAAACCACGCTGGACACAGGAAATCACATAAGGGAATTTATTAAGCAAACAGAGTGTCTCCCTGCAGGGTAAGAGAGAAAATGAGAGGAAAAGAGAAAGGAAAAGAAAGGGCATGTGCTAGAGAGAGTGGAAAGCCAGGAGGATAGAGAAAAGTGTGTAGGACAGACAGAAGAATGGGAAAAGATGGTGGGGAAGCTATAGTAAACAGTTGAATTCCGCCGGGCTAACGGGACCAATATGGGAGAAGGATACTTGCAAGCTGACTGATGAACCAATAGCTAGCTAGGATGTTCACAGATTGACAAGTGGTTGGGAGGCGAGGAAAATTACTGCACCTGATGGGTGGGGGAGCAGCTTTATACATTACAAGGGGAACATGGATTTACATTTTTTTAATTTATTTATTTATTTTAAAAAATACTTTGTTTTAGGTATAGGTGGACAAAATACCTTTATTTTGTTTCATTTTATGTTATATTTTATTTTTTTATTTTTATTTTACATAGTGCTGAAAATTGAACCCAGGGCTTCACGCATGCTAGGCAAGCGCTATACCACTGAGCCACAAACCCAGCCCTGGATTTACATTTTTAAATGTAAAAGAAGTTAATTCCATTCTTAAGATCATTAGAAGGCACACTGCCTCTCTCCATGTTGCCCTCCCCAGCCTTTCCCCTTAAGTCACAGAAGTTCACTTCACCAACACCAGCAGATCAGTCAGTCTCCAAATGCACCTTCCCAGGGTAAAGCCTTTGCTCTCTCAATAGACTTGGGCTACACTCAACCCGAGACCCAGTGTGTGGGTTCCCACTGGATGGTCTCTGCTTAGCTGCTCTGCATATAGGTATATTACACAGTGGCCAGCCCAGAGGTGACAGGTACCTGCCAGAGCAGGAAAATGTTGCTCACCCACCTGCTTGCCCTGCAGGTAAGTGTCTCCTTGGGGCTGCCCTTTCCGTTGCTTGCATGCACCAGCAGACATGTCTTTCAGTTGTGCCTCATATCTACTCTTTTCTTGAATTATAAATTCTTAAAACAGTGTTTCTTTGCTCTTGTGGAGTGATATGCCACTTTGAGAATCTGATCAATCTCCTCTACACAGAAATGCTCATAAACATGTATCTACCATCTCACATATAATTTCTGGAAGCTGTAGGATCCTGGGATTGCTAACTTTCTGGTAAGCAACCCTCTGCTCTGTACTTGTTGAATTTGTGTGGCCTGGTGCGGTGCCAGTCACATCATTTAATAATGTCATGACTTCTCTGGAATGTCAGGTTCCCTCATGATGTGCAGCCCAGTAGCTGGACACAGAGTGCTGTTTCCTGCTGGTAGTGGAGGGCCTGTCCTTGATTTGCTGCAACTCACTCAGTACTCATGTCCACCTTGTGAGGTCAGCACTCCTAGTTACACACTGTCGGAGGGGACATTGGAGCTTGTGTGACAGAGCTTCTCTTAGCACCTGTACTTTTCTGTGGAGACCATTGTTCACAGCTGATGTCACAAACCCCTTCCTTGACCTGTGACCTCATCTAGGCCACTGACTTCCAGGCTTATGCTTCTGGTGTTCATAGTTCTGCCGATGAGCAGTTTAGACTCCCTGACAGAGGGTCTGCAGCCTCATTGGCCAGTGTACAAACTCTGTTGATACCAGCAGGCCATTGACTCCAGAGCAAGGGAAGAAAGTAGGGGCAGATGGTGAGCCCTATAGGCAGTAGACTTCTGCTTCCTACTCAGGACATGTTGATCCATGATAGTCTCTAATGGCTGCCTGGTCACATGATAGCGTTTAAAAAGAATGGGAGACATGTAGATCAATCACCCATATTAAAAACAGGTTTTTAAAATGTTCTGTTTAGTATCCGCAGGTCAGCTTATAAAATTAGCAGTTATTCCTATCTCAGTGAACTGTTTGCTCATGGATTGCTGCGAATCAACATACATTACCTTTGCCTAGAAATATTGACTTTGCCTGACTTTCAGTGTTGTTTTTTTTTTAGATTCTACAGAGCTGAGACAAATGAGGCCAGGTGCAGGTCAGACTCCCCTCCCTATAGTGGAAAGACAGGAAGCTGCCCCCCAGGTGAGGTGCCCAGACCCCAGGGGCAGAAGTGAGATGCCCCCGCAATGGCTCTGCTTCTACTTTCTCGTTTTGTAACCAAGTACTGTTGAAGGAGAAGTGGAGGGAAGCAGATGCTCAGAAGAGATCATTTAGGGTGGATGGGACATGAAATTCATCAAATGAGCATTTTTCTGAGAGCGGAAGCTCACCCCTAAGCCTCAAAGCTGTTTTTGAGCAGGACTGTCTTTGTGAACGCCTTATAAAATGCATCGCATACATGAGCCTTTACGCACTTGCCTGGCATCTCTTGCCTTGATGAGTCAGTGTCCTGCTCCATCAGCTGAGCCAGGGAGGTGAACTTCCCACATTCTGGCACCCAAACCCACTTCCTGCTTGTGAGAGTGGCAGTTGTGCCTCATTCTTGGATGAGGTGTCCTACCTCTGCGTACCCAAAGTTCTGTGGTGGTGGTAGTAAAGGGGCAGGGGTGTGTGTTGCCTGTATCCCTGGGAGTAGTCACAGTTTGGCACTGAGCAGAGGACAGGGAAGGGAGTCCCTGAATGTCCAGATTGAGCTGTGGTCCTGCCTAGAATGTGGCCTCTGGTGCCAGAGTGTGTGCTGTGTGCTGTGTTTAGGTGTGCTGTTAGGGATGTGGCTCTGCAGGGGACCAACGCCTGCTGGTTTACAGCAGGTCTTTCCGGTCCGTGAAAGGTGCCCTTGAGAGCTGTTCAAGAGCAGTTGGGCCCTCGCTTGTGCCACCCGCTCTACAGGGAGCCCTGCCCCATGACCCATGGCTGGTATACCTTGGAAGGGAGAGCCACCAATACTCGGCTGGCTCATGCTCTGCCACCCTGCTAGCATCCCCCTGGACCTGTCTTCCATCAGCCTTCTTGATCCACCAGAGCCTGAGAGTCAAGGAGAAGAGTTCCTCCCCAGTCTGGATCCTGTCCTCAAGGCCTCTGAGCTGTGGTGCCACTCCTGGGCCCACAGCTATGCACACTGTGGGGCCTCCTCACAGCCCTCACCCTCTCTGACACTGTTGGCTTGAGTCAGGAAGGACACAGTTCAGGCCTTTTTAATGATGTCTTTGGCAAATCAATGGAAATAGCCCCAGATCTGCTCCGTGTTGGTGTCTTGGGATATGTGTCTTTAGTGAGGGCACCCTCTTACACCTGTTCTTCAATCCCAGGAGATCTATCAGGAATTTGCCACACGTAAGAAGGCCTGAGCTCCACATGTGAACTCCTTTCTAGAGAGGAGGGAAACATGCACAGAACTTGAGAAGAATCAGCATGGGGCAGATGGCCTCTGAGAGGCAGTGGGCCCTCCGGGGAATGTTTTGCTTGAGGATATGGCATGTTTTCATGTCAAGCGAGAGTTGGGCAGCTGAACTCATTGCCATGGTGTGGTCCAGAGCTACCCTCGATCCTGTCTTGAGTAAGTGACCCATGACGGCTGGAGTGTTTCCAGAGTTCACTGTGGCATTTGGAAGCCCCAGCTAAGGCTTTCTGGAGTGATGGCTTCAGGTTGTGTGGCTAGAGTTAGGGTGCAGGAGAGCATCTTCCCTCATCTGTGCCCCTGCATCTGATGAGGTCAGAGGCTGCTATGGTTGCTGGAATCCATGGGCCTCTGAGATACACCTTGCCCTGTGGACCCTGAAGACAAGGCCAGGTTTCTAGAACTATATTAGCTTCTTACGTGTTTTTGGCTGTAGACCAAATGTACCTGCTCAGGCATTTGGTCAGGTCTGCAGGAGCCTGTGACCCCTCTCAGAGCCCTGTAGGACAAATCTGAAACCCCTACTCAGGGGAGTCCAGCTGAGTATTAGTTGAATTTGCATTTCTCTCTTAAAAACAAACCCACAATCCACTGACCAGAGACCAGAGCAGAAGACCAGCTGGATGCAGTCATTGCACCCTGTGGCCATCTCTGCTCCTCCTTGTTTTGGGACCAAAAACCCCTTTCTTCATTCTGTTTTATCTGCTAGAAAGAATCCCATTCCTGGAAACTGCCAGAATAAAAGGTCTATGTTCAGGTTAAAGGAGCTAGATTCACAGGGGAAAGCAGCCCTGTCCTGGGCAAGGTGTCCAGACTTTGGGGTGAAAAGTCTGTCTCTGAGGTTCACATATCCTGCCAACCAGCTCCTCTCTCCTCCCTATCCCTTCCAACTCCAGGAGCACTGTCTATGCCCAGCTGACGTGATCTGGGAGGCTCTAAGCAAGGAACAAAACTGCTTGTCCTCTCCCTAGCTCCTGATGCTATCGTCGTGTCTCGTAGGAAACCCTGACCAATGTCCGGGCAGGTGAAAAGCCTTCCTGTTTGTCTTCTCAATTAGTCACACTCAATTCTGGGCCATGCTGTCTGTTCTTGGCGCTGATCCCTGGCCCTGGAGGGCACTCTGCAGCCAGTGGGGCTTGCACAACTCCAGGCTGTGATATGGTATTTCTTCCCTGTAATTTGCAACCTCTGCCGTTATTTGGCATGCATTTCCTCATTTCTGAGTTCTTCCAGAACATTCTGAACTGGACTATACTTTGTGATGTTCTGGAGAGGTGGCCTTTGCCTCGGAGGAGGCTCAAAAGCTGCTGTGCTAGGGAGGGCTTGGCCCCCTTCCCAGGGGCTGCAGTTCCAGCCTGGGGCCCCATCTGTCCCTGTGCGTATGAGTGGAGTAGAAGTTTGGCCTTTCCTTGTCCAGAACAGATGGCACTGGGCCATAGGAACCTGGGTTCCTCTGCCATGGGGAGTTCTTACACCACCAGTGAGAACAGAAAGGTGGGCAGTGTGATGCTTCAGGGTTCTGTGGGATCAGGGAATGTGTGCACAGGCCAGAGTTCATGTTACTTCTGTTCCTTCAGCAATCTGTTGCAGCAGGCTCTGAACAACACAGTGCATGAAATAGAGCATCTCTCAAAACTCCCAGACCTGCTGCAAGACCCCTGGGCACCACAGGTGTCCCCAGCTGCTCAGGATTGGAACTTAGCCTTTGCAGAGGAGGCTCAGTAGGTGCTTTCCATGCTGGTGCATGTATGGAAGTCCCATCTAGAGCCAGTCCATGGAAAGTGGGGAGTGAGGTGGTAGGTTTGGGCCCCTTTGAAGAGGAGAATTTGTTCCCATAGTGACTCAAATCACCACAGTCCCTTCTTCCCTCCAGGTTTGACAGGTTTTCATCCTGAGAAAGTTGACTTTCAGAGCGAGATGGAAAGGGCAGGACTACCTCCAAGAGCCAAGTGGAGTCAACCCAAGCGGCTTTCACTTCTGACCTTAGAACTTGTGTGGTTTTTACCTGAATTCTCACTCTTTTCCCTGACTGCCCTTAGTTCGAGCTCCTGTTTGAACGCATGTACATGTCCTTGACACCCGAAGCACAAAGGAGTGGGGAAGACTCCAGCCCAGGACCTGGATGTGCTTGCAGAGCACAGAGGGACCATGGCCTCCACCCCAGCACCCCTCCTCTCTGCCTTCCTGCAGAGGATCTGAGGTTCACCTGGCTCTTAGTTGCACTTGTCCTTGCCTTTTCCACTCGTGCCTCTGCCCTCTACCCTCAGTCTTCCAGAGAATGCTGATTGGATGATGGCCGGCAGTGGGCATCAGAGCCTTTCTCTGTAGACTCCAGAGAGCCCTGTTTCTTCTGGGGTGCTGATATGAGCCCGAGACACCACTTCGACTGCTCACATCTTTTGGGTCCCTCTTTACTGCAGCTGCTGCTGTACGCAGGTGTGGCCTAAAGCCCCTGGGCTTCTCAGATGAGGCAGAGTGGGCTGCTGGACCCCACACAGCCAGCTCTCCCACAGCAGGCACATGTCTCTCCACACAGCTGGAGAATGAAACAACTGGTTCTCAGCTATCCACAGAGGTGGCCAACCCGGGAGTGTACCTTTGGGACTGACCACCCCTTTTCTCTGCCCCCCATCCTTCCCTGAGGTTGGGTGAACAACAGGGCTTCCTGCATAGGGGTCTTGCCTCAGGCTGCAGTCAGGGTCCAGGTGGCCCAGGAGTAAGTCCTCCTGTATCCCTGACCATGGTAAAGCATGAATGAGTAAGTGAAGGACATGCACAAATGCAGGCTGCAGTCGGGCCCCCAGCCCCTCCTCCCTTTCCACAGGTCTCTCCAGAATGCTGGGCATTGTCAAGCACTAGAAGCTCTGTGCTCTGGCCCTGGGCCAGACCCTGAGGATTCAGAAATTTGGAAATTGGGCAGTTGGGCTCAAATCAGTCATCAGAATACTCAAGCAACTGTCCCTTTGTCTTGTACTTGCCACCTGTCTTGATGTGCCACCTGGATGGTCCTGTTATCTCCCCCAACCTCTGGGCAAATGCTTACCAATTGTTACTCTTGTGGGTGAGGAAACGGGAGCTTTGAGGTTGAATTTTAGAGTAGGTTGGGATTGCATTGGCAGTTGGATGGTAAATCCATGTCATAATAGAAGGATTTGGGGGGCGTTGGAAGGGGTACAGATAAGGGAATGATGGCCTCTTGCAGAAAGGGGGGTCTAGTGGCCAGGAGTCAGAACGGGGTTAGTGGGGAGTAGGGAGCCCTGGGGGGAAGGATAGGGTGTGCATCTTGGGTGTTGCTGGGAGAGCCTTGCATGACTTTGTGGTTTCTGTTTCTTGCACTCTTGCTAGACTGTATGCCCAGTGTCTGGACCTATTAATAAGTGTCATGTCCATTCAGTGCTGCTGAACTCAAGTGAAAGCCACTTCCTAGGAGGACAGAGTGCTGGATCAGGGGCTGCCTCATGCTACCCAGCATCGGGACTGGTTCTTGTTCCTTGTTGTTCCTACCTCTTAGAAGTTCTGAGGCACACTGGATGCCCAAGTGATGACACAGATGCACAGCTTGGATGAGATGGATTTGGCCTTTGTGGTCACCCAGTGTGGACACTTCACCACAGTGGAAGAGTGATCATGTGTTCCTGAGTTGTTGGGCCAGAAAGGGGGGTGAGGTGGTAGAGCTGTCTTCAGGTCAGGGTTGTCTGGACTAGCTTCCCAACTGCTGCTTCTCATATTGCCACCTGGGAAGCTATGGCTGTCACACGCAGCAGGCTGGTATGCCAGGGAGGACACAAACAGGCCCACAATTGCCTCCTTTTGTGGCAAAAATTTCTTTGACTTGAACGCTTTTCTGTTGACACGACTGAGTGAGAAGGGCCCATGACCCTGGCCATGTGTATGGGAGACAGGTTGGCCTCTGGTGGAGAGGGGTCTTTCAGGAGAGATGGGCAAGAGCTGCCCAGCCTGTTCTGGCAGCAGCCTATAGGGAGGGGACACCATCTGCTGTAGAGGGTGGAATATTCTAGCATCACGCTTCAGGCCTCCTGCTGCGCTTCAGTAGGCCCCTTCCTAGAGTTTGGTGCTTCACTCCATTTCTCAAGACCTGACCTACCCTCACTGAGGACACCTCTTACATAACCTGGCAGAAGCAGGAGGGCTGGACGTGCCTGTGCCCAGCAGCTCGCTACTCAGATCTCTCGCCCCCAGGGCTGCAGGCCCACCTGGGTTGGTGACATTTTGGGGCATGGCATTCTCAGCCCCTTGCACTGACCTGACTCCCCTTCCTCGTACTGGCTTAGACCTGCCCTAGCCCTGGGGACTGGGGAGGGGCCTGTGAGCTGGAGGAAGCTGGGGTGGCTTCCCCAGGAGTCTCAGTGTGGTGCACATGCGAGTGTGCATGTGTGTTGTGTATCATGCACGTGTCTTTGTACATGTAAGGGTGTCCATGTGGTCATGTGCAGGCATATGCATCCATGAGCCACGTGAGTGTGTATGCGTGTGTACTGGAGTTCCACAGGGCTTAAAAAGCCCCATCCCTCAGGAGTCTTCTCTTTGAATGTCTGCTACTTACTTTCTGAAATGGGACTGTGCTCATCATGCACTTGAGGTAGGAGCTGCTACAGGTCATTCATCCTGTGTCACCTGAGGAGTGACAGCTCAGGAAGAAAAATCACTACCCCCTCCCAACACCAATATGGAGGGCTTCAGCTACTCAGCGCTCTCTATAGAGCTTGCACTGGTCCTGGTGGCCCATGCAGGTCACCCAGCCTCTTGGCCTGCAGTGTCTCTCAAAGACCCCCTCAGGTGTCCTTTGCCTATACCACCCTGTCATCCTGTTCACAGGCTCTAGGCCCAGCAGCAGCCCTGCTCCTGGGCCTGCCCTGTCCTTCCCTCAGAGGTTAGAGTCACTCCCTTAGAGGAGTCCCTCACTTTCGTGCTGTTACCCATTGTCAGACTTGCCTGGCAACCCCCAGCCCTGGTGCCACTCAGCCCAGCCCCTCCAGAGCAGCCGCTGGTAGCCTTTCCAACCCAGGGAGTAGCAGGTAGCCCCAGCACACGTCCCCCATCACTCCCATTCCTGCTTTCCAGATCACAGCACCCCTCCTGCACCCCGGGCCCCCATGTGTGCACTGAAGTCTGCCACTTCCTGCAGCCTTTCACCCGACTGCACTCTCAGCACCCCACCCCTGCTCTGTGCCTCCTCCTGCTTTGGGGTTTCTTCCTTGGATGTTCCAAGCCCCATGCCCAGCCCCATGTGAAAGGCCACCTAGAGCTGATCAGTGTGTGTCTTTGTCTTGAGCACACTTGATGCTAGTGAGGTAGTTCATGCTTAATGTGGCCACATCATATACAGTAAGGGACTGTCATCCTCCAGCATGTAGCTGGTTAGTCCAGCTGAGAGCTGCCAGGGGCAGGCTGGCAACTTAGCCACAACAGGGGCCAGGGTGACTGACTGCCTGTCACCTGGCCTAGTTAGGGACTGTAGTGGAGACAGGTCTGTGTTGCTGACAGACCAGAGTCACTGAACCAAACCTGCCCTATCTCTTCTCTGACTGTTGGGATCCTCACCTGGACCCCTCATATTTGTACCCACCCTGTGCACCTTGAAGAAAAGAGCATCCCCTGAGGACAGACCCATGGCAGACCCCCGCTTTTCCTATACTGGTGATCTGGCTGGTGTCCAGAGAGGAGTCCAGGGGATGCTGAAGGACTTCTGCTGACTTGGCGTTAAGGTGTTAACTGATTCCGCAGCTCAGTTGACTCCAGGGCCAGATGAGCCTAGAAGCCCCATGGCTCTCACAGCAGGTGCTTGCTGTGCTTTGCCCAGTGTGCCCCACCTGGCTGCCCCTAGCCTGGCCTGGCCCAGTCAGCTCCTCCTTCACATAGAGCATTACCTGGAAGTTACCAATCAGGTGGGATGATGTGCTGCAGAGGATGGGCAGCAGTGGGCATTGCAGCAGCCTGTGGAAGAGGCAAGACAGGTGGCCAACTCTTGTGCCCGCGGGACAGTCAGGGCTGGAAAGGAACATTGTGACATGGCGCCACTGGCCTCGGCCCATCTTCTCTCATGTTCTTGGAGATTTCTCACTGTTCTCGGGTTCTTAGTACAGTCCTCTAATGGTGACCATTGGTCCTGGCTGGGTCTCCTGGAGCCATGGAGCCTCCCACTCATCCTTGGCAGGTCTGCCAGTGTTTGAAGAAGCTGCTGTCTCTCCCTCACCACCTACCACCAGCAACAGTGCTTCTCAGAGACACCAGCGGGAAGTCTGGAAGTGACTCTAGAAGTCATTGCTCCCTGCAGCATGTGATCCCTGGGCCCCTGGGGCTGTGGCTCTGACGGCAGGAGGATCTGGTCGATAGAGAGGAAATGTCTGTGGATGCTCTGACTCTGGCCCTGGCCTTGGTCCACAAGCCCTGTCCTCCCAGACCAGCACTTTTTCAGACAGCTGTGCTGAACCACGTGTGGGGCCTGCAGGGGGAGAGCCTTGACAGGGAGGGTATTCTTGCCATGTGTGTCCGGAAGGAACAAGGGACATCCATCCCCTCCCTTGGAGTCTCCTGGAACACACCTGTGGTGGTGTGGGGTGGCCAGGGTGGTGTTTCTGTCTAAGGAAGTGAACTGGAGCACTAGGCCTGTATGTCAGTGCCGGACTGAGAAGAGGCCACAGTGGTGGAGCAACACAGTGGACATGGCACTACTGGTCACTAGGGCCTAACCCACTGGACACCCAGCACACAGGGACTTGGCCTGGGAGCTTGAGAGCCTCATGAGTCTAATTCTGCATCTGGTGGGAGGGCTGGAGGGAGGGTCCTCCCAGGGCATTGCTCACTCAAGTGGGAAGGATCTGGAAGGGACTGTGAAGAGGCCTCCCTGTCTCAGGGTTCCCACTAACTACCCACGCTGCACCATGGCCAAGATGTCCCTGGAGATGGGGAAGCCGATTTGAACATTTCAAGTGCTTTAGCCCGCAGAGTGGGCCAGAGCGTTAATCACTGAGCCGTCACGCTCTCTGCAAGGCTGGGGAGGAGGAAGTGAGTCAGTAAGAACTGTCGCCACAGCAATAACTCAGCACAGGATCCAAAGAAAACCCTCCTGCTTCCTGCATCTCTACTGGCGTCAGCTTCCCAACTGGCAGCAGGGGATGCTATCACAGAGAGAGCACTTGGCATAGATTCCAAGTGCTGGTCAGGAACAGGAGCTGCATTCTGAAGGCTCCTCTGGCTCTCAGGGACCACCTGCAGTGGGGTGGGACACAGGGTGGGGGGCCTCACATTGCTCCAGGTGTTTGATTCCATCTGTGGACCACTGCAAGACCCACTGGAAGACTTTGGTGTCCTGGGCATGTCCTGGACATGACCTAGAATTTTGTTTCGGGCCATTCAGCCATGAAAGGGTGATTTCTGCTCTTGTTTGAAGGTTCCCACACTGACCCGAGCCTGGAGGGCTGGGGTTGCCTTGTGGTGAACAAGGAGCCAGCCCACATGCCAACCTAGGGGAGGGTGTGAAAGACGGGGAGCAGGTGCCATGTCGCAGGAGTGTTAGTGAGAATGCCAGGCCATGTCTGCCGTGCCAGTCTGTGGTTGCCAGATGCTGCTTCCCTGTCTGTGGGGTCCTGGCCACCCTTGTGAGGGGATACTCTTCTTCCCTGTAGCAACTGGAGCATGTTGGTTTGGGGTCTGCCGCTGCCTGGGAAGGGTCATGTGGACCTTGGTGAGAGCAGTAGAGCACCTCCCCATGGCTCCCACAGGCCAGGGCCACATCCCAGCCTGTGGCAGGCCTCCCCAGTCACTGTCACTTGGGTTCCATATCTCTGCTTTGAACACGGCTGGTGACCGTGTCTAGCATGAACGCATGTGCAGTGAGTATGTGTAGAGCTATACCTGCAGGATGCCACAGACCTGCCCAGGATGGGTCTCAGGTGGCCCGCCTTCAAGAGCCAGGGACCCCTTGGCTTTGGAGAACAGTCATCGGGCCCAGGCTCCCTCGTGGTGGCCGTGCCCAGCCCTTGCCTCCATCAGACCCACCACGGCTTTCCTCCTCAGGGTGCCTCCCTGCTGACCACATTCCAGGGCTTCTAACAGGATGAAGAAGCCTGAGGACATCTCTGCTGGGTTGCTCAGCCATGTGAACGTCCCCACAAAGACCCATTAGTACCCTCACTGAAGGAAGTACCCCCACTTTAGCTAGCCTCCCTCCTTGTCCCTTTGACAGTGAAACCGAGGCTACTGAGGGACCCTTGAGCAGAGCCAGTTCACCCAGACCCACTCCATTTGGGGGCCACCATCTTTGGATCACCCCAAGACAGTGGAGAGACCTTGAGCTAATCACTCTTACAGGTTTTATTTCTTAAATACTATCACTTTGAGGAGTGGGTTTCAACAGGTGAATCTGGAAGAATGTCTCCAGGCATGAGTCCTGCCTGTCCCCGGCCAGCTGTGGAGGGAGGCCACTGGGAGCTAAAGGGCCGTTGGTGTGTGTGTGGGGTTGTGGAAGCTTCTCACCAGCTCACACATCAGCAGAGTCACAGAGAGGACCTGCAGGCAAGGTGTGTGACCTGGTTGGAGTGCAGTGGATGACCAGGAGACCCCTAGGACAGCTGTCCACAAGTACCTGGGAGAGAGGACATGGCCTCCAAAGGAAGGCCTGCCCTCTGAGTGTTGGGACCCAGGCACCCATCGAGGCGCTGCTCTGGGGCCAATGAGCAGGGCAAGTTCACCTGGCTCAGTGTGTGGAGCCCCCAGGGGGAGGTTCCCACAGACAGAGGCCCCGTTGCAGGGTGTGCCTGTAAACACTGTGTGCCCCGTGTAACCTGTGTGTGCCTTGGGGCTGCTGTGAGGAGGTGCGCAGCCTGTCATATTGTGGAGACTGGAGTTCTACGGACTGTCTCTGCTGAGCCCCCTCCTTGGCTCACAGGGTTGTCCTGTGTGTGTATCCTGATGTGCTTCTCTTATAAGGACGTGGTCACGTTGGGTCAGGGCCACTCCATGACCTGCATGTACCTCAATTACCTCTGGAAATACAGACCTTATCTCCAGATGAGTTCCCATTCTCAGGAGTCGGGGGCTGGACCTCAACGTAGGAGGGTCCACGGCACCATCTCCTGGAAACCGCAGGGTGCGTGTTTATCTTTCTTACGTCCCTGGGGGGGTGCTATTTCTAGCTGCCCGGGCTCATAGAGGGAAACAGACTGTGATGTGAAGATGTGTCCAGAAACTAGGGACCATCCCTAGAGGGCAGTGTGGACACACATCACAGCGCCACACGAATATTCCAAGTGTGGCCCTGAGTGCAGGGGTGGTGGTGCTCCCAGGGGGGCTGAAGCCCAGCCCTAGCCACACAAGCACACTGGCCCTCCCCGGATGTGTGCTGTGCACCAGCGGGACCCACGTCCTTCCCCTGGCAGGTCGCGGCCGTGCCTCCCAGGTGCAGGGGAGGTAGAGCTCCGCAGTGCCATGGCTCTGGTGGGCTGTCACTGAGCTCGAGCCACGCTGCCCATGCTGGGCAAGAGGGAGCTGGGGAGGCAGCGGCAGCTGCTTAGCTCCTGGGCTGCACCATGCGTGACACCCTCTGGGCCTCTGTGGGGGTTCACTCTGCATCTTACTTGGTTCCCCCGCCTGTGTTCCTGCTGGCCACATGCCTGAGGACGGGCTGAGTTTCCTACCTCCCCCTCTGATCTTTGAAGGTCAGCCCAGGGCCACTGTGCTCATAGCCACGTGTGTCTTGCTGACTTTCCAGTCTGGCTTTGCAGTCACCATCACCTGGTGACTCTCCCCTGCCTCTGGTGCACACTGGCCCCTGAGCCCCAGGTACTTCTGTCCATCTGAGTCCAGCTCATGTACATTACTTTGTCCTGGGAGTTCCTTGAGGCCTCGCCTCCCTTGTGAGGGTCAGTGTCCTTTTGGGTTCTTGTGAGGGGTCCCTCAGCTTGTGGTCTGCCCTAAAGCCA
This sequence comes from Sciurus vulgaris, assembly GCF_902686455.1. NCBI lineage: Eukaryota > Metazoa > Chordata > Mammalia > Rodentia > Sciuridae > Sciurus > Sciurus vulgaris. Next base: position 2,376,045 of record NC_136470.1, read on the forward strand.
TGAGAGGGAGTCAGGGACATTCTTCTAGGAGACACTTGGCTATAAATAGTGTCATCCTTTGAAAGAAGAGTCTGTCTGCAGAGGGCTGGGCAGAGGGCTGGGTGGCCCACCCATAGCAAGGGTTGTCAAAGAGAATACCAGGTGACTCTCAAGACCTGGAGGAGGAGGCTTTCAGCATGATCCTAGAGCTCTAGTCACGGAGGAAAGGATTGATAAAGTCCACAACTTTGCCAAAGAGTGGGCTTGTCAGAACCACCTCGAAGAAGCATGAGACAAAGCTGCAAACAAGCGTGGCACTTCTGAATCTTAAAACTGATGGGAGTTACGTAAAAGGTAAGGAGTGGCCGCAAACCGGCAAGAAAGAGCACCAGCCCAAGTGAGAGGTGGAACCATGTCACCAGCAGGCACCGGGGGACTTGGCTGCCAAGCATGGGACGAGATGGCCAGTCTCACTCGTGTTTGGGGCCACACAGACCCAGGCCTAATGGGAGACCATCACATCCACCAATCAGCAGGAGCTGAATTCATTGTCCCAAACTGAGGGTGTCGTGGCCATCCCCTGCTTCTGGAGAGCAGTGGATCTGACCAGAAAGCTGCCTGGCGCTGTTGCTGGAGTTGACATCCACCTTCTGCAGCAGGTGTCCTGGGACCCCCAGGATAAGTGAGGGTGTGTGCTCAGGTGCCCCACTCACTCTCTTGGGGACAGCCCAAACCAGACGAGCCTGTGCCCGGCACGGAAGGGAAGAGGGAGTGGAGGGGCTGTTGCTTACTGAGGCCCACCTGTGGTGACTGCAGCCACATGTGGCAGTGCTGATGCCGTTTGTAACGTAAGATCAAGTGGCAGGATCTTCCCTAGAGACGTGCAATGTGGCCCTGTCCCCTGCAGCTTGGAAACAGGCAATGCTGTCCACGCGTGGATGTGTGATAAAAGGAATGTAAGGCTCAGGGCAGAGGCTGCTGGGTGGCAGGCGGGGAGGGGAGGCGCTCCCTGCCACACCCCATCACCGCTCTGGTCCTGGGTCACAGGCTCTCAGGCAATCGTCATGTGAACGTGAATGAGTGGTGTAAAATACAGGCTCCTATATGGACTAACAGGGACTGAGGCTTGTTCTGCCACTCATGTGCCCCTGACCCTCCCAGAAGGGGACAGGAGGGAGAGGCAGGTACAGGGAGAGGCCCTGAAGAAGCAGTAGCTCCTATGGTCTCCCAGCTGAGCTGCAGCCTGCTGAATGCCGTGCTACAGCCCCCTGGTCCCCTGCTTGCCACATCTGAGAGGGCACTTGGGACACTGGGGACTCCAGGGTCTGATCCCTGCGCTCTGGGGACACTGAGCTCTGGCTGGAAACTGCCTGTCAAGCTTGAGGCTTCAACACTGGCCACCCCCTGTGGCCCATTGACTGCTGAGTGGTGCCTGGAAGGCTTGGCTGATGGCCCTCTCCTCAGAGCACTTGGCGAGGATACTGTCCCACAAGCAGCTCAGTGAGACCCTGTCTCAAAGAATAAAGCCCTGCAAGCTGGGATGAGGAGCAGACTTCTGCACCCAGTTGGTCACCTGTGAGGTGGGACGGGGGTGACCATGATGGAGACAGCTGGCTGCCACACGCAGCCAGGCTCACCAGCCCCTGGTCTGTACGCACCCAGGTGTGGGACCTGAGTCAAGGGTGGGTGCCTGATGCTTTGGCCCGGCTGCACCTACACAGGTGGGATCTGGAACAGGAGGGGTTGCCCCTTAAGGGGTGGTGGTTGGGCCCAGTGCCCTCACCTTTGGGGCACGCAAGAAACTTCTGAAAAATATTCCCAATGCTTGTGCCAGGCCCACCCTCAAAGCCCAAAATCAGTCCCTTCAAAAGCCTACGTGAGGCTCCTGAATGAGAACTGGGACTGACAGGTTCTGCAAGCTCTTGGCCTATTCTCTCTGGAAGTTTCCAGGCCTGAGGATGGGATATGGGGAGCTAGTTCTTGGAGGCTTGGATAGGGCAGGGTCTGTGATTGGGGGAACTGAGTGTGGGGTGCTGGGGGCCCAGGTCACGTGGCAGGGCCCATAAGTCATCTCTGAGTTCCTATGTTCTGGGGACATAGGAAAAGAGAAGCTCCCTAGGGAGGGTTCTGCAGAAACTTTGCTGGCCTGGTGAATGCAGACCCATGTTAAAAGCAAACCTGGCAGCTTGGCCTAGTCTCCTGGGCTGTGACCTCGTGGAGCAGGGACAGGTGGCCCAAGGATCAGAGTGGCCAGTGGAGTACTGTACCTCCCTCTGTCTCCAGGGAGCTGCTGCCCGGTAGCAGCTTCCGTCAATACTCAGGCCAGTGATCAGGCTTCCTGGAACTGGCCCAGGGAGGGGCTCTGGCCAGGGCTTGGGGCCAGGCCAAGACTGTGGGCGGCTGGCCTTGTCCATCCCCAAGGAGAGATGCCTTCCAGACACAGTCACTACGGTTTGCTGATCCACTGTTTCAAAAGGAAGGATAGAATTTAGGCTCCAGCTGGCTGGAGAAAGAACTGGCTCCTACGTGGGCTTGCTGGCCAACCTCAGGTCAATGATCATTGCCTCTCAGGAAGGGCTAGTGTGGCCAGGGGGCTTCAGAAACAGGACTCCCCACCCACCTGTGCCTGGCCAGGCCTTCCAGGCCTTAATCTCACTCTGAGTCTCTCAGGTTTCTTCACAAGGTGGCCACAATGCAGAGGGACCAAGGGGGTGGGTCCCACACCCCATGGCCACCTATCTAGGAGGGTGCCCTGTCTGGGTCCTGGTGGCCACCTCGACTGTGCCCAGCAGGGGCAGCTTCTGGGTGACCCTAGAGCTTTGCCCTCCAGGTGCTGCTGGGTGCTCTTGCTGCCTCGTGGACATTGTTCTATGATCACTGTTGGGGCTGTGTGGGGGAAGGTGGGGACTGGCCAGAGGCTCCAGCAGCTTCAGGTTTCCATGAGCCCAAGGGCGAGACAGAACAAAGAACCTTACAGAAGGAAGGTTTTGGGAACACTTGGGGCACAACAAAGGTCAGCCAGGAAGGAGAGGCCAGCTTCAGGGCTGGAGGCAAGCTGGGCCAAGGGGAGATCCAGAAATGCAGGGCCTGCCCCTTTTGGGCCTGTGGGCAGCAGTGGTGGCCTCTCAGCAAGGACAGCCATGTGAGGCACCCAGGATCCCCTGTCCTCCAGGGCAACCTCCCCTCCTGCTTGTCTTGTCCTTTCATTGTACCAGACTTGGTGGGTGTCGTGGGGGGTGGGGACAGGGCTGGGATCTGGAGTGGGATTGGCAGAATCCAGATGGGGCAGAGATAAGAAGTCACTCAACAATGCACTCCTGCCAGGTGAACTCTGCACAGGAGAGGGGAGCCCAGGGCTGGGCTAGGCATGGCATCTGCTAAGGCCCCGAGGCATTTGAGAGCCAGGTGCACCGGGGAAAATGTTCCAGAGAGGCAGGAGGGGCTTTAGTGCCCGAGTTGCATTATGGCATTTGGATGCCTCTGGGCTGAAGCTGGAACTGACCATGGCTCTCGTTGTTTAGATGGCAGGTGGTCAGAGCAGGTGGGCTGATGACCTCCCCTCAGCCCAGATCAGGACTGTCTCAGTGGCTCCCAAGGCCCGTGATTGGCAGGTGATGACTGAAGGCTCAAGTGAGTGTGACCACTGGCATGCTTACGGCCTCTTCCCCATACTGCTCCAGTGAGAAACTTCCAGGCACAGAGAGACCCCTCCTTTGCTCCCTGCAGCCTGGGCATGGGAAGGGGTGGGGCAGGGCTATCTGCTATCCAGGGTCTTAGAGATCCTGGGGCTGGGAGTTATAAATGGACAAGAGCAGCTGTCGCCACTGTGTCCAGAGTGACGGCGCCAAGAAGCCCCCACGGCCCCCGCCCTCCCTCCTGGGAGCTGGGAGACTGGACTGGCTGCGGCCTTTTAAGGGCATCTCTGGCCAGCACCTCCATTACCGGTCGTACTGGCTGAAATGTGAGCTTGGCGGGATCCCGAGGCGCTCGTATGGAAGGAGGTTCTTCCTGGCCGGGCAGACGGCCGGCACTGCCGGTCCCACCACAGGGCCCTCCTGTGGAGAGTAGGGAGACAGGCTGCTCAGAGAACACTTCCCAGAACTGCTGCATGAGCGTCTGGGCCACAGTGGCAGACACTCAGAGAAGCTGGGGTCTCTGGGGCCCCGGCGGGTCAGGGTCAGGAAGACTCTGTGATCCTCTGTGCACTTCTTGCTAGATTTAGGATGTGCTGGTCCCTCCACTTGCCTGGACTTGAGTTCTTTCCAGGGCCAGGAGTTCTTACCCTTGCAAGAGACCCTGAGACCAAGGGAGGTCTGCTGGGGTCTGGTGGGAAGCTGCTGGGAGGTCACCCCAGCATCCCAGCCTCATGTCTCTGCAGTCAGGGACACAGCAGTGTGGTAGGGCTGGGTGGGGAGTGAGGAGGTCTGTTCCAAGCCCTGCTGGGTGCCCTTCAGGCCAAGTGGATCTCAGTTCTCTACCTAGCCTGTAGATGGTCCTTGGCAAGTATGCACCACAGGGGAAGCTGCCTGTGCACAGGCGTCTGCCTCCCTGCCTACTAGGGTGGTGTTGCAGGCTGCCCAGGACCCTCTCCCTGTGTTTCATAGTTGAGGAAACACAGACATAGCTGCCCAGGGGCAAGAAGCTCACTTGAGGGCAGAGGCTCCTCCGGTGTCCCTGCTGCCAGCCTTGGTGGGCACGTGCCTGCAATGCAGCAGCAAAGGTCTGACTGGGGTCTCATGGACCAGAGCTGCCAACTGGCCCAGCAGCCTGGACTCTGATGAACACCACAGCATCACCAAGGGCAACAGGAGGAACCATGGCTGATGTCGGGGCAGGGAGAAGGGTGGGTTCTCTTCCCTCTGCTGCTTTGCTAGGGGCAGTCTGAAGCAGGAGCATTTTTTCTTCCGTGGTCCTGGAGGCCGAAAGTCAGCATGGCTGACTCCTTGAGAATCTGTGAGGGGCAGTCTGCTGCAGGTCTCTCCCGGTCCCTGCTGGTGCTGCTGGCCACCGCTGATCCACTGGTCTTCCTTGTATTGCAGAGGCCCAGCCTGACCGCTGCCTCCATCGTCTCACTTCTGCATCTGTCTCCTTTTCACAGTTGTGCCAGTTGTGCTATGCTGAACTGGGGCCACCAGACTCCAGCATGGCCTTCTCTGTGTCTCCAGATAGGGTCCCACTCACAGGCCCGAGGCTGTGACTGCAGCTGACCTGGTGGGGCCACAGTTCCACCACACTGTCCCCCAATGAGAAGCAGGACAAGGATGTCTGTTCTTCCCTCTTTGACCCAGGTTCATTCTGGATCCTTCCTTGTGTTGTAAGAAAGGGAAAGAAGAGCCGTCGGGGCCGGGAAGGGAAGAGACCAGCTCTCTCGATGCTCAGAGGACATTACTGATCACTGGGAAACCTTATGAACAGAAGATCTCCTAGACCTGGCAGGCTCAGCAAGACTGGCACAAGGTTGACATACAGGAAATAAATGTGTTCTGTGTACTAGCAGCAACTGAGTCAAATCTGAGGTTAAAAATGACACCAACAAATATGGAACATTTAATCATAAATCTTACCAAAAAACGTGCAAGTCCCGAACTCAAAATCACAGGCTTTTGGAGACGATGTGAAGATTGAGTAAATAAATGGAGGGAGAGAGCATGTTCGTGGACCAGAAGACACAGTACGGTTAAAATGACAGGCCTCTCCAGGTTAATCTGCCTGTTCAAAGCAACCTAATCAAAATCCTGTCAGGGTCTTTTGTAGGTGATAACAAGATGATCTCTGATTTGCACAGAAATAGAAAGGGCCAATACAATCTGATGAAGTGCAAATTTGGAGGACACATATTCAGACTTACAGTCAGGCTGCCACCGTGAAACAGTGCCCTGTTAGCCTCCGGGTGGGCACTATGACCAGACCAGAACAGACCCTGTGACAAAGGGTGCAGGGACAGCTGGGGGCCAGAAGTGGAGCTTAGATCCATACCTGGCACTGCAGGCAAGGTGTGGACCCAGAACAGATCACAGACCTGAATGCATGACCTAACCTAGAATTTCCAGCACAGGAAAAAAAACCTCTCTGTGCCTCCAATTAGGAAAGGATTTCTCAAATTCAGCACCAGAAGCACAAATCATAAAAGAATGGATAGATTGGACTTCCTTAAATTGAGAACTATCACTTCTCAAAAGATACTATCAAGAAGTGAAAATAGCCAGGTGCGGTGGCACACACTTATAATCCCAGCGGCTCTGAAGGCTGAGGCAGGAGGATCTTGAGTTCAAAGCCAGCCTCAGGAATTTAGTGAGGCCCTAAGCAACTCAGCAACACCCTCTCTCTCTAATTAAAATATAAAAAAGGGCTGGGGGTGTGGCTTAGAGGTTAAGAGCCCTAGGTTCAACCCCCGTATGTAAAAAAAAAAATACACACACACATGCAACAGACCAGGAGAAAATTTCTGCAAAGCCCATGTGCAATAAAGGATTAATATCTAGAATACTACAGAAAGAACTCCCCTAGCCCCACAGCAGGAAAACAATCTAAGAATGGGCAAAAAAATTGAGCAGGAATTTTACCAAAGATGACGTGGGTGGCACCTGAGCAGGTAACTTCAGCATCATAAGTCACAGGCAAAATGCAGAGAAAGCCACACTGCATACCACCTCGTGCTGAATGGAGCCAGGCAGCATGCCAGGTATTGATGAGGCTGTGGGGTTCTCATGGCCTGTGGGTGGGAAGGTAAGCTAGTGGAATCACTTTAGAAAACAGTCTGGAACTTTCCTTAAAAGTTAGAGGGCTGGGGTTGTAACTCAATGATAGAGCACTTGCCTAGCACGTGTGAGGCACTCCGTTCAATGCTCAGCACCACATTAAATAAATAAGTAAATGTCCATCAACAACTAAAAAAAAATAAAATTAAACAAAAGGACACACACTTGTGGTCCCAGGTGCCTGGGAAGCTGAAGCAGGAGGATCACTTGGAGCCCAGAGTTCAGGGCCAGCCTGGGCAGCACAGCAAGACACACCTCCCGTGCAACAGCCATTCCAGTCCTAGAGAAACAAGCATTTGCTGCATGAAGACCCAGCTTGCCAGTGTCGCAGCAGCCTTGTTGTCATAGCTGAAACCTGAGATGGGATGTGTGTCTTCCAGGAGGCGAGTGGGTGACTGAAGCCAGAGAAGGGCATGGACTCCTGCCTCAGGTCTGCCAAGTGAAAGCCAGCAGAGTGCAGGGCGAGGTTCCAGGCAGGCACCCCAGGACAGGCAGGCCTGTGGCTGGAGGCTGGAGCGAAGCTGGAGGTGGAGTGGGAGAGACCAGAGGGGAACCCAGAGGACCTGGAGAGCCTCTGGTTGGTGGCATGCTCACTTTCCTGGTGCTGGTGACAGTTTGACCATATGCATTTATGTCAAAATATACTGAACTGCACACTTCAAATATGTGCAGGTTGTTATGTGTCATTTATACCTCAGTGAAGCTCTTTAAATATAAACAAAACCCTCAGCAAGGACACCGAGTTTTCTTGGGACACCTGCGTGTGTTTGTGTGAAGGTGTATGCATTGTATGTCTCTTGGTTTCCCTGAAGCTTCCATGTGATTTGGTACATTGCTCTGCAAAGAGGCACATATTTCAAAGGAAAGAAAGCTTGCAGAGCTTTCTGTGCAGAGGGACTGCGGAGGCTGTGGGTTTGGGCCACCTGGCTCGCTATTTCTCAGATGACTTTGCTTTCTACCTGTGCCTGACTTCACACCTTCTGCAGAGACCGCAAGGAGCAAGTGCTGGCTGCGGGGTGCATGACCAGAAATGGATTCCAATCCTCATCTTGTTTAAGCAGGGCAACACACACATGTACCACTTGGCTCAGAGGCCACAGCGTGACCTAGAGCAGGGCAGAGGCTGTGTTACTGCACACTGCTCACCTGGCAGCTCTGAGCCAGGTTTTCTCCAGCTGGGAGGAGGTGGAGGGAGGCTTCCTCGTCCAACAGCCTGTACTCTGGAGCTCACCTCCCACGGGGCTTGCACATTTGTTCTGCAAAGAGGAGGTGACCGCATTTCCCAGAACCCGTGGTGGGGTGGGGAGGTGGGAAAGCTACACCAGCAGCTGCTGGAAATGGCCATTCATCAGCTGGAGCTGTGGAAGGGCATTGCAGCTCAGATGGAAAACCCAAGCTTCCACTGTCCCTGGGAAGACAGGCCAGGAGGGTCTTAGCAGCTGGGTGTCTGCTCAGATACCTCCCTTTTCAGCAGTGTCCTAGTGCCCTGGCCAGCAGGGAGCTGAGTGTTCCCCTGCCCTGCAGGCTTTGCTGAGTGCAGCTCCAGTGGTGAGACCTGGGACCGGGGCTTCTGGCTGGAGGAGGTCCGTACTCCTGCCATCTCACTGCCTGATGCCACCCCACACTTCCTGGTGAGGCAGCACAGACTTGGAGTCTGACAGGGGTTTGCGAGAGATTTAGGCAGGAGGCATCAGGACCAAGGACAAAGATGAGTCTTGTGTGTCGTTCTGTTTGTCTCAGTGATGCCGTGTGGCCACCCAGGTCACACCACATGGCTCCCCCAAGCTGAGCTGTGAGTACACCACCCTCTGCCTGACTTCCTGTCTTGGCTCTTGGAGTCAGCGAGTGAGGTTGAGGGGTGGCTTGCAGGAGGGGCGCACCGTGAGGCCCCTGTCCTCACCATCTAGCCTGCCAGGGGCTCCCCAGACAGCCTCCAGGGCCCTGCATGGCAGCAAAGAGCGCAGCACTGAGTCCCACAGAAGTGAGAGGAAGTCCCAGAAGCCACGCTGGGCGGGAGGCCCCGAGAGCAGCCTTCTAAAGCAAGGCCTTGTGAATGTCTTGAAACAACTGGGTGCCTTGGTGAAGGCCCTGTTTCCTCCAAAGTACTTTTCACCATCTAAAGTCCCATATTCACTTGGGATTTACTTGTTATGGGTTCACAGGTATCCCCCAAGGTGCTGAAGTCCTGACCCCAAAGGCCTCCAAGGGGCCCTGTCTGGAAGGAGGGTCTTCACAGATGCTCTTAGGGTAGGATGAGGCTGTGAGCCCCCGTGACTCATCCTCATGTAGGGGAGATCTGGACAGATGTGCAGGCATGCATGGAGAAGACGGCACGTAGGACCGGGGCGGAGGTCAAGCCTCCTTCTGCAGGCCAAGGCCGTGAGGGTTGCCAGCAAATCCCCAGAAGCCTGCAGAGGCTGAAGCAGATACTCCCTCATGCCTCAGCAGGAGCCAGCGTGCAGTCCTTGACTGGTGCTTTGTCCAGCAGCCACACTGACCAGCACTTCCCAGCTCCTGCTTCTCCTTTGACTGCAGGCTCCACACAGGCAGTGGCCACGTCCATCCTAAGAGCCCTGAGCCTGACCTGCCCCAGGTGTGAGTAGAGTTTGCAGACTATGTGTGCGAAGGACCCTTGGTCCAGCACTCAGACCCGAGGACCTCTCAGCCAGGGCTTCCCTCCAGGGACTCCAGGAGGGAGAGGCTGCTCCTGCTGTGGGGTGGGCTGCAGACTTGGGGGACAACCACCTAAGCCTGGGGTTTCGATTGCTGCCTGCCGTTGAGATTGCTCTGAGTGGCTTTTGGTCTCCAGCTTCCCAGATCTGAACGGAGGATGTGCAGGCAGGCTGCTGTCCACCACTGGCTGCAGCCACCACCACAGGGACCTGTGCCTGCCTGTGTGCTATCCTCCAGGCCCTGTGAGGCCCTGGTCTCCTGTGCACTTGCTGGGTGCAGGGATGATGGTGGTTTCCTGGGCTGGGTTCCCTCCTGGAAGCTCCTTGTTGGGCCTTCTGGGCCACCAGGCCTGGGAGACCCACACTAGGGGCATAGGGCAACATGGTAGCAGGAAGGCACGAAGGTCAGTGAGTGTCCGCAGGAAAGAGGCAGCCCACCAGTCCTCCCGGCCCACACCCCCACTATTGCCACAGCAGCTGCTTCCAAAGACCAGGTTCCCTGTGTCTGGGGCACATCCCTCAGGAAATGTGCCTTTGGCTGAGAACCAATCCCATGGAAACATGGCCCCACATGTCCCAATGACAGGGCTGCCATGACTCCAGGCCCCCTCAGGCCAAGGATTCTGACTCCCCCACCCTGGTGGGAGGTGACCACGATGGGGCTTTGGCCCTCTCCTGCCCAGCAGTGGGGCTGGGAGCCAGGCTGGAGGTTTGGTTGGTGGCAAGTGGTCCTTCCATGAGCCTCACCATCCTGAGGTCAGCCACGCTGTTGTCCAGCTGCTATGCAGAAGGAGGAGGCCAGCAGCAGAATAGGTTTTACTTTTGTATGTGAAGATGCTGATTCATGGTCACTTACAGGCACAGGAAAGTCTGAAAGCTTTTCCTGGTGCAGGAATTTAAGCCGGACCATCTGCCGTCTGCTGAGGGCAGGTGTGAGGAACTGGAGGCCTAGTGTGGAGGTCCAGTCAGCTGATGCTCATTCTGGACGCTGCAGGTGGACAGACCCAGGGCTGGATCAGCATCTAGCATATCTAACTCCTCTGATATGCCCATAAGTACTTGGCATCCTGCATAGGCCTTGGAGTTGGGAGTGGCTACCTGGCTGTGTCCACCCTTGAGCAGAGAGCCAGTTCTTGCCTAGGCTGTGAGAGCAGAGCTGAGCAGGTGGACGGCCCACACTGACACCTCTCTTGAAAGCCCAAACACATCCCCACCTCAGATCTGTCCACCAGGGCTTCAGAAACAAGCATGTCCCACCCTTGGGCCAAGGCCTTCCTGCCCTGTCAATGGACCTTGGTTCCAAGTTCCACCTGTGGAAATTTCCGGACACTCAAGGGAGGGTGGAGAATGCAGGTGGGCAGGAGTGGTGATTCTGTTTGTCCTGAGGCTCTGACCTAGCCCCAGGAGATGGCCACACTGGCTGCACACCATGTTCCACAATGGAGAGGAATGGTGACCTGTGTCTGGGCTTCCCCAAGCTGGGCTTGGGCCCAGAGGGAAAAGCGGGCTAGATGCCCACAGAAAGGAGCTCAGACTCCCATTCCTGTGGACATGGGTACCTGTGCTGGGCACTTGTCGCTGTGCCTGTGTGCTCAGGTGGCCCCAGCCCCCAGCTTCCCACTGGAAGGTGACCTGCTACCAGCCCTGCTGAACCTGCGGGGTCTCACTTTCTCATTTGCATGGGGAGGTGCTGGGCGTGCCCCCCACAGCTCCCCAGGCCGAGCCCCTCCCACCTGGGCCTGGACCTGAAGGGCCCCACCTGCTTCCTCTCCACCGCCACTCCCAACACGCCTCTTTTCCTTATTTTTGCTTACGTTGAGAAGTTTGGGAAGTCAGCAGGTACAGTGAGTATGAGGTACCTGGGTGCTTCTGCCGCCCAGAGTTGACGGCCACCCGTGTCCTGTGCTGGTGGTCCTCCAGGCTCACCGTTCCTTCGAAGGCCGGAGCCCAGGATCAAGGCTGCCCGGCTGCCTCCCGGCCCTCCATCTTCTTGCGCCTGGGCTCTGTGCCTACCTTGGTCCACCTGGGACCCTCCTGATGGCCCACTCCTGCGGGGGGGGGCATCCTTTACTCTCACGTCCCCACTGCAGTGTGTTGGTGACATGTTGCTGTGCACCCGCCAGGGCTTGAACCCAGGACCTTGTACATCCTAGGCTTTTCCCTTGGGCTCTTCCCTTGGGCTGCAGCCCTGGTCCTGGGCCATTCTTCTGTTGGCCTGGATGCCTGACACACACACACCCACTGAAAACTGAAGGCATTCTAGCCAGAAGCCCAGAGAATCCACCCAGCCTGCACTCCAGCTCAGCACCCCGCTCACCGTTCCAGGTTTCCCTTTGTGATCGCAGGCCAAATGGGAGTCATGGCCACTGCCACCGAGCCTCGTGACAGAGGATTGCACTGCCTATCTCACCCGAGGAAAGATTGAAACTCAAAGTTCAAAGTGCAGTTTCTTCTGGATGTGTGTCTCTGCGCCACCATGTCAGGCTGCCATAAATCAAGCCATCATGCATCAGGACCACCTGCACGTGGGCACCAGGAGTTGTTTGATTCGCTGTCCTCTGGGTGGACACTTAAGCTGCACTCAGGCTGCCTTAAGGGTCCCTTGTCTCCTGGAGCTGCCCCTGGGGATACACCTGGACGTAGAACTGCTGGTTGCTGGCATATGTGTTTTGGCTGTTGGGCTCTGTCCTGCTGTGCCCACAGCGGAGGAGTGGAGGACCGACCTTGCCTTCTTGGCTGGGCAGGGCTGCCCTGGCTCCCTCAGTGCCCCGGCTGGCTGCTTTGCCTGGGGTATCCCTCGGTTTTCTCTGCCATTGATGTGGGGTGCTGGGTTCAGGGATGAGCACGAGGACTCCGTAGGAGGGAAGGCAGTGGTCCAGGGCCCTGGGGCTGAGAGGAGTCTGTGGCAGGGACTGTGGGGGGTCCTGTGACCCCCCTCTAGGCACTGGGCCCACATTGCTCCTCCCCACCCAAGCCCAGACCCCACCACTGACTTGGCCCCTTTCACAGATGCTGTGAAACCCCAGGAAGCATCTGCCTTCTTGCTGGGCCTCCCCCATTGCAGGAAGACCTGGGGGGACCCTGGGTGTGGGCTTTTGTGAAAGTGGCTTTGTCCTGTGTCAGCAGGAGTGACTTAGTAGGGAAGAGCGCCCGTCCCCATTGCTGCGTCCAGTTCAGGGGCAGCCACTGGGCCTGGCAGGCACCAGGTGCCTGGCAGGTGGGCACCCACAGCATGAAGTGGGAGGTGCAGGTCACAGGCTGAGCTTGCATGTGCGAGGCCGTGTGCCGTGAGGGCTGAGTGTGCTGTGTGGGCTGAGTGTGCTGTGTGGCCTAGTGTGCACATGCGAGACCGTTTGCTGTGTGTGCTGAGTGTACTGTGTGGGCTGAGTGTGCACGTGCGAGGCCGTGTGCTGTGTGGATTGAGTGTGCCCTATGTCCTTGTGTGTGTATGGAAGGTGGTGTTTGTGTTGTATGTGTTGTGTGTGGGTCAGTGAGGTGTGTGCTGCTGTTGTGTGTCTTTTCTGCGTGGCGTCTGAGCTGAGCAGGGGACAGCCACTGTGGTGAGCCCTGACAGTCAGGGGAACTGACACCGTCTGATTTCTGACCCTCCCAGACTCCCTCATGCCCAGCCTCCGGCCTGAGGGCTTCCTGGAGATGGCCATTGACTGGGGTGAGACTGCAGGACTCTTGTCTGATCCTAAAGTCCTCGAAAATAGAAGTGCATGGAGGGCAGGCCAGGGCGCGGCAGCCCAGACAGAAGCCACAGGCAGGCCAACGTCCCTTGCCCCTGTGGCCTGGCCCCTCCGTGCTCAGTGGTGGGGGTGGTCTGGCCACCTGTCAGGGGCCCGCCTGAGTCAGCCTGGCCTGTCATTCTGTCACCTGCTCCTCTAGTACCCGCTTGCTCCCGTCCCCACCCTGGCCATGTCCGGAGGTGCCCTCCAGCTCTGGGCAGCGAGAGCTGTGGCCACCAAGAATAGCAGCTTGGGTGTAGACAGTAGCCTCTTTTGGACTTGTGGCCACCCTCCAGGCCCTCTGGTGTGGATGGACATTTGTCCCCACTTCTTTCTGGGAACAGGCCCTCTGTCCTACCCACCCCTTCAGCTAGGACAGTATGGCAGACTCCTGCCCTGACTTGACTTACAGGCTTGCCTTCCAACCCGGGAGCCTCAAAATTCTTTTGATCATGTATCTGCCAGTAAAAAATGTTTGCACACTGCAGTTTACGTTAAATAAAAATTTCAGGAGGCTGTTGGTTTGGACTAAGCTCCTGCTCTGGCCCAATAGACCAGGCTAAAAATAAAAATGGAGTCACCCGTGCTGAAGCGCCACACCATCTGGCTGAAACTCAGCTTTCTGCGCTCTTAGGGGAGTCAGGAGGGGACAACTGCACTCCCCAGACAGGCCAGTTTCAGTCATAGGAGGATGAGACTCTTTGCTTCAGTACTGCCTGGGAAAAGGGACATGACGTGGCTGTCCCCGTCCCACCTCCTAAGGAATGCGTCCGGACCCTGGTCTGCTCTGCTCTCCTCCTTTCAGCCCTTGGCCAGCCTCCTTTGTTGGCTCCTTGGAACACCCTTTCTGTTTTATGGAGGGAGGTGTTTCTCAATCCTAGAATAAAAAATAAAGCCAAGCGAGATCTTGGATTTGTTGCAATTGTGCCCGCTGACACGTGTGCACATATGTACGCATTGTGCAAATGGCGGTCTCCTTAGCCAGGACCTCGAGGCACAGTGCATGCTTGGGGTGGAGTCTGTCCTGGCAGCAGCTGCTAGTCCACACCACCAAAGCACCGAGCCGGCAGATTCCAGCCTGCATGTGTGGGGATGCTGGGGATGTTGGCGGCTCCTGGCAGGTCTGTGCATGCCCCCAGGAGCAGGGAGGTTGGAACCAGGGGCCAGGGGTATCTGGAGCAGGGCCCCGGCTGCTTGCTCATGGGAGCCCAGCCTGGTGCAGTGGCTGTCCCTGGATCCCGTGTGGCCTGTCTGCCCCATGTTCCCCAGTGCCCTTGTCTTGGGTGCCTCTTCACACTTCTAGGGTTCCATGGGGCTAATGGGGCTGCAGAGGGCTCCTAGCACTGACAGGGGATGCTGGAACTTGGGGGCATCTCCATGGCCCCAGAAGGCCTGTTGAGGTTGCTGAGGCTGCAGATCAACACTACCTGGGGGTGGATGTAGGGCCAAGGGAGCAGGCGGGCTGCACTGCTGCAAATGGAACTGTGTCCCAGCTGGTGGGACGAGGCCTGCGTGAGCTGTGACTGGCCCCTTCGGCCTGCACTCAGGTGGCCCTGCCCCCGAGGCTGGCGGGCCTGCTTCCTCCAGTGTTTTTGTCTTCAGTTTCTTTTTATTATTGTGGTGAAATGATGCATAATGTGATTTTTACATCTAAATCTACATTCTTTTTGTACTGGGTATTGAACAAGGAGCGCTTTACCACTGAGCCACACCCAGCCCTTTTTATTTTTGAGACGGGGTCTTGCTGAGTTGCCCAGGCTGGTCTCCTGCCCCAGCCTCCCTAGGGGCAGGGACCACAGCACCTGCCATCTAAGCTACTTCGAGGTACACGGATCAGAATGTTAAGCACACTCACAATGCTGTGCCCCGCCACGACCATCCGTCTCCAGAACTTTCTCAGCTTCCTAAACTGAAGCTCCCAAACTGTTCCCATTACACAAGGACTCCCCTCCTGTCCCCACCCCCTGGCACCTGCCATCCTACTTCCTGTCTCCATGGATCCGACTCCTCTACCCACCTCATATAGGTGGATTTGCACCATCTGGTCCTTCAGTGACTGCTTAGGTCACTTAGCACACCATCCTCGAGATCCAGCCGGGTTGAAGGGGCTGTCAGCATCCCACTGCTTCTCAAGTCTGCAGAACGTCCCCTGGAAAGGTGGACCGTGCATGCTCAGGCATCATTCGCTGGGGACACTGGGCTGCTTCCAGCTCTCAGTTACTATCACTAATGCTGCTAGAAAGGTGGGAGTGCAGATGTCTCTTTCAGTTCTCTTGGGTCTAGACCAACAGTGGAACTGCCAGGTCATATGGTAGGTAGCTCTGTGTCCAGCATTTTGAGGGCCTACCATACTCTGACCACAGTGGCTGTGCTGTTTCCTGTTCCCCCACAGGGCTGAGGGCTCCATGTCCTCTGTGTCCTTGCCAACACCTGTGAGTTTTTCACTGTAGCCACTCTAGTGGGGTGAGGTGGACCCTCTCGGTGGTTTTGATTTGCATTTCCCTAGTTAGTGATGTTGAGCATATTTTTGTGTGCTTATTGCTGTTCCTATGTCTTCTTTGGAGAAATGTCTATTTAAGTTCTTTGCCTGATTTTGAATTATTTTATTGTTGAATTTTAGGACCTCTCCATGTATTCTGGCTGTCACTCTCATCAACAATGTGATTGACAGGCACTCTCCCCGTTCTAAGGGAGGCCTTTTCTCTCTGTTGGTTGTGCTCTTCGATTCGATGCACAGAGTTTCTAAATTTCAATGCCACTCAATTCACCTGTTCTTCGTGTTGTCCCTGATACCTTTGGTGTCATATCAAGTGATGAGCTTTTGCCCTGTTTTTTTTTTCTACAAGTTTTGCAGTTTGGGTCTTATTTTGGTTTTGGATCCATTTTGAGTCCATTTTAAAATATGGCATAAGGTCAGGGTCCAGCTTCCTTCTTCTGCATGTGGACCTCCAGTTTTCCCAGCACTCTTTGTTGAAGATGCCACCTACCCGCCGAAAAGTCTTAGCACCCTTGTCAGAAATCAGCTGACCACATATGGGCGTGTTTATTTTGGGTTCTCTGTTCTGTTCCGTTGGTCCACCAGATAGGAGAGCCACATTGGCTACTGCAGTCTTGTAGAAAGCTTTGAAATCAGGAAGTACAAGTTCTTTGGCTTGGTTCTTCTTTCAACTTGTCTTGGCTATTCAAAGTCCCTGAGACTCCATATGAATCTTAGGGTGGATTTTTCTCTTTCTTCAAAAACTGCTGTTTTTGCATCCTGCACATCAGGCCTAACAGGTTGGTTCTGGTTTTTGTTTTGGTCTGGAATCTTTAGAGTATTCTGTATATAAACAGAGATGATTTTACTCTTTCCTTTCCAATGTGATGTGAGCACACCCCAGCCACACCGTGTGTGGTGTGTGCATGTGGTGGGTGGGCATCCACACAGGTGTGCGTGACAGCCTGGCCCGCGGCCCTCCTGGGGTGACCTGGGGTCCTGCCATCCGCTGAGGGGCACAACCCCTGGGAGCACCTGCCCCACAAGTCGAGGGGTTGAGGTGGAGTCTGAGCATCAGATTCTTGTCAATGTTGCTTTCATTTACGTTTCTGGATTTTAGTAGCCAGATCTCAACCAGCAATGGGAGGCTTGTCTTAACGGTGGTAAAAAAGTTTGCTGCTCCTGAAAGATACTCAGCTTGTGGTTTCCACACATCCTGGCAGAAAACCACCTTCTCAGACCAAATCTCAGGGGAGGTGCCGCCCTGCTCTGGAATCTGGGCCGCTCTGCCTGGGATGGGCCCCTCTCTTGAGCAAGCAGCTGCCCCGCCCAGCTCAGTTAGAACCTGTGGCTCATCCAGGCCAGGCTGCACCTCGGGGAAGTCTTGACTCAGCCGAGGACCTTGGCCTTCTTCCCACAGAGTTGCCAGGAGCACACGTTCCTGACCTTCTCCATCGCGCATTCCCTTCGGGAAAGATCTGCGGGCGCTCCCACACACCACAAAGGGAGTCCAGAGCAGGAGGTTTGCAAACCGCGGGGGCCAGCGGGAACATGCCAGCACATGGCTGTGTCCCCACCCTGCCAGTCTCCTGCGAGGGCAGCTGCTGAACCTTCTGGGCACGACTGTGGTCATCTGCTTCGTAGAGTGGTTGCAGAGTCAAGTGCGAGTCTGGTGCCCAAGGGCTCGTAGTGGGGAGGTCATTCCTTGGTAGTGAGTCCCCAGGCCGCTGCTCTGAAGGAGCGCAGAGCCCACATTAGAGCCAAGGCCCAGCAGCAGGTGGAGCCCCCAGGGCTCCCAGCACACCTCTCTCCATTCCCCCAGCACACCAGCAGATGGGCATCCCAGCCTCCCTGCCCCGCTCAGAGCCCAGCCTCAAGCCCTCGCAGGCCCGTGCCCTTTACCCCCTTCCTCTTTCTAAGAAGGCTGAGCCCCCAGAAGCACTCCACGTCCACACGTCCCTACCAAGCACCTGTCGGGGCCACTCAGGGATCAGTGTGGACAGCTGTGCAGTGCTGCCCACGCCGGACATCCCTCAAATAGCCAAGCAGCCACGCCTCCTGCGTCAGCCTTGCCCTGGAGCTTAGCAGACTCCACCAGGCACCAGCAGCCACAGGGGTGAGTCACTGTGACAAACACTCGCCTGTCCTCTGAATGCTCAGAGGACAGGGAAGCACAGTCCTTTTCCCACAGTGCTGCACTGAGTATCAGAGACAGAGACCGAGAGACAGAGAGACAGAGACTGAAAGAGATGGAGAAAGGGCCAGGCTAGGTGGGAGGAGGAGAAGGCTGGGGGCAGGAGGCTGAGGAATGATCAGAATGTGCTTTCTGGGTGAGAAGATGCATCTTCCCAGACGGCCTTGTGCAAGGGCAGTGGGTGGGCCATCCCCCTGGGCCCCGTCCCTCCTCTGAGAGGAGAGAAATGCCCTGCGTTTCTGGAAAGCCTGAGCCGTCTCCCTGGCCCTGGTGGCTGACTCTGGGTCCTGCGTCCTGGACCTGCCCTGGAGGAAGGGCCTGGCAGACACGGCCCCCGCCCCGCCTCGGCCCCCAGGAGCGGCACTCAGGCCTCTGCATCACGCGAAGCTTGAGGGGTCCTTCTAAAACGTCTCTGTGGGCTGCCCAGGTTCAGCCACACTGGGGCAGTTGGCATGGGCCTGGTGAGTCCATAAAGACACGGTGCCATGCTGGTGCACACTCCACAGCTGGCACTGCAGAGGGGCATGGCTCACACTGGGAGGTGAGCTGGTGAGGCCACCTGCCTGCAGTGACTTCCAGCGTCTGGTTTGACCCAGACCTGAAGAACTGCTGCAGACACTCAAGGCTCACAAGGATGTCTTGTTCCAGAGTCCCCAGGCTCCTGCGTGGCAAATGGAGGGCAGCTTCCAGAGATAGCCACCCACACCAAGGTCCTCGGGGCGGGTCCTCTTCACCTACCCCTGGGCCCTGAGTGGGGAGGGTTCTGCCCCTTTACTTTACTCAGATGGACAGGATGACGCTGGTGATAGCCAGCCCTGGCTGTGCTTCTCCTGCAGGGAAACCCCAGAAACAAACAGATCTGTTCTCTGCCATGACATCCAGAGGGGCGTCTCTGGTGCCCATCCTGGGCTGCAGGGTGGAAGCCCAGCTGCCCTTTGGGTAGGAGCTGCCCTGTTCCCTAATGCCTGAGGCCTGGCCTCTCCCGATGGCTGTTGCTCGACCTGGACTGGTGGCCCTGTCTGAGCCAGACTCCTGTGCCAGCCAGGGGCCAGCCACAGGCCAGGCCTGTGCTGGAGGAGGGACTCGGGCAGACTTGGCCCCCACTGTACCCCACGGGTTTTCTCCCTCGTGCAGTGGAGAGAACAGTGAGAGGCCATGCTTCAAGCAGGGGGCGAAGCTCATGGCGGCAGCAGTTAGTGTGGCTGTCACTCAGCTCAGGGAACGTTCTCCAGGAAGTTTCAGGAAACACGCGAGTGTCGGTCAAATGTCGTTCTTAAATCCTGGCCTGTCCACGGGCTGGGGGCACGCAGCCTGCGTGGGCACCAGGGAGGCAGGGCCTGCTGCCTTGCGGACCGCTCGGCCACTTAGGGCCCCAGAAGCCACTGCCTGCAGTCTCCATGCCATCCAGCAGACTCCCCAGCCATCCTGTCCTTCCTGGGTTGCCCTGGGGTGCCCACAGGGTCCCTCACCCGGCTCAGCCTCCTGACCTCCTGCCCCACGCTGCTGCTGCACGGGCCTCACCCCCACACACCAAGGGTCGCCCAGCCTCATAAGATGGCCACTCCTGACACCCAGCCCCTCCTGGTGCCTCCCCTGCACCTGCTGGACACACCCTGGCCCTCAGCCCCTGGCTGCACTGGGCAGTAGTCCTGCTGGAGCAGGTGAGGGCCCCGTGCAGCCTCTCAGGCCCCTTCGGCTACCTGTGGGCTCCGGCCCTTCCTGTGGTCAGGAAGGGCTCTCTGGGTCCCACCCCCTCTTCCCAGGGATGTCCACCCTCCCGTCTCTGCCCTGGCCCTGCTCTCCTTGCCCAGCAGAGCTGCCCACTCCAGGCTCTGGCAGGTCCCGTGTCCGTCACCGTGGGCCAGGCCTGAGGAGTGCTGGGCATGGGGCCTCCCTTTCCTCTCGGAGACGCCCACTCCACCCTCAGTGGCTGCCTTCCTCAGGTCAGGCGGGAGCTCCCTCACCCCCGGTGTGGACACCCAGGCTGCTCCAGGGCCTCCCTCTGTCTACACTCCCCGGGCACCACTGCCAAGTGCATGACTTCAAATTCCGCCTTCTGTCCACCACAGAGTCTGAGGGGGTCCCACAGCCCAGCTGGCCTCACTCACCAGTGCTCCTGCTTCCTCTCTGACTGCTCCCAGGCGTCCCTCGCCCCTGCGGCCCTCACGGTCCTCACGCCCCCAGCCCAGGAGGCCCCCCAGCTGAGGGCTCCGCTCACTGCTGTTTCTGCTGCCTCTAGGCAGCTCACTGGCAGTAGCCGCCAGAGCTGGACTTCTTTTTCTTTTTGTCTTTGGTGCTGGGTGGATCCCAGGGCCTCGCGTCTGCTGAGCCCATGAGCCGCACCTGCCTACCTTTGTTTTTTGATACACTTTTTAAGTTTAAGACAGTTCTGGATTCAGCGTGATGGATGGCAGACCCAGGCCTGGCTGTAAATAGCCTCAAGAATACTGTCGTGAAGGCTGGTGCCTGCAGAAGGGAGAGGTGTCCCGTCGGCCCTCCTCCAGGAAACCCAGTAACACCGCAGGTCCTGCCTTTGGATTGCCAATCACTCCCTGTTGGATCTGACGACTCCCCTTGGAAGCATGAACACCCCTGCTGAGGCTGGGGCCCAAGGGTGGAGATCGAAGGCCTGTGAGGGGGCCAGTTCTGCCCCTTATCCCACTCCGCTTCTGTAAACATGCTTCTGCTGGAAACCCTTTCAACGCGTAGACTAGAAACCTCATGGCACCAGATCGCCTAAGACGCTGTGAGAAACTGGGTTTGGAGTCTGATCTCCCACTCTGAGTGCCATTTGCAGCTTCTTGGCCAACTGATTCCCGCGACAGCTGGACCCTTGTGAAGACAGCCCTGAGCGGCCCAGCTGGCCCGCAGGCCCCCTGCTGCCACGTCTGGCCCTGCAGGGGCACCCGTGACGGTGGACAAGCTGGCACTGCTCTGCAGCCTGCTCCTCGGCCCTCCCAGCTGGCGGGGCAGACCCCACGCGTGTGTGGCTCGTGCGTGTGCACGCACGGATGTTTCACACGTGACCACGTGTGTCTTTCTGAGATGAAAGCGAGTTTGCACCTTACTGGGTCGTTCTGGTTCCTTCTCTGGCTGATCTGTTGGCCGAGTTACCGGTCAGCCATGAGCCTCAGACCAGGGCCTGCTCCCGCCCGTCCCCACCCCGCTGGGGGCCTGGATGCCGCCTGTGGCAGGGTCCCAGGATGCGTTCCAGTCTGAGTTTGCCGGGGTGCGCTGGCTCTGCGGTGCTGTGGGGCGGCCGCCCCAGCCTCATACCAGTGCCCCCGCCTGCCTGCGGCATGCTTCCTCCAGTGCTGGCCGAGGCGCCTGGGGGCTCCCGGCAGCCCGGGACCCCCTCCTCCCTTCACTGGGCTCACGACTCACTTGCGTGCAGAGGGTTCCTGCCTTGGCCCTGAAGCACAGCGCCCACGGCCCTCACTCTGCCCCACTTCCCGGCTTTGCAGGCCTCCCCTTCCTGGTCACCGGGTTCATTTTTTAAAATTAATTAATAAACTGTTCCCCTTCAGAGGCTGCCAGGAGCCAGCCTGTTGTTCTGAAAGCGAATGCGACGGGGCCAGACGCAGGCTTTTGTCCTGGCGGAGCTGAGGGAAGGTCCTCTGTGAAGGTCAGAGGGCAGGTGCAGAGTTGTCAAGGCGTTGCAATATTGTGCCTTGTGACCCACAGTGAAGGGGTCGGTGGCAACAGCCTCCAAGGCTGCTGGAGCGAGGTGGCGACGGGGCTCCTGGGGACCTTCGGCATGTCTGGGGCCCGGTCAACCCAGTGGCCAGCGGAGGGGCAACTGGACCCTGCTCCTGGGCTGGGACAAAGTGGAAGGCCCGGCCCTGCTCGGATCAGCCAGAGACCGGGGCTGTGGGTCCAGCTCCTGGTGTGCAGGGCAGAGGCAGGAATGCAGAGGCCGAGGGAGCCAGGCGAGCAGCCCGCTGTCCTCTACGGCCACGGGAAGAAGTCAGGAGACTGTGGAGCAGGCGTGGGCGACAGGCGGCCCCAGGCAGCACTGCAACCTCGTCTGGACCCTGATTTCAACCAACCCGGGACATGAACAAAGGCCACCAAAGGCACTTAGGAGCAGAGGGCACTGTGAGCTCAGAGGAGATACAGGCACTTGACTTTTGGGTGTGGTAATGATATTGGGGTTAGTTTTTCAAAAGTTGTGAGCCTGAGATGCTACGATGCTGCTGCAGGTGGAAGTGAGGAGTTTACTTCAACACAGACCAGTGGGGGCTGGGTGGTGGCCTATGGTAGAGCACTAGCCAGCACGTGTGAGCCCCACATATACATGAATGAATACAATAGAGATCTATCAACATCGGAAAAAATAAAACAAAAACAAACAAACCTGTAGGGTTGGGGCACAGGGCGAGTGTGGGGAGAACAGAGGCCGGCGTCCTTGGCATGCCAGCGGCGGCTCAGAAGGGTGCAGTGCGTTTGTTAGCAGCTGCTCTCCACCTCAGGGTGTTTGGCAATTTTCTAATAAAGTTAAAAATCAGCAAATCAGCTGTTTTGTTGTTTTTTGAGACAGGGTCTCTCTGTGCTGGTCCAGCTGGCCTTGAACTCCTGGGCTCAAGTGATCCTCATGCCTCAGCCTCTGGAGTAGCTGGGACCAGAGAGTAGCTAGTAGTGGGAGTAGCTAGTAGTGCACATCACTGTGCCCAGCTTACATCAACCACTCAGAGACAAAGTCACAACAGGTCCAGTTACACAGGTGGTAATGGCTCTTCCAGAGATTCTGGAACCAGGCAGCCCTCGGAACCAGGAGGGTTCAGAGTTCTGGCCAGCAGCACACTCAGGAAGCATTCCTGGACCCACGAGGAAGGGGAGGGGAGGCACTCGCCTCTTCTGAGCCTGGCTGGAAGCGGGGACTGCCTGCCACTGGCTTGAGCTGGCTGCTGGACTGTGCCTCCAGCAGAGCCCGCCCTGCCTAGCTGCCCTGGGTCTGTTGAGCCCAGCCACAGTACGGAGGCCTTCTCCAGTCAAACTTAGCCTGGCTTGGCATAAGCGAGAGGTGGACCACTTGCACACCATCACCAATGTTCTGGGAAGTGATACTGTTCTTTGGGGTCACAAAGGACTTCCATAACCCCTGAAAAGAATCAACGTAATCTGACGCAAATCTCAGAAGGACTTCAAAGCAAGCTGCTCTCTGAACTGAGAAGGCTTGAAAACATGAATGAAAGACCTTCCTTCATTTCCACAGATGTTGGGAAAGTGTCAGGGCGAACATTCTGGAAAAAGTGGCAGAATCTCCCACCCTCGACAAGATCCTGGCTGCAAGGTTTGAGGCTTGGGGCCTCTTGATCAAGGCCTAGGTGGCCAGGAACGCAGCATCTCTGGGCTCCCTGATGCCTATGCTGAGCTTCATAAATAAAGCACCGAGAAGACAGAAGTGCCGCAGGACACTCCTGGGTCACACCGACTGGTCAGCAGTCTGATCATCTGTCCGCTCAGGTGGTCTCACCACTGGGCTGTGTGCTCGGGTGGGGACTTAGTGTTGCCCTGATGGAGGGCGGGATGGACATGGGGGTGGCCTGGGAGGGGCAGCAGAGTCCAAGATGGAGAGTCCTCAGTGCGCTTGTGGATAGATGGGGAGGACTCTGGCTGTGTCCTTGCCACCCCCAGGGAGCAGGGCATCTTTGTGAATGCGGGGGCTCAGCCTGGTCTGGCCTGGCCTGGCCCTGGCCTCTGCCCTGCAGGGCAGTGCCCATCCGTATTCCTGGGGTCACAGCCCACAGAGGGTGGGCTGGGCCATGGCACTAGGGCCTGCGGGCAGAGATGCCAGCGGTGGGTGCTGGGGTCACTGAGCTGCCTGCACGGAGACCTGCGGGACTCCAGGACGGAATGTTCCTGCCGCAGCGGGGACCCTGGGCGCGGCTGGTTGGCTGCCCTCTTGTTTATTTATTGTATAAGCTCCTCATGTTTGAGCTGCAGAGTGGCACTGGGAAGAGTCCTCGTGGCTGCCGGCCACATCCTGGGTAGTGCTGAGGGGCACTGCGCCTCATCTGGGCTGTCAGCCGGGCCATGCCCGCTGGCTACCCCCACCAGCCACCCCCACCCACATGCCTCTTGGTGCATCGTTCACCTTTTTTGGTTTTGTTTTGTTTTTACCTGACTTTATTTATTTATTTTTTGCGGTGCTGGGATTGAACCCAGGGCCTTGTGCTTGGGAGGCGAGCACTCTACCAACTGAGCTGTATCCCCACTCCTTTACCTGACTTATTGAAGTAGAATGTATACGCCATAAACTCACCTGTTTCTGGCGCTTGATTCGGTGATTTTTGTAAATGGCCTGAGTCACACAGCCACCACATGATCCACTGCGGAACACTGGCATCTCTCCAAGAAGATCCCCATGTCCGCTGCTGTCAATCCGGCTCCTGCCCGAGCCCCTGGCAACCCCTGATCCGCCTTCTGCCTCTGTCGATTGTCCCATTCTGAACCTCTCCAGAGTGGAGCTGCACAGGGGCTCGATTCTCTGGCTTCTTTCCCGGGCAGTGTGGGTTTTGCCCAGGCCGCTGCAGGTGTTGGGCTTCTGTGGCTGGACCCTCTGTCTGCACAGGGGTCATTCAAGTGTATCAGAGTGGCGTTTGCTGATGCTCGTGCCGATGCCTACTTACTGGCTGTTGTTCAGTGAAGCTGTGGAACATTCTGGAAGCACTGTGTGCAAGACCGTAAGTGGCTGGGCTCCTGGGATTTGGTGACTGACTAAAGCATGCTTTTGAGATCAGGGGTGCTCAACGTGTAAGACTCAAGAGGGTCAGAAACAGCCAGAGCGAGAGTGGACGAGAACTCTGCTGGGAGTCTTCCCAAAGCTGTCATCGCCACAGGTTGACTTCCTCCCGAGGGGCTTCCCATTCCATCAGCGATGGATGCACTGGCTTCTACCTGAGACACACTTAGCGGGGCTTCTCTTGAAGCAGGGCTGATCCAGGGCTTGGGGGCAGGTGGATTGTTTGGCAGTGGCCCCAGGAAGCCGAGTGGGGAGTGGAGGCAGGAAAGGAGGGTCTGTGCAGAGCAGGTCCCAGGGATGGGCTGGCTCTGTCCTTCCCAGCCCCTCGGAGGATCAGCCCTCCAGGGATGGGAGGTTGGTCATTTAGCTGAGGGCTCCTGACTGAGGGCTGGCCCAGGGAGCACTACCTACTTCCTGCTTTGTAGGCTGGACAGAATGGACACAGGTACAGTCATACGTCACTTAGTCATGGGATACGTTCTGAGAAACTGTGCCAACACCGTAGCTTGTATTGCACGAAGCAAGGAGGCTGCTGTGTCACTGGGGGCATGACCTCAAGGAACACCAGGGCAGGTGCTGACCGGAGTGCCGCTGTTTGGTGCAGGGCTGAGCTTACGGAGAGGCTTCCGTCCACCCTGGGTCTTGGCTTCCACGTCCTCTCGAGTGTTCCTCTTGGGCGTGCCCCTCACAAGGTGGTGCTGGCCTTGGCTCCTGGAGTCTCCCCTGCTGGCAGACACTCGGATGGTCTTGCTCTTCTCCACGGAACCCTGCAGTCATCTACTCTGCAGTGTCTCAAAGGTCAGGACGATGGTGGGGGATGGATGTGTGATTGACAAGCACGACGAAGCTGCCATGAGCAGCTGCGCCAATGTGTCCCCCTCTCTGGGTGGTTCCGAGAGACGCTGCCAAGCCCACCTGTGAGATGCCCTGGTCATACGCCACCAGCAGATCGGAGCACATGCTGTGGTCCAAGCGTCGAGCCCCAAGTAGGCGTGGCACTCTGCACAGCTCCTTCCTGGACAGCTGAGGTGCCAAGTGCCCCTGAGAGTCCCACTGGAAGGGCCCTGGGTTGTGAAAAGTGCCCATGGAGGAGGTGGCCCGCTCGTGGGACCAGCTTTGCTGGCAGCAGCCCAGAGAAGTGGGCAGATGCTCCTAAGGAGGGAAAGACGCTTGGCCAGCCGGCATCCTGGGGTCCCTGAGCCCACATGCCACATGTGGTTCTGGCGTATGAGCCCAGGGTCCGTAGAAGCTCAAGCCTCCCCCATCTGCCCTCCTGTCCTCCTGTTGGATTGGAGCTCCTGAAATGCAGAGCCTGTCTGTCCACAGAGGGAGCACACCGGGCCCTTGTGCACACCAGGTCTGTGCACTGTGCACAGGAGCTCACTTCTGAGGCAGCGAGGAGCCCAGGGACCTGTCAACAGGTGGGTCTGAAGCCACGGGACACTGGCAAGACGTGTCAGGAGCCGGTCCTCCCTCATGTCTGCTGGGTGACTCACTCAGGTGCGGAGGACTTCGGCGTTGGTGGCAGAGGGATAGGTGGAAGGGGCTCTCCTGGTGGAGGCTGCAGGGACCAGGGCCAGCCTGGAGTGCACGGCCTGGAGGGGCCAGGCTTCTGATAACCCAGACCAAGAAGTACGCTGCCCAGGTCTGTCCCACCTCTGGAAGCTGGCTCCATGGAGGAGAGGCGGATGGCTGCACCTGAGGACAGAGACAGAGGGGCACGGCAGAGGCAGGAGCCCCTGTGTGTGCTGGGTGGGGGATGGAGACAGGCGGCCATGCGGGCACTGCATGTTGGACAGCCTGGGGGTCGTGGTTCCCTGTGTGTGGGAGTCACCCTTCACCTCTGGTTCCTTTGTCAGACGACACCAGCCCCAGTCAGCACATGGGACTCAGGGCTGAGCTGACCTGTGGACTGAGCTCCTGGTGGGATCGTGGATGAGCTTTCCTGAAGGACTGACCCTTCCTGCCCTGCGAGTGGAGGGGCCCCACGCGCATGGTGGCTACATGCAGCTGGAGGGCAGCAGCGACTCCGGTTGGGACGTCTGTGTCCCCAGACCCACATGTTGAAATCCTCCCTCCTGAGTGAGGTGTTGGGAGGCAGTTAGGTTGGGAGGGTGGAGCCTTTGAATGGCTTAGTGCCCTGGTAAGGCCCCGAAGGCCACCTGGCCTCCCCCGTGGGGACGGTGAGGACGTGCTGTGGGCAGCCCAGGAACAGGCCCACCCCAGAGCGGGACCTGCTGGCACCCTGACCTCGACTCACCCCCCAGAACTGTGAGAAAATGGATCCTGTTGCTTGGAAGCCACCAGGGTCCTTCTGTTATAGCAGACATGAGGGAGGACCGGCTCCTGACATGTCTTGCCAGCGTCCCATGGCTTCAGACCCACCTGTTGACGGGTCCCTGGGCTCCTCGCTGCCTCAGAAGTGAGCTCCTGTGTACAGGAGTAGGGAGTGAGGTGCCCACCGGGCGCAGCACCAGACGCTGGATGCAAAGGCCGAGGTCTGGCGCAGCCAAGGGTGACAACAGGCGGACACCTGGACACCTTGACACCTCGAGATGCCAGCGAGAGCTTCTCGGCAGCCCTGCACACTGAGGCATGGTGACCGTCCTCCCCGTGCAGAGCATGCTGCGGGCACAGTACAGCAGGGGCTCCCGAGGCCAGTGCTGCGCAGCCGCAGCTGCGGAGTGGGACCCTCTAGAGTGGATGTGTCCCTGTGCTGTGTCCCCTGCCTGAGTCTCCAGGGACAGTGGTGATGGGAATTCTGCAGCAGAAGCGGGCATGGCGCAGACCTTGGCCCAGGAGGCCCCTGGGCAGTCGCTGGCCAGGACCGGAGGTGGAGAGGAAGAGCCCACCCTCTTCCGTTGGCATGGCTGCAGGTTGTCAGTGCCCACCTGGATCCGGTGGACAGAGTGCCGCGAAGGTGCAGAGGGGCTTCCCTGGCCCATGCGGTTGACTTCAGGGAGGCCTTGTGATGGGTGGCAAGGGGACAGGCGTGGAGAAAAGGAAGGGATGGGGACCAGGCAACGGGGAGGGAGAGTGGCTGGGGGGCACAGGCTGCTGGCATGTCCCTGTGGGAGTCCCCGAGCAGGGGAAGAAGGAAGGAAGGAAGCACTTGCGGGAGCTTTCAGGGGATACCCTGACAACTTGCCCCTTTCCAGTCCCAGAGCAGAGGGGTCCTGAGGGTCTGATGGCACGGCACCTGCCATGACCTGTCGAGCTCTCTCAGCTAGGGCATTTCTAACCTCTGCCAATATTCCTGGGCTGACTGAGATGGGAAAACAGGTACAGAGAGGCTTAGCAACCTGCCTGAGGTCATGCAGCCAGCAGAGGAAGACAGTGGGTTGCACCTTGCCCTGGACTTACACTCTGCATTTCAGGATTACATCAATTTATAAAACCCCGTTTACTCAGAGCAGATGGACCCAGGCGACTCACTGAGGGATGGAGCTGGTGAAGAGCCAAGGATGTCCTTACAGCCTTCCCTTCTTACAGACCCATGGGTCTTTGTCCACTCAGCTGTGGACGGTCACCTAGGCGGGTTCCCCAGTCTGGCTATCGTGAATTGTGCTGCTGTGACCGAGGCTGTGCCTGTGTCACTGGAGTGTGGCTCTAACTCTTCAGGGTGAATTCCGGGGAGTGGCGGAGCCATCACAGGGGGTTCCGTGCTAGTGCCGAGGAGCCTCCGTCCTGGTTCCCCTGGCTGTGCTGACGGCCAGTGCCCTGCAGCGTGGAGTGGCCCTTTCCCTCCGCTTCCTCTCCGGCACTTACTGTTGGTGGCGCTCCTCCGACTGCCATCCTGACTGCTGCGCGGTGACCTCTTAGCGGGGCTTTGATTGGCCTTTCCCCGATGGCTAGAGATGTCGGGCCTGTTTTCATGTATTTGTTGGCCATGTGTATTTCTTCTTTTGAGAAGTGTCTGTTTGGCTCATTGACAGTTTATTAATTGGGGTTACTTGGTTTTTCTGAGTTCTTTACATACTCTAGATATTAATCCTCGTCAGAAGAGCAGCTAGTGGGGATTTTATCCTACTCTGCGGGTTCTCTCTTCATGTTCCTAATTGTTTCCTTCGCTGTACAGAAGCTTTTTAACTTGATGCCATCCATGGATTAACGCTTGGCCTCATTTCCCGAGCTTTGGAGGTCCAGCCTTCCCTTTCTTGCTGCTTTCTGCTCACCTTTGCCTGTGTGTGTGGCCCACCTTGACCCAGTGGCTTGTCATCCAGATGTGCCCTCAACCCTGCAAATGGCCACAGCCCACTGCTCACACCAGCTTAAAATATTTGTCTGAAATTTGGGAAAATGGATCATTTAGAGAATCGATTTCCCTCTGGGGAATGCGGGGTCCAGGCCGGCCTGGGCTTGGCTGTGTGCAGGTCCTGGGTGTGCTGCTGCACACACACGCTACCCTGGAGGTCCCTTGGCCTCCAGTGGTCCAGGAGGGACAGTGAACCAGGTCTGTCCCCTGGAGGTGCCAACCCACCCCCGACCCCCTTCCACGTGTTCACATGTGGATGTGGACGGCCACCAATTTCTGATCTTCCCTTCCCAGCTCAGGGCCCTGGAGTGGTGGGTGGCTAGAGCTCTCCTAGGACCAGGGCCTGGCCAGGGCCTAGAGCCAGCTCCCTGTCTGCTGGGCCCGAGGGCAGGAAGGAACTTTGGTGGAGGCTTAGGCAGATTGGCGCTCCACTTGGGGAAGTGCGTGCCCAGCCTGGGCTGCCTGCAAGGCCAGGCGCTTGGCCAGTGTTGGGGCTTCCTCTGTCCTTGCAGCTCTCTGGTTGCAGGGCCACCCTTGCCTCCTGCCCTGTCTGCAGACCCGGCTCCTGCAGCTCCCTCTGTGTCTCACCCCGGGGCACAGACTTCCTGCCCCTCCTGGTACTGGTGGTTTGGAAGGCCCTCCTCACCATCCTGGTCACACGGTTGGCCCCACTCCGTCCATCTGCCCCTTCCCTTCTCTGCATTCTGACTCCACCCAGCTGGGTCTTTGCACGTCGGTGCCTGGAAGCCTCATGTCAGTGTCTGACATCCATCCTTGTCCTTTCAGTGCTGAGCCGAGGTGGAGGGTCCACTCCAACTGGCCATTATGAATCACTGGGCCCCGTGACAGTGCAGAGGCCGTGAAACTCACTATTCGTGTTCTGGAGGCTGAAGTCCAAAACCAAGGCGTCCCAGGGCCTTTTCCTCCTGGGCCTCTCTCGTTGACTGCAGATGGCATTTTCCCGTGGCCTCCCAGGGCCATTCTTGTGTGTGTCTGTGTCCTGATGTCCTCTTCTAAGGACACAGTCATGCTGGACCAGGGACCACCCCAGTGACCTCGTTTTACCCTCATCACCTCCTTAGAGGCCTGTCTCCAAACACAGTCGCACACCGAGGCCCTGGGGCCTAGAACCTCAGCTTGCGAGTCTTGGGGACACACTGCCTCCTTGGCCCTGGAGGTGCTGGGTTCTGCCTGGATCCCTGGGGTCAGCCTCAGCCCCGGCGCTCGAGGGACACCCTGGTGTCTGCCACGCTGGGCGCCCTGGGTTCGCTCGGGGGCTCTGCGCCGGCCTGGTTCCCAGCTCTCGTGGAGGATGCCTTTCTGCCCCTCAGCAATGCCTGCTTCTCACTGCCTGGCCACACGCAGGAGCCCTGCATCCAGGAGGCTCTCCAGGGGTTGGGGAGGTGGGCTTCTGTCCCCTTCCTCTTGATGCTGCCCCAGGGGAAGGGCTGGCATCACAGGAAGGCTTGGGACGACTTCACCTTGCCGCTGGCCCCTCGGAGGCCCGGCAGTCTGTGGAGAGCTCTGGGGAGGAGTCTCAGGGTGCACCTTGCCCTCTGCAGGGGCAGCTGATGTCCCTGCTATGGTGACAGTCCCATCTGCTGCCCTAGCCTGTAACTTAATGGTCATCCCTTACTCCTGCAGGGCCCCCTTGTGAGCCGAGGGCAGCCGGGATTGTTTCCTATCCAGCAATGGGGCCAGGCGTGCCCGCCTCCCGGGGCTGTGAGCCTGAGCTGTGAGTGGGTTGCCTGTGGCCCGGGAGGGCTCTGGAGGACCTTCGGAGCCACAGGCCACCGTACCTGCCCTGTCCCGGTACCCCCCCCATTCACGGACGCTTAACTGTGCAGACCTGGGGAGGGGAGCGGAGTCTTGGGACCTCCCTCCAGGTCTCTGCCTGTCATCTCTCTCGTGGGTACGGCACGGCCTGTCCTGCCACGTGGCCCATCCACGCCCCTTGGTAGGTCCCTGTGCCACCTGCCCACCCCTGCCCTTCATGAGCCCCAGTCCCACACTCTGCTTGGTGAGATCATGACTCCAGAAGCAAAGGCTGGAACATTCCGGCAGTGTCCACGCTGGATCATGGGCCTGCCTGGGCTGTGGCTACTGCACAGGTGGCCGGGCAGGGGACTCATGAGCAGGTGCTTACGTGGGGAGGGCAGTGGGGCTGGTGCCGAGTGGGGTCCCTTGGGTCCAGCCAGGGCCCCAGGAACTGTGTCTGCTGGGCCGCGGAGGACACGGCTCACCAAGCTTTCGGGGCTTCGTTCACTTAGGGATCATCGCGAACCCCTCTGCAGACGACCTACCCAGCAGCCCACCCTGGGCGAGCTGCCAGCCAGGGCCATGTGCCTCCCCCCAGGCCCAGGTCCTCCCTCCTGTCCTTTTATGCCACAGTCCCCCAAGAGAGGCCGGCTCCCAGGCACTGTGGGCCCCGCCAAACCTTCTCCCCGAGGTCTCGCTGGCTGCCAGCAAAGGCCTTTGCCCAACTCAGTCGCTGTCACCCTCACCTGGCTGCCACCCCCAGTACAGGGCCTCCTTGTAGGGAGCACCAGTTGAGGCTGGGTGCGGGCCCGCGGGGAGCCCACTGCTAGAGCTGCCCATTGGCTTGGACAGCGTTTGCTTCCACAGATCCTTCCAGAAACAAGGGCTGGGCTGAGGACTGTCCCCACGCCTGCACACTCTGAGCAAAGTGGCCATCAGCGGAGACAGCAGGGTGCCCACAGACCTCTGCCCAGCCCTTTCTGCTTTAGCAAGAGCCCACACTGCCCTGTGGTGCTGGCCCTGAGCCCAAGCCCCTGCCTCCATTCCCAGGGCTGGGAGGTGTAGAGAGGTGTCTGTGGCACGGTCCCTCCCAGGGATCCTTGGTGGCTTTAATCTGCAGATCCCAGCTTAGGTCGTGGGATCCCAGGAAGTAGGGGTCGTGGAAGTAACAGTGGCAAGGATGCATCTGTGGCCCTGTGTGGACAGCCTGCCCAGCACACCAGACCCCGCAGGGATGCTGCAGGCCATTCCCATGTAGGACAGCAGCCCGCACTCTGGGGGAGACGGATGGTGGGTGTGGGCCAGGGTGCTTCGTCTCACCCTCCTCTGGAGCGTCCAACTCCTGTGACCCTTCAGATGTCGGTGCTGAGTGCAGCCTGCCCGGGACCTGACCACATGGTCCTTTCAGCCAACCTCCTCAGCTGGACGGCAGGATTCCGCCAAGACTGTCTACTTTCATTCGTGTTTTACCTACTTATTGTTTTGAGATAGGGGCTCACTCTGCTGCTCAGGCTGGCCTTGAACTCCTGGGCTCACAGGCTCCTCCTGCCTAGGCCTCCTGAGTGCTGAGACCACAGGCTCGGTCGCTACATCCAGCTGTCACCAGGAGATGGCAATGGACAGTTAAAGCTCAGTCCTTTCCTTTTAGAACGGCTCCCCATGCTGGAGATCCTCGGTCCAGCCTGGTGGAAGATGGGCGGCTTCTGAGAGTGGAGTGTGGGCCGCTCTGTGTGGCTCTGCTGCCGGCGAGGACTCTCTCTGCACACTGCCCTGCGTCCTTGGGCATCCTCAAGTGTCCCCTGGGGTCACTGGGCATGTCACTGCTGCCCCGGGATCTGTCCCAAGGTGCCCCCCAGCCTTCAGCCTGGGCCTTTCCTGCCCTTTTCTGCCGTTTGGCCTTAGCAGACCTTCCTCCTGCCTCTCATTGTCGGTGTGCCCATGTCCACCAGTCCCTCTGCTTTTATTGTTGCTGAAAAACCCGGGAACTGGCCCCGGGGTCGGGTCTGACCCTCAGTGCTGGCGGGCACGCGGCTGGGGGAGTATCGGGCGCTCCCTCTCACATCCAGGGGCCCTGCCCCTCCTAGATTCGCTGCGTGCTCAGGAGCCCTGGGGAAGTCAGGGACGGGGCCATCAGGCCAGGCCGGAAGCGGAGCTGGCCTGAGCCAGGGCCCCCCCGATGGGGACGGTGCTGGCTTCCTGCTGGCTGTCCTCCTGGGCCGGGCCTCCTCCTGGTCTTATCAGCTTCTCGTGCTCTTAGGTAAGGACACTTCCTGCACGTTCATCGTAGCAGCCGAGAAGCCAGCTCTCCATGCATCTGGCAAGAGGATTTCAGAAGACTTCCTCTTTGGGGAGTGGAAAGGAAGGCGGCCTCCTGAGTGAGTGAGCCTTCAGGAAGGGGAAAGCCCTGGCTTCCTGGTGCGAGGGAACAAACAGGGGCCGTGGCTCCAAGGCAGCTGGGCGCGTCAGAGCCCGGCCGCCTGGGACTCAGACAATCACCCGCCCGCCCCCGGAGGACGTGCCCGCGGGGATGGCCGGACCCCCTGCTCTTTGGCCCGACCTGTCCAGGCTGCTGGGCCCTCAGAGCTGGCTGGAGGCCCAGGTCTTCTCTCCTGGGCCCGTGCCAAGGCCCACGTGGTGCCTCACTCCCCAGATGCGCAGGCTAGCACTGGGCCTGTGGGCCGCAGACGCCTCCCCGGTTTCTTCTGGTGTGTAGTCCTGGGGTCCACAGCCTTCCGCTGGGCCTGACCAGGGGCTCATGCAGGGAGCCGGGGGGAAGCCAGGGATTTCTCTCCTCTCCTGCCTCCCACAGGGGCCCCAGCTCCTGCAGCAGGACTGGCCTGGTCTGGAAGCTGCTGAGTTGGGCTCTGCTGGCTCCTGTGGCGGCCACTGTTCTGGACAGGCTAGTGGTTTCGTTCTGCCTGAAGGCTCCCTCCAGCCAGGTCAGACGTGCTGGTGGTTAAAGTCCCCAGGAGCCCCTGACAGTGACAGGTGGCAATAAGAGGGTGGGTGGCCCGGGTTCTCCCTATCAGGTGGGGCGACTCTGAGATGTGTCTATACTCGGTCCCCGAGGCCGCACAGGGTGACCTCCTCCTTGTGTGAGCCCCTGCCCTTCCCTACCCCCCTCCTGGTGTTGGGGTCACCTCCATGTGGCCTTGAACTTGCCTTCGGCGCCTGCCTCCCTGGGGACCACCCCAGCAAGCTGGTCAAGCTCTGCCATCTCTCAGCCACCGCACTGCCCACCTTTCTTTCCGGGTTCTTTGGGCATTGCTGTCCAGGGTGGAGCAGGAGGGTCATCCTCCTGGCTGGGCCACTCTTGTGCTCTGCTCCCAGGGCTGTAGGCAGGGCAGGAAGGTGGACCCTGCCAAGCACTGGGGACGCAACCTGCACCTGGCCTGTATGTGGTTTCCCCTGACTGACCTCCCTGCTCAACGGGTCCTGCTGGTTACATAAGGTTTCTCACATAGCCAGGCTGAGGACAAGGCACAAAACCCCTGAGCACGTCAACAACCCTAGCAGGCAGGGAACCTGGGAGGATGAAGGCGGGAGGGTGAGCCCCTGCCAGGGAAGCCCCCTGGCAGGAAAGGGTGGGCGGCACCCGCGAGAGAAAGTGGCTGGACGGACAGTGGACAGAGCTGGCAGCGGGGACAGCAGGGCAGAGCATGCCCCTGGCCTGTGTGTCGAAGCCTCGGGCCCACTGATGCCCTCTCCGTGCCTCCCTCGCCCCTGCAGCGGGGTTCCGTGCTGCCCTGTTCACAGGGTTCAAGTGTCAGGGAGAGGCCTCCGGTCCTGCCAGGGCAGGGAACGCTGCCTCCCCCTGGGCCGGCCCCTCCCTGCAGGCTTGGGCCACCAGAGGGAGGCCGCAGGAGGCCCCACACGGGTTGTTTTCCTGGGACTATTGTTACACGGTGCCACACGCTGGGGCCAGGTTGGCACAGCTGTCTGACTCTCAAAGCTCCAGGTCAGAAGTTCAAAACCTGGGTGTCGTTGGACCCTGGTCCCTCTGGAGGATCCAGGGAAATGTCTTCCTCAGTTCCAGACTCTGGAGCCCCAGGTGTCCCTGGTTCCTGGCCAGTCCTCCAGTGTTGGCCAATTGGCCCTGCCTGGTCTCTGCGACTCTCTGGTCCCTTTTGCCCGCACTTGGTGACCTGTGATTTTGCTCCTCTTACTCCTTATGTCTTGCTCCTCTTACTCCTTATGTCTTGCTGCTCTCGGGCACGATTGCCGATCTTGCGTGGTTCATGATCAATCTGTGCCGTCGCTGGCGTTGAAGTGGTGTGCCTGGAACGTAGCGGAGCAGTTACGGTGCAGCTGGAGCCGGGTCTGTGGCTGACCCTTTTCTCTGGCGTTCCTCCGCTCCGGTATCCTGCTTCCTTATTTAATATGTTGTCATTTTCCGCTTGATCTGCTGGCTTTCTGCCTGAGTCTCTCTTGACTTTGTAGCCAGTGCTGGGAGGTCGCGACGCAGGAGTGTGACCTCTGTGGTTCATGGCATGGCCTCAAGGACGGCGAGGGTCTTAGGTGGAGACCCTGCTAGACTTGTCCTGCAGCCTTGCTACAGAACTCAGGGCCTCACCACGCAGGGTGATAACTGCTTTGCTTTCAACAGTCACGCACATTTTAAAGACTTAAAAATAATTAAAAATGAAAAATAATGTAAGCACCGTGCCCAGGGTCTTGGTCTCAGCCTCTGTCCCCCACGCCCCCAGTTCCGAGCTTCCCATAGGCGTCACTTCCCTTCCGCCTGACGCGTCCTTCAGAGTTCCTTTCAGAGCAGGTCTGCGGGTGGCTCGTCCAGGTGCCTTTGACCCAGGGTCCTCAGCTGACTGTCTTTCTGTGTCCTGGGCGCAGAAGTCTTCAGTCACACCTTCCCTTCACGCCTCGAAGATGCTGCTCCACTCGCTTACGGCCTCTGTGTTTGGTTTTCAGTTTTTTTTTGTTTTGGGGATTTCTGTGCATGCTTATGTTGTGTCTGATTTCTTTATAAATTAATAGACTTACAGAGCAGATTGAGGTCTGCAGAAAAAGTGAGAAGCAAGCACAAAGACTTCCCATGCTCTCCGTTCTGCACCGCCCAGCTTCCCGAGTGAGCCCCGTGCTGTGGTGCGGAGCCCCAGTTATGGTGGCCCAGGGTCCGCATGCGGCTGTTAATGGAGCCCATGGCTTGTGCGTGTTGTTGTACATGCGATGGTTTTGGACAGTGTGTGACGACGGGCATCACCATCACAGGCCCTGACACCCCCTGTGCTCTGCCTCTTCACCCCGCGCCCCTGACAGCAGAGGCTCTCTTGCGGCCCCCATGGTTGTCCTGTACCAGGTGCTGTGGAGTTAGGAGCGTATGGTATGCTATCTTTCCAGGCGAGCAACTGTCACAGAGTAACATGCATCAAAGTTTCTTCCATGTTTTTTGATGAAAAACAGAATCTGATGCAAGATAGAGACCCCTCTCCCGTAAATGCACTAGCCCTAGTCTCTTGTGGTTAGCACAATAGTCAGAACCATGGGTTCTTCGACATTTCCCACCGGCCTATGCCAGCATCCCCTAACTCTTCCAGCATGCTCCAACTACACTGCTGGGTGTGCCTGCCTGTCTCCGGCCCAGTAGTGGCATTTCAGGTGGCTGCGTGTGCAGCAGTGGTTCTCAGCAAAGCACCAGTAGGGGTTTACTGAGGCAGGCCCCAGGGCCTGGGCCAGGACCCTCAGCAGCTGGCTGATGTCTCAGGCTTGTCAAGGATGTTCTTGTCATTGTGAGACTAAACAGACACTGGCGGGTGGTGATGGGATTCAGAAGCCAAGCAGCCAACAGCAGTTGGAAGCACGCACTGTGGTTTAATTCAGAGACCGTGAACACACAGAGCTGTCCCCAAGCCATCATTTAGAGGAGGGAACCTACGAGAACAACCTGCTGCGAGAGATGCAGCAAGCTCCCAACAGCAAATCGGATGCGTGTTTGCAAGGAGGAGGGGTGAATGCAGGTGTGGCTGGTGGCCCCAGGTCTTGGGGGAGGCCCAGGTGAGGTTGCAGAGGAGTTTGGGGTTTGGCTGTGGCCCAAGGATGTTGTCAGAGACTGTCTTAGCCACTGGAGATGGGTGGTGGGCTTGGACTGAACCCTGCCGGGTTCTCCTGATCAGCAGGTGAATTTGGGAGATGGCTATTGTTATGGTTCAGATGTGAGGTGCCCCCAAAAGCTCATGTGTGAGACAATGCAAGAAGGTTAAGAGGAGAAATGATCTGGTTATGAGAGCCTTAACCCAGTCAGTGAATTAGTCCCCTAGTGGGATTGGTCCCTGAAGGCAGGCGGGGTGTGGCTGAAGGAGGTGGGCATGGGGGTGTGGCTGTGGGGTATGTATTTGTATCTGGCAAGTGGAGTCTCTCTGCTTCCTGATCATCACATGAGCTGATTCCCTCCACCACGCTCTTCTGCCATGACATTCCACCTCACCGGCTGTCTATGGACCGAGACCTCTGAAACTATGAGCCCCTAGATATGCTTTCCCTTCTCTGCAATTGTTCTGGCAGGTTC
Organism: Sciurus vulgaris; assembly: GCF_902686455.1. Classification (NCBI taxonomy): domain Eukaryota; kingdom Metazoa; phylum Chordata; class Mammalia; order Rodentia; family Sciuridae; genus Sciurus; species Sciurus vulgaris. The sequence goes on from NC_136470.1 coordinate 2,413,133, forward strand.
TTTAGTCGCAGCAGCAAAAAAGCTGACTAGTGCAATGATGAGGCCACAGCGGTCACAAGGGCCTCAAGCAGAGCGGCTGCTCGTTTCCCTGTGGGCAGAACGAGAGTGGAAGGAACCTGCCACCTGCCAGCCCAGCGGGAGGAGAGCCTGCTCCCTTATTCATGGAGGGGAAAAGCTGTGGACCAACACAGCAAGGGCGCTCTTGATTTGTCTCCTGGAAACCGAAGCAGCCAGTGTCACTGAGTGAGTGTGGCACCATACCCCAGCCGGGTCTCAAGGCCCTACGCCCCCACGGGCCTGTGTGACCAAGAGTGCACTGCCTGCCCACTTGGCCTTGGCTTCTTTGTCTAGGTCAAGGGGCTGATGGGTGGTGGTGGTGGCCTTGCTAGTCCTGAAGGTGCTAGATGGAATATGCCAGACTCCTTTGAATCACTCTCCCACATCTGTTTATTCACAGGGCTGTTCAGACCCAGGGCCTCACCAGTGTTGGGCAGGGACTCTACCCCTGAGCTCCACCTCAGCCTGAATTGGCTACACTTAAAAAGAGGAACAGCCTTATAATAACGAAGCTGTTCTGAGAATCATGTGCTGCAGGCTCACATTCCCACACAGTGACAACGAACTGAGTCATGGCTGTTTAGATGGGACATCTGTTCTCCAGTTTGCTGCTGTCCCACCTCTGTGTCCCCCTCCCTCATTTGCATCCCTTCCTGGTCCCCCGGTGTGCCAGTGTGCTCTCCTAGTCTAGGTGTCTCCAGAGGCCTGAGGACCTCCACCATTCCACACTGACCTTGCAACCACAAATGGAGTTCTGAGCCCTTCTTGAGCTAAGACGGTCTGAAAACCAGCCACGTTGTCCTCTCTGAGCACTGCTGGCCACGTGGTCAGGGCCTGGTGTACACACAGCTTTCCTTGACATGGGCTCAGGGACCCAAAGGGCAGCGCTGGTGTCTGCCCAGTGTTCCCCAGAGCGAGTGGTGGTGGGCTGCCTTGCAGGCCAGCTGACTTTGGATGTCACCCAGCCATGTCTCCCCATTGTCTCCCTGACTCAGCAGGCTGGGGGCATTCCAGATACCTGAATCTTCACAGCCCCTGGGCCATGCTGATCTCAGCCATGTTTGGGAGCCACAGGGCATTCTGGGGTTCCTGTTGCTTGGTGCCATGGCGTTCTGGCCAAGACAGCAAGGAGATCTGCCCTGCCGATGCCATTGCCTGTCTGGGCTCCAGGCGTGCTTCCCTGAATGCTTGACACCAAGGCCACCTCCTGCTGGAAGAAAGGACCCAAGAGCTCATCCCACAGCTGAGTGCACCTGTGTGCACATGCAGTCCCAATCTTGATCTGGCCCTGTCCCTTGGAGCATGTTCACATGGTGGGTTTTACCCAGGATGGAGAAAACTTGACACTTGGCTATAGATGAGGTTCGTTGTGACCTCAAACATACACATGAACCTGCATGCACAGGTCACACATATGCACGTGAGCTTATACAAGCACACACATACACACACTCTACTCCACATGATGACAAACAAAGCAGCCACACCAGGCCCCAGGCGGCTTTCCCATGCACGTCCAGAGCTGCTCTGCTGCGTCCAGGCCTCTGTGGGTCTCGGCTGCCAACAGCAGGCTTTGCTATGCTCAGGACTGAGCGTCAACTACAACAAATGCACGTACACATGAAGCCTCGCTCCAGCACTCAGTTTTGTTGGGATGAGGTGCTTAGGAAGTCCTCTCTGCAGAGGACCACATGGGTCCTCATTCAGAACAAAAGGATTCTGGATGCATGGATGCACTTGGAGCATACCCTCTGTGGGCTGTGACTTGGAAAGCAGCTAGGTCCCAGCCACCTGGAGTGCTGGATGCTTCTCCACTGGAGCAGCGTGGAGGGGCTTGGTTCAGTTGAGGGCTTCCAGGCCAGCAGGGCTGTGCAGGTGGAGAGGGAACAAGGCAGGTGGGCTGTGGCGTGGCCAGGCTGCATGCGCACACAGGGTGGAAGCAGGTTGACCGCTCACACAGTGAGGTTGCCGTGGAGAGCAGGGCCTCTGCCCAGGCTGCAGGGGGCAGGTGGGGTCCCCAGGTGGGGAAGGAGCGGCTGGAGCTCTGCTGAGCCTGGAGGTCCCTGCTCCCTCCTGCCAACGCCAGAGTGGGGAGCTCTGGACTTTCCTGCTCGGAGTGGGGCAGATGGGACGTGGGAGGGTGGGCATGAGGGCCAGCTGACACCAGAAAGGGACCCTTGCAGAAGTGAAGTCAGAAGTGGATGGGAAGAGGTCAGGGACACAGGTGGCTGGAGATATGGGGCAGCTGACCCTTGCTTTGTGGCAGGTTGAAAATTGTCCTGGCAGAGGCCAGAGATGTGCAGAGGCCGTGGGTCCAGCAGGGAGAGGTGGCTCCATGTCCCCAGGCATCCTGAGCTCCTGGCCCCTCATGTACCTTCTGGCAGCTCCTCCTGGGACACAAGGGATGGCCAACTGCTGCCCAGGAGCACCTCCTTCCTCAAGCCCTCCCTGGCTCTCTACCGCCTTGGGGACAGCCGGCTCCACCTCCCCTCTGGAACGACAGGCCCCTGCTCCTGGAGAGCAGCTCCTCCCCCCTCCAGCAGAATGGTGGCTCTCTTGTTAAGGTACCTTTCATTGTTGGGTGGTAAACTCGGAACAGGTGGACCCAGCAGCTCAACTCCAGTGCAGGTGGCCGGAGGCTGCCACCAGGGCAGAGGCAGACGCAGGCCGGAGTGGGGAGCGTCCCGCCCTCCGAGAGACTGAGTCCTGGGAGGGAGCTGGCGTTTCCCTGCTGCAGGACCAGGACACGGGGTGAGGGACACAGAGAGGGAGAGTGCGTGTGTGGCCCAAGTTGCCTGTACCCTGTGGGCCCTGGATGGTCTGCCTAGCCCACAGGCACCCCAGTGAGCCGGTGTGGGCTGGCCACCCACCTCTGGGCGGGACATACTCCCTGGTCTGGTCCTCAGCTTACCCCTTGGGGCTTCTGGGGCAGCGGGTCCTGTGATGGCCTTGCCTCTCCTAGGCAGAGCAGGCCGGTGGGGGGCTGGTTTAGGTTGGGCTGTGCTGCCACCGCCGTGTGCCTGTGGGGAGTGGTCAGTGTCCCATGGGGACAGCGTCTCCTCAGTTTTTCATGGTCCACTGGCAAGCGCCCTGCTCCTGGCCATTTCCCATTGTTTAGAAAATTAGGCCCCCAGGGGCCAGTGACCCAGATCACGTTCTCCTTAGGCACCTGTGGTCCAGCACGGCCAGCTGGCCAGGCAGGCCGCGGATTGCCAGGACACACTGAGTGTGAGTGCAGGAGAAGGTCCCCACACCCATGCTCAGATGCCTCCCAGCCCCAGCACACACAGTACAGCACACACGTGCACACTGGTACCCCAGCACCCCACCACTGCCACGTATGCACCACAGCACACGCGTGCACACCACCCCCTTACACTGCCAGACACGTGACTGTCCTTCCTCGCCCTGTCCTCAGGACCCTTCTGAAGGCTGTCCTGTCCACAGGGTCCCTTGGAAGGGGGGCAGGCAGGCGGAGGGAGAGATGGGTCATGTGGTGGGGCTGGCAGGCAGGTCGCAGTGAGCTGACGAATGTGTGAGTTGGCACCAGAGGGAGTGAGCCTGAGAAGGAGGGTTGGTGCATGGCCAGGAGTCAGGGGAGGAAGCCACCTCCTGTCCCTGTCACCAGGAGAGGGAGGCACTGCATGACTGCTGGGGGCAGGTGCTGGGGTGGGCAGCAGGAAGGCCTGCTAAGGATCAGGGGACATGGTTTGGGTCCTCCTGACCATTTGTCTCAGGGTGTAGGGGGCCTGGACTGGGAGGGTAGGAAGTGGGGGTGACATTAGGGGTGAAAAGAGTCACGTGGGGACAAAGGGCTGGTGGCCTCGAACTTGGCAGTTTCTCACAAGGACTCAGGGAAATAGGAATGTGGGCACACAGGGACAGGTCAGCAGCAAATGTGTGAGATGTCCCTGGTGTGTGTGGAGTGTGCTGTGGTGTGCATGTGTGTGTGTGTGTGTGTGTGTGTGTGTGTGTGTGTATGTGTGTGTGTGAAGTGTGGGCTCCACAGGACCTGCCTCATCTCTGGTCTCTCCTGATGGAGGTGTAGACACCTGTACCCCAGGGACCTCCCATGCACGCCCCATCCCCAGGTCAGGCAATGGAATTTCCCTGGCGTGGCCTGGAGTGTGTTTTGGAATTAAGAGGGAGTTCACTTGAACTCTCAAAGCCTTTTTAGTGTGAGGGATTTGGCTAATAAATATTGCTAAGTGCTTTCGAGTGGCCATCCTAGGTCAGGACAGGCCAGTATATATTTCTGGCCCAGACCTGCTAGCGGCCAGAGTGCAGGACCTTCTCGGCTGCTGAGGAATCCACTTGCATTTTTCTTCCTGAGCCAGGATACAGGCTTGGCAGCTTTGTTTCCCAGCTCTGCTAGGCCTGAAGTCCTCAGGGAGTCACCACCCAGCATGGAGGGTCCCCTGCCCTGGGGTGGACATGGCTTCTCCACAGCCCACCTTCCCTGTAGGCAGAACTCAGCAGTCTTGTTTGGAGGTCAGCCTCCAACAGGAGCCAAGAGCTGGTTTTCCGGGTCTTTCAACTTGTTCTCTTGTGTTCTTGCCTGGGGTGAGTTGAATTAAACCAAATCCAAACCCCAGAACCCAGTGGCCACTGGACGTACCAGCCCGGAGTGAGCAGGGCATCGCCCGCTACTCACATTTAAAGAAAACTGGCTGCATCATCTGCTCGTCCGCTTCACTGGGTGTCAAGGCCACCAAGACACATGTTTGTGGAAGAGGTGACCCCCTCCTGTGGAACAAGGCGGGTAGCTCTAGCCAGGGTTTCTGGACACTTCAGACTGACCATGTACAGCCTTTGTGATCTGAAACCTGAAAATCACATCAAAACAGGTGCGTCCTCTGGGGGAGAAGTTGAGATTCCTGGCATCTTGTGGACTTTCCGTCCTGGGGAAGTGCCCCGGGGCTCCCTGTGTGCCTGCGATGGTGGGCATGCCGTTTGAAGAAGTTGCATTTCATGCACTTTCCAGTGGGGTCAGAGAGGCCCTGCCCTGTTGTGGGTGGAGGCAACAGGGAGTGTTGGGGACATGCCAGTCCCTCACTCGTCTCTTGCTTGGATAGTGTCAGGGAGCTCTGGATCTGAACTTTCTGTTGGCATGTTTTCAAGGACGACTTGAGATGCAGCCCCGGCATTTCTGCCCCATTGGAAAGGCAGCACCCAGACCCCGGGAAGCTTCCAGGAAAACCATGGCTTTAGGAAGACCAGTGGGGTGATGGCAGAGTGGACGGTCAGAGCTAGCCACTGGAGCCCAGAGTGCTCTAGCACGAGGACTTTGGGGCAAGCGCCCAGCACCCGTCCCTGCAGCCTGTCAGAGTGAGCCCTGGGCTTCAGGTGTGCATGTGCGTGCACTTGTTTCTAAGGCGTACCACGGGGACAGGGTGCTGAATACCATGTGGATTCTAAAACAGAGGCCCGTCTTAAGTGTTCTGCAGAGAGGAGATGAGAAACGGCACATGCAATTAATGCCTGCTCGGCCCTGGGCTAGACTCAGGAGACCCTGCGTCCAGTCTCACAATAGAGGCTTGCTTCCTGTTGGTCATTTCTGGCCATATACTCAAAACTTTTTATCATGTGTTAATTTCAAATATCAAGGACACTGGAGCAGTATCCCAGCCAATGTCCCCCAATTCCCACTCCTGCCTCTCCCTGCATTCTTTTGAAGCAACCTCTGACTTTACTTCATGACAAAAATTCTTCAGTGATCACTGAACAGAATAAGGATTCTTTAAAAAAAGGTAGCTATGTGTTCTATCTCACCCCAAACACTGACAATTCTGTACTCCTATCTGATATGCAGTCGCTGTTGGAAGCTCCCTGATTGTCTGGGTCTTTTTAGAGTGGTTGTTTGAGCAAAGCCCATAGCTCAATGTCACTCTGAAACCTCCTTTGAATTTGGAGAGTGCCACCCCCCCTGCTCCCCTCCCCTGTTTCTTCCTCCTCCTTCCTCCTCCTCCCTCACTTGTCATTCCTTGGTAGAAGAAACCTGTCTTTGGTCCTGTAGAATTTCCTACACTCTGGCTTCTGCTGATCACACCCTGCAGTGTGGTTTAATGTGCTCCTCTATCCCTAGTGTCCTTTAAATCAGATTAATCCAGAGGCTTAATTAGACTTCAGTATGGCTATGATGTTTGGGATAATGGTGATGGTGATGGTGGTGTGATGGTGATGGCAGTGGTGGTGATGGTGGTGGTGGTGATGGTGGTGATGGTGATGGTGGTGGTGGTGATGGTGGTGGTGTTGGTGTTGGTGATGGTGATGGTGGTAGTGGTGGTGGTGGTGATGGTGATGGTGGTGGTGGTGGTGGTGGTGATGGTGGTGGTGGTGGTGATGGTGGTGATGGTGGTGATGGTGATGGTGGTGGTGGTGGTGGTGATGGTGATGGTGATGGTGGTGATGGTGATGGTGGTGGTGGTGATGGTGATGGTGGTGGTGGTGGTGATGGTGATGGTGGTGATGGTGATGGTGGTGATGGTGGTGGTGGTGATGGTGGTGATGGTGGTGGTGGTGATGGTGATGGTGGTGGTGTGATGGTGATGGTGGTGGTGGTGGTGGTGGTGATGGTGGTGTGATGGTGATGGTGGTGGTGGTGATGGTGATGGTGGTGGTGATGGTGATGGTGGTGGTGGGGGGGGTGATGGTGGTGGTGATGGTGGTGGTGGTGGTGATGGTGGTGATGGTGGTGGTGATGGTGGTGGTGGTGGTGGTGGTGATGGTGATGGTGGTGATGGTGATGGTGGTGATGGTGGTGGTGGTGATGGTGGTGATGGTGGTGGTGGTGATGGTGATGGTGGTGGTGTGATGGTGATGGTGGTGGTGGTGGTGGTGGTGATGGTGGTGTGATGGTGATGGTGGTGGTGGTGATGGTGATGGTGGTGGTGATGGTGATGGTGGTGGTGGTGGGGGGGTGATGGTGGTGGTGGTGATGGTGGTGATGGTGGTGGTGGTGATGGTGGTGGTGGTGATGGTGGTGATGGTGGTGGTGGTGATGGTGGTGATGGTGGTGGTGATGGTGGTGGTGATGGTGGTGGTGATGGTGATGGTGGTGGTGATGGTGGTGGTGGTGGGGGGGTGATGGTGGTGGTGATGGTGGTGGTGGTGGTGATGGTGGTGATGGTGGTGGTGATGGTGATGGTGGTGGTGGTCGGGGGGTGATGGTGGTGGTGATGGTGATGGTGGTGGTGGTGGTGGTGGCAGTGGTTGTGGTGGTGATGATGATGGTGGTTATTATGGTGATGATGGTGATGGTGGTGGTGGTGACAATGACAATAGTGATATGTCCTGACAAGTGGTATGGCCTTCTATCACCTGACCATCGTGGCTGACCTTGGAGATCGTTGCCTGGTTCCATATCTTATTAGATTTTTTTAATGGGCTAACGTGAAGGGCCAGTCCTAGGTACTGCAAGGGGTGTCCCTGCTGCTGGGGTACAGGACTCAGGAGAGAAAGTGGCATAAGTTGGGTCACAAGGGTCATCAGCTGGTCTCTTGAAGGCAGGGGTAGCTGCTAGGGTGTCGTGTGGCCACGTGGTCTGGGCAAGTTCCTGTGTGGCTGATTGGGAGACATCACAGCATGAACTGAGGGCAAGGTCTTCCAGCTGTCCTTGCCCTCAACAGTAGACGTGGGCAGGTCCTTCCCCTGTGCAGCCTCAGGCCCCATCCAGTAGGGGAAGCCAGCTGGCTCTTTTCAGTGTCCCCAAGAGAAACCCTGATCAGAAGGGTAGAGGAAGGACCCTCCCATGGGGGATCCTGGAGGGAGTGGAGCTGAGGTTCAGAGACTACCCGAGCTTCCTTCCTGCCCCTAGAAAGGTGCTGGCTCCTCACCAGCTTAGCGAATCGAGGACACAGCCGCTTAGGTGATTTCCATAAGACTCGTTCTCTTCTGCAATCCTGACTGAGGAAGATGGCAGAAGGGCGTTTGGGGAGATAGATTAAGAATTGTGTGAGTGCTTGAGTGTGTGTGTGTACACACGTGTGCACACATACATCTGCTTAGGAAAAATGAGTTTGCTCAGAAAAACCCATTGCTATTGTCGAGAGGAGAGTTTCAACATTATTATGTGCTCCGCAAGCAGCACGGGCCTAACCAAGGTGGTCTGGGCATGGTGTGGCCACCATCAACAGGTCGTGGTCCTTACTGCCCAGGACTGGCCTCTGGGCAGGAGCTTAAGTGGGCAGGCGAGTGGACACAGACCCTCGGCCGTCTCACTCATGGTCTTAGTCAGCTAGCAATGCCCTGTGGCAACACCCACCAAGAATGCCAAGCCTTGGTGTGGCAGGAGACAACTAAGGGAGCTGAGTCATTGGTGTGCCCATGAATCGGTTCCTGGCACCTCCAGGCTGAGCAGTGACTTGTCAAAGCAGACACGAGCAAGCAGGACACAGCCTGACCTGCTGCCCCAGGCCCAGCCCACAATCAGGGAGCCGCAGAGGCCCAGCTGCCCGCTCATGAGATCAGGCAGCTGATCAGGTTGTGAGGTTGCAGAGCAAGAGCTGGGGGCACAGGCTGGGGGAGGCCCAGGGGCCCCAAGTCTGAGGGGCACAGGAAGGAACCCCAGCCCTCACAGCTAATGCCCCTCAGAGTTGCATCTGTCCAGAAAGCAGCCACGCCCAAGCCTGATTACTCTCCCCTCCTCTTTACTTCTAAATTAAGAGGCTTTATTTTTATAGCTTTCATTTCACAGAGTAACTGAACAGAAAGCACAGCGACCCCGCAGGGCCCCGCCCGCCCCACATAGTTTCCGTGCAGCCCTCACCCTGCCCGGCGTGGACGTCAGTCGCAGCTGCTGAGCTGGCGCCGATACAGTAGCATTGGCTGGTCTGTGGTTTGCCTCAGGGCTCTTTCTTGGGGCTGGGTGTCCTCTGGGTTTGGACAATCGTGCATGTCCCCACTGCAGCACCGTGCACGGTGATGTCCCGCCCGAAGTCTTCTGTGCCCTGCCAAACTCATGCCTCAGCTCCAGGCGACCCTGGCTGTCAGAGCCAGGGCTCACCTCTTCCAGAGGCCATGAGGTCAAGGTGGACAGTGCACGGCCATCCTGGCTGTCCCGGAACGAGCAGTGTGAAACCCAGAGCAGGACGAGCTCGGGGCGTCCTCCCAGCTCCTCTGCAGCGTCCTTCTCCTGCACTCGAATCTGTACCAGCCTGTCCCATCTTCTGCCCCGGCTTCCTGACCCCACTGAGACCCAGGGCCTCAGCTCCTCCCTTAGGGTTACAGAGTGGAGAGGAGCACCCACCCAGGGCCCGGGGGCGGGACACTCCTGCTGCTGCTAACCGACCCCAAGTCCAGGAAGGGCAGTTTCTGGGAGTCCCAGGGGTCTGGGCTGGGGTTAGGGGGCGGAGCAGTCGTTGGGCAGCTCAGGACACTGGGAGGTCGCTCTGGCTAGGGCTGGGAGTGGAGGAAAATGAAGGCCTGTGGGCTCACCATGGGACAGAGAACCAGTCCCTCCTGGCTGGAGGCTGGGACTTGTTTCTGGTCCCTTTCTTGGCTGGGGTGTGGCAGGCCTGTGGCTCACTGTGCACCTCTGCCTCCTCCCAGCTTGCGTCCGGTGGTGCCCAGGCAGGGGTCGCAGGGCGCCCTGCCCATCACCCAGTGCTGACACTAAGTCCTCCTAGACATCCTGCCCAGGGCAGCGTCTGAGATAGAAGATACTGGGCCAGCCTGCTCTTAGGGGTCTCTTCAAACAGAAGCGCCTGTGCAGGAAGTTCTTATTTCTGCAGAAAGCGTGGGTCTCAAGGAGAGGGTCCCTGGAGCCAGCAAAAGGCGCCTTGTCCCTCCCTATCCAGAGGGGGGTGCACAATGGGGACAGGCATCACTTGCCCCCAGGGCCTAGGCAGCATGGGCTCTGGCAGGCAGGATCTGAGGCCTCAGGCCTCCTGCACAGTCCGTCTGCCCTTCAGGACACCAAGGCCCAGGCAGTCAGTCGATGCCTTCAGGTACAGACCAGTGGCATGTGCCTGGCCTCACCTGTGCCCACTCCTCCACCACAGGGTCCTGCTGCGCATGCCAGAAAGAAGATCCCCTGAGCCAGTGCCACCTGACTCTGAGCCAGGGAGGAGGAGGCTGCAGCCCGTGGAGCTCAGGAACCTCAATAATTCTGTGTTTCAAAACTTTACACTTCCCCTCTGTTGCCGTAGGGTCTCCATGAAGTCCAGGCACTCCTTGGATGACTTAGTATCTGAACAGTTGCCTCTACTTTGAAGGTCAGTGCAGAGTGTGGGGTGTGAGGTGGGTCAGGGGGAGGGACGTGAGACAGTCAGGGCCCCAGATCAGGATAGGATGTGGGGGGACTTGGTGGGAGTCCAGAGGGGTTGGGAAGAGGCTCATTTTCCAGGGGCTCTCCAGGGGCAGTTCCCCCAAATTCGATTTGGCTGCTTCTAGAAGCAGCAGTAGAAATTCTCAGCTCAAAAGCTTTGCATTTGCCTGTGAGCATCCTTGTGTCTTGCCCCTGCCTCCACAACCCCAGGCAACTGCCATTATGCTCCCCAGTGCTTTTTCTCAGTCCTGTCTAGATTTTTGAGCAACACCAAATGATGCTCAGGGCTCTGGGCTGTGCAGAAAGAGCACGTCCCTGTCCTGAGGGCTGCCTGGTGAGACCCCACTGTCCCTGTCCTGAGGGCTGCCTGGTGAGACCCCACTGTCCCTGTCCTGAGGGCTGCCTGGTGAGACCCCACTCCCTGTCCTGAGGGCTGCCTCGTGAGACCCCACCCCCTGTCCTGAGGGCTGCCCAGGTGAGACCCCACCCCCTGTCCTGAGGGCTGCCCAAGTGAGACCCCACTGTCCCTGTCCTGAGGGCTGCCTGGTGAGACCCCACCCCCTGTCCTGAGGGCTGCCCAGGTGAGACCCCACCCCCTGTCCTGAGGGCTGCCCAGGTGAGATCCCACCCCCTGTCCTGAGGGCTGCCTGGTGAGACCCCACTGTCCCTGTCCTGAGGGCTGCCTGCTGAGACCCCACCGTCCCTGTCCTGAGGGCTGCCCAGGTGAGCCCCCACCCCCTGTCCTGAGGGCTGCCCAGGTGAGACCCCACCCCCTGTCCTGAGGGCTGCCTGGTGAGACCCCACCCCCTGTCCTGAGGGCTGCCTGGTGAGACCCCACCCCCTGTCCTGAGGGCTGCCTGGTGAGACCCCACCCCCCTGTCCTGAGGGCTGCCCAGGTAAGACCCCACCCCCTGTCCTGAGGGCTGCCTGGTGAGACCCCACCCCCTGTCCTGAGGGCTGCCCAGGTGAGACCCCACCCCCTGTCCTGAGGGCTGCCTGGTGAGACCCCACCCCCTGTCCTGAGGGCGGCCCAGGTGAGACCCCACCCCCTGTCCTGAGGGCTGCCCGGAGGAGTCCCCACACTTGCTCTTTCCATGCTCCACCCATCTGTCACCGTGATCTCTTGCCTCTGCTCTGGCTTAGAGGGGCCCAATAAAGCAGCCCAATCATGCCTGTGGGCAGCATGTCCAGGCTTCCACACTGCAGGGAGACCAGGGTCCATGGGAATAGAGGTGGAGTCCTGCGGTGCTCAGGCTGTGTGGAGAGGTCCTGCCCGGCCGGGCAGATTGCACCAAGCACACCAGATATCCCCCCTCTTAGAGCTGAGGGGGATCCCTGCAGCCTTGGGATGCCCTGATGGCCAGCAAGCCCCCAGAAGCTGGGAGAAGCCTGGAACAGAAGAACAGCCTGCTGGATCTGGAACCTCTGGCCTGGGGAACTGAGTCCGAAGTTGCTCAGTCCACTCAGTGTGTGGCACTCATTACGGCAGCTGCAGGAAGCAAATCCAGGGCCTTCCTCTAGGCTCCGTGGTGGAGGAATTCTTTCCAGTGCCCCAGCCTGGTCGACTGTCCCGAGTCCCTGGGCTCAGACTGTCCTTGCAGGAAACGCACAGGCATCAGCATCAAGAGAGCAAGCTCTGGCTGCTCCCCACCAAGGAAAGTCTTTGGGGAGGAGGGAGCAAACAGCTGGACCCAGGAATGGTGAGCGGCTTTCAGGAGGCCCGCGTCTCCAGCTGCAAAGATGGGTGTGGACGGCCTGCAATGGAGGAGCTGGTGGGGAGAGCGGGATGGCGAACCCTGCGAACAACCGTCTGGAAGCCCCTGGCTCAGCCTTGGACCGATAGATTTTGGCTCTGGTTTGGAAGGTTTAGTTTTTCTTCCCGGGGAGCTCAGACATGTCACAGACAGGGAAATCAAGCCAGCAGGAAAGTCACCAGGGACACTTAAGCGCCTCTGCGCTGAGTGCCCCACGCTCCATCTGGCCACTGCAGGGTAACCACCTGGGTGCCCCTGAGAGGCGGATGGCAGGCCTCCTGGCTCTTGGGAGCCCCTGCAGCTCCTGGGATGCAAGAGCCTGCATGCAAGAGCCTGCCTGGCTTCCCAGCGAGAGGGTGCTGTCCCCGGGGATCCTCAGAGCCACTGCCCGATGGGGTGGCCAGACAGCCCCATTGCCTGGGCAGGGATGTGTCAGGGCTGCTACTGCCCTGCCGCCCCCTCCAGGAGGCTGGGGTGGCTCTGCCCAGGCAGAGGCACGGGTTCCCCCTTCTCAGCAGGCGACTTGTCCTTTGGGCCACATTGTTCTTCCCCGGGAAGAGGCCTGCACCAGGGACCCCGTCCATGGAGGGGTGGTGGGATGGAGGAGGAGGCCCAGGGTCTGCAGGTAGAGATGAGCTGAAAGCCAGGCCTCTGAGGACGTGGCATGGGGGCAGGGCCCGGGTACCACAGCCTCTAGCTGCACCCATGGAGACGGCGGTCAGCGAGTGCGTGAACACAGGACTCAGTTGGCAGCACTGAGGTGAGCACACGGGCTTGTGGTATCCGACCCTGGTGGCCCATCAGAACTGAGTCCCTTGAGGGGTAGGTGCCAGGTTAGCACCAGCCCCGGGAAGTCTCAGAGCTCAGGAAAGTGACCCTGGTGTTGATCAGTGCAGGGGCACATGGCCAGCTGGGGTCAAAGTGACACATGTCCACAGGCAGGCACAACTCCCTTTGCTGGTCCTCAGAGAACCCCCAGGCTCCTGTGGGGCTGGGACGGGCTGGGTGGGCCTGAGGTGGAAACTGGGGCAGGACAAGCCTGTCCTGCCTCTTGCTGTGAGTGGGGGTGGGGCGGCCCTGTCCTCAGAGCTCTGGCCCCATGGACATGGCCCTGCCCTGGGATTGGGCTAGGTTTGTCAATGGGGAGCCCTGCTGGTGGGAAATGGAGGGAGAGGGGCGAAGTTGAGGATGATGGCTGGCTGAGTCCCCACAGCCCACACAAGGGTCCCACACAGCCTGTGACTGTCCCCATCCCTGCCTACACTGCTGGACATAACTGCCCTGTCCTGTCAGGACCCTGACTGAACCAACAGACATAATGTTTATGAATTTAAAATGATTTAAGTGGTTTAAAGTCACAAGAAGGCAGGGAGAGAAGGGTGTTCCCCCAGGCCCTGCCCACCCTACATGGCTGGCCCATGCCAGAACCCCAGTGAGCAACTGCCCACACTCGCTCTGCTGTCAGGCTTGGTCCAGTGGGTCTCCCAGGACCCTGGGTGTTTGCATGTGACTTGGAAAGCAAGCCAGTGTGTATGCTGGAAGGACGTCCAGGAGGCCCGGGGTTCTTAGTTCATGGCCCTGGAGCAGCGCCAGTATTCTCCCAGGAAGCAGGTGTCTCCATCTGAGCATGGGCCTGTTGTTAAAGGACAATGACCCAGTGACCTCAGCAGAGCACGTTCAGGCCCAAGGACCATCTCAGGGGATGTAGGGACCAGGCAGTGAGGTTCTGCTATGGGAGAGAGATTGGGCTCAACTCTGAATCAGGAAAACAGGGAGCAGAGGGAAGTCAGTAGATGGAAAGTCACCAAGGGAAGACATCTGGGTAGGGGGACTTTGGCTACCCTGAGCTGACTTCTCTTGCTGGAGGCTGGGTGGCTAGACCTCCCCTAAGGTGGTGAGGGAGGGTGCACCATCAGCTGTGGAGGGCATCCAGTGTGGGGTGGGCCTCTGGCCAAGCTGCCTTCTCAGAGTTCTTGCTGAAGCTGTGTTTTACCAGGAAGTTCACAGATGGCCAAGGAGGAGTTTCCAGATCCTGATGAAGTTTGGTGAAGCAAAGAATCATCACTGAGAATCAGAATGTATCCAGGCAAGGGTGGAAAATAGTCTTCCTTCCTCTTCCAGCTCTGGGGGACCCCTTGCCCTGTAGCCATGACCCAGATTCCTGAAGAGGGGACAGCTGCACACCGGGTCTGGTGTGAAGGCCAGGTTCAGTGGGTGGAGGCCCAGGGGGAGGCCCAGCAATGGAGCCAGTAGGCCCTGTCAGGACTGTGTGTGGCTGTTTTGGGTCCCAATGTTGGAGAGGAAGTCACGATGCTTCCTCTCCCGTGGAGGGTCCAGGCAGGCTGGGGACCTGGGTTCCTCTGGATGCCCCACTTGGGCACATACCTGGGCATGGGTGGGAAAGGACTCAGGCCAAGTCCCTCATTCTGGGGCTGAGAACCGTGTGGACTGAACATATGAACCTCAAGGAGTTCAGTGGCCTGTGGCAGGGTCAACGGCTGGCTGCACCTTCAACTGTACTGCTGTGTCATGTCTCAGTGGCCAATGGTGGCCTTCCGTCACCCATCTGTGGGAGGAAGTTTCAGGGAAGTCACTTGATTAGGCTGCAGCAGGTTTCCCTGACCTTGGGGAGGGGGTTCACAGGGAGCCCAGCAGGCTGAGCGAGGATTTGTGTCCAGGGCAATTTCCTTCCTGCCAAGCACCCCTCCTGCTGGAGGTGCTCAGAAAGCTGCTTCCCAGGGTTTCCAGGCAAGTGTGGGGTGAGTCTCCCCTGCCCTGTCCTTACTTGGGGGTCGTAAGCAAGGTGGATTGGAGACTCCCTGTGTGTGAACAGCAGTGCACACCCCAGACTCAGGGAAGGGGGCTGAGAAGGGAAGGAGGTGCCAGAAAGGCGTGTTTTTGTGGGGTACATGCTCTGGGGACCTTGTACCCACAGATGTGGGCAGTGGTGGTGTTCTGGCTAGAGGGTTAGAGCTGGGTTCTGCAGCGGGCTTGTCTGCAGAGGCAGCTGGGGAGTCACAGAAGGGAAGGGAGAGCAGACACAGGCAGAGGAGCTCCCTGGAGCCTGCAGAGGAGCCCGCCTGTCAGGGGGACCAGGAAGGCGTGGAAGCCATCCACCTCCAGGAGGATGGAGTCTACCAAGGCGTTTCTTGAAGCCAGGATCTCATCATGACCACGGGACCACAGCAGCGCTTTACAGAGGGCCTCTCCCCAGCCCCACCGAAGCCCCAGCCTATCAGCCAGTCCTCTTCTCTTCTGATGGAGGGTTCCTAGGTGCCCAGGCCCCACATGGAGGGCACCAGGTCCCACCTTGCAGCTGGACAGGCAGGCTGTGAGCTCAGTCTGAGCGCTGGGGCCCTCAAATGGCCATCTGGTTTGGAAGCTATGCTCAGGAGCTTTCTGGGGTGGAGGGACTTGGAACCAGACCTTGGGGACCTAGATGTGTGGTGGTCATGTCCAACTCCTCCTCATCCCTGGCCCCAAGCTGCCACAGGGGAACCTGCTTTCTATTTCCTGAGCCCCTGGCCACCCAGGTGTCCTAGCTGCGAGAGAATGTTCCTGCTGGATGAAGACCCCTGACTGCTCTGAATGGGGCTGGTCCTGAGTCTTCTCTTTTCCCCAGGAGGACTCCTTGGGGGCAGGTCCTACCACCTCCAAGCCACAGAGGGCCGCCTGCTCTGGGTGGCAACGCTAGAGTTCGTTACCCAAACCAGAGTTCGTTACACCTTGAGACAGATGGGGCAAGTCCTAGAAACCGAGAGTCCTGGTGAATTGGGCAGGGCCTTCTGGCAGTGTCCCCCAAAACCCCTGTTCCCTGTCGGGGCCTGGCCACTCAGGGGCCACTCAGGGTGCCTGGCCCAACTTGCAAACCTGTGGCCACTCTGGAAACTTGAGGTTGCTCACCTGCCTTTTTACATTGGAATCCTCCTGGATGTTTGACGTTCCTCTTTACAAGGGAGCAGAGCTGATTTTTTAAGTGGAAAGGGAGCTCTTTTGGAAACCGCTAGGGTGTGAGCTGTCAGCTGCTGGTGTGAGGGTGGATAAAGGGGCCAGGCTGCTACAAGGTGCAGCCGAGTGCTGCGGGAATGGCCACGGAGGTTCCCAGCGAGGGCTCCCACCTGCCAGGCCCGACAGCTGATAAGGAGGCGCACCAACAGGCCACGTTTGCCCATTTATGGATCCAGGCTGGGAGCCCTGATTAGAAAGGCATGCAGACCCGGAGTGGCTGATAAGCCGCCCCCCGGGCTGCCCTCGGGGCCTGGGTCCGGCTCTGAGGGCTCTGTGCTCTCAGGGGCTGGGGACTGGCAGCACTGCCTGGTCAGGGAAGTCACAGGGGGCCCACAGGGTTGTCTGCGACTGGCTGCAGGGGTGAGCCGGCATCGTGCCCTGTGTTGCCACGTCCTCGACTCCTTTGTGGAAGGGCGCACGCTGCTGTCCTGGTGCGCAGGGACGCGAGGCTGCTCGCTCCAGTGCGATTGTCACTGGGTCTCCAAGGCAGATACCATCAGTTGTCCAAGTTCACTGACGGGGACACTGAGCCTCAGGGAGGAGGGGACGTCTGAGGGGTGGGGGAATGGCTGTGGGGAGTTACGTCCACGGGGGTGGAGGGCATGTCTATGGCGGGGGATGTCCACAGGGCCATGTCCATGGGGCCGGGCTCTTCACACCTGGCCCTGTCTCTTCCCCATAATCCCTCGAGTGCCCCTGACATCCCATGTCCCCTTGCTCAGCAGTGTCCCCTCCCGACCCCTGCACTCTCTGCCTAGGGAACTCCCGCTGTCCCTGTCACCTCCATTCTTTTTACTGCCCCAGGAAGAACGGGTTCTTGGGCTCCTCAGGGTGCTCTCTGTGCCCCACCCCAGAGCCCACCTCCTTGGCTGATGGGGCTGTGAGGTCACTGTCCTCTGAGGCCAGGTGCCATTGAGGCCTTGACACACACAGCCACACCCTGACCACAGACCTGGGAGGGGAGGCTGGGAATGAGCCTGCCCCACTGCCTGGGCGGCTTTGCTCCCATGACCCCCTGTGGGAGGCCTGCAGGGTGGACTGGCCTCCCGAGCAGCTCTGCCTGTCAGCTGCAGGTCCAAGGGGAGGTTTTGCCCTCTCAGAGGCTCATTCCCCTGGTGACCTTTGGCCTCCACTGTGCTATTCGGATCTGACCTCTCCCTGAGTGCATGGCTGGGCGTCGGGCTGCCTTGGCCCGCGGCAGCCCTTCAGCAGATGTCGGGGCTCGGCTGTCATGGGCAACACTGGACTTGCCTGTCTTCTTCCAGGTGTCACCTGCCTTCTGTTGGCTCTGGACTTGGCAGCGGGAGTGCTGAGGCGGGGGCATGACCAGCAGTTCCCACCATTCCAGACAGTTCCCCAAGGTGGGTCAGCTGCCCCCACCCACAGGGTGTGAAAATACAGGGACTCCACTTGGTATTGTCAGCCTTGTTAATTTTAGCCAGGTTGTGGGTGTAGACACCATTTTGTTGGAAAGTAACAGACAACGCGTCAGCTCCATTGGCATAAGAGGAGTTAGGCTGATGTTTCCGGAGCTTTCCATTGGTGTTGGGCAGCTGCCTGGGAGCAGTGTTACTACAGGGCTGGAGCAACGAGGAGCCCCTTAGTGGAGTCCTCTGTTCCTTGCCACCCCCATGGGGCCAGGCCCTGTGCCTGTGGGCAGGTGGGTGAGTGCCTGAGTGGTCAGCACTGGGACAGGCAGGACCTTTGAGGACAGAGGGCAGGTTCCCCCAGGATGGTGACTCACAACCAGCTCATGAGAGGTGGCCTTTGTGGGAAGAGGGATTCAGGCGTCCATGGGAGACGCAGAACCCACCTCTGGGGAATTTCCTGACACTTAAGGGTTGTTGAGACATCACCCCCTGGGAGCCTTCAAGTGACAGAAATGTGTCCTCTCATGACCCCTCTCATGTAGGCAGAGGCTGGAGGTCAGCCACCACAGTGTCTGCGGTCACATCCCTCTGAAGCTTCACGGAGGCTCTTCCCTGCCTCCCCCAGCTATGGAGGCTCCAGGGGTTCCCTGGCTTGTGGCTGCGTCACCCACCCTGTGCCTCCATTGACACATGGTCGCCTTCGTGTCTGGGACTCTGCATCTGATTTTCCCTCATAAGGACAGCCCTTGGACTAGGGCCACCCTAGTGAGACCTCATCTTTACCAACCGCATCCACAAAGACCTCTTTCCAAAAGAGACCACACACTCAGGTTCTGCCTCTACCTGACTTTCTAGGGGCCACTGCCCAGTGTGCCCAAGATTGACATGCCCGAACTACACAAGTCTACAGTCAGGATCCAGCCCCGGATGCCACTGCCCGATGTCTGTCCAGGGCTCAGGCCCTCCCCAGCCGTCCTGCTCTTTCCCAATGCTCAGGACACCCATGGAAACTCCCAAACCTGAGCTGGGCACTGGCCTTATTTCTCCCTCATAGGTGAAGTAGGACCATGACAGCCAATGTCCACTGCAGTATCCTGGGCAGCAAAACTAGACTTGTGGCCAAGGACTGGCCACCAACGGTGGCTCGCCACTGCGGCACAGCAAGACCAACTCTGCGAGTGTCCAGACCTTGACAGCCTCAGATGGAGGGTTAATGCCTCGGAGTAGAACCTCGAGGCTGGCTTTGCTTCTCTGCAGCCTCGCTTTTTATTCTGTTTACAGAAGCGTCCGTCTGTAATGGGCCCCAGGCAAAAGCAGGCCCTCCCTCCTCGTGGCAGAGAAGCCGAAGCTCCAGGCTTTCCCTGGCCTTTCCCACCCCAACCTTACAGATTCTGGGGTCAGCACCTCACTGTGAGGCCTCACTGCCCGTGCCCCTGACCCCACGTGGGAAGGACTGAGGACATAGGTGTGTTGCTCTGCAAAGTTCCCGTCATTTACAGGCTGCACTTCGACAACCAAGAGCCCTGGAAGTGACCATGAGAAGCAGCCAAGAATGCAGCACGCTCACCGACAGGGCCACCTGCTGTTACCCAGGACCTGTTCCTCCACCCTCGTGCTGGAGAATGGAGGTGGGGGAGCCCCGGCTTGAGTGCCAACCTGAGACCAGGATGCGCGTGTGAGAATTTCCTCGCGGCTGCGCTGGTCTCCAGGGCTCTGCGTGGGTGGGAGGCGTGTGAAAACCATCGAGCTCTGTGCCATGCTGTGCTCATCTCCCGCACTGCGCAGAAGGGGCTAACTGCAGGGCACCCTGCCACGCGCTTTGATTGGTATAAAGTTCTGAAACGGGAGAAACTACGCTCTGTGGTTTTCTGGGCCTCATACACACAAGATAGAGACACACTGAGAGCTAAGACTCTGAGACCCTCAGCTCCTGTGGGCAGGCTGCAGGGAAGGTGGGGGCAGGTGGCTGCACCCTGCCCACCACACCTGATGGGGGGTTGTGCTCCCATCCCGACAACACGGGGCGCACAGTGCTGGTCCCTTCAGGCCTGAGTCAACACCCAAGGTGAGCCAGCTGACTTCCCACAGGCATCAGCCCAGTGCCCCTCAGCTCCAGCCCTGGTTGGGGTGCCAGATGAAGGGGTGCCCTTCCCAGAGAGCACAGTGATGCTCCCACCTTTTAGGGCCACCCAGAGGGAGCACCTGTCAGGTGTTGGCCTGTGGCTTCTGCCTTCAGGCCCCACCACAGTGTGGAACTGGCCAATGTCCAGTGGCCCAGGTCCTTGTCCCTATCACTCAGTGCTGACCTTGCATCGCGGTGGTCCCGGCTGGGAGTGCTACCGAAATGCACGGGAGCTGGAGAGGCCCTTGGGCTGGCAGAGCCCAGTGCCGCTCCTCCCCTCCCTGCTCTGCAGCCTGCAGGCCTCCCTGTCCTCTGAAGGCACCCTCCTCACCCGGCTGACCATTCCCTCCGAGACTCTGCTCCCCTGCAGGGACCGTCCTTGTCTTGCAGTGCTTCAGAGAACCCTGCGGGGTACCCCATCAACACAGCCTCACTCCATCTGCTGAGAAAGCCCCTCCCATCCTGCTCTGCACAACCTGGGCCTGGGGGGCTGCCCATTGCCCCAGGAGCGGCCTCAGGGGCTTGGGGGCTCAAGTCCCCTGCTTCCTTTGCTGCTGCTGTCTGTCCCCACATATGCTGGGAGGTGGTTCTGAGCCTTGGCCAGACAGAGTGGGGAGCCCAGCAAGCCAGTCCTTCTGGAAAGAGCATGGGGGTGGACATGGGACCAGGGACTACTGGAGGGAGCAGTTTGTTCCTGGCCAGGGCTTTAGGCCCAGGCAGTCAGTGGACGGGGGCAACCACAGCTGAGAGCAGCTTAGATGATGAGGAATGGAGGAGGCAGGGCTGGATTCCAAAGCTCCTGGGGGAGGACGGAGCTGTGGGGTTGGTGGAGCTGAGTCACCACGGCTGGGGTGGCGGGGGCAGGATAGATGACAGGTGAGGGAGTGTTAGGTCAGGCAGGCTAAGCAGAGGGAACGGGGAGGGTCTCGTGGCCAAGTGACTCCGGCAGCTGTTCCACTGGAATGTGCTGGAATACAGGTGGAGGCACGCTGTGGACGTGGGGTTGAGGGTGGGCTGGGAAGTACATGCTTGGTCCTGGGCTGAGTGAGGTTCATGGCCAGGCTGGCTCAGGCCATTGCTCAAGTACCCCCCAGGTTCAGGGCCAATCCTGGGCCCCCTCCCTTGCTGGTTTTGAGGGGTGCTCAGGTGGCACAGGACATATCCCAAAGGATATTTAGGAAACAGCCCCCCTGGACACCCCCACGAGGAGCCCTGGGGACCGCGTTGGCCTCGGCTGCCTGGTGTGGCCACTGCTCCCCTGTGATTGAAGGAGCCAGTGACCTGTAGAGTCCCACATGCCTCGGGTGTCCGTCTGAGCCAGGGGACCCGTGTTCACCTCAGTGGGAAGGAAGGGCCCTGGGTAGGGATGCCAGCCTCAGCTCCCCGCGTGTGCTGGCAAACAGTTTGCCATCCTGGGGGCTTGGCAAGGCCAACGGACCAGAGGCGATCACTCCTTACTTCACAGGTCTCAAGAGGACACAAGAAGCCACATGGGGAAGCCCAGGCAGGCAGCAGGCAGCTCGCCAGGGGAGGGGGCAGGAGCCTCCTGCGGTCTCTTGCAGATAGGAACAGGCGAGGCAGCAAGCGGAGGAAGGGCCGGAGGAGTCAGCTCACAGGCAGGCTGGGGGTAGCAGGGACAGTGCCTGGAGGGTGTGGATTGGTGGGTTGCATTTGAAAGACACACTGTAGGTGGACCCTTGCTATTTCTAGACACTGGCTCAGCCTGGGAGAGGCGTCCCTCCAGGGCAGCAGGGCCCCACATGTCTGAGCATCAGATCCAGAAACCAGAAACTGGTTATTACAGGGAGGCAGGAGGCACTGAGCGATTGGAGGGGAGGTGGCCAGCAGTTGGTATGGCCAGGGTGGCCAGTTTTGGCATGGCCAACACTGCAGAGCCTCCCACTGCACTGCCTGATCCTCTCAGGGCTCGACAGAGTCCCATCTCCAAACAGGCACCCCTGAGCCCAACTGCCGGGTTCTGGCCTGGTCCCCCACGGGGCTTTTGGGGCCAGTCCATCTGCTCCCCCACTCCCCCAAGGAACCCTCGGTGCATCTTGAATGAGGAGGCTCTTGAATGGGGAGTCAGGGGGCTGGGGCCATATGAACCCACCTAGGATACTGTGGTAAAGAGTAGGCTCTTCCTGGAGAGTCTCAGGTGTCAACAAAGGGGAAGCTCAGGGTGGGGCCTGGTGCCTACTGAACCACCCCAGAAGTTGTGTCCTGCTTGCTTTAGGGCTGTGAAACACTGAGGGGTCTCCTTGGTCTTCCTGGCCTCCTCCCTGAAGATGGCCTCTCTGTCTCAGCCTCCACAATACCTGGCTCAATGGGCCTAGAACTGGACTGGGCCAGGGTTGGAGGGGGCTGGGGACCTCCCCAAGGGTGAGGGACCTGGGTCTGAGCAGAGGGTATGGGGACAGGTGTCTGGAATCACACTAGTAGTCGGGTCCTAGCCGAGCCTGGAGCTGGTGGCCCGGCCCGAGGGACATACTGGAGGAAAGTCTCATGCCTGTTTGTCGGGAGGTGCACAGCAAGGTTTTTAATTGCTAGCAGATCTGAGTGTGAACAGCCCCGAGTCATCTGCTGGATCCCTCTGCCAGATGGTTCCTTAAAGACAGATGCCTTATGCGGAAGCCGTTGGCGCATTTGGGTTGCCATGAGGGAACGTGGGTGCAGATCCTGGCTTTGCCTCCTTCAGCTACAGCGAATTCTTGGTCCTCTCTGAACCTTCATTTCCTCCTCTATGAAATAGAAACGACAGCAGAAGCTCGTCGGGGGCTGTGAGGGGGAGAGCAGAGAAGTAGGTGTGAGTAAACACCAGCTGCACGGTGGGCCTCCCCGGTGGCCTGGCGGGAGGCAGGGAGGACTGGAAGAGCCTCCTGGCCCTGGCTGGAGTGGGGCTGGCCTGTCAAAGGGCCCTGAACACCACACCTGGGCCTGGCTTTACCTCTGGCACGTTCCAGAGTCGAGAGCAGCGCAGAGCACAGGGAGGGGAGGACCTGCCCCCTTTGCCACCCAGCAGGCCTTGCTGGCTTCGCCTCCACCACTAGGTTTGAGTCGGAACTCACCCCAGTTTCACATCTCACACCACGCCTGGAAAGAACCTTCTGGAAATGTGTGCATCCTCCCACTCTGCCCACACCCTGTAAAGAGGGGCTGGTGGGCAGGTCCTTGCCTCTGGGTGGAAGGACCAGGCAGAAGGTCAGAGGGAGTTGAGGCCCAGGGAGCCTCTGCCTGCAGCCCTGGTTGAGGTCGGGCTCACAGACTACTTTGATTGAGGCTGGACTTACAGGCTTTATCCACCCAGGTGCCCTTTTGCCCACATGGCTCCAACCATGGCTGGTCACCACTGCCCCAAGGTGACCAGGCCCTGCACTGTCCCCTGCTGACATGCTGGCTCATTCGAGTTGATTGTTTTCAGAGTCGTTGTGCAAGGAACAGTTTTCAAAATAGGGTTCAGCCAAACGGCTTCTGTGGAGGAGTCCAGGAACCATGGGGACTGGTCCCAGCACCTCTTCCCTCAGAGCAGCTGGTCTGGGGGCCCCGCAAGCCCACCTCTGCCTGACGACCTTCGCAGTTGCGGGGCCGCCCAGGACTGGCCTTACTAGAGCTTTCCTCTTTTCAGAGGGCTGCCTGGGCAGGAGGGCATGCAGGACACCAGCACCTGCTTGTTGGTAGGAGCCCACAAGCGGTTTTTGCTTTTAGTTGCACACGGAGAGAAGTGCACACACTTGGCTCTGCTCTGGTCACAAACGGGCCTGGCAGTGCTTGTCAGCATCCTGTGGGTGCCTCAAGGTGGTGGTCAGAGCAAGTGAGCTGGAGAGAAGAGGGGCACTGGCCCTTCTTCCAGGGTCCAGCCTCGGTCCCTTGGCTGGAGGCTCCTACCCCGGCCTCCGGCCAAGTCTGTACCCACTGCGGGAGACAACCATGCTGCTCTCGGAGGCCAGCCCAGGGTCCCCGCTGCCCACCATGGGGTCAGGGCTGAAGGACACAGAGAAGGCCTGAGGAGTGTGGGAGCTGAGTCTTTGCCTTGTTCAGTGAGCCAAGATCTGGGGCCCGACTCAGGCAGGATGGTTGTCATGATAATTAGCCAGCATAAGAGGAAATGTCCAGTGGTCGTCCTGAGTCCACCTATGCTGTGTATTGCTGATGTGGGTTACTCACCCGCTTCGAGTCCCCTTGAAGTCTCCCCAGGACCTCAGAGCACAATCTTATTTAAGACACAGGGTCTTCACAGAGGTGACTAAGCTGAAAGGAAGTTGTCGGGTGTCCCCGACCCAACATGGCAGTTCTTGTAAGAAGAGGTCAGGACACAGACACATGTGAAGGATGGCAGAGGACCGGGCTCAGGACGGGCACGCCCTGGGACACTGGGACTCGTGGCCTCCAGAGCGAGGCCGCATCCTGTGCTGGTGGAGCCTCCTGGTCTGTGGAGTCTGTCCTGCAGCCCTGGGCTCACGACAGAGTCGACACATCACAGTTTACAAAGAGACTTCCCACTGGGAGCGTGATCCCTAGCATGGTGACGTGGGGCGAGGAGGAAAATCCACCTTCAGATGGGGACACGTCTGGCAGGATGGGCTCTGTCCCACACCAGCAGCCAAGTCCCAGGGCAAGGGCAAGTCCATAGCTGGCCCTCCGAGGTGTGCTGGCCGGTGCCCATCATCCCGCCTCTTGGGGCCTGGTGTGGTTCCCCTGCCCAGGAGGACAGCAGTCCCTCTGCGCATCCCAGGAGATGCCGGTGAAGTCGCTGCTGAGGAGACAGAGCTAAAGGAGTCCTGCTCTGAAGCCATGCATCCCTTCAGGGTTGGGGAGGCGAGCCTATGGCCGGTGAGCCGCACAGGGAGGCGCCCCTCCTGCACACCTGTGAGGGGCCAGGCCCCACCAGTGCCTTGTCCTGTGTGCATGTGGGACCCTGCCCCATGTGGCATTGCTTCCCCGCCTGGGCCCAGCAGGTTCTCACAGTGAGCACGCAGTCCGAAGCCCCCCATGAGCCCCCTGCACTGGGAGGGCCCCGTGGCCATCTTCTGCTGGAGAGGAGGGGCGGGCTCGGCCTTCCCCACACTGAGGAGGCTAGGATCTCGCTGAAACTCTCCCGCGGAAGCACGAAGGCAGCAGAGTCTGTTGACGGCAGACCTGTGAGTGTTCGGAGGGTCTTCGCCTCGGTGACTCACTGTGCTGCCCCAGAGCCCTGCGGCTGGTCACCAATCTGCACGGCACCTCTGAGTTGTGTTGGCCATCCCATGGACGTGGACCCTGAGGGGCCATGTGGTTGAGGGAGTGATGTGTGGAGTGGTGTCCCCCCAAAAGCTACGTCCATTCCCAGAAGCTGGAGATGCCCTTATCCGAAGGGTCCTTGCTGGTGTGATCCAGTAAGGCTCTAGAGACGAGGTCATTCCAGATCATCTGGGTGGGCCCAGATTCCAGCGACAGGAGAAAACACAGGGAGAGCAGAGACCACGAGAAGGCTGGCAGAGGGCAGAGGGCAGAGGGGCAGAGCCAGGGAGCCCACCGGGAGCTGCAGGACGAGGGAGGGGTCCCCCGAGAGCTTGCGAGGGAGTGTGGCACTGCCACCCTTGATTTGGGGCTTCTGACCCTTAGAACTTCAAGAAGAGCCCGTGAGTCACTGGTTTATGGGTGTCCACCATGCAGCCCCAGGTCACTGGTCCACTTTGCCACGTTGCACCGCCAGGCTATGGCGAGTGCCAGGGCCCCACTCCTGACCACCAGGGTGAAGTACTGGAAGACCACACACCGCCCTCGCTCTTTTGCTGGATCCCAAGTGCAACAGGGGCCACCGGGCCCCTCGAGCTGTGGGGTTCCCCTCGCAGCAAGGTTCAGGGCTGATGCCACAGCCTCTGTCGTTGGCATGCTGACCCCCTGCTGGGTCCCTGGGCACCACACGAGCACGTGTCTGCATGTCTGCTCACCAAGTTTCTGCCAAGTGCCGGAGGGCAGGAAGACTTCAGCTCCTGTGCTGGCGCTGCCGGACCCCAAACCAAAGTGTCCCTCGGCATGTAAGAGCATCTGCCAGTCAGGTCATTCCAGATTTCCCAGCATCTCCTTGGGAAGCACCGAGTAAAGCAAGGCGTCCCTTGGTGACTGAACTGTGCTCGGTTTAGATTTCAGCATGTCGGACTTCCTTGAGGTGGCTCCCCCAGGAGACCCCGGAGCTCGGGCTGGGGCGTGCTGGTGCCAGGGGATTTCTCGGCTCCCTCTTCCTGGCCAGGCACAGGTCAGAGGGGAGCACTGCCACGCAGGCTGGAAGGGACGCCCGCCCTGGGTCCTGCACCAGCATTCAGGAGCAGAGGACACTTGCTTCACCTGCGGGCAGCTGGCATCCTGGCGAGGCTGGATTTTAGAAACTTGATTAAATCAGCCACAAGTTGCAGCTGACGCTGTTTCCAACCCAGTTTAAATAAGGCAGGTCATGGCATCAGCTCTGAGGAGAGAACAGGCACAATCAGGTCCAGGCTGACTGCGCTGCTGCTGCTGTGCCTGGGGCGGAGGTCCTCCTCGCCTACCTGCGTCTGCCTTCTGCACTGCCTGCCTGGGCGGGGTCTGTCCTGCTCTCTGGATGACACAAGGAGGGGGCAGTCCTTGCTCAGCCCATGCCCTGCCCCCCCCTCCGCCTGACCCTCAGACTCAGATGTGCAGGGGTGGCGGGGCGACTGGCTGCCTTGCTCTGAGCCTCCCCTTGGTGCAAACAACCTGGGTGAGCTGGGGCTCCCCAGAAGGCAGGCCCTGGAGAGGAGGGGCTGCGCAGTTCCTGGCATCTGGAGTGGTCAGTTTGGGTGCTGGCGGCGGCGAGAGGAGGGCCGTCTGGCGAGTTGCCTGGTGCCTCTGCTGTGAGTATCCTGGGGATGGAAATCTCCACCACACTCCCTTTCCGGGATCCTACTTTGATACAAAGTTCGAGTACACAGTGCTAATGGTGCACTGCTTGGCCAGGTCATCTGTCCCGTCCAACACGAGGGATCCACCCTTTCCCAGATGTTTCCAACTTGACCAACCCACCTCGTCTCTCCAGAGTCCAGTTGTCCAGGTACAGAGTGGCTCTGGCCAGGAATGAGGGTCAAGAAGGAGAGCACACATGTGCACTGAACTCAAACCACACAAACACACTTGCACACACATTCTTATGTGCGCACCTGCAGAGCAAGCACACATGCACATATAGGCAAACTTAAGTGCACACCACTCCTCACACAAAGCGAGCACACACACTCATATATATGTGCACAAGTACACACAGACACAGAGACACGCAAACACACACAAACACACAGACACGCAAGCACAGACAGAGGGGTGGCTCATTTTGCTCCATGAGTTGCTTGTTGACTGATCGTCCTGTGAGGCTCCCCGGCCAGGCTGGGTCCTGGGTGCCCGGGCTCCTGCTGCATGTCCTGGGAGACCAAAGGCACAGGTCCCTCCGTGGGCCAGGCTCTCTGGGGCCCCAGGAAGGAGCTGCTCAGAGCTGGCAACGCTGCCACATCCTCTCAGCTGACTTCCCTTGGGCCCCAAGGGACAGAGCGACAGGTGGGCTGTGAGACACTGTCCCCACGGGTCTGCAGGGCTGCCCCACCAATCGACCTCCTCTGCACTCCACGTCCGGCTCTGCCGCCTCCTTCCCATTTCTCCTTTCATGGCCCGGGAGGTTTGTGGTGTGACCTGGCCCTGCAGGGCCACCCGCTGTGGCTCCTGATGGCACGCGTTTTCCTCAGCCTCGCCCAGGCAGGGAGCCGTGGCTGGAGAGGCTGAGAGACACAGGGTCAAAGAGGAGGACACACTGTGGCTGCACGTCAGCCACAGGCCCGGGGCAGGCGAATGACAACCCCCCCACCCCACCCAATGAGGGCTGTGCTTTGCTTCACCAGCCTGGGACCTGGTGGCTCCGGGGCTGGAAGTGGGTAGCCGGTGCCCAGCAGGGCAGGACCCCCACCCTCCAGTGGCCCACGCCCCTCCAGGGGACCCTGGGACCTGTGCCCTGGGTGGGGGCAGCACCAGGGCCAGGATGGGCATGCAGTGCAGCTTCCCTGCAGCCGCCCAGTGAAGGAGGAGGCAGGAGCCGCCCGCTGCTACCTCGCGTGCACGTGACGTTCGCAGGTGCCCGGGAGACGATGGAACAGGGGCCACACCTGCCAGGCCACACGGTGAGGTTCCTGCAGTTGGCCCCTGAGGGGGTGCTAGGTTTGCCCCTTTCTTTCGTTCCCTGCTTTGGGTGGGGATTGGGCCCAGGGCCTCCTGCGTGTCCTGCTGGTGGCCCCTTTCCCCCTCAGCCCCTCCCAGCCCTGCCCCACCTAACCCTCGAGTCACCTCCAGATGCTGCTGTTCCTCTGACACCTTCCCCAGCAGGGGACTGTGGGGGGGGGGGGGCTCAGCCCGAACCCAGAGCCGGCGGCACCTGGGGAGGGGCACAGTCTAGATCCAGGACCCTCCCTGTGGCTCCCCTAGACTGGAGCAGCCGCTCCCTGGGACCACTGTGTGCAGTCCTACACTCAGGAGCCCCTCCCTCCGGCAGGGCAGTCATTGCCCCTGAATTTAAAGGTGAGGATGTGACTTGCCATCCCGGAGGTGAGGCGTTTCAGAGCCCGCCTTGGGGAGGGAGGCTGGGGAGGGAGAGGGTGGGTCCTGTGCCAGGAATTCCTCCCAGTGGCTGGCCCTCGCCTCTTCCAGTGCCCTCCACAAGCCCCTCCCCGCAGGTGCTGCCAGCCCCTGGGAGGGGAGCAGGCCGCCGGTCTATTTGCCTTTAGCTGGTAGCCGATCACAAGGTTAGCGAGTTCAGAGTTACATTCCTTATCACGATTTCGAGATTGAGCGAGGACTTGAAACCACACGGGACGAGTGGCCCTTGGCGTCTGTTCTTATCACTGCACAAACACAGCCACTTTTATGAGCCCCACTGTTCTTTTATTAGGGGCCACGATGGCTCCTTTGCTTTAGCATTCACCTGTGACGTCCGTACAAGTGACGATAAGCTCTTAAATGCCAGTTCGTTTACTGAAACACTCAGCATGTTTTCTCTCTTCCCTGCGATGGCGTTGTTCATACTCAGAGAATGTGGCCTGGCGAAGCACTCTGATCACGCAATGGTGCTGCATGCCAAGGGTGCTGCGGTCAGACCAGCGCAGAAGGCAGCACTCGGCCTCTGGACAGAAACCCACAAAGGCCAACTTACCAATATGGGTGAAAAAAGGTAGAGGATAGCATCCTTTCTATATGGAGAGTTCCCAGAAAAAAAAATGAGAAAAGAATTTATGTTCTGGGGTCATCTTTTGATTTTGCCCACCCAGAGGACCCTGTGACTCCTCTGTTTGGTCACAGCTCCTGGGAGCCACCCCCCTCCCACCTGGTGTTCAGGGCATCAGGGTGACTGACTTACACTTCACCTCCAGTGGCTAAAGGTGACACCCTTGGTGGAAAGAGTGTTTCCCTATATGTTGACTGGAATAAGGGGAAGGCCTCTCTCTGCAGGCTGGGAGCTGGGCAGACGCTGGCCGCCTGACTTTGTCCACATGCACTGCTGTAACAGAAGGCCAAAGACTGGGCAATCTATGACCAAAGTCAGTTTACTGTCTTGGAAATCCAAGGTGGAAGGGCCAGCATCTGGCGAGGGCCTTCTTGGACATCATCCTATGGCAGAAGGGTTAGGGTAAGAGAGGGAAAGAAGGGAGAGGGGTCAAATATCCTCTTACAGGGAAGCTCCTGGGATAAGGGCCCAGGTTCACTCCTGCCCAGACACTGCCATCTGGCCACCTCCCTACGCCCCAGCCCTGGATCCAGCCCACCTACAAACAAAGGGTGAGATACAGCACCATCTTGCTAGGTGGGGAAGTGGGGAAGTGGGGCTGAGAGGCCCCGGCCAGAGGCGGAGGAGAGTGGAGAACCCAGACGTGGGTCCCAGCTCCCTTTGGGCACGCGGGACTTTCCTTTTAACTTGAACCGGTTTGAGCTGCATTTCTGTCACTCATAAACAAAGGTGAGAGACCCACTAGAAGAAAGCAGGAGCTGGCTCTCGGAGGCCAGCCGGGCAACACGTACGGAAACGGAAGTTGCCTTGGTAGGGAAGCTCAAGATCTGCACGTCCAAATGAACATGCGCGGCCACGGCTCGTTCAGATCTCCCCCAAGAGGCCCAGTCCAGCCCAGAGCCTGAGAGTGACCTGGGGGTTTCATCTGTTAGGGTGAAGTCACTCTGGGGGGTGGGGGCTGAAGCCCCGAAGGACTCGGGTCCTGAGAGGAGACTTACCCAGGGTGAGGGCAGCCTGTGTGGCGGAGGCAGAGATGGGGCGAGGGGCCCCTGAGCTCCAGACGCTGAAGGAGGCGGGAAGGCCTCCCCGACCTCCGGAGGGGCCGCGCACAGCCCTCCAGCACACTTCAAGCCACCCAGTTCCTGGTT
Source organism: Sciurus vulgaris (assembly GCF_902686455.1). NCBI lineage: Eukaryota > Metazoa > Chordata > Mammalia > Rodentia > Sciuridae > Sciurus > Sciurus vulgaris. Next base: position 2,443,109 of record NC_136470.1, read on the forward strand.
CTTTGTTATGGCAGCCTACGAAACAAATACAGATACTGCTTTTCACTTCTGGACTTAGTGAAAGTTTCTTTAAATAAAAATTCTTCAATGTCAGCGCAGTCTAAGGTCAGGAGGACCCCACCACTGGGCAGCAAGTATCAAGAGCTTGGAGAGAGACGTCTCCTTCAATTTGATGACTGCATTTTAAATGCTTCATCCAAGGAGAAGGTTCATGTTGGAATTAAGAATTTTGGAAAAGATACAATAAGACTGTTTACAATAGTGTATAGAAACAGCAAATATCTAAAAGTGGAAGTGTTGCATATTGGACACAATGAAACATTAGACACTAAGAGCAATTTCTTTGCGTGACACACAACACTCAAGGAATTCTTTTTACATAAATAGAAAAACAGCGTATGAACCTGCTCACAGAGGCTACAATCCAAATGTATTTTTAAAGGCTGTGATATACATTTATATAACTAAAAATGCAATAAAATATTAATAGTTTTGATTATCTGAGTGATAAAATTATAAACTATCTTAATTTTGTTGAAGATTATTTCTTATATATTATATATGTGTTTTGTATTATGATCTTATGTTCAGTTTGGGGGTGTTTTGAGATGGGGACTCTGTGCTGCTGGACTGACCTCGGGTTCTGGGCTGGGCCAATCCTCCCACCTTGGGCGTGGCCAGCACACCCCGCCCACAGGTTCAGTTTTACCATTGGGGGAAGGTTTAAACTCCAAATCTCTTGATATGCACTAGGCTCTGTATGAAACTGACGTTGAAGAAACAACCTTTGAGAAATTAAGGTGCAGTAATAATGCTCGACCAAGACCAAGAAGCTTCGTGCGTGTTCGAAGTAATAAAGCAATTTAAATTTGGTAGCAAAGGTCTAATTATGGGGCACGGTGTTTCTAAGTGACGGCCAGGCAGCAAAACAAACAGTGGGCTTCTAGACCTCTCGGTCGGGCGTGGTGAGGCCAGAGCTGCCACCATCCCCTTGCAGGAACTCGGGTGCCTTTGGTCTGTGGCCCACTCCTGTCCTTCTTCTTTCTCCCCAGTATCTGAGAGTGCTTCAGTTGGGAAGGACAGTCACTCAGAACGTGGAGGTCCAGCGGGGCAGAGCAGCTTCCCCAGGACACCAGAGTCAAGGGTGAAGTCAGGAGCTGGGACTTGCCAGCCTCCCTGCTCAGTCCTGGGAATGACATGTGAGGAGTCCTCCCTCCCTGGAGGTGCAGTCCCTGCCCCACTGTCCAGGGACACAAATGTCACCAGCTGTCTCTGACATCACCTCCAGAGTTGCACGACCGGCTCACCAGGACCTCCCTGCCTCCTTCCAGCTCACTGTGGAAAACCCATCCAGATCTGTGAGGCCACACACGTTCCAGACCAGGTCACCTGCTCTGGGGTGGGGCTGGGTTTGTGGTTCACTCCCCACCTGCCCTCAGGTTGCTTGCAACTATGCAGCCTGGGCACCTGGTGGAGCTGGGGGTGCCTATCTGGAAGGAAGGGGCTGGCTTCTGGGAAGGGCACCTTTGCCCATGAATAGCCCTGTGGGTGCCTCCGCAGCCCAGGGACCCCTTCCCCTGTGGCAATGGATAACATCCCTCGGCTGCAGGACATGCCTAGAGAAGTCCAGGTTCTCAGCCCGCACTGGTGCTGCATTGCACTGGACTGCCCTGTCTGCCCTGCTGCAGGGACCCCAGGAAGCCCCACTTTCCCCCACAGGGGGCTTGGAGAAGTGGCCCTGGTCACCTGCTACATGGCTTTGCTGGATGCTCTGGGGCAAGTGGGCTTTCAACAGCTGCCATGGATCAGGCCCAGCCACATGACCTCACTGTGGCCCCAGGGCTCTTGCTTACTCCCACCAGCCCACATGGCCACATTCCAGACCCGCAGGGAACTGCCCAATGGGGCTCTGGCTTCTCTGGATCCTATGTAGCCCACCAGGGGCCTCCGAGGGCCAGAGCCTGGCTGCCCAGCTGGGCACAGGGAGCCCTGCCTCTCCAGGCCTGGCCGGCAGCCCCCACAATTCATGTGAAGGAGGAACACTTCAGCCGGGTCCCCCAGCCTGCAGCTGTGTCCTCAGCTGGGTGCCCTGACAGGGTGCTCCAAGTGACCACCGCCCAAGGACATTTCTGTCTGCCAGTCAGGTTTATCAGTTCCTGGGGGTTCCATCCCCAGAGGGGCCCCAAAGCAAACTGGGCCTTGAGCAACCTAGACCAGAGGGCGGGACCCTGACACGGACATACTCTCTTCTGTCTGCTCAGTGAGCGTCCAGGCGCAGACCTGGGAGAGGTGTCCCCAGGGCTGAAGTAGCTTGGGGCCTACCTGGATGGCTGAGTTTTGCACAGAAATGTGACCTTGCATTTCCGGTGTGATTAAACACAGGAGTAAGTGACAGAGGGTCTGTTCATGCCTGGGTTCCTGCCAGGCCCTCCATGGTGGGTGGTGTGCAGAGCTGCGCGGGGCCCAGGCCTGGAGGAGCAGCCTCACCCTGATCCAGGGTACCCGCTTCCTCATCGAACCTCTCTGGCTGCTGCCCACTGTGCCCAGGGCCTTGATCAGGGGTCTATGGGGGCAGGAATGGCAGAGGGCAGAGGTTCCACTCCATGGCATGTGGGATGCAGGGTGGCCCTGCTTGGGGTGGAGGAGAGGGTACTATGGACAGGAGAGCCGAGCTGTCCTCCCACTGTCCTGGGGTGGTGTGGGGTGGGCTCGGGTGCTGAGGCAGGGCACAAGACCCACCACCCTGGGGCCAGCACAGCCAAGAGCCTCCTCCTGCTGGGCTGGCCCCTGGGCCCAGGCCATCTCTGGTCTTTGAGTCGAGGCGGGCCTACCAGGGGTCATTCGGCACTTGTTTCTGGCTGGGCCCTTGGGCTGACTTGGACACTTTTCAGTATGGTAAAGCACAGGGGACAGGGCTACCCCCAGCCGTCCTGAGTGTGCCGTTCAGTGACACCAGGCACGTTCACGCTGGAGCGCCATCACCACCACCACCCTCCTCCAGGACACGCCATCTTCCCAAATTCCACCCCACCGAACACTGAGCCCCCCTGTGCCTGCCCAGCCCGACACCCATCTCTCTGCTCTCTGTCTCTAGGCACGTGACTACTGAACGCTTTAGGTCTTAACCGTCTGCCAGAAGTGTACCTGGGGAGGGCTGGTCCCCGATGCCGCGGGTTTAGGGGCGGGCTTTGGAGGGTGTTGGGTCAGGAGGGCTCTGACCTCACCAGTGAAGCACCCCACTTATGGATTCTTAACTCAGTGGGGTGTCGGGAGGCAGCTGAAACTTGAGGCCCAGTTGAAGGAAGTAGGCCAGGGTAAGCCCTTAATGGAGACATCTAGTCCCTGCCTCTTCCTCTTCCTCGCTCTCTGCTTCCCGGCCGCCACAGGTGAGTGGCACTGCTTCCCTGTGCACCCCCTGCCTGGCACTCCACCTCACCTCAGGCCCAGAAGCAATGGAGCCAAGTAACCAGGAACTGAAACCTCTGAAACCGTGGGCCAACATAAATTTTTCCTCCTTTGAGTTGATTTTCTCAGGTATTTTGTCACAGTGACAGAAAGCTGGCTGACAATCTCCCATGCAAATCAATGGCATGGTACTTGTTCTTTTGTGAATGTCTAACTTCACTCAGCTTGATGTCCTCTGGTCCATCCACATTGGAAGTGTCAGGATTTCCCTCCTTTTCAAGGGGGAATCGTATGCTGTTGAGTGGAATATGCTGTCTGTTTGTCCCGTGACAGGCACTGACAGTAATGCTGTGCGCGGTTCTGGGGAGCCCCTGGACCACTTTCCAGAGCCACCGCACCTCTTTACCTGCACGCGCCCTGTGAGAGCCTTCTGCTTTACCTTAGCCCACCTGTGTCCTCTGTTTTGTTTTTCTTCGATGCCAGCCATCTTCTGGGTGTGAAGCGGCATCTCGCTGAGGTTTTGTGGACCTGGTGTTTTAGGGGGCAGGGACGAGACCATTCGTGGGGCTCCCCTAAGCAGAGGGTGGAGGGTCCCAGGAGGTCTGGCTCCCCTCCCCCACTTCCTGTCTGTCCGGTGGGCTTCCCTCCCCCAACTGCTCCCCCTGAATGTGGGGAATGTGGCCACAGTGGGGAGCCCAGGGTGCAGGGCACTGCCCACCACCCATCCTCCCCTGGCTCTTCTGAGAGCTGCACCCCCCATGCAAGTGAGGGGCTTCTCTTCCTACCAGCCCTCCTTCCCTCCACCCTCTGGTCAGTGTGCTGAGTGACCAAGGGAAGCAGACCAGGGTCACAGCCCAGCCCCCAGGGAGCCCCAGAGCAGGCACCTCCCACAGAGCCACACCCTGCACGTGAGGACTCTGCAGGTTGGGGCCAGCCTCAGGGGGCCGGTCACTCCTGGACACACCTCCCCCCTTTCTCATCTGATTGTGGGGGTGGGGGTAGGGAACATCTGGTCCAGAAAGGACTCCAGGGACCCTCAGGCCTAGGGGGCTTGGGGCAGTCAGGCCCAGGAGGACAGGGTCTCAGCACAACTCCGAGAGGCCTGGGCCTGTGGGAGTCCCAGGGAGGAGGAATGGGGCGGGACGTTCTGTGTACAGGAGGAGTGGGTGGCAGCTGGTCCGAGACCCCTTCCTCAGGGGACACCGCTTACCACGCAAGTACTGGCTCGGGCGTTATCTGTTGTGAAGAGCCTGGAGGAGGGACCCTGGAGCAGGGACCTTGGAGGAGGGACCCTGGAGGAGGGACCCTGGAGGAGGGAGGGACCCTGGAGCAGGACAGAGTGGGAGTAGGCATTGCAGGGGGAGCAGGAGGCAGTTCAGTTCCCACACCCCTCTTCCCACCACACCCCGCCTGGCTGTGTCCTGAGGGCCTGGCCTCCACCTGCTCTGCTGCGCCTTCCCCTGGAATACTGAGCCTCACGTCCCTTCCTGGGAAGGACCTTCTTCCCACCCATCCCACAGCCCCACAGGTGGATGTCCCTGAACACCACCCTCTCCAGGAGCCTCCCAGCCTGAACTCTCCATGTTCTGAGATTGCCTGTCCCGGGCCTTGACCGAGGCATGCCTGCCCTGCCGGGTGCTGGTGTCCAATTGAGTGGCTTCTCCCTAAAGCTCACATCCACTGGAAAGTCAGAATGTGACCTCATTTGGAAATAGGGTCTTCGAAGATGTAATTGTTAAATTAAATTGAGGTCAGACTGGATTCAGGCAGACTAACTCCAGTGACTGCTGTCCTCTTGAAAGGCCATGTGAAGCCAGAGAGGCAGGAGAGACAGTGTCCTGTGAAGGCAGAAGCCGGTGGGATCACGGTGACTTAACCAGCTAGGAAAACCAAGGAACTCCGAAGCCACCTGGCGTGAGGAAGGCATGCCCAGAGACCCTTCAGAGGAGCTGGGCTCTGTGCCGCCTGGAGATGGGAACTGAGGTGAGCTCGTCTGCAGGGCGACACCCCCGTCTGTGCTGTGCAGCCCTGGCTGTGGCTGGGGCGGGGCCTCCCAGGTTGCTGGGACTCCTCTGGAGAAGGAACGGGGAGGCCCGCACCTGGAGGCTTCTCCTTTCTTTCAGTGCTTGAACCTCTTTGGATTCTACGAGATGGATCCTGTCACCTCCTGTCTCTCTAGGGCATGTCATCTCTGCTGTCTGGTTTCAACCAAGCCGAGGCTGCAGGTGGGCGGTCACTCCCGCCCTGCACTGTGGCCTGGTTCTGAAACACAAGCAAGCGGTCTGGTGGTTGCAGTCCTGCTGACCCAGGTCTTGGATCTTGCTTGCTGATTTTGGGTCTGTGGCTTATTTGTGAGAAGAAGGTTCTGGAAACTTCCAGGTCTCAAGGTGACCCAGGAATTCCTAGCCGTGAGGAAGGGCTGGCTGGAACTTCCTGCTGGTCCAGCTGGTCCTGAGAAGCTCAGTCCAATTTCTCTCTTGACCTAAGCAGTGTGGGGACGAGCCGCGTTTTACAGAGAAGAGTATCTCCCCGCCCCCACCCCAGGAGCCACAGAGGCATTGTCAGCCTTGCTCTGCTCCACAGTGTCCCACGTTCCCCCACTGTGCTGGCTCACGGGCTGCCATACATGTGGAGGGTCTTTGGATCATTTGCACTGGCTGATCTGGAAGGCGCTCCCTCCTCCTCAGGACATGAGCCCATGAGTCTTTAAACAATGCCTGATGGCCCAGGAACCAGGTTGGAGAAAGGGGAGACTTCTGCTGGCCGTGAGCAGGCCTACAGCTGAGGGCCAGCCTCCAGGTGGGCCTCCACACTGCCTGGGCAGCCCAGGGACAGCTCGAGCCCTCCATGACTGCCCTTGCCCCATGGACCCAAGAGACATCCGAGGGCCTCCGTCTCCAGATCCCTGTCCCCGGCTCTGCCCCTGGCCTCTAGCACTACCCTCCTCCCTGAGTCTGGGCCATCCTGAGGGTGCTGGGCCAGGAGTCCAGGCTCAACCTGGTGTCTCTGAGGTGGTTACATTGTCTCAGAAGAGACTCCAAGGAAACGGGGAGAAAAGGTTGGTCAGAGTGGACAACTGTCAGCCCAGGCAGGAGCAGGGCAATGGGGGCTGGAACTGGGTCATCCTGTCTCCCCAAGCCACAGGCCTCTGCTGTGACATCCTCTACAAAAGACCCTGATCCCAGGGCAAAAAGACCACGGGGCCACCCTAACATTTTCATGGGGACCTGCTCACCCATTCCCACAGGGAATTCTAACATGATCCTGGGACCCTTGGAGGAGTGGCAAGACGCTTGCTTCTTACACTGGCTGGTAGAAAAGGCAGAGTACAAATCCCACACCCAAAGTCGCAGTGCTGGTTTTATAGAAAGATTAGATGGGAAACACCAGTCAGTAGCCTTACTAGTGCTTTCTGTTTTCATGTTTGCGTGTCTCTATTTTCTAAATTTTCTGCTGAATATTTTCTATTAGTCATTCCCTCATCCTTAGTTTTGCTTTCCCTGGTTTCAGTTACTTGTGATCAATCTCTGTCTGAAAATATTAAATGGAAAATTCCAGAAATAATTGCTTGATATCTGAGTAGTGTGACGAAATCTCAATCCTGCCAAGACACAAAGCATCCCCTCGTCCAGTGTTTCCATGCTGTATACACTACCTGCCGGTCAGCCACTTGGCAGCAGTCCCTGCTTATCAAGCTGTCACAGAACCATAGTGCTTGTGAACCAGGGACTGTCACATGAAATGCTGTGTCACTATGCCCACGCCACTTACTTAGTTCATGTCATCCCCAGACACCCTGTCATCTCTCAGTGTCATAAGAAGGCTGAGCACAGTGCAATCAGCATTTTGAGAGAGAGAGAGGAGAGAGAGAGCACATCCATCGGCTTTATTAAGATATATCGTCGTATCACTGTTTTAGTATTAGTTGTTGATGTCAGTCTCTTCCTAAGCTTAATTTGTGACTCACACTGTGCCTTAGGATGTATGCACAGGAGTGTCGTGTTTGTGGGATCTGGTGCCTCCTCAGTCTGGCCTCCACAGAGGGTCTGGAAACTCATTCCCTATGGATAAGGGGTACCTCAGTGGTCTTTCTACTCAGACATAACCGGTGTTTTATAGGATAAGCCCAACCTGCAAGGGGATGCTCCAACTCGTTCCCACCTGGGGCAGCTCAATTAACTGGGATCCCTCCAGAAGCTGTGGAAGGAGGCAGAGTCCCAGACTTGTGGTCACTGCCTGTCCCTCCAGGAGATCCCGCCTGGCCTCCCAGGGCTGTGAGGCCTCGTGGCTTTGAGCCTCCTGAGCTGCGGGGCCTGTGCTCCCGACCTCTGCTCCTCCCTCGGCTTGCAGGCTGTGCTCTAGGCCTGGACCACCGCCCAGCTCCTTGGCTTCTCTGCCCTCTTCATGCTTGCGGGCAATGCTCCAGCCCCGGAGGAGCCCAGCTGTGTCATATCTGCCCTCCGGGCACCTCCAGAGAAAGTCACTCGAGTGCACGGGCAGCAGTCTGAACATGCCTCTGCAGTCGCCACCAGGCTCGAGCTTGATGCCACCTCCTCTCTCAGCTCTTCCCCAGCCAAGGTCCGCTCAGAGACCAGAGAGGGAAGAGGCCACTGGCGAGCCCCATGTCCACACCTGTGCCTCGGAGCAGTGTCCAGCCAAGGCACTCTCCCTGCCAAGCCCGCTGCCCCACAGCCCTGGTTTGCTTCCTTCCTACATCACTGACCTCTGAGGTGGTCCTCGTTCCCCTCTGTCTCCACCGCCTGTCTCCTTTCCCAGGACAGGTGGCCCTGGAGAGGAGGCACCTAACTGCTCGCTTCTCCTCGCAGGCTCTGGGGCCTCTCAGGTGCAGGACCTCCCTAAACTCAGGCGTGGGTAGCACCTCACCTCCCTTCCTGTTGTGACTCCAGCCGCATGTCACCGTGCGCCTGCACCCCGCTCACTCCTGCTCAGGTTTGCTGTGCCTGCAAGCAGTTCTTTAAATGGCAGACACGCGCAGACCTCGGGAATGGGTGATTGAAAGTCTTCAGGGTAAAAAACTGATCGTCCACCACGCCTGATGCTGGAGGTTGCTGCAGATGTCACTTAGCATTTCCCGGAGGACTAGCTGTGCTCTGTGCAGCCCTTGCAGGAAGCCCGGAATAAAGGACGTGGCCGGCACTTCATAGCCCACCCCAACTCCAGGCTGGTCTCCTCCCATCTCCAGGCCAGAGCCCCCGGTGGCTGCTCTGCAGTGTGGGGGGAGTTGGGTTTAAATGCATCCAGCAAAGTTCATATGCTCATGGCACGTGGAGGGGCCTGAGGGAGGTGACCAGGGTTGGGTGAGTCATGAGGGTGGCATCAGTGGCTCTATGAGAAGAGGCAGAGACCCAAGCTGGCATGCCTGCTGTCTCCCACCATGTCATGATGCAGCAAGAAGGCCCCACCAGGTGCTGTGCTCTGGACTCCCCAGCTTCTAGAACCGAGAGCAGAGAAACCCCTATTCTTCATACATCATCTGGTTTCAGGTATTTTATTATAGCAGAAAACGGACTAAGACATCTCCAGTTGCTTGGCACCTCTAATCAAATGGTAGGAAATGGGCATTTATAGATGTGGTTTCATTCACCTGGAGGGACAGGTGGTTTCTGGCTATAGATGCCCCTCGGGACTGCTGGCCACCCCCCGCAGATTTGGTATTGCTTTTCTTAAGTAAGTCCCCAGTCAGTATCAGTGTCCTCATTGCTGGCCCTTGCTACCCCTTACTGATGCTGGCCATCCTACCCCAGCTCCAGTATCCTCATGGCTTCAGAACACAGTTGGGAACACACGTTGGAAGGCCCGAGTCCTCGGGTTTGGCCTGTGGAGCACCAAGCAGACCCACAGGCTACGTCACTAACAGCAGGCACCCTAGAACTTCGTGATGGCGAGGGCACTTCGGTCTGTGAGTAGCCAGTTTCCACTGGTGTGTGCCTGAAAGTCCCCCATTTCTTCCAGTTCTGCTCTGCCTGCCAGAGGCTGTCCCTCCAGCTCCCTCAAGTCCTGTCTCATCACCAGGCCCCAAGACTGTCCCTCCCTCTCTCTCTCTCTCTCTCTCTCTCTCTCTCTCTGACCCTACTTCTGTTCCCGACTGGGAGCTGGGAGCCTGGCTTGCTATGCCAGCCTTCATAATGGGCTTATGTGGCTCCTGGCTGTTGACCTGGGCACCTCCCCAGCCAGGTCCAAGCAGATGAGACGGCTAGGGAGCAGACCCAGGAAAGGGCAGGACAGGAGGGACATTGCCTAGGGTAAAGTACAGTGGTTTCTGGGTCAGCTGCTTATGCTGAGCTCCTGCCTTGAGCTGGGCCAACTGGGCCATCTGTGGGCCAGACAGCCTTGTGCTTTCCTCCAAGCTGCCGTCCCAGACCAGGGCAATGACCCCCAACTCAGTGCACATGTCCATCTGTCAAAACTCCCCAAGTACAGGGCTAGGGATATGGCTCAGTTGGTAGAGTGCCTGCCTTGCAAGCACAAGGCCCCAGTTCAATCCCCAGCACCGCAAAAAAACCCCCAAAAAAACAAAAAACAAAACTCCCCAAGTACAGTGGGCTGAGGCCTGGCCTGAAAGAAAAAGCAAAGCACCTCCCAAATTGAACGAAGCCAGGGAGAAGGGTCTTAGGCAGCCTGGAGGGGTGCGGTGTGCCCCACCTTACTCCTGGTGGTGACACAGGCCACTCTGGAAAGGTGTGGAAGGTGCTGCCCCCTCCCCACTACAGAGGGGACAATGCAGGCTCGGGACAGCCCAGGACAGGGGTGCATTCACCCAGTTGGGTCAGTGCTGCTGTCCACACCGATCTCCATGATGACTGACTTGTGTGGAGAATTCTACAACGTGCCATGGCTATCACCTCAGTTGCTAGAGCCATGAAGTCAAAGGACCCACCTCAGTCGATAAGACTTCCAGTCTCAAGGCCCAAAGACCACTAGATGAACTCCAGAAGCATGCAGAAAGGCAGGAGTAAGAAATGCAAACCGACGACTAACCACTGCTTCCGGAACCTGCAGGGGTATAAAACCGGGCCTCTCTAGAGAGCCTGAGGCAGAGCAGCCTCCTTCCACCCTGTGGAAACGAGAACACTAAAGGAAAGCAAGGGCTCTGGAAGGGGTTCAACCTCCAGGGCCAAGGACACACAAGGACAGACAGAGCCACAGGGAGTAGAGGACCTCAGGGGTAAAGACATACAGGGATTCAGGGGGTGCCAGGAGGGACCCCACTGGAGACAGATGCAGCCCTCCCAGGTGCCCCCCACCATTTCCTGCCTTCCTAGGCTGAGCAAGCTCCTGCCCTGGGGGCTGGGAAGGGAAGACAGTAGAAGGCTGCTGGCAGAGGGCGCTGGTGGGGGTGGAAGCTCAGGAGGGACTGGGCTCAAATGCACTGGGGTCCAGGGTCTGTTTCTGGGACCCAGCTCCTTGACCTGAGGTTTTCAGTCACTGCTGAGGGAGTTTCCAAATCACCAGCCTGACGTTTGCACACAGCTCAGGCTTCAGAAAGGTTCTGGCTGGACCTGGGGCTGGTGGGTGGTGAATGGGTGCCGAGAAGGCTGCTGCCAGATGTTGCATTAGTTTCCAGGGGAAAGACCAAATCACAGGATGAGGAGCCAAACCGGGAGGTGAGCGCAATCAAGTCTCTGTCCCCGCCCTCCCCCAGGGACAGACGAGGGTGCTGGGACTCCCAAAGTGGGGAAAAGCAGTTGTAAACCGTTCAGCTGGAGGGAACTAAAAATACTCCTCCGAATCCTGGCGTATAAACCTGGGACAAATAAAGAAAGCACTCCGAAAGATCAAGGAAGCTCTGGTTCTGAGGTGTCCTTGAGTGTCTTTCAACAAGCTGACCCCAGAACAGCCCCAGCAGAGGTGGGGATGACTGGGAAATATCTGGTGGGCTGGGCTCTTTGTCAGCAGCAGCATCTCCAGTTCCTCAAGGGACCTTCTCCCAGGCCAGACTGCCCAGGTCACCTCCCACGCAGGAAACCTCCCTGGAGAAGGTTCTAGTTCTGAATCCATTTGCTTAATTCTGGCTCCCCACCCGCCTCTCTGAAGTGGCATTTTTATCTAACATAAGGAAAAACGATTCCAGGCAGATGCAGAAGTTTGATTTATGTGGAGATTTACTTTAGATTTATGTTCCAAACTGCTGCCTTCCTAAGGTTTGAGAAAAGCCATTTGCCCTTGCCCTGTCTTCCCTTAGAAAACCTTGTGTTTTGTCACCAAGCACGTGACATTTTCATTCTCTTCCCATCCATCTCCCCTTTAATGGTCCCTGCTTCCTAGCTGCCAGCCTATGTGTCCCCTTCGGGGTGAGACCCCAGGTCCCATGTGCCCTGCATAAGAAACAGGTCCCAGAGTCCCCTGCTGCCGGTGGAGGCTCTGGGGACCTGGCGGGCCGGCTAACTGGCCTACAGGTAACGGCGGCCAGGGAGCCACAGAATGCTGTCTTTCAGGGGGGCAGGTCCTGGCGGCCCCATGGACGGGCTGTGCTGGGGCCGGGGCTGCTGGCCGGGGCTGGCTCCGCCGCCCGTATCCTGAGCACCTAACCTGGGCCACCATCCCCGAGGGCGCTGCAGAACAGGGCGCTGGGGCCCGGCTGAGCGTGCGACCCTCGGAAGGGCTGCGGGGCTCCTGAAGATGCGGACCACGGTTCCTCATGCTCCGAGTTTCCAACTTGCTGAACACTGAGATTTTTCTCAAAACAAAAGTAACTGGCGATCGGCTGGCCCTGGTTTCTCGGGACCAGGCGTGTCCCGGAGGGCTCGGTCGCCAGGGGGACGGCTGCCGGCCTCTCTGGGACCCGAAGGGGGCTCTTCGCGCGGCGCCCCGATGCTCCTCGTGCCCCGCGGCGAGCCCTCCCGCGCGCCGCCCGCAGTCCCACCGGGGACTCCAGGACAGCAAGGAGCCCCACGACGCGGACCTTGGGAGCAGGGGCCAGCGCGACGCGGGCGTTCGGGGGGCTGCGCGGCGCCCAAGAGCCGTCCCCTGCCGCGGGGCTCGGGGGTCGGCGGGCGTCCCGGCGCGGGCCCGAGCGCCAGCCGCAGTGCCTCGGGTGCCCGGCAGGGGGCGCGCCGGCGGCGGCGCGGGCGGCTCGGGAGGCCGGCGCCCCTGACGTCACCGCCCCGGTCGCCGGGGCGACGGCCCCTCCGGCGCGCGTCAGCGCCGCCCGTCTCTTGGCAACCGCCCGATCTCCGCTCCCTCCGCTTGGCGCGGGGCCGCGCGTCGCTCTGGCGTCAAAACGACGTCAATGGGCTGTGGCGGCCGGCGGGCGGGCCGGGGCGGGCCGGCGGGCGGGGCGGGGCGGGGCGGCCGCCGCGTGCGGCCGGCGGGGCGGCCTCGGCGCTGACATGCGGCGCGGCCCGGGCGGCGGCAGCAGCGGCGGCGCGAGCGGCAGGCGCCCGAGCAGCGCGAGCGGCCGAGCGGGCGGCGGGGCCGCGGGGCCGGCGGCGTCCGGGCCGGGGCGCGCGGGCGGCAGCGGAGGTGAGCGGCGGCGGCGGGCCGGGGCTCGGGCTGCGCCCTGCGGGCGCGGGTCTCGGCGGGCTCGCCAGCCCCGGGCTCCCCATTGTGTGGCGAGCGGCGGGTCCGCAGGCCCGCGGGGTCGGGTCCGGGAGTCTGGATGGAGCCGACCGCGGCGGCGAGCAGCGGGTCCGCACGGCCGGCGGGGCATGGAGTCTCTGAATCCGGTGGAACCCCGACCGCGGCGCCGTGTGGGTGGGGAGCGGGTCCGCACAGCCCGCGGATCGGGGTCCTCGGCTCGGGAGGGAACCGACCGCGGGCGGCGGGGAGGCGCGGAGCGGGTCCGCACAGCCCGCGGGGCTCAAGGGGTCTGGGGGTCGGTGGAGCCGACCGCGGGCGGCGGGGGCGGGTCCTCGCCCCGCGGGGTAAAGCGATCGGGGCACAGACTGCAGGTGGCCGGGAGCGACAGGTGTGGGAGCCGGTCCTCACGGACCAAGGGGACTAGGGGTCCCGGCGGAACCGGCCGCGGCCCGGGAGTGGCCGAGCGGAGCACCGCCGGGTGGGTGCAAGGGGGTCGGGCGGCTGGAGTGGAGCCGGCGGCCGGCGGGCTGGGGCGGGCGCAGCCTCCGGCCGCGTCCGCGCTGAGCGCGCCCCTCGCTGGTCCGCAGGTGCGGCCCGGAGCCATGGTGATCATGTCGGAGTTCAGCGCGGCCCCGGCGGGCGCGGGCCAGGGCCAGCAGAAGCCCCTCCGCGTGGGCTTCTACGACGTGGAGCGGACTCTCGGCAAAGGCAATTTTGCGGTAGTGAAGCTGGCGCGGCATCGAGTCACCAAAACGCAGGTGCGCGGGGACGCCGCGGGGAGGACAGCGAGTCTGAGCCGGGGACCCCAAGCTGATAGACGGCTAGCGGGGTTGATTATAAACGCTCCGGTCTGGTAAAGAAAAAATGCCCTGGGATACGTTTATACACAATTTGTACAGATATTAAGAATAGCAATGAGAATGATCACCAAACCAAAGACAAAACAAAATCATAAACAACCGGGAGCGTAGTGGGTCTTTGATTCTGATTCAGAGGTAAAGCTGGGAAATACTTAGACGTTTAACATTGATTCCTTTAAATATCAGTGGTTACTTGGTTAATTTCCCCCAAATTTTGTGACCTTTTGTGAGATGTAAAGTGTGTGTGAAATTAACTTGCAAAAAATGAAATGTGTAAATGTGGATAAGTGGTTTGTTTTTCTAATATTCTTTTACTTTTAAAATTTGTAGGTTGCAATAAAAATAATAGATAAAACACGGTTAGATTCAAGCAATTTGGAGAAAATCTACCGCGAGGTCCAGCTCATGAAGCTCCTGAACCACCCGCACATCATCAAACTTTACCAGGTGAGGTCAGCCTGCCTTCCCTGTCCAGATAGTCCTTTGCCATCCACAGCCTGGTTTCTGAAGGGTGCCCCTTTTTCTGAATGTGTGTGGGAGACAGTGAACTGGTTGTCTGATTTTTTAAAATAAACTCTGCATATGTATTTGCAACTATTTTTTTGCTTTTGGATTATAATTGAGATTTGCTTCATTAAAAATTTATCTAGTATCATAACTTGCTCCAGTTTAAATGCGTAGAGGTCTGTTGTTGAAGTGACTTCACTGTGAGAACCATATCTAGTGTTGCTGCAGGTCCTGGACTTGGTCCAGAAGGACAAATTTGAGTACAACTAGAAACTTCTGCCTTTGCACACAATGATTAAACTTTAAAAGAGCTGCTCTTGCCAGTTTTCATGAGCTTACCTTTGCAAGGGCAGCAATGAACACTCCTCTTCCTGTTGAGCTCTTTAGTGCCTAGTGGAGACTTGGAGATTCTTTGGCCTCCGGAACTTGACACTTACTCCCTGTCAGGAATGTGATGTACCATGACCATCTGTTGGTTTGTTTTTTAACTTTATTTTTGTTCTTGTATTGAAATTAATATATTAATTATATCTTTGGGAAACAAGTAATTAATTAGGATAGCAAAGCAGTGTCCTTGTTAGACCTTCTGGTGATAATGACCACTTTTGCAAAGATGAAGTCACTTCTGCTTTGCAGAGGAATAAAGCTTTGGGGAAGGTCACTATTTCATCTTCCCGTGTTGACTAAATTCTTCCTGAAGAGTCTGGTGGAGCAGTGTGAATCAGGTGGTAGTGGGGCAGCGTGTGCACGATTGGCAGGCTGTGTGCTATGGTAGGAGAGTGTAACCTAAGATCCCCTTGCCCCCGGGCTCCTGTACTGGTGTTGCTGGAGCTTGTGTTTCCCCTGCTGGGACAGTTTACCCCCGTGTCTTTAAGCACAGAGCTCAGGGCCATGTGCTCAGGGCTCCTGTTTCATCTGGTCGTCACTTTTAAGTTGTGCTTGGAGATAGATAGGAAGTCTCCTCCAGGCCACTGAAGTTGGTGCCTGGGAAGTGTGCCTCTCTAGCTGCTCAGGAGTGGACTGACTGCTTCCGACTTTGTGAAGGGTTGACCCCAACTTCAGTCCTTCCTCGAGTCCCTGCTCTTCCACTCTGCCCCTGGGTAGAGTTGGCTCAGTGAAGGAAGCATATCACCTGTGCCATCAGTGCCAGAGGGCTTCTCTGGAGTTGAATGTTCTTGCTGTTGCTATAGGTGATTGATGGCTGTCTGGTTTGGGTGGGGTAGTGAGGACTGTCAGTCCTTTGGTCCTGACATTGGTGTCTGATGTGCGAGCAGCTGCTCAGGTGTGGGACCTTGCCGAGCTGCTTTATCCTTTTCATCACGTTTTTAAAGAGTTAAAACACAGGGACTCTGGAATCTTTTTTCTTCTCCTCCTTTTCTCTCTCTCTCTCTCTTTTTTTTAATGGAGAGAGAATAAGCAGTGGTTGTGTACTACACACATGGGGTAGGAGCGGTTAAAATTTAAGCTTGGAGATTTAGCTAGAATTTAATAAAACATTTTATTGATTTCTGGATCAAAGTAGTTATCTTTAAAGTGTTTTTTTAAAGGAATAACTGTATTTTGAACCTGAAAAAAAAGTATTTCTCCATAAGACATGTTGTCTCCCTCTAAAACATGTTGAAACACACAGGCGTGAGTTTGTTTTCTTTCAATACCAAGATTTGAATTTTGCCTTGTTCTTAGTTATGTTTAAAGTCTTTTTTTTAGGTAACAAAGTTCCCAAAGGATAAATGAACTTTTAAGATGTATATTGACGTTGACTGTTGCTGTTGATGTATGCTGAGTGATTCACTATGCCCAGAGAGCAGTTCCCTGCAAAGCCGTTTTCCTACAGCTTTCTGTCTTGTCAGTAAAGCAAGGAGGAGTGGAGCATTATCCACCCTTCAGTTTGTTCTGGCTACTGACTTGAATCACCTGTCACCTGCTTGGTGTGTGGACCAAGTGCAGAGGACTCTAGACCTGTGGCCTCCAGCGTCCCTGGGAGGCATGTGAGGCAGCCTGAATTAACAGGCGCGTGGGAGGATGTAGAGACATGCAGGACAGGCAGGTCAGGGGATGTGTGCTCTGGGTCACTCCAGGGAGAACGTCTTTGGCTGATTTCTATATTGCGGAGGCTCATCCCACAGAAGTAAAAGATGTATTAGGGTTCAGATGGATTATTTATATGCTTGGTGTGTTCTTTTCTTATGTGTTAATTATTAGGTCTTTTTCTGTTTTTGTTTTGTTTTGTTTTTAGGTTATGGAAACAAAGGATATGCTGTACATTGTCACTGAATTTGCAAAAAATGGAGAAATGTTTGGTAAGCCACACTTGTTTTCAGTACCCGCTGACACCCAGAGTGCTCACGTGGCGGGACCTGCTCGTCGGGTTGGGTCCACACATCCTTAGACGCTGTGCCTTCTCTCCCCAGAAGGCAGCGAGGCTATGCATCTTGGGACAGAGCTTTGTTTCCTTGTTCTGCAGACTATTTAACTTCCAACGGACACCTGAGTGAGAATGAAGCACGGAAGAAGTTCTGGCAGATTCTGTCAGCTGTGGAGTACTGCCACAACCACCACATAGTCCACCGGGACCTCAAGACGGAGAACTTGCTGCTGGACAGCAACATGGACATCAAGTTGGCAGGTCAGAGAGGCTGCGTTGGGAGGAGAGGTGCTGCTGTGGAGGCCCGTGCGGGGAGGGTCTTCGGCTTTCTGAGCACACTTCGAGGCTGTAGGCCGGCATTCCTAGGTTGACTTTGTTCATCTGTCTTTGCCGTGCAGACTTTGGGTTTGGGAACTTCTACAATCCAGGAGAGCCTCTGTCCACGTGGTGTGGGAGCCCGCCATATGCAGCCCCTGAAGTCTTTGAGGGGAAGGAGTATGAAGGCCCCCAGCTGGACATTTGGGTAAGACCCGAGTGCGTGGCCCCTGCAGCTCAAGGCCACGTCTGCAGCCTGCCGGGCACTGACACTGCTGTTGGTCATTCACAGAGCCTTGGTGTTGTGCTGTATGTCCTCGTCTGTGGTTCTCTCCCTTTTGATGGGCCAAACCTTCCAACGCTGAGGCAGCGGGTGCTGGAGGGCCGGTTCCGCATTCCCTTCTTCATGTCTCAAGGTGGGTGGGCCTGGAGCCAGCCTGCTGTATAGCTCAAGGGGGGTGAGGGGGTGGTGGCTCTGGGGAAGAGCAGGAGGTGTGGGTCTCCTGCAGTGCCTGCTAGTCTGCCTCAGGTGACTGGATGCAAGAAAAACCTGACCCATGGGGTACTCTCCTAGAGTCCTGCTTAGGGCTGGGCTGGTACCCTCCCTCCAGGCTGGCTTTCAAGAGCCTGGTGCCTACAGTCTCCCCAGGGCCAGGTGCTGGGATGCTGGCCTCTCCCTGAGGTCTGGCTGGCCCTGTGCAGGATGCTTTTTTGTTTCAACAGTGTGTCTGACCCATTGCTGCCCCGATGTGTCACACCAGGATAGGGACTGTGGTTCTTTCTGGGGGATATTCATAAGGACTAAAGTGTGCCTTCCCCAGGTCCCAAGCTCCTTGGTGGCAGGTGTGAACCCAGGGTGCAGCCTTCTTTAGGACTGTCACTGTGCACCTGCCTGTGTGCAGGGGACTAGCCCCCAGGACTCAGTGTGTGTCCCTCTCTTCCTCCCCCAGACTGTGAGACGCTGATCCGCCGCATGCTGGTGGTAGACCCTGCCAAGCGCATCACCATTGCCCAGATCTGGCAGCACCGGTGGATGCAGGCAGACCCCTCCCTCCTTCAGCAGGCTGACCCCACCTTCTCTGTGCACAGCTACGCCTCCAACCTGGGCGACTACAATGAGCAGGTGCTGGGCATCATGCAGGCCCTTGGCATTGACCGGCAGAGGACCGTGGAGGTGAGCACACTGCCCATCTGCCCCGACCGTAACTCGCGTGCCCTGTGCCGGGGCCGGTGTAGGAGCCGTTGTGCGAGCGGGCCCACCCCAGTGCAGGTCCCGTGCGTGCAGCTTGGTTCAGGGCCAGTTTTCCCCTCCTCTAAGAGGCAGTCTCTCCACCTGGGAAAGCCTTGCAGAGGACCCAGCAGCCAATGCAGGCACCCACGGTGCAGCTCTGGGCCTCGAGCGCCATCCTGCACCTGACCCCACTCCTTGTCCCCCAGTCACTGCAGAAACAGCAGCTACAACCACTTTGCTGCCATTTACTACCTCCTGCTCGAGCGCCTCAAGGAGCAGCGGAGCACTCAGCCACCTGCCCGCCCCGGGCCCACCAGGCAGCCGCGGCCCCGCAGCGCAGACCTCAGTAACTGCGAGGTGAGGACAGGACTCCTTCCCAAGCCCAGCTCCTGGTTCTTTGCCTTGGATTGTGTCCTCTGTGCTGCGAATCCCTTGCTTGGACATGGGAATGAGACTCAGAGCCCCTTGCCCCCTGGCTCTCCCACATTCGGCAGCTGGCTGTGGGCTGCCAGGCAATGATGAGATCGCAGCTGCTCCACTGGTTTCTTGCTCATCCCTGGTGCTGGGCATCTTGGCACTTGCTCCTGGTCACCTGCACATGCGTGTGACCTTGGAGAGGAAGGGGTCCATTTAGCAGCTAGCATCTGTGTGCACCAGTCTTGGTGCCAGCTCCGTCTTTCCCCTTCTCTTGATCCCAGGTGCCTCAGGAAGGCCGCCTGGGTGACCCTTTCCGATCCTGCCTACTGTGCCCACAGCCCCAGGCCTTGGCACAGTTTGTCCTGCAGGCCGAGATGGATTGTGACCTCCAAAGCTCCCTGCAGGTGTGTGAGTGCCCACAGCCATGCTCAGGGCAGGCTGGCAATCCTTCCTAGAGGTGCTGTGAACCACCACCCCAGCCATGCCTGTGCTCACAGAGCCCAGTCAGTCACTGTGTCTGTCCTTCCCTGCAGCCCTTGTTTCTTCCCAGTGGATGCCAACTGCAATGGAATGTTCCAGCACCGCCCATCTCCCCCAGCAGCCTTCTGGACACGGCCATCAGCGAGGAGGCCAGGCTGGGTTCCTGGCCTGGAGGAGGAAACAGGAGGCGCAGGACCCCCTGCCGGGGCGGCAACGGGCCGGGAGGCACACCCTGGCTGAGGTCTCCACCTGCTTCTCCCGAGTCACCCCGTCCCTGTAAGTGTCCGAGGACCTGCCACCCGCCCTCTGCACAGTTCTCAGAACTGCCTGTTGGCCTTTAATCCAGGACCTCATGAGTTGACTTCAGACGTGCACGCTCATTTGTGGCCAGGAGGGCAGCGCTTTGGCCCCGGGCCTCCTCGTCTTGGGTCGAGCCTCTCGATAACCTGCCCTCCTGCGTGCGCACCAGGACCTTGCCTGGGAGGCCTTTGTGCTCTGGTGTCGGGAGCTGTCCGTGGACACCCTTTTCCTGTCCCAGGCGAGGGTACAGCTGGGAAAGGCCATGCTGTCTGTCCTCACCACGGGGGCAGATGCTCAGTGGCCGTGTCCCTTTCCCTAGCACTTCGCTGCCTCTATCTGTGGCTAGAGAGGCAGGGGTGTCCTGGTCCCTCACCAACACCCAACTCTGCCTGCAGGTATAGTCGTCTCCTCTTCCTCCACTGCGGCCACGGCCTCAGAAGGAACCAGCTCTGACAGCTGTCTGACCTTCCTCTGCAGGCGAAGGTCCCCTTGGGCTTGGCAGCAGCCTGGCCACCCAGGGGCTGCTGGGCACCTGCTCCCCAGTCAGATTGGCCTCGCCATTTCTTGGGTCACAGTCTGCTACCCCTGTGCTGCAGGCTCAGGGTGGCCCTGGGCAGAGCGGGATCCTGCTCCCTGTCAGCTTCCAGGAGGGACGGAGGGCATCGGACACCTCACTGACTCAAGGTGAGGCCCCTAGGGTGCACTTTTCTCCTTCACCAGGACACACTCCCGGTCCCTAGAAGGATGCCTCTGTCCCCCCGTGGCAGACGGCTTTCCCCCGCTTCTTGCCTGCTGTGGGGGAGACAGCGGTGCTCTTGGGCAGGCTAGAGGTGCCATCCCAGCTCTGGGAACCCTGGTCTCCCTAGGTGGACTCAAACCTGGATATGACAGATGACCTCTGTTGGCTACTTCTGAGAGCTGGGGACATCTGTGCTGGCAGCAGCTACTGACTTGCAGGAGGGTCAGGTCAGGGAGGGACCCTGAAAGCGCAGCCCAGCACCCCCTGCGCCTGGGTTCCGCCAGGCCACCCCCAGCACTCTGTGCCCGCGGGGGCCCTGGAGCCCGAGGGTCCTAGTGGGCTGTCCCATGCTGTGTTCCCTATAGCGTCTGTCCATGGCGTTGCCCCATCTCAGGAGGGCGAGTGAGAGTCAGCTTTCCCCTGCAGGAAATGTGACAGTCCACGGCTGTGCCACTGCCCATACCTTCCTGCCCTTCCAGGGGCTTGGAAAGTCCAGAGCAGGAGCCTAGGTCCATCATCCCTGCGTTGTCTCTCCCCAGGGCTCAAGGGCCTGTCGGCAGCAGCTGAGGAAGAATGCAAGGACCAAGGGGCTCCTGGGGCTGAACAAGATCAAGGGGCTGGCTCGCCAGTGTGCCAGTCCTCCTCCAGCCGGGCCTCCCGGGGCGGCCTAGGCACCTTGCACACCCCCATCCAGAGCCCAGGCCTGCAGGGCAGCGGCGCCAGTGGCCGGGAGGGCAGGAACCTGCTGGAGGAGGTGTTGCAGCAGCAGAGGTAGGCCCCGCACTTGGTGCTTCCTGGTTAAGGACCCTGCTTATGGCCAGGCGTCCCTTTCCTGTGTGCTGGGCCATGCGCCTATCTGCCTCAGGGCCACAGGGGTCTCTGCAGCTTGGGGCCTTGCTCTCCATGGATGATGGTGGAAGGGGCAATGAGGGGTCCGCTGGTCACCTGCGGGTGGGTGAAGGGAGCAGTGAGTGTGAACGGCCTGTTGGTAGGCATCTCTGAGGGTGGATAGAAGCCTGGTGGAGAACGTGGCTCAGGGTTTGTCCTGCATCGCTCAAGCTTGGCCCCCAGCCAGCAGCTCTGCAGGGCGAGCTGACTAACCTGGGCAGTGTTGGAAACCTGAGAGCCCTCTGAGGCAGAGCTGTGGGATGACCTGTCCCCTCCCTGCTCTCCGTTCCCCTAGGCCTGCTCCAGTTACAGCACCACCCAAGCCGCCCTGCCCAGCTGCCCGCAGACACCACCACTGCCCGCCTCCTATGTGCTTGCCCCCTGTGACGGCCTCCTTGCATCGTGGGCTCCCGCTGCTGCCTGCCCCGCTCTTCCAGGCCGGTGTGTCCCCCGTGGGTCAGCTGCACACAGCTTCTGGGCGCCCAGCTGCACATCAGCACCAGCCCGGCAGCCCTCCCCACGGGGTCCCCACCACTGTCCCTCGCCAGACTGGCCCAGCTTGTGACCACTGCTGGGCTGCCACAGGGGGATTGCGAGATGGAAGACCTGACCTCTGGCCAGCGGGGGACGTTCGTCCTGGTGCAGTGAGGGCAGCCCCACTGCGTTCGCCATGGCCGCTGACTTGTCAAGCAATAACTTCAGAGTAATGTGAAGACATTTTGGACTCAAAGCCAAGAACTTTTTAGAAGCGAAACAAGCAATACGTTAGTGTATGGGCTTTTTAGTTTATTTTTTGTTTTGTTGTTATTTTTTTCTTGCACTGAGTGACCTCAACAGGGAGTAGGGGACTGGAACTTTTTGAAGAAAAATAATAATCGAGGAGGGAGTGTGGTGGGGGCGGGTGGATGGGACGAGGGCAGGGAACCTGCCTGCCTCCCTGGCTGTGTGGACAGAGCATTCTGCTCCCCCGCGCAAGGTGGTGTCTGTGTGGCTTTACTCTAGCTCTCCACTTCTTGGAACGTTCATGCTGTAACGAAACTGTGAACTCGCTGCTTCGCGCATCAGTTTAGAAAAGTCCTCTGGGGTCCGCCCGGTGGTGGATCTCTCCCCAACACCAGAGCCAGGTTACTCCAGAGGGACCGTCATGCGCTGCTCAAGGCAGCTGTGCAGGATCCTCTGGGAGCCCCGAGAAGGCGGGCCTGGGAGCGGAGGTGGCGACCTGACCCAGAGCCTGGGCACCGCGAGGAAGCCAAGGTTTCTTCCTGCTGCGCATTTGTTTTCTGCTGCTAATTACTACGTTTTATGCATTTCATTATCAGGGTCCAACAGCAATGCCTCACCTGGGGGAGGTGATCAGGATCGGGCCGTGGGAGGTGGACACGGCTTGCTGCCGGCCGCTTCCCCTGGCATCGGCTCCGGGCTGTGCACTCTCATCTGGCTTTGTTCGCGGAAGGTGAAATGGGAAGCTTGGGTCATGTTTGTAAAGCTTTCTTTTTTAAGCAGATACTGTATGTGTATATAATAGGAGACAATAGCACTACTTATTTTTATATTTGTACTACACTTTTGTGTTCCTGGTTTGAACTCTCGGGCACGTTGAGAAGCATCCCCCAGCACCAGGTTGTGTTGAGGAAGGGGCCTCGGCTGGAGCCGGCGGAGGAGTGGCCTGGTCTGACTGGCGCGGCGACCCTCAGCAGGCGAACCCAGCGTTCAGCCAGCCAGAAGCCTCCCTGGGACGGGGATCCATGTCCCCTGCCCTGTGCAGTTCCCCTCCCTGACCAGGTGCCTTCAGCCTGGTGGCTTTGCAACCCAGTGTTATGGAGGGTCAGAGGTCATCCTGAAGGGGACAGTGGGTGTTTTTAATAGCCAAAGATTGACCGAGCTACTTGAGGGTCACGGAGGCCGGAGCGCCTCAGTGCGCGGTGTGGCATGTGACCCTGCCCCACCAGCCGCCTGGCCTGTCTCCCTGCCTGTGTCTGCTGCTGCTGCCACTTGCTGTGGCTTTTCAGTGACTGCGGAGGACTGTCCTTGGGGTGCGGACCGGGTGCCCTGGCCCGCAGAGAAAACACCAAAGTCTCCCCTCTGCCTGCGCCTGGCGCGGCCTGGGCCTCCCACGGCTCCCGTCCCCAGGCCGCCCATCAGAGGCACCCGACCGCTGTGTTCTCATCTGAAGCAACGACAAGCACTTTACTTTCATAGCGTACTTAGTCTTTCTTGCGCTGTGGAGCCCTCTGGGGAAAGCCCAGTGCGTTTCGTTTCTCGCTCTTGGCGTGCCTGCTTCTAGGTTTCTCAGCGGCGCTGTCAGACCGTAGCGCGACAGCCTGTTAGACACGACGTTGATCTGCTGGAGATGTACAGAATTTTTTTTTTTTTTTTTTTTTACATAACTGAATTGTTTCTTTCTTTGTTAACGTGATAAATGTATGCCAAATGATTAGTTGACATATTTTTTTTTAATTTAATATTTAATAACTATTGGGGAACCCTTGCCGCTCTCCCCTTGCTGTCTCTCTGGGGACTTGCTCTCAGGCACTTCATGCAGAGGCCAGCGGCCTCCGGTTCACTGACAGCTACAGAGAGGCCATGGTACCAGCAGAGCCTGTACCCTCACCAGGCAGAACGCAAGGCGTCTAGCCTCAGATAGGCCCCCCTTGCAAGAGTGGCAGGTGGCCAGTGGTGCAGGCTTCTGGAGCCCTTCCAGCCACGGGCCTCCAGGTCGCTGAAGTCGCAGCAGGTCTCTGCAGTGGGCTCTTCCCACCCCCCACTGTTCTGTGAATCCACTTACAAATCCAGGTGGGAAGAATCTCACAGCAAAACACTTCCTGGTCTCTGGCTTTACTACCTCCCAGCAACAGGCAGGTATGGCTGCGTACACACACAAAGGGAGGTTCCTGTAGGGAAATTTCATCTTCACACACACAGCCCCGTTCCGGCTGGTGGGAAGGCCACGGGAACACCACGCAGCAACCTCGCGGATGACGGCGCCTGAGTGATCCAGCTCCTCTTCTGGTCCGAACTTGAAGAATGGAGAGCAGGTCTCAGAAAGATTCCTGACAGGTTCCCGACTGCAATACACACAGACAAAAGGTAGAAGTGGCTCTGGTAAGACTTGACCAAATTGAGAGATGTCTGGTACACCTGTGATCCCCAGGGCCTGGGAGGCTGAGGCAGAGAGGATCACAAGTAAAGCCAGCCTTAACAACTTAGGGAGGCCCTAAGGACTTAGTGAGGCCTATCAAAAAAAAAAAAAAAAAAAAAAAAAAATTTAAAAGAGCGCTGGGGATGTGGCTCAGTGGTTAGGCGGCCCTGGGTTCAATCCCTGTACCAAAACAAAAGAGGGATCTTCAAGTGCAGGTGCCCAGCACATGGACAGCAGTGTCCACAAAGAGCTACGCCACAGTGGGAGCCAAGGTCAAGCATCTGACCTGCACCTTTGCATAGTGAGGTCCCAGTGCAAACACAGCCATAAGGGAATCAGAGACCAGGGTTTGAGTCCCTGCTCTCCACCTCCCCCACTTTTTAATTTTTAATCATAAGTGATGAACTATTATCTGGAGTTGTCAGACTTGTTTTGGAAGATGCAGCATCCTATTATTATAATATGAAAGAGTATTTATAGCAAACATATAAGTCCAAAAATGTACCATACTGCTTTGACATATTCCAAGGGTTAAAACCATTTAAGTCATTATCCGTTTAGCAAGCCACGTGGGCTCCACAAGATCATTCCGCTTTCTTGAATATCTTGAATGTGGCAATGGAACTTCAGAAGGTCTAAACTGTCATTACTTTTTTGCCAAATGCTCATCAAGTGCTTTTTAACTTTCTCCCAATCCCATTGAGAAGTGTTACATTTTGCTGCTGTAACACAAAACATATTTGTAGCCAGCATGGCAATGAAGCTGCTGTTTGAATTTGAGAGCAGCAAGTTCTTTTGCTATATTTATGACTGTAGCTTCCAGGATATTGAATTTAGTTTCTATCTTGTCTTATTAATATTTACCTGATTCTGTAGGGCTTTGGAAGTATTCTGAGTCAAATCATTAAGAAAATGAACATTTTTGATACTTTTGAAAAAGTCTACAGTGGATGTCATGCCAGAGACCAAAACAAATATTAAAGTGACCACTTCAAATACAAGACCAAGAGCATGCAGGGTCTGTTGAGCCGTGCATGCATCTGTTGTAGGACTGAACTCCAGCCTCAGAATACCAAGGCATCTGAAATGTCAGCTGGGATCATACCAAAGGAGGGCTAGCACAACAGGCACCTCCTGTCCTTTATTATACCTAGCAATACAATTTGTCAGATTGCCAGTCACATGGTATTTGTTTCCTGCCTGTTTCCTTTTATATTCCTAGAAATTAAGACCTAAGGAGACTCTACACAGGCCCACAGGCCAGAACAGGGACTGCTCTATAGCTCTTGTCCACAAGTTTAGCTTTGGTGTTACTGGTATATTTGGTAAGATCTAAGGCGGTTATCAAATGCCACAGATCTTTTGTATGCCACCATCACTGAAGATCAAATATCACTAGAAATTCTCCAGGAGACATAAATTTTTGACATGGGTGCCTCTTATCAAATCTATGAGATCAATCTAAAATAAATAAATCCACATTGCCAGGGACATAATGTCCCACTGGCATTACATTGGCACACTCCACCCAGTTAGGAAAGGCACCCGATTCTGTTGTATCATTAGGGCAATAAGGTATTGGTGGATGCTCTGTGGGAAACACAGTTATGTCATTGGGAAATCTCATTTTTCTAATTGGAAGTATTTTTTAAATCCTGGGGGCCAGTGATATTGGCTGGGTCCCCCATGTGCTGTCTTTATCTCTTGGACCACTTTTAAATAGCCAGTACTTTCACTGTGGAACCAACATAGAGGTAGATAGACTCCCACTACAACTAGCGTAATTTATATCAGTTGTATGAACAGGGGGAATAGGTTTATCTGAAAACTTCCCACCATGTGTATATCATTAGTAAATTCTGGAGTGGATTCTTCAGTCCACACAGCTGGATGCACTAAAGGTGATCTGGGTTATAAGTTCAATAAGTTTCCCCGTGAACCCCCATTTACCTAACAGCTCAATAAAGCCAGCACAGCCACAGACACAGTGGCTGGAGGTTTAATACCTCCTGCTGGCGGGGCCTCTCTTCAGCCTGGGGTGTCAGGATCTGCGGTTGTGGGCGGTTGTTTGCATTCTGGTCTGCCGAGTCTTCTTTGCATCCTTCCTCTTCTGCCTCGGCATCCATTCCCCGGCTAAAGTCCGGGCCAATGCCCTGGTGCGCATTGCAGTTGTTTGGACTGTGGCTGCAGATCCTGCATGGTGGTGAGGTGGCACGTTCGGAGACCCGGAGAGATGAACTGCGCCTTCTGGAAAGACACAAGGGGCCTGCCACTGGTCTGGTCCACTCTCCATCGTCCTGCTTGTGCATCTCCCCACCAGACTGTGGCCTGATGGGTCCCGGCCTGGGGGAGCCGCAATGTCACTCAGTGGCAAGTGTGAACCCTCAGCATCACAATTAAAAGTTCAGAACAAGAGAGCATAGTTAAGCACCTCTGTGGTCTATCTCCCCTTTGGTTTTTGTAATTGTAACTTAAGGGATCAGTGAGCTCACTCTGCATGGCCTGGTCTTGGAGATTATAAAGGAATGATATTGATCACAAAACTGTGGAAAAGAAGACTTGGTGTAAGCAGTAGTATCAGCAAGTTTTAACCAGCGGATGGCCCAGGACTGCAAAAACGCTACAAACGGGGAGAATGACGTGTGGCATTTTCTCCTGTTCAGGTGGTGGCAGAAAATGAAGAGAGGACACGTGTCCATAGTAACATGACATGACATGGTCCCCAAATCCAGGATGGTGAGTCATGTCCACCCACCACAGCTGGTTTGGCTGAAGACCGCAGGGTCGACCCTGTAGGGAACACTGGAGTGTGTATGACACAGTGAGGACGCTGGCCAAACGATGACGAGCTTGTCCTCCGGGTGACGTGGAACCCCTTGTGTAGTGCTGAGCGCATCTCGATGATGGGAAGTGAGAGGGACCTCGCACGGTTGTGAGGAGACAGCTGCTGACAGGCCGCAACAGACCACCCACCAGAGCGCTGTGTGTTACTACAGGGGCTGGAAGGCCGGACTGAGCTCTGGTGTGTCCGACCAAGCAGGGACTGTGCGCTGGAATTGTTTTTGTAGGGTGTGAAACAAGTGGAACAGGCTCTTCTGACTGTTGATCCAGTGGAGGCCGCTTCAATTGTGCACGGCAGCTCCAGCTCCCTACCGCCAAGGCACCGACACGCTGGGCGTCGACCGGCCATCCTCAAAGTGGAGCAAGGCACCCGCCAGAGCTTGTGTCTTTGCTCGCTGTGCGAGTGTGGGGCTTTGCACCACTTGGGTGTGAGCAAGGCTACAGTAACCAGCCTCTCCTCAACTGGAGCATCTGAGAACACACGGTAACAATTCCTGGGAAGTTGAATGAAGTTCTGGTAGCAAACTGAAGATCTTATTAGGAGGATAGCGATTTTCCACTTGGCCAGGAAATACAGCAAAAGCCACCTGCCATCATGTGAGGATCGCCAAAGCCAATGCTGTGTTGAACTGGAAAGGGCACCACAGTGGACGCAGACTTGGCTCCCACCAATTGTGTGGGTCAATGGCTGCCTTTAATAATCAGCTGAGCAGCGAGATCAGGAAACGGGGTTAACGATTTTGGAGAGGGAGCACAAGTGGAGCCATTTGATAACTCCTGAAGATGGCCCCATGGCCCCATAGGGATGAGAAGCGGGAAATTCCAACACGTTGCACAGGGTCCTGTGGATGAATCCTGGCGAGGCGTGCCGTCAGAGGGCCATGCCAAGCCTTTACTAGTGCAGCCCTTGCTTCTGCAGTGAGCTGTCAGGAGAGGCTGGAGAGGGATCTCCCCATGAGATGTCAGATGAAGAGCTCGAGTCCGCAGTGGATAACTGCGGCTTTAACCACTTATATCTCTCGGTGACTTTTGAAAATAAATACAAGTATATAAAACATCAGTATTAATTGTAAATTTTGTGAATTATACGTCCTTACAATTAAACTACCCAAATACTGAAAAGGAGAGGTTTTTTGTAGTTTCCCAGATGCTAAAGCCCACTATGGTAAGAGATGTTACCAAATATGCCAAAACACTTTAAAAGTATATTTGAATTAGAATGTGCCAAAAGTATGTCATCCATGGTGATGCGTAATACACACATCAGGATAGTGCTCCCATGTGCTGCTTGGGCTATAAAAGTCTGGGCTTAAAGCAGGACTGGTAAGCCTTTCCCTGTGGCAAAACCTTCCAGCAATATCTTCTAACTGACTCTTTAAAGCTAATGGCTGGCACACTAAATGCAAGCACTTGCAATCAGCTAGGTGTAAATGTATGATGAGGAAACAGTTCTTTAGGTCATTATTATTAAAATGCTAATCAAAGGGGACAGCAGAGGAGAAGGAA
The DNA here is from genome assembly GCF_902686455.1 of Sciurus vulgaris. NCBI lineage: Eukaryota > Metazoa > Chordata > Mammalia > Rodentia > Sciuridae > Sciurus > Sciurus vulgaris. The sequence goes on from NC_136470.1 coordinate 2,471,642, forward strand.
GCCCAGGCTGTTGAGCACCTGTTAATTCCATTGTTTCGATTAATTGCTTAGAGGTCTTGTACAATCTCCATTTACCAGATTTTTTTCTTAATTACAAAAACAGAAGTATCCATGGACTAAAAGTAGATTCAATATGACCACTTGAAATTGTTCCTGGACTAGCATGTGAGCCACTTAAAGCTTTTCCCCCAGGAGGGGCCATTGACCAACACCGGATAGGGTCATCTGATAGCCCATTAATTTTATCTGCTGTCCTTTGGGGAAGAGATCAAGGCCCTACTGAAAAGATGGGTTAGGTGTGTATCCTGACCCATGCTTGTCCTGTTGAGAGGATTGTGCCACAGGCACACACCTTCCTTGATGATCTCTTCCTACCCCTGAGTGTGGATGAACCCTGGTTAAGTGTGAGAAGTAACCACTGAACTAGGACTTACCATAAGAACCCTGTGTTGCTTAGTACGTCATGGCCCCACAAGTTTACTGGCAAATTCTCAAGGACATAACCCTTGAAAAGTCCCTTATTACCTTCTAAGTCTTCCCACTGAAGACACTTGGCACTCTGCACAGATTAAACTATATGCCACATGCTTCTAAGTCAGCAGAGGCCCTGTGCAAGGACCAGCGTTTAGGCCAGTGCACAGTAGATAAAGCAGATGCATTTGCCATGGGGTCTAAGACACCTTGAAAAATCTTTCCATTTATTTAATTTTCATTGAGGTCACTAATGTTTAAACTAACTGAACCCAGCACACCTATCTAATGAACCCAAACCTTTATCACCTCTGGGGTCATTTGACAGAATTTTTCCTGTTGAATGATAAGGCTAAGGAGAATTTGAGCAATATATTTTCTGGAAGTATTTGAACAATAGAACTGTTGGTCCTGAGCCATATTTCCCAGGACCTCTCACTCCTGGTAATACTTGAAATCCTTTCATAGATAAATTACTCTGAAAATTACTTATATTGTGTCCCAATATAAGTCCATGGTGCCAGAGGGCAAAGGGCATAAACACCAGTACGAGTAGCTGGAGCCCCATTTGGGGGGTTAACACTCCTCTGGTGGTGGGAAGGAGGTCTCATCCTGCACCCCCTGGGGTAGCCCCGTAGAGGTCCTGGATGGTGGGACACAGGGTTGACTGAATTGTATGCCTGCTCTGGAGCAAGCAGCAGCACCTGCACTCTTCGGAAGGGCCAGGGAAGGCCCTGTCTCCTGTTCCCCAACTGAGGAGGTAAAAACTGTCTGTTCACATCCATGTGTGGTCTACACCCATTAGCCCAGTGTTTACAACAGCAGCATGAACCACAGCCCTGGATTATTCTTTCAACCAGGCAACTGCCAGCAGTCCCCGGCCAAGTGTCCAGGCTTGCCACAGTTAAACACACCCTTTTGGAATTTTTATTTTTCCAATCAGTCTGCAAAGCTTTTTTCAAGACCATAGCCATTGGTTACTCCCTGAACATATGCACTACCAATGTCAGCACCAGAGATGGATGAAATCCCAAACCATTTCCTTTCTTCTATGAGGGACAGATCACCTCCTGACAGATTTTGTTGGCATTTTCAAAAGCCAACTGTTTAACCAGGAAATTACTAGCTACTGGGTCCCCAATTATTCAGTTACTGGCTTGATACAATCATGCCACAAAAATCTGCAAAAAGCTCATCAGGACCCTGTATAATTTTGCTGATGTCCACAGTTTCTCTCCCTTATTTGGCACTCTCCATGCCTTTTTAGCACACAGGTTTGTGTGTTGGTAAGTTTGTAAATAAATATTTAGCGTATGAACCAACCAGCATATTGTCTACTTGCAGTCAGCATTTCCAGAGTAATGCTAACTCCATAGGCTCTCTTCCTTTCAGCCTGTTCTACACTAAACTCCATCCACTTAGATTCCCACATCAGTAATCACCCCTGCTAAACGAGCTTTGGCTAGCATAATCCAATCATTAGTTGGTAAGATTTCTTGGCAAGGGTATCCAAAGACCTTGTAGAAAAGGAGCTGTGGATTATACATAGAGCATGCAGACTTAAGTTCTTTAGAGGTTTTAAAAGAAATGGGTGCATGTGATTGAATTAGTGAACCAGGATTATTTGGGTCAGCTTGCTCAAAATGGGATACATCCAAAAGCTTCCAGTGCCTTCCCCAGTCACCCTTGCTGCCCAGAGACCCTGTTGTAGCGCAATACAGGTACTCCTATTTTAAATTTTGTGTTGGGTGTGGGTTGAGGCACGGGAGCAGAAGCAGTCATAGTCAGGTTAGGAAAATAATGAACCAGCTCCCTTTCCTCCTCCAATTTCTCTTCTGTGTCTTCTTTAAAACCCTCTGCCCTGGAGTGTGTCTATCTCAGCAGCCACCTCCTCCAGTCCCTGCTGGTTCTCAGGAGGTAAGTGCTCTGGTGGGGGAGGCAGAGGTGCTGTGGGCAGAGGCCTGTTCACATTTAATGGTATTTTTAAAGCCAGAAATTGTGTCAGAAGCTGACCATTTTACACTGTCATGAGATGGGTCAAGATAATCTTGTACTGATGGCCATACAGGGAAATTAGCTAAAGGTATCTGCCTCAGCTCTATACCTAGCATGTAGCTGTTCACCAAGTTTTTTCAAGTTTCTAAATTCACTGTTCCTTCCTCAGAAAACCAGGGACAAGCTTCAGCAAACACATTTAAAGGCTGTGATCACTGTGCCTTCTTTACAGGGGTCTGCCCTGGTGGTTTAAGCATAGATCTAAGCATTGCAAGTAGAGGTCCCTCTCTCTGGACTCAGCATTTCCCATGTTTCACACTTGGCCGAAAATGTGCACTCCTCACCATTTTAACTGATGGCCATCTTCAGGAGCATCCTCCCATCTGAATCCAGTGAAGAAGTACCCCGGATCTGGTCCCTGTTCGGGCGCCAACTACCTTGACCAACACTACCATTAATTCAGGAACTGGAGGGGAGACCGGGATTAAGAAAAAACACAGACACACAGAGAGAAAGAGCTGGGGCCGGTGGGCTACCGGCCCTGGCGAGGCTGGACTGAGCCAGCGCCAGCTCAGCACGTTTATTGTGTAGGTTTTGTCATCAGAAGGCTATCTGTGAGAAGGCTTGAGCAGAGCAGGCAGTCTGAAGGATGCGGCAAAGCTTTTGAGACATCGAGCCTATCTTGTCATGCCCAGAATTCTCTACCCCCAGGAGCTGGCACCTGAATCCAAGGTTCGGACCTTAGAGTCGTGCCCCTTAGAAAGGAGCCAGCCCTGGTCGGCGTTACCATAGAAACTGGGGCATCTGACCTGCACCTTTGCATAGTGAGGTCCCAGTGCAAACACAGCCATAATGGAATCAGAGACCAGGGTTCAAGTCACTGCTCTCCCCCAGTCATGGCTCAGGGGAGCGGGCTCAGCTGGCTCTCAGTCTCATGGCTTCTGCTGTCTGAGGAGACCACAGATGGATGAGGCCAAGGCGAGTTGTTTGTTGTTGATGACACACTTTGGACACCAGGCAATCTCAAGCAAGACCTTGTCTCTGAACCTCACGACACATCTGACCTTCCAATTCTTGTCATGCTAAATGACGATTTGATGTATACATGTCTCGGTTCCCCAGTAGATGGTCCCTACCTGGGGAACAAGGCGATCTTGTCACATCTGGTGGCACTGAGACTAGTCCTGCACATGGTGGCCCCTGTGGGCTAGGCGCTCCCCTGGTTCTTCTGGAACTTGTGATATGTGTGAGGACAATGGGGCTCCCTGGAGTCCAGGTGGGGACTAGAGCTCCACTTGGGAGCTCACAGAAGCCGCGCAGGCCTACAGTTCTGCCCTGGGACAACCTGCTCAAATCCTTTCCCATCAGATGACGAGGAGTCTCCCATGGCCAGGGGAGTGGGAGAGTCCCCCTGGTGTACCTGCCCGAGTGGTCTCCCCAGCCCCTGCCCAGATCTTGCCTGGACACATTTCTGCAGGGTGCCAGCACCCCTCCCCAGGGCATTTGGCAAGGTGTGTGTGCTGGGGATGTGTTGGCTCCTGTCAGGGACTGGCAGAGCCCAGCCACGCTCTGGCACACCCCTAACAGCATGCCTGAGCCTCAGAGCAATGGGGTGCTCTGAGATTCTGAGGTTTTCTTTCTCCTAATCCTCTGGCAAAAGTCCAGGGATAGCCTGGAGCGGGCCCTGCTGCCAAGCAACTGGCTGCTTATGCCCTTACTGTGCCTATGGGCCCAGCATGTGGAGCATTGTGGTGGCCAGGACAGGACCTGAGCTGTCACCCGACAGGGTCTGTGTCCCCACCTGCATCTTTCTAGTCTGTGACCTGGGCAGATGATATGACCAGTATGTTTTTAAGATGGTACACAACACTATGGTGTCTATTCCTTAGAGTCATGTGGACCCTAAGTCAACCTACCTATGGAATGTGTGGCACAGTGCCTAGCAGGCATTGAGTGTTCAGTAAATACAGTGGTGTCCCTGAGTGTCCCCCCCAAGTATTGCACAGAATATCTATAAGGGGGAAAGAGCTGCCAGCCAACCAGGCTGCACCAGGCCTGCCACCGTCTGAACTGCTGAGCGTGCCAGCCCCTCTTGCAAGAGGGTGGAGGTTTCTGGAAGGCTCCACACCAGGTTTCCAGGGGTGTGCTCTGCTCTTGGGACTCCTGTAGGCGCTGGGAGAAGAGAAGAGAAACTCTGAGGGCAGGCAGGGTATGTGTGAGGGTGTGGGGCAGTGGAAGGGCAGTGGAGGCGGAGGGAGGGAGCAACTCAGTCTTGCATCTCTCCGTCCAGCTAGTTATCATTTATGCTTCAAATGGGATTCCTGTGAAAAACCAAAAGGATCTAAAAGTGCTCGGGGCAGCCAGGAGCTCTGGCTCCTTCTGCTGCGTCTTCTGACAGCTCCGTGGTGGGAGGGAACCTGCCTCCCAGCAGGGTTCAGGGGTTTTGCTTTGAACCTGAGGGGAATGGGACATTTCTTCAACCACCAAGTGTTCCCACCATCCCGCCTCCAGGAGGGGTGAAAAGCTCAGACCCCTGTTCCAGGGGGAGGTGTGAAGACCAAGGCCACGAAGATGCGGATCTGCGGAGGAGGATCCCCAGAGCAGAGCAGCGTGACCGAGCAATGGCCGAGCTGCACCCAAGGCCCCTACTCTAAGTGTGAAGTTCAGGAGTTTGGGCACAGGTTGGAGCTGTGTGACCTCCAATTGGCACGTGGAGCGTTTCTGTCCCAGGGCCCCCTTTGCCGCAACTTTGCACTGGGGACCTGCTTCCCGTCACTGTGGGCTGGTTTGTGTTTCTAGAGCTTCTTCCTACAAGTGGGATCAGGCAGTGGGCGCTTGTGACTTCCTGCACTCAGCCTAGCCGGTGGAGGTCATCGCGGCCCTGCCTCTGCCGTGCCTTCCTCTCCGTGTGTGTCGCGGTTTGTTTATCTGTTCACCTGGTGATGGGCATCTGGCTGTTTCCAGCCTGCAGCTGACGGACGTGCTGCTATGAACATCGGCCTGCTGGTCCCCTGAGGGGCAGCATCTGGATCGTGCGTGATGACAGCTGTGAGGCTGTAACTCAGGTAGCCCACCAGGTCCCACGAGCCCCCATCTTGCCCACGCTTGGCCTTGTCCATGTCCAGCCACTCTGATCACCTGCAGGACATCTTATTGTGAGTGAAGTTTGCATTTTCCTTTGATTGCTGCTCTTTAACGTCTTCTAAGGGGCTATTAGCCATTCTGTTCATCAAGTTATTTAAGATGGTTTGCTAGTTTTGGTGTGTGTCATGCTGGGATCATCTGGGGCCTCACGTGGGCTGAGCACGTGCCCTGCCACAGAGCCGCGCTGGCCCTGTCAGCCTCCAGGGGCAGTTTGATGTGCGAGACGGAACGCAGGATTCCTCGTGGGCTCCCGGAGGACTCTTACCTGGCACGTGTTTCTTTCAATCTGTGACTTGCCTTTCACTTGAAGAGTTGAAGGTTTTAATAAATTTACCTTATGAATTTCATGACTTCTAACACCATTTTGTTCTTCTTTGTTTAGTGCTTTTTTTGTGTGTTGTCTCAGAAATCCGTGTCTGTGCCAGTGATCTGAGTTATTTCTACTTTTCTAGGTCCTCTGTATTTCGTAGAACTCTTACTTTTGATCGGTCAATTCTACAAAGCGATCTGAGCGTACGTGTTTGTGCAGAGCTCTGTTATGTCTGCTGTGAGTGCTTGATGGAATCCATCCCTGAAGGCCCGTGGGGCTGAGGTTACTTTTTTTTTTAGACTCCATAGACATCAGTCTAGAGCTACTCAGATTTTCCATTTCATTTTTTAGTGAACTTTGGGATCCGTGGGTGCAGGTCACGGGCCTCACCAGCTCTAGCTGTGTTTTGTAGAATGAAGTTCCTATGTCTGTTTGTGCAAGGATGTTGGTGGAATTGAAGACCACTGACTGACGTGCCTGCCCTGGTGGGCGGAAAAAGGCTTCCTGAGGACGGGGGCGTTCGCCTTCCCACAAGCCTGAGCCTGGCCTGGAGGCGGCCAGGTTCCCTGCAGGACTCTGCCTGTCCACTCAGGGTTTCCAGAGCCCCCGGCTGGGGTGGAGCCTGGCGGAGCGACAGGGCTGCTGGGGAATGAGAGCAGCAGGTGCCCGGTGTGTCCAGGGACACAGTGAGGGCAGGCCCAGGTGGGGGACACTGGAGAACAAGGGCTGCTGCTGCTGTCAAGGCGAAGCTGGCCCTGTGACACCCAGCCCGGCTCAGGCCAGCAGGTACTTCAGTTCCTGCCGGGAGGGCAGGGCCTAGCTGTTTCAGCCCAGGGACAACAGGGCCTGGTTCCCATTTCACACAACCTGAAGAGAAAGTGGGAGAGAAAGACATCTTGGGCAGGGCCAGCCGCCAGCATGGGCAGAGGGCAGCCTGCCCATGTGTGGTGACCATCAGCCTCTGAGGTTTGGACCCTCCAAGGCCATAGCAGGGCCAGCATGCCCTCATGCCAGTCCTGACCCAGGCCCCCTTGGTACCAAGCTGGCTGGCAAGGGGCCTCCCTAGGTAGAGGCTGCTGTTCCAGCTTCAGTGCGGGGGGCGGAGGGGAGGCAGAGGGCCTGGTGTCCTGCTGGCCACCACCCTGGGAGCCCTCTAGACGCCTGGGGCTCCTGGGCCTTGCCCACCCTCTCCAGTGCCTGGAGCTGCAGGCAGGCTGTGCTGTGGCATTCCAGGCGGGCGAGCCTAAGACATTTAATGTGTGAGTTCCCTCTCGGCATGGGTGTAATTAATTTTCCTGAAATAGGCAAGCAGGCCCAATAGTTCTGCCCGTCTGAGTCAGGCAGTGATTGCTGCCTGTTGTGGGCACGGCATGCCACCCACCACTCGGAATTCAGAATGCCCACTGTCCCTGGGCTCAGTTGGGGTGGCAACTGGGGCTTCCAGGCCACATGATACTCAGGAAGCACTGCCCTGCGCAGAGAACCCTGCCTGGAGGCTGGGGCCAGGGGCCATGAGCAGATCCTAGGTGTGGGTGGCCACCAAGGGCACAGGGACAGTCCCGAGGCTGGTGGGGGAGGAGATCCCAGGTATGCTTGCGGGGCAGCTAGTGCTACCCTTGTGAGTGGAGTCCAAAGCCAGACCCCAGAGGGGGGCCCAGACCCCAGCAATGCCATCCCGTCAGGAGAAAAACCCAGGCCCGCTGTGACCCCTACAGTCAGGGCAGGTGGGCAGAGTGGGAGGGGCAAGGCAGATCCTGTGGGAGGCCCCTTTGTCCCATGCTGTGGGTCCCCTGTCACCTTCCCTGGGCCTCTACCCAGGAGCGGAGGTGGGAGAGAGGGTGGCCCCGTGCAGAGTCGCAGTGGCAGCCTGTCCCTGGCACGTTGGCAGAGGCGGCTCGGGGCCGCGGTTTCTCAGGAGTGTGGGTGCACCACGCAGTCGTCTCCCATCGGGGATCCCAGTCCCGGGGTTGCCAAGCCTCACCCACAGGAGCCCCATGCCAGCTTGTCCTGGGCCTCCCGCCCCCTCCCCAGCCCAGCAACTGCCCTCCCACTCCTCCCAAAGCCACGCCCTCAGAGGCCTCCCGAGAGTGGTCACCGTGGCCCTGTGCTGAGGCTGCTGTGCCTGGTCCCGCACTGTCCACCCTAGCTCTCACGGCATCCCCACAGTCGTACAGGTCAGGAAGCAGGCCCAGCAGCATCGTGACTGGGCCAACATCACCTTGGGCCCAGGGTGGCTGGCGGGGGTTGAGGCCAGGGCACAGTGTTAGCAGGGGCTGGACGCACCTGCCATCTCCACTGCAGGACCCACTCTCAGACCTGGGCAAGTGTGGGGACATTTCCTTGGCATGGAGCCAGGAGTGGTCTCGAGGTGGGGACTGGCTGGGCTGTGTCTTCTCACCTCCTGTGCTCTGGTGTCCTCTTCCCAGCCGGAGGTGAGGCCTCGCCTGTGGGTGTGACTGGTCTTCACAGAGTTTCATAGGGGGAAGCTGGTCACAGAGTTCAGCCGGGGTCCAGCTGACCTGGCAGCCACAATGGAGCCTGGGTGGAAGGGGTCCTCCATTCCTTGCCTGAGTTGGAGGTTCTGGGGCCCAGGGCTCTGGCTGACACCCCAGCCCCCTGTATTGTCTCCCCCAACCCCCTGCCAGCCCATTTTACAGAGGGCAGAGCCCAGGGATGAGGCCTATGGACGGCGAAGGGCTGGGTGTGGCCAGCCCTGCTGCCCACCTCCGTGCTGTGCAGGAGGCTGGACCACCCTGTGGAAACGAGAACACTAAGGAAAGCAAGGGCTCTGGAAGGGGTTCAACCTCCAGGGCCAAGGACACACAAGGACAGACGAGCCACGGGAGTAGAGGACCTCAGGGGTAAAGACATACAGGGATTCAGGGGGTGCCAGGAGGGACCCCACTGGAGACAGATGCAGCCCTCCCAGGTGCCCCCCACCATTTCCTGCCTTCCTAGGCTGAGCAAGCTCCTGCCCTGGGGGCTGGGAGGGAAGACAGTAGAAGGCTGCTGGCAGAGGGCGCTGGTGGGGTGGAAGCTCAGGAGGGACTGGGCTCAAATGCACTGGGGTCCAGGGTCTGTTTCTGGGACCCAGCTCCTTGACCTGAGTTTTCAGTCACATGCTGAGGGAGTTTCCAATCACCAGCCTGACGTTTGCACACACTCAGGCTTCAGAAAGGTTCTGGCTGGACCTGGGGCTGGTGGTGGTGAATGGGTGCCGAGAAGGCTGCTGCCAGATGTTGCATTAGTTTCCAGGGGAAAGACCAAATCACAGGATGAGGAGCCAAACCGGGAGGTGAGCGCAATCAAGTCTCTGTCCCCGCCCTCCCCAGGGACAGACGAGGTGCTGGGACTCCCAAAGTGGGGAAAGCAGTTGTAAACCGTTCAGCTGGAGGGAACTAAAAATACTCCTCCGAATCCTGGCGTATAAACCTGGGACAAATAAAGAAGCACTCCGAAAGATCAAGGAAGCTCTGGTTCTGAGGTGTCCTTGAGTGTCTTTCAACAAGCTGACCCCAGAACAGCCCCAGCAGTGGGGATGACTGGGAAATATCTGGTGGGCTGGGCTCTTTGTCAGCAGCAGCATCTCCAGTTCCTCAAGGGACCTTCTCCCAGGCCAGACTGCCCAGGTCACCTCCCACGCAGGAAACCTCCCTGGAGAAGGTTCTAGTTCTGAATCCATTTTGCTTAATTCTGGCTCCCCACCCGCCTCTCTGAAGTGGCATTTTTATCTAACATAAGGAAAAACGATTCCAGGCAGATGCAGAAGTTTGATTTATGTGGAGATTTACTTTAGATTTATGTTCCAAACTGCTGCCTTCCTAAGGTTTGAGAAAAGCCATTTGCCCTTGCCCTGTCTTCCCTTAGAAAACCTTGTTTTGTCACCAAGCACGTGACATTTTCATTCTCTTCCCATCCATCTCCCCTTTAATGGTCCCTGCTTCCTAGCTGCCAGCCTATGTGTCCCCTTCGGGGTGAGACCCCAGGTCCCATGTGCCCTGCATAAGAAACAGGTCCCAAGTCCCCTGCTGCCGGTGGAGGCTCTGGGGACCTGGCGGGCCGGCTAACTGGCCTACAGGTAACGGCGGCCAGGGAGCCACAGAATGCTGTCTTTCAGGGGGCAGGTCCTGGCGGCCCCATGGACGGGCTGTGCTGGGGCCGGGGCTGCTGGCCGGGGCTGGCTCCGCCGCCCGTATCCTGAGCACCTAACCTGGGCCACCATCCCCGAGGGCGCTGCAGAACAGGGCGCTGGGGCCCGGCTGAGCGTGCGACCCTCGGAAGGGCTGCGGGGCTCCTGAAGATGCGGACCACGGTTCCTCATGCTCCGAGTTTCCAACTTGCTGAACACTGAGATTTTTCTCAAAACAAAAGTAACTGGCGATCGGCTGGCCCTGGTTTCTCGGGACCAGGCGTGTCCCGGAGGCTCGGTCGCCAGGGGGACGGCTGCCGGCCTCTCTGGGACCCGAAGGGGGCTCTTCGCGCGGCGCCCCGATGCTCCTCGTGCCCCGCCGAGCCCTCCCGCGCGCCGCCCGCAGTCCCACCGGGGACTCCAGGACAGCAAGGAGCCCCCGACGCGGACCTTGGGAGCAGGGGCCAGCGCGACGCGGGCGTTCGGGGGCTGCGCGGCGCCCAAGAGCCGTCCCTGCCGCGGGGCTCGGGGGTCGGCGGGCGTCCCGGCGCGGGCCCGAGCGCCAGCCGCAGTGCCTCGGGTGCCCGGCAGGGGCGCGCCGGCGGCGGCGCGGGCGGCTCGGGAGGCCGGCGCCCCTGACGTCACCGCCCCGGTCGCCGGGGCGACGGCCCCCCGGCGCGCGTCAGCGCCGCCCGTCTCTTGGCAACCGCCCGATCTCCGCTCCTCCGCTTGGCGCGGGCCGCGCGTCGCTCTGGCGTCAAAACGACGTCAATGGGCTGTGGCGGCCGGCGGGCGGGCCGGGGCGGGCCGGCGGGCGGGGCGGGCGGGGCGGCCGCCGCGTGCGGCCGGCGGGGCGGCCTCGGCGCTGACATGCGGCGCGGCCCGGGCGGCGGCAGCAGCGGCGGCGCGAGCGGCAGGCGCCCGAGCAGCGCGAGCGGCCGAGCGGGCGGCGGGCCGCGGGGCCGGCGGCGTCCGGGCCGGGGCGCGCGGGCGGCAGCGGAGGTGAGCGGCGGCGGCGGGCCGGGGCTCGGGCTGCGCCCTGCGGGCGCGGGTCTCGGCGGGCTCGCCAGCCCCGGGCTCCCCATTGTGTGGCGAGCGGCGGGTCCGCAGGCCCGCGGGGTCGGGTCCGGGAGTCTGGATGGAGCCGACCGCGGCGGCGAGCAGCGGGTCCGCACGGCCGGCGGGGCATGGAGTCTCTGAATCCGGTGGAACCCCGACCGCGGCGCCGTGTGGGTGGGGAGCGGGTCCGCACAGCCCGCGGATCGGGGTCCTCGGCTCGGGAGGGAACCGACCGCGGGCGGCGGGGAGGCGCGGAGCGGGTCCGCACAGCCCGCGGGGCTCAAGGGGTCTGGGGGTCGGTGGAGCCGACCGCGGGCGGCGGGGGCGGGTCCTCGCCCCGCGGGGTAAAGCGATCGGGGCACAGACTGCAGGTGGCCGGGAGCGACAGGTGTGGGAGCCGGTCCTCACGGACCAAGGGGACTAGGGGTCCCGGCGGAACCGGCCGCGGCCCGGGAGTGGCCGAGCGGAGCACCGCCGGTGGGTGCAAGGGGGTCGGGCGGCTGGAGTGGAGCCGGCGGCCGGCGGGCTGGGGCGGGCGCAGCCTCCGGCCGCGTCCGCGCTGAGCGCGCCCCTCGCTGGTCCGCAGGTGCGGCCCGGAGCCATGGTGATCATGTCGGAGTTCAGCGCGGCCCCGGCGGGCGCGGGCCAGGCCGCAGAAGCCCCTCCGCGTGGGCTTCTACGACGTGGAGCGGACTCTCGGCAAAGGCAATTTTGCGGTAGTGAAGCTGGCGCGGCATCGAGTCACCAAAACGCAGGTGCGCGGGGACGCCGCGGGGAGGACAGCGAGTCTGAGCCGGGGACCCCAAGCTGATAGACGGCTAGCGGGGTTGATTATAAACGCTCCGGTCTGGTAAAGAAAAAATGCCCTGGGATACGTTTATACACAATTTGTACAGATATTAAGAATAGCAATGAGAATGATCACCAAACCAAAGACAAAACAAATCATAAACACCGGGAGCGTAGTGGGTCTTTGATTCTGATTCAGAGGTAAAGCTGGGAAATACTTAGACGTTTAACATTGATTCCTTTAAATATCAGTGGTTACTTGGTTAATTTCCCCCAAATTTTGTGACCTTTTGTGAGATGTAAAGTGTGTGTGAAATTAACTTGCAAAAAATGAAATGTGTAAATGTGGATAAGTGGTTTGTTTTTCTAATATTCTTTTACTTTTAAAATTTGTAGGTTGCAATAAAAATAATAGATAAACACGGTTAGATTCAAGCAATTTGGAGAAAATCTACCGCGAGGTCCAGCTCATGAAGCTCCTGAACCACCCGCACATCATCAAACTTTACCAGGTGAGGTCAGCCTGCCTTCCCTGTCCAGATAGTCCTTTGCCATCCACAGCCTGGTTTCTGAAGGGTGCCCCTTTTTCTGAATGTGTGTGGGAGACAGTGAACTGGTTGTCTGATTTTTAAAATAAACTCTGCATATGTATTTGCAACTATTTTTTTGCTTTTGGATTATAATTGAGATTTGCTTCATTAAAAATTTATCTAGTATCATAACTTGCTCCAGTTTAAATGCGTAGAGGTCTGTTGTTGAAGTGACTTCACTGTGAGAACCATATCTAGTGTTGCTGCAGGTCCTGGACTTGGTCCAGAAGGACAAATTTGAGTACAACTAGAAACTTCTGCCTTTGCACACAATGATTAAACTTTAAAAGAGCTGCTCTTGCCAGTTTTCATGAGCTTACCTTTGCAAGGGCAGCAATGAACACTCCTCTTCCTGTTGAGCTCTTTAGTGCCTAGTGGAGACTTGGAGATTCTTTGGCCTCCGGAACTTGACACTTACTCCCTGTCAGGAATGTGATGTACCATGACCATCTGTTGGTTTGTTTTTTAACTTTATTTTTGTTCTTGTATTGAAATTAATATATTAATTATATCTTTGGGAAACAAGTAATTAATTAGGATAGCAAAGCAGTGTCCTTGTTAGACCTTCTGGTGATAATGACCACTTTTGCAAAGATGAAGTCACTTCTGCTTTGCAGAGGAATAAAGCTTTGGGGAAGTCACTATTTCATCTTCCCGTGTTGACTAAATTCTTCCTGAAGAGTCTGGTGGAGCAGTGTGAATCAGGTGGTAGTGGGGCAGCGTGTGCACGATTGGCAGGCTGTGTGCTATGGTAGGAGAGTGTAACCTAAGATCCCCTTGCCCCCGGGCTCCTGTACTGGTGTTGCTGGAGCTTGTGTTTCCCCTGCTGGGACAGTTTACCCCCGTGTCTTTAAGCACAGAGCTCAGGGCCATGTGCTCAGGGCTCCTGTTTCATCTGGTCGTCACTTTTAAGTTGTGCTTGGAGATAGATAGGAAGTCTCCTCCAGGCCACTGAAGTTGGTGCCTGGGAAGTGTGCCTCTCTAGCTGCTCAGGAGTGGACTGACTGCTTCCGACTTTGTGAAGGGTTGACCCCAACTTCAGTCCTTCCTCGAGTCCCTGCTCTTCCACTCTGCCCCTGGGTAGAGTTGGCTCAGTGAAGGAAGCATATCACCTGTGCCATCAGTGCCAGAGGGCTTCTCTGGAGTTGAGTTCTTGCTGTTGCTATAGGTGATTGATGGCTGTCTGGTTTGGGTGGGGTAGTGAGGACTGTCAGTCCTTTGGTCCTGACATTGGTGTCTGATGTGCGAGCAGCTGCTCAGGTGGGACCTTGCCGAGCTGCTTTATCCTTTCATCACGTTTTTAAAGAGTTAAAACACAGGGACTCTGGAATCTTTTTTCTTCTCCTCCTTTCTCTCTCTCTCTCTCTCTTTTTTTAATGGAGAGAGAATAAGCAGTGGTTGTGTACTACACACATGGGGTAGGAGCGGTTAAAATTTAAGCTTGGAGATTTAGCTAGAATTTTAATAAAACATTTTTATTGATTTCTGGATCAAAGTAGTTATCTTTAAAGTGTTTTTTTAAAGGAATAACTGTATTTTGAACCTGAAAAAAAAGTATTTCTCCATAAGACATGTTGTCTCCCTCTAAAACATGTTGAAACACACAGGCGTGAGTTTGTTTTCTTTCAATACCAAAGATTTGAATTTTGCCTTGTTCTTAGTTATGTTTAAAGTCTTTTTTTTTAGGTAACAAAGTTCCCAAAGGATAAATGAACTTTTAAGATGTATATTGACGTTGACTGTTGCTGTTGATGTATGCTGAGTGATTCACTATGCCCAGAGAGCAGTTCCCTGCAAGCCGTTTTCCTACAGCTTTCTGTCTTGTCAGTAAAGCAAGGAGGAGTGGAGCATTATCCACCCTTCAGTTTGTTCTGGCTACTGACTTGAATCACCTGTCACCTGCTTGGTGTGTGGACCAAGTGCAGAGGACTCTAGACCTGTGGCCTCCAGCGTCCCTGGGAGGCATGTGAGGCAGCCTGAATTAACAGGCGCGTGGGAGGATGTAGAGACATGCAGGACAGGCAGGTCAGGGGATGTGTGCTCTGGGTCACTCCAGGGAGAACGTCTTTGGCTGATTTCTATATTGCGGAGGCTCATCCCACAGAAGTAAAAGATGTATTAGGGTTCAGATGGATTATTTATATGCTTGGTGTGTTCTTTTCTTATGTGTTAATTATTAGGTCTTTTTCTGTTTTTGTTTTGTTTTGTTTTTAGGTTATGGAAACAAAGGATATGCTGTACATTGTCACCGAATTTGCAAAAAATGGAGAAATGTTTGGTAAGCCACACTTGTTTTCAGTACCCGCTGACACCCAGAGTGCTCACGTGGCGGGACCTGCTCGTCGGGTTGGGTCCACACATCCTTAGACGCTGTGCCTTCTCTCCCCAGAAGGCAGCGAGGCTATGCATCTTGGGACAGAGCTTTGTTTCCTTGTTCTGCAGACTATTTAACTTCCAACGGACACCTGAGTGAGAATGAAGCACGGAAGAAGTTCTGGCAGATTCTGTCAGCTGTGGAGTACTGCCACAACCACCACATAGTCCACCGGGACCTCAAGACGGAGAACTTGCTGCTGGACAGCAACATGGACATCAAGTTGGCAGGTCAGAGAGGCTGCGTTGGGAGGAGAGGTGCTGCTGTGGAGGCCCGTGCGGGGAGGGTCTTCGGCTTTCTGAGCACACTTCGAGGCTGTAGGCCGGCATTCCTAGGTTGACTTTGTTCATCTGTCTTTGCCGTGCAGACTTTGGGTTTGGGAACTTCTACAATCCAGGAGCCTCTGTCCACGTGGTGTGGGAGCCCGCCATATGCAGCCCCTGAAGTCTTTGAGGGGAAGGAGTATGAAGGCCCCAGCTGGACATTTGGGTAAGACCCGAGTGCGTGGCCCCTGCAGCTCAAGGCCACGTCTGCAGCCTGCCGGGCACTGACACTGCTGTTGGTCATTCACAGAGCCTTGGTGTTGTGCTGTATGTCCTCGTCTGTGGTTCTCTCCCTTTTGATGGGCCAAACCTTCCAACGCTGAGGCAGCGGGTGCTGGAGGGCCGGTTCCGCATTCCCTTCTTCATGTCTCAAGGTGGGTGGGCCTGGAGCCAGCCTGCTGTATAGCTCAAGGGGGGTGAGGGGGTGGTGGCTCTGGGGAAGAGCAGGAGGTGTGGGTCTCCTGCAGTGCCTGCTAGTCTGCCTCAGGTGACTGGATGCAAGAAAAACCTGACCCATGGGGTACTCTCCTAGAGTCCTGCTTAGGGCTGGGCTGGTACCCTCCCTCCAGGCTGGCTTTCAAGAGCCTGGTGCCTACAGTCTCCCCAGGGCCAGGTGCTGGGATGCTGGCCTCTCCCTGAGGTCTGGCTGGCCCTGTGCAGGATGCTTTTTTGTTTCAACAGTGTGTCTGACCCATTGCTGCCCCGATGTGTCACACCAGGATAGGGACTGTGGTTCTTTCTGGGGGATATTCATAAGGACTAAAGTGTGCCTTCCCCAGGTCCCAAGCTCCTTGGTGGCAGGTGTGAACCCAGGGTGCAGCCTTCTTTAGGACTGTCACTGTGCACCTGCCTGTGTGCAGGGGACTAGCCCCCAGGACTCAGTGTGTGTCCCTCTCTTCCTCCCCCAGACTGTGAGACGCTGATCCGCCGCATGCTGGTGGTAGACCCTGCCAAGCGCATCACCATTGCCCAGATCTGGCAGCACCGGTGGATGCAGGCAGACCCCTCCCTCCTTCAGCAGGCTGACCCCACCTTCTCTGTGCACAGCTACGCCTCCAACCTGGGCGACTACAATGAGCAGGTGCTGGGCATCATGCAGGCCCTTGGCATTGACCGGCAGAGGACCGTGGAGGTGAGCACACTGCCCATCTGCCCCGACCGTAACTCGCGTGCCCTGTGCCGGGGCCGGTGTAGGAGCCGTTGTGCGAGCGGGCCCACCCCAGTGCAGGTCCCGTGCGTGCAGCTTGGTTCAGGGCCAGTTTTCCCCTCCTCTAAGAGGCAGTCTCTCCACCTGGGAAAGCCTTGCAGAGGACCCCAGCAGCCAATGCAGGCACCCACGGTGCAGCTCTGGGCCTCGAGCGCCATCCTGCACCTGACCCCACTCCTTGTCCCCCAGTCACTGCAGAACAGCAGCTACAACCACTTTGCTGCCATTTACTACCTCCTGCTCGAGCGCCTCAAGGAGCAGCGGAGCACTCAGCCACCTGCCCGCCCCGGGCCCACCAGGCAGCCGCGGCCCCGCAGCGCAGACCTCAGTAACTGCGAGGTGAGGACAGGACTCCTTCCCAAGCCCAGCTCCTGGTTCTTTGCCTTGGATTGTGTCCTCTGTGCTGCGAATCCCTTGCTTGGACATGGGAATGAGACTCAGAGCCCCTTGCCCCCTGGCTCTCCCACATTCGGCAGCTGGCTGTGGGCTGCCAGGCAATGATGAGATGCCAGCTGCTCCACTGGTTTCTTGCTCATCCCTGGTGCTGGCATCTTGGCACTTGCTCCTGGTCACCTGCACATGCGTGTGACCTTGGAGAGGAAGGGGTCCATTTAGCAGCTAGCATCTGTGTGCACCAGTCTTGGTGCCAGCTCCGTCTTTCCCCTTCTCTTGATCCCAGGTGCCTCAGGAAGGCCGCCTGGGTGACCCTTTCCGATCCTGCCTACTGTGCCCACAGCCCCAGGCCTTGGCACAGTTTGTCCTGCAGGCCGAGATGGATTGTGACCTCCAAAGCTCCCTGCAGGTGTGTGAGTGCCCACAGCCATGCTCAGGGCAGGCTGGCATCCTTCCTAGAGGCTGTGACCACCACCCCAGCCATGCCTGTGCTCACAGAGCCCAGTCAGTCACTGTGTCTGTCCTTCCCTGCAGCCCTTGTTCTTCCCAGTGGATGCCAACTGCAATGGAATGTTCCAGCACCGCCCCATCTCCCCCAGCAGCCTTCTGGACACGGCCATCAGCGAGGAGGCCAGGCTGGGTCCTGGCCTGGAGGAGGAACAGGAGGCGCAGGACCCCCTGCCGGGCGGCACGGGCCGGAGGCACACCCTGGCTGAGGTCTCCACCTGCTTCTCCCGAGTCACCCCTCCCTGTAAGTGTCCCGAGGACCTGCCACCCGCCCTCTGCACAGTTCTCAGAACTGCCTGTTGGCTTTAATCCCAGGACCTCATGAGTTGACTTCAGACGTGCACGCTCATTTGGTGGCCAGGAGGGCAGCGCTTGGCCCGGGCCTCCTCTGTCTTGGGTCCGAGCCTCTCGATAACCTGCCCTCCTGCGTGCGCACCAGGACCTTGCCTGGGAGGCCTTTGTGCTCTGGTGGTCGGGAGCTGTCCGGGGACACCCTTTTCCTGTCCAGGCGAGGGTACAGCTGGGAAGGCCATGCTGTCTGTCCTCACCAGGGGGCAGAGCTCAGTGGCCTGTCCCTTTTCCCTAGCACTCGCTGCCTCTATCTGTGGCTAGAGAGGCAGGGTGTCCTGTCCCTCACCAACACCCAACTCTGCCTGCAGTATAGTCGCTTCCTCTTCCTCCACTGCGGCCACTGCCTCAGAAGGAACCAGCTCTGACAGCTGTCTGACCTGTCTCTGCAGGCGAAGGTCCCCTTGGGCTTGGCAGCAGCCTGGCCACCCAGGGGCTACGCTGGGCACCTGCTCCCCCAGTCAGGATTGGCCTCGCCATTTCTTGGGTCCCAGGTCTGCTACCCCTGTGCTGCAGGCTCAGGGTGGCCTGGGCAGAGCGGGGTCTGCTCCCTGTCAGCTTCAGGAGGGACGGAGGGCATCGGACACCTCACTGACTCAAGTGAGGCCCCTAGGTGCACTTTCTCCTTCACCAGGAACACTCCCGTCCTAGAGGATGCCTCTGTCCCCCGTGGCAGACGCTTTCCCGCTTCTTGCCTGCTGTGGGGAGACCAGCGGTGCTCTTGGGCAGGCTAGAGGTGCCATCCCAGCTCTGGGAACCCTGGTCTCCCCTAGGTGGACTCAAACCTGGATATGACAGATGACTCTGTTGGCTACTTCTGAGAGCTGGGACATCTGTGCTGGCGCAGCTACTGACTTGCAGGAGGGTCAGGGTCAGGGAGGGGACCCTGAAAGCAGCAGCCCAGCACCCCTGCTGCCTGGGTTCCGCCAGGCCACCCCAGCACTCTGTGCCCCGGGGCCCTGGAGCCCGAGGGTCCTAGGCTGCCCATGCCTGTGTTCCCTAGAGCGTCTGTCCAGGCGTTGCCCCATCTCAGGAGGGCGAGTGAGAGTCAGCTTCCCCTGCAGGAAATGTGACAGTCCAACGGCTGTGCCACTGCCCATCCTTCCTGCCCCTTCCAGGGCTTGGAAAGTCCAGAGCCAGGAGCCAGAGTCCATCATCCCTTGCGTTGTCTCTCCCCAGGGCTCAAGGCCTTTCGGCAGCAGCTGAGGAAGAATGCAAGGACCAAGGGGCTCCTGGGGCTGAACAAGATCAAGGGGCTGGCTCGCCAAGTGTGCCAGTCCTCCTCCAGCCGGGCCTCCCGGGGCGGCCTAGGCACCTTGCACACCCCCATCCAGAGCCCAGGCCTGCAGGGCAGCGGCGCCAGTGGCCGGGAGGGCAGGAACCTGCTGGAGGAGGTGTTGCAGCAGCAGAGGTAGGCCCCGCACTTGGTGCTTCCTGGTTAAGGACCCTGCTTATGGCCAGGCGTCCCTTTCCTGTGTGCTGGGCCATGCGCCTTCTGCCTCAGGGCCACAGGGTCTCTGCAGCTTGGGGCCTTGCTCTCCATGGATGATGGTGGAAGGGGCAATGAGGGGTCCGCTGGTCACCTGCGGGTGGGTGAAGGGAGCAGTGAGTGGAACTGGCCTGTTGGTAGGCATCTCTGAGGGTGGATAGAAGCCTGGTGGAGAACGTGGCTCAGGGTTTGTCCTGCATCGCTCAGCTTGGCCACCCAGCCAGCAGCTCTGCAGGGCGAGCTGACTAACCTGGGCAGTGTGGAAACCTGAGAGCCTCTGAGCAGAGCTGGTGGGATGACCTGTCCCCTCCCTGCTCTCCGTTCCCCTAGGCTGCTCCAGTTACAGCACCACCCAGCCGCCCTGCCCAGCTGCCCGCAGACACCACCACTGCCCGCCTCCTATGTGCTTGCCCCCTGTGACGGCCTCCTTGCATCGGGGCTCCCGCTGCTGCCTGCCCCGCTCTTCCAGGCCGGTGTGTCCCCCGTGGTGTCAGCTGCACAGCTTCTGGGCGCCCAGCTGCACATCAGCACCAGCCCGGCAGCCCTCCCCACGGGGTCCCCACCACTGTCCCTCGCCAGACTGGCCCAGCTTGTGACCCTGCTGGGCTGCCACAGGGGGGATTGCGAGATGGAAGACCTGACCTCTGGCCAGCGGGGGACGTTCGTCCTGGTGCAGTGAGGGCAGCCCCACTGCGTTCGCCATGGCCGCTGACTTGTCAAGCAATAACTTCAGAGTATGTGAAGACATTTTGGACTCAAAGCCAAGAACTTTTTAGAAGCGAAACAAGCAATACGTTAGGTGTATGGGCTTTTTAGTTTATTTTTTGTTTTGTTGTTATTTTTTTCTTGCACTGAGTGACCTCAACTAGGAGTAGGGACTGGAAACTTTTTGAAGAAAAATAATAATCGAGGAGGGAGTGTGGTGGGGGGCGGGTGGGATGGGACGAGGGGCAGGGAACCTGCCTGCCTCCCTGGCTGTGTGACAGGAGCATTCTGCTCCCCCGCGCAAGGTGGTGTCTGTGTTGGCTTTAGCTCTAGCTCTCCACTTCTTGGAACGTTCATGCTGTAACGAAAACTGTGAACTCGCTGCTTCGCGCATCAGTTTAGAACAGTCCTCTGGGGTCCGCCCGGTGGTGGATCTCTCCCCAACACCAGAGCCAGGTTTACTCCAGAGGGACCGTCATGCGCTGCTCAAGGCAGCTGTGCAGGATCCTCTGGGGAGCCCCGAGGAAGGCGGGCCTGGGAGCGGGGTGGCCGACCTGACCCAGAGCCTGGCACCGCGAGGAAGCCAAGGTTTCTTCCTGCTGCGCATTTGTTTCTGCTGCTAATTACTACGTTTTTATGCATTTCATTATCAGGGTCCAACAGCAATGCCTCACCTGGGGGAGGTGATCAGGATCGGGCCGTGGGAGGTGGACACGGGCTTGCTGCCGGCCGCTTCCCCTGGCATCGGCTCCGGGCTGTGCACTCTCATCTGGCTTTGTTCGCGGAAGGTGAAATGGGAAGCTTGGGTCAGTGTTTGTAAAGCTTTCTTTTTTAAGCAGATACTGTATGTGTATATAATAGGAGACAATAGACACTACTTATTTTTTATATTTTGTACTACACTTTTGTGTTCCTGGTTTGAACCTCTCGGGCACGTTGAGAAGCATCCCCCAGCACCAGGTTGTGTTGAGGAAGGGGCCTCGGCTGGAGCCGGCGGAGGAGTGGCCTGGTCTGACTGGCGCGGCTGCCCTCAGCAGGCGAACCCAGCGTTCAGCCAGCCAGAAGCCTCCCTGGGACGGGGATCCATGTCCCCTGCCCTGTGCAGTTCCCCTCCCTGACCAGGTGCCTTCAGCCTGGTGGCTTTGCAACCCAGTGTTATGGAGGTCAGAGGTCATCCTGAAGGGGACAGTGGGTGTTTTTAATAGCCAAAGATTGACCGAGCTACTTGAGGGTCACGGAGGCCGGAGCGCCTCAGTGCGCGGTGTGGCATGTGACCCTGCCCACCAGCCGCCTGGCCTGTCTCCCTGCCTGTGTCTGCTGCTGCTGCCACTTGCTGTGGCTTTTTCAGTGACTGCGGAGGACTGTCCTTGGGGGGGGCGGACCTGGTGCCTGGCCGCAGAGAAAACACCAAAGTCTCCCTCCTGCCTGCGCCTGGCGCGGCCTGGGCCTCCCACGGCTCCCGTCCCCAGGCCGCCCATCAGAGGCACCCGACCGCTGTGTTCTCTCTGAAGCAACGACAAGCACTTTACTTTCATAGCGTACTTAGTCTTTCTTGCGCTGTGGACCCTCTGGGGGAAAGCCCAGTTGCGTTTCGTTTCTCGCTCTTGGGCGTGCCTGCTTCTAGGTTTCTCAGCGGCGCTGTCAGACCGTAGCGCGACAGCCTGTTAGACACTACGTGATCTGCTGGAGATGTACAGAATTTTTTTTTTTTTTTTTTTTTACCATAACTGAATTGTTTCTTTCTTTTGTTAACGTGATAAATGTATGCCAAATGATTAGTTGACATATTTTTTTTAATTTAATATTTAAATAAACTATTTGGGGAACCCTTGCCCTCTCCCTTGCTGTCTCTCTGGGGACTTGCTCTTCAGGCACTTCATGCAGAGGCCACGGCCTCCGGTTCACTGACATCTACAGAGAGGCCATGGTACCAGCAGAGCCTGTACCCTCACCAGGCAGAACCAAGGGCGTCTAGCCTCAGATAGGCCCCCCTTGCAAGAGTGGCAGGTGGCCCAGTGGTGCAGGCTTCTGGAGCCCTTCCCAGCCACGGGCCTCCAGGTCGCTGAAGTCGCAGCAGGTCTCTGCAGTGGGCTCTTCCCACCCCCCAACTGTTCTGTGAATCCACTTACAAATCCAGGTGGGAAGAATCTCACAGCAAAACACTTCCTGGTCTCTGTCTTTACTACCTCCCAGCAACAGGGCAGGTATGGCTGCGTACACACACAAAGGGAGGTTCCTGTAGGGAAATTTCATCTTCACACACACAGCCCCGTTCCGGCTGGTGGGAAGGCCACGGGAACACCACGCAGCAACTCGCGGGATGACGGCGCCTGAGTGATCCAGCTCCTCTTCTGGTCCGAACTTGAAGAATGGAGAGCAGGTCTCAGAAAGATTCCTGAACAGGTTCCCGACTGCAATACACACAGACAAAAGGTAGAAGTGGCTCTGGTAAGACTTGACCAAATTGAGAGATGTCTGGTACACCTGTGATCCCCAGGGCCTGGGAGGCTGAGGCAGGAGGATCACAAGTAAAGCCAGCCTTAACAACTTAGGGAGGCCCTAAGGACTTAGTGAGGCCTATCTAAAAAAAAAAAAAAAAAAAAAAAAATTTAAAAGAGCGCTGGGGATGTGGCTCAGTGGTTAGGCGGCCCTGGGTTCAATCCCTGTACCAAAACAAAAGAGGGATCTTCAAGTGCAGGTGCCCAGCACATGGACAGCAGTGTCCACAAAGAGCTACGCCACAGTGGGAGCCAAGGTCAAGCATCTGACCTGCACCTTTGCATAGTGAGGTCCCAGTGCAAACACAGCCATAAGGGAATCAGAGACCAGGGTTTGAGTCCCTGCTCTCCACCTCCCCCCACTTTTTAATTTTTTAATCATAAGTGATGAACTATTATCTGGAGTTGTCAGACTTGTTTTTGGAAGATGCAGCATCCTATTATTATAATATGAAAGAGTATTTATAGCAAACATATAAGTCCAAAAATGTACCATACTGCTTTGACATATTCCAAGGGTTAAAACCATTTAAGTCATTATCCGTTTAGCAAGCCACGTGGGCTCCACAAGATCATTTCCGCTTTCTTGAATATCTTGAATGTGGCAATGGAACTTCAGAAGGTCTAAACTGTCATTACTTTTTTGCCAAATGCTCATCAAGTGCTTTTTAACTTTCTCCCAATCCCATTGAGAAGTGTTACATTTTGCTGCTGTAACACAAAACATATTTGTAGCCAGCATGGCAATGAAGCTGCTGTTTGAATTTGAGAGCAGCAAGTTCTTTTGCTATATTTATGACTGTAGCTTCCAGGATATTGAATTTAGTTTCTATCTTGTCTTATTAATATTTACCTGATTCTGTAGGGCTTTGGAAGTATTCTGAGTCAAATCATTAAGAAAATGAACATTTTTGATACTTTGAAAAGTCTACAGTGGATGTCATGCCAGAGACCAAAACAAATATTAAAGTGACCACTTCAAATACAAGACCAAGAGCATGCAGGGTCTGTTGAGCCGTGCATGCATCTGTTGTAGGACTGAACTCCAGCCTCAGAATACCAAGGCATCTGAAATGTCAGCTGGGATCATACCAAAGGAGGGCTAGCACAACAGGCACCTCCTGTCCTTTATTATACCTAGCAATACAATTTGTCAGATTGCCAGTCACATGGTATTTGTTTCCTGCCTGTTTCCTTTTATATTCCTAGAAATTAAGACCTAAGGAGACTCTACACAGGCCCACAGGCCAGAACAGGGACTGCTCTATAGCTCTTGTCCACAAGTTTAGCTTTGGTGTTACTGGTATATTTGGTAAGATCTAAGGCGGTTATCAAATGCCACAGATCTTTTGTATGCCACCATCACTGAAGATCAAAATATCACTAAGAAATTCTCCAGGAGACATAAATTTTTGACATGGGTGCCTCTTATCAAATCTATGAGATCAATCTAAAATAAAATAAATCCACATTGCCAGGGACATAATGTCCCACTGGCATTACATTGGCACACTCCACCCAGTTAGGAAAGGCACCCGATTCTGTTGTATCATTAGGGCAATAAGGTATTGGTGGATGCTCTGTGGGAAACACAGTTATGTCATTGGGAAATCTCATTTTTCTAATTGGAAGTATTTTTTAAATCCTGGGGGCCAGTGATATTGGCTGGGTCCCCCATGTGCTGTCTTTATCTCTTGGACCACTTTTAAATAGCCAGTACTTTCACTGTGGAACCAACATAGAGGTAGATAGACTCCCACTACAACTAGCGTAATTTAATCCAGTTGTATGAACAGGGGGAATAGGTTTATCTGAAAACTTCCCACCATGTGTATATCATTAGTAAATTCTGGAGTGGATTCTTCAGTCCACACAGCTGGATGCACTAAAGGTGATCTGGGTTATAAGTTCAATAAGTTTCCCCGTGAACCCCATTTACCTAACAGCTCAATAAAGCCAGCACAGCCACAGACACAGTGGCTGGAGGTTTAATACCTCCTGCTGGCGGGCCTCTCTTCAGCCTGGGGTGTCAGGATCTGCGGTTGTGGGCGGTTTTGCATTCTGGTCTGCCGAGTCTTCTTTGCATCCTTCCTCTTCTGCCTCGGCATCCATTCCCGGCTAAAGTCCGGGCCAATGCCCCTGGTGCGCATTGCAGTTGTTTGGACTGTGGCTGCAGATCCTGCATGGTGGTGAGGTGGCACGTTCGGGGACCCGGAGAGATGAACTGCGCCTTCTGGAAAGACACAAGGGGCCTGCCACTGGTCTGGTCCACTCCATCGTCCTGCTTGTGCATCTCCCCACCAGACTGGGCCTGATGGGCCCGGCCTGGTGGGAGCCGCATGTCACTCAGTGGCAGTGTGACCCTCAGCATCACAATTAAAAAGTTCAGAACAAGAGAGCATGATTTAAGCAACTCTGTGGGTCTATCTCCCCTTTGGTTTTTGTAATTGTAACTTAAGGGATCAGTGAGCTCACTCTGCAATGGCCTGGTCTTGGAGATTATAAGGAATATGATATTGATCACAAAACTGTGGAAAAGAAGACTTGGTGTAAGCAGGAGCATCATCAGTTTTAACCAGCGGATGGCCCAGGACTGCAAAAACAGCTCAACGGGGAGAAATGACTTGGTGGCATTTTCTCCTGTTCAGGTGGTGGCAGAAATGAAGAGAGGACACGTGTCCATAGTAACATGACATGACATGGTCCCCAAATCCAGGATGTGAGTCATGTCCACCCACCACAGCTGGTTTGGCTGAAGACCGCAGTGGTCGACCCTGTAGGGAACACTGGAGTGTGTATGACACAGTGAGGACGCTGGCCAACGATGACGAGCTTGTCCTCGGGTGACGTGGAACCCCTTGTGTAGGCTGAGCGCATCTCGATGATGGGAAGTGAGAGGGACTCGCACGGTTGTGAGGAGACAGCTGCTGACAGGCCGCAACAGGACCACCCACCAGAGCGCTGTGTGTTACTACAGGGGCTGGAAGGCCGGACTGAGCTCTGGTGTGTCCGACCAAGCAGGGACTGTTGCGCTGGAATTGTTTTTGTAGGGTGTGAAACAAGTGGAACAGCTCTTCTGACTGTTGATCCAGTGGAGGCCGCTTCAATGTGCACGGCAGCTCCTACCGCCAAGGCACCGACACGCTGGGCGTCGACCGGCCATCCTCAAAGTGGAGCAAGGCACCCGCCAGAGCTTGTGCTTTGCTCGCTGTGCGAGTGTGGGGCTTTGCACCACTTGGGTGTGAGCAAGGCTACAGTAACCAGCCTCTCCTCAACTGGAGCATCTGAGAACACGGTAACAATTCCTGGGAAGTTGAATGAAGTTCTGGTAGCAAACTGAATGATCTTATTAGGAGGATAGCGATTTTCCACTTGGCCAGGAAAATCAGCAAAAGCCACCTGCCAAGCATGTGAGGATCGCCAAAGCCAATGCTGTGTTGAACTGGAAAGGGCACCACAGTGGACGCAGACTTGGCTCCCACCAATTGTGTGGGTCAATGGCTGCCTTTAATAATCAGCTGAGCAGCGAGATCAGGAAACGGGGTTAACGATTTTGGAGAGGGAGCACAGTGGAGCCATTTGATAACTCCTGAAGATGGCCCCATGGCCCCATAGGGATGAGAAGCGGGAAATTCCAACACGTGCACAGGGTCCTGTGGATGAATCCTGGCGAGGCGTGCCGTCGAGGGCCATGCCAGCCTTTACTAGTGCAGCCCTTGCTTCTGCAGTGAGCTGTCAGGAGAGGCTGGAGAGGGATCTCCCCATGAGATGTCAGATGAAGAGCTCGAGTCCGCAGTGGATAACTGCGGCTTTAACCAATTAATATCTCTCGGTGACTTTTGAAAATAAATACAAGTATATAAAACATCAGTATTAATTTGTAAATTTTGTGAATTATACGTCCTTCAATTAAACTACCCAAATACTGAAAAGGAGAGGTTTTTTGTAGTTTTCCAGATGCTAAAGCCCACTATGGTAAGAGATGTTACCAAATATGCAAAACACTTTAAAAGTATATTTGAATTAGAATGTGCCAAAAGTATGTCATCCATGTGATGCGTAATACACACATCAGGATATTGCTCCCATGTGCTGCTTGGGCTATAAAAGTCTGGCTTAAAGCAGGACTGTAAGCCTTTCCCTGTGGCAAAACCTTCCAGCAATATCTTCTAACTGACTCTTTAAAGCTAATGGCTGGCACACTAAATGCAAAGCACTTGCAATCAGCTAGGTGTAAATGTATGATGAGGAAACAGTTCTTTAGGTCTATTATTATTAAATGCTAATCAAAGGGGACAGCAGAGGAGAAGGAAGCCCAGGCTGTTGAGCACCTGTTAATTCCATTGTTCGATTAATTGCTTAGAGGTCTTGTAACAATCTCCATTTACCAGATTTTTTTCTTAATTACAAAAACAGAAGTATCCATGGACTAAAAGTAGATTCAATATGACCAGCTTGAAATTGTTCCTGGACTAGCATGTGAGCCACTTAAAGCTTTTCCCCCAGGAGGGGCCATTGACCAACCCGGATAGGGTCATCTGATAGCCCATTAATTTTATCTGCTGTCCTTTGGGGAAGAGATCAAGGCCCTACTGAAAAGATGGTTAGGTGTGTATCCTGACCCATGCTGTCCTGTTGAGAGGATTGTGCCACAGGCACACACCTTCCTTGATGATCTCTTCCTACCCCTGAGTGTGGATGAACCCTTGGTTAAGTGTGAGAAGTAACCACTGAACTAGGACTTACCAATAAGAACCCTGTGTTGCTTAGTACGTCATGGCCCCACAAGTTTACTGGCAAATTCTCAAGGACATAACCCTTGAAAAGTCCCTTATTACCTTCTAAGTCTTCCCACTGAAGACACTTGGCACTCTGCACAGATTAAACTATATGCCACATGCTTCTAAGTCAGCAGAGGCCCTGTGCAAGGACCAGCGTTTAGGCCAGTGCACAGTAGATAAAGCAGATGCATTTGCCATGGGGTCTAAGACACCTTGAAAAATCTTTCCATTTATTTTAATTTTCAATTGAGGTCACTAATGTTTAACTAACTGAACCCAGCACACCTATCTAATGAACCCAAACCTTTATCACCTCTGGGGTCATTTGACAGAATTTTTCCTGTTGAATGATAAGGCTAAAGGAGAATTTGAGCAATATTATTTTCTGGAAGTATTTGAACAATAGAACTGTTGGTCTGAGCCATATTTCCCAGGACCTCTCACTCCTGGTAATACTTGAAATCCTTTCATAGATAAATTACTCTGATAAATTACTTATATTGTGTCCCAATATAAGTCCCATGGTGCCAGAGGGCAAAGGGCCATAAACACCAGTACGAGTAGCTGGAGCCCCATTTGGGGGGTTAACACTCCTCTGGTGGTGGGAAGGAGGTCTCATCCTGCACCCCCTGGGGTAGCCCCGTAGAGGTCCTGGATGGTGGGACACAGGGTTGACTGAATTGTATGCCTGCTCTGGAGCAAGCAGCAGCACCTGCACTCTTCGGAAGGGCCAGGGAAGGCCCTGTCTCCTGTTCCCCAACTGAGGAGGTAAAAACTGTCTGTTCACATCCATGTGTGGTCTACACCCATTAGCCCAGTGTTTACAACAGCAGCATGAACACAGCCCTGGATTATTCTTTCAACCAGGCAACTGCCAGCAGTCCCCGGCCAAGTGTCCAGGCTTGCCACAGTTAAAAACACCCTTTTGGAATTTTTATTTTTCCAATCAGTCTGCAAAGCTTTTTTCAAGACCATAGCCATTGTTACTCCCTGAACATATGCACTACCAATGTCAGCACAGAGATGGATGAAATCCCAAACCATTTCCTTTCTTCTATGAGGACAGATCACCTCCTGACAGATTTTGTTGGCATTTTCAAAAGCCAACTGTTTAACCAGGAAATTACTAGCTACTGGGTCCCCAATTATTCAGTTAATGGCTTGATACAATCATGCCACAAAAATCTGCAAAAAGCTCATCAGGACCCTGTATAATTTTGCTGATGTCCACAGTTTTCTCTCCCTTATTTGGCACTCTCCATGCCTTTTTAGCACACAGGTTTGTGTGTTGGTAAGTTTGTAAATAAATATTTAGCGTATGAACCAAACCAGCATATTGTCTACTTGCAGTCAGCATTTCCAGAGTAATGCTAACTCCATAGGCTCTCTTCCTTTCAGCCTGTTCTACACTAAACTCCATCCACTTAGATTCCCACATCAGTAATCACCCCTGCTAAACGAGCTTTGGCTAGCATAATCCAATCATTAGTTGGTAAGATTTCTTGGCAAGGGTATCCAAAGACCTTGTAGAAAAGGAGCTGTGGATTATACATAGAGCATGCAGACTTAAGTTCTTTAGAGGTTTTAAAAGAAATGGGTGCATGTGATTGAATTAGTGAACCAGGATTATTTGGGTCAGCTTGCTCAAAAATGGGATACATCCAAAAGCTTCCAGTGCCTTCCCCAGTCACCCTTGCTGCCCAGAGACCCTGTTGTAGCAGCAATACAGGTACTCCTATTTTAAATTTTGTGTTGGGTGTGGGTTGAGGCACGGGAGCAGAAGCAGTCATAGTCAGGTTAGGAAAATAATGAACCAGCTCCCTTTCCTCCTCCAATTTCTCTTCTGTGTCTTCTTTAAAACCCTCTGCCCTGGAGTGTGTCTATCTCAGCAGCCACCTCCTCCAGTCCCTGCTGGTTCTCAGGAGGTAAGTGCTCTGGTGGGGGAGGCAGAGGTGCTGTGGGCAGAGGCCTGTTCACATTTAATGGTATTTTTAAAGCCAGAAATTGTGTCAGAAGCTGACCATTTTACACTGTCATGAGATGGGTCAAGATAATCTTGTACTGATGGCCATACAGGGAAATTAGCTACAGGTATCTGCCTCAGCTCTATACCTAGCATGTAGCTGTTCACCAAGTTTTTTCAAGTTTCTAAATTCACTGTTCCTTCCTCAGAAAACCAGGGACAAGCTTCAGCAACACATTTAAAGGCTGTGATCACTGTGCCTTCTTTACAGGGCTGCCCTGTGGTTTAAGCATAGATCTAAGCATTGCAAGTAGAGGTCCCTCTCTCTGGACTCAGCATTTCCCATGTTTCACACTTGGCCGAAAATGTGCACTCCTCACCTTTTAACTGATGCGCATCTTCAGGAGCATCCTCCCATCTGAATCCAGTGAAGAAGTACCCCTGGATCTGGTCCCTGTTCGGGCGCCAACTACCTTGACCAACACGACCATTAATTCAGGAACTGGAGGGGAGACCGGGGATTAAGAAAAAACACAGACACACAGAGAGAAAGAGCTGGGGCCGGTGGGCTACCGGCCCTGGCGAGGCTGGACTGAGCCAGCGCCAGCTCAGCACGTTTATTGTGTAGGTTTTGTCATCAGAAGGCTATCTGTGAGAAGGCTTGAGCAGAGCAGGCAGTCTGAAGGATGCGGCAAAGCTTTTGAGACATCGAGCCTATCTTGTCATGCCCAGAATTCTCTACCCCCAGGAGCTGGCACCTGAATCCAAGGTTCGGACCTTAGAGTCGTGCCCCTTAGAACGGAGCCAGCCCTGGTCGGCGTTACCATAGAAACCGGGGCATCTGACCTGCACCTTTGCATAGTGAGGTCCCAGTGCAAACACAGCCATAATGGAATCAGAGACCAGGGTTCAAGTCACTGCTCTCCCCAGTCATGGCTCAGGGGAGCGGGCTCAGCTGGCTCTCAGTCTCATGGCTTCTGCTGTCTGAGGAGACCACAGATGGATGAGGCCAAGGCGAGTTGTTTGTTGTTGATGACACACTTTGGACACCAGGCAATCTCAAGCAAGACCTTGTCTCTGAACCTCACGACACATCTGACCTTCCAATTCTTGTCATGCTAAATGACGATTTGATGTATACATGTCTCGGTTCCCCAGTAGATGGTCCCTCCCTGGGGAACAAGGCGATCTTGTCACATCTGGTGGCACTGAGACTAGTCCTGCACATGGTGGCCCCTGTGGGCTAGGCGCTCCCCTGGTTCTTCTGGAACTTGTGATATGTGTGAGGACAATGGGGCTCCCTGGAGTCCAGGTGGGGACTAGAGCTCCACTTGGGAGCTCACAGAAGCCGCGCAGGCCTACAGTTCTGCCCTGGGACAACCTGCTCAAATCCTTTCCCATCAGATGACGAGGAGTCTCCATGGCCAGGGGAGTGGGAGAGTCCCCTGGTGTACCTGCCCGAGTGGTCTCCCCAGCCCTGCCCAGATCTTGCCTGGACACATTTCTGCAGGGTGCCAGCACCCCTCCCCAGGGCATTTGGCAAGGTGTGTGTGCTGGGGATGTGTTGGCTCCTGTCAGGGACTGGCAGAGCCCAGCCACGCTCTGGCACACCCCTAACAGCATGCCTGAGCCTCAGAGCAATGGGGTGCTCTGAGATTCTGAGGTTTTCTTTCTCCTAATCCTCTGGCAAAAGTCCAGGGATAGCCTGGAGCGGGCCCTGCTGCCAAGCAACTGGCTGCTTATGCCCTTACTGTGCCTATGGGCCCAGCATGTGGAGCATTGTGGTGGCCAGGAACAGGACCTGAGCTGTCACCCGACAGGGTCTGTGTCCCCACCTGCATCTTTCTAGTCTGTGACCTGGGCAGATGATATGACCAGTATGTTTTTAAGATGGTACACAACACTATGGTGTCTATTCCTTAGAGTCATGTGGACCCTAAGTCAACCTACCTATGGAATGTGTGGCACAGTGCCTAGCAGGCATTGAGTGTTCAGTAAATACAGTGGTGTCCCTGAGTGTCCCCCCCAAGTATTGCACAGAATATCTATAAGGGGGAAAGAGCTGCCAGCCAACCAGGCTGCACCAGGCCTGCCACCGTCTGAACTGCTGAGCGTGCCAGCCCCTCTTGCAAGAGGGTGGAGGTTTCTGGAAGGCTCCACACCAGGTTTCCAGGGGTGTGCTCTGCTCTTGGGACTCCTGTAGGCGCTGGGAGAAGAGAAGAGAAACTCTGAGGGCAGGCAGGGTATGTGTGAGGGTGTGGGGCAGTGGAAGGGCAGTGGAGGCGGAGGGAGGGAGCAACTCAGTCTTGCATCTCCGTCCAGCTAGTTATCATTTATGCTTCAAATGGGATTCCTGTGAAAAACCAAAAGGATCTAAAAGTGCTCGGGCAGCCAGGAGCTCTGGCTCCTTCTGCTGCGTCTTCTGACAGCTCCGTGGTGGGAGGGAACCTGCCTCCCAGCAGGGTTCAGGGGTTTTCTTTGAACCTGAGGGGAATGGGACATTTCTTCAACCACCAAGTGTTCCCACCTCCCGCCTCCAGGAGGGGTGAAAAGCTCAGAACCCTGTTCCAGGGGGAGGTGTGAAGACCAAGGCCACAGAAGATGCGGATCTGCGGAGGAGGATCCCCAGAGCAGAGCAGCGTGACCGAGCAATGGCCGAGCTGCACCCAAGGCCCCTACTCTAAGTGTGAAGTTCAGGAGTTTGGGCACAGGTTGGAGCTGTGTGACCTCCAATTGGCACGTGGAGCGTTTCTGTCCCAGGGCCCCCTTTGCCGCAACTTTGCACTGGGGACCTGCTTCCCGTCACTGTGGGCTGGTTTGTGTTTCTAGAGCTTCTTCCTACAAGTGGGATCAGGCAGTGGGCGCTTGTGACTTCCTGCACTCAGCCTAGCCGGTGGAGGTCATCGCGGCCCTGCCTCTGCCGTGCCTTCCTCTCCGTGTGTGTCGCGGTTTGTTTATCTGTTCACCTGGTGATGGGCATCTGGCTGTTTCCAGCCTGCAGCTGACGGACGTGCTGCTATGAACATCGGCCTGCTGGTCCCCTGAGGGGCAGCATCTGGATCGTGCGTGATGACAGCTGTGAGGCTGTAACTCAGGTAGCCCACCAGGTCCCACGAGCCCCCATCTTGCCCACGCTTGGCCTTGTCCATGTCCAGCCACTCTGATCACCTGCAGGACATCTTATTGTGAGTGAAGTTTGCATTTTCCTTTGATTGCTGCTCTTTAACGTCTTCTAAGGGGCTATTAGCCATTCTGTTCATCAAGTTATTTAAGATGGTTTGCTAGTTTTGGTGTGTGTCATGCTGGGATCATCTGGGGCCTCACGTGGGCTGAGCACGTGCCCTGCCACAGAGCCGCGCTGGCCCTGTCAGCCTCCAGGGGCAGTTTGATGTGCGAGACGGAACGGCAGGATTCCTCGTGGGCTCCCGGAGGACTCTTACCTGGCACGTGTTTCTTTCAATCTGTGACTTGCCTTTCACTTGAAGAGTTGAAGGTTTTAATAAATTTACCTTATGAATTTCATGACTTCTAACACCATTTTGTTCTTCTTTGTTTAGTGCTTTTTTTGTGTGTTGTCTCAGAAATCCGTGTCTGTGCCAGTGATCTGAGTTATTTCTACTTTTCTAGGTCCTCTGTATTTCGTAGAACTCTTACTTTTGATCGGTCAATTCTACAAAGCGATCTGAGCGTACGTGTTTGTGCAGAGCTCTGTTATGTCTGCTGTGAGTGCTTGATGGAATCCATCCCTGAAGGCCCGTGGGGCTGAGGTTACTTTTTTTTTTAGACTCCATAGACATCAGTCTAGAGCTACTCAGATTTTCCATTTCATTTTTTAGTGAACTTTGGGATCCGTGGGTGCAGGTCACGGGCCTCACCAGCTCTAGCTGTGTTTTGTAGAATGAAGTTCCTATGTCTGTTTGTGCAAGGATGTTGGTGGAATTGAAGACCACTGACTGACGTGCCTGCCCTGGTGGGCGGAAAAAGGCTTCCTGAGGACGGGGGCGTTCGCCTTCCCACAAACCTGAGCCTGGCCTGGAGGCGGCCAGGTTCCCTGCAGGACTCTGCCTGTCCGCTCAGGGTTTCCAGAGCCCCCGGCTGGGGTGGAGCCTGGCGGAGCGACAGGGCTGCTGGGGAATGAGAGCAGCAGGTGCCCGGTGTGTCCAGGGACACAGTGAGGGCAGGCCCAGGTGGGGGACACTGGAGAACAAGGGCTGCTGCTGCTGTCAAGGCGAAGCTGGCCCTGTGACACCCAGCCCGGCTCAGGCCAGCAGGTACTTCAGTTCCTGCCGGGAGGGCAGGGCCTAGCTGTTTCAGCCCAGGGACAACAGGGCCTGGTTCCCATTTCACACAACCTGAAGAGAAAGTGGGAGAGAGAAAGACATCTTGGGCAGGGCCAGCCGCCAGCATGGGCAGAGGGCAGCCTGCCCATGTGTGGTGACCATCAGCCTCTGAGGTTTGGACCCTCCAAGGCCATAGCAGGGCCAGCATGCCCTCATGCCAGTCCTGACCCAGGCCCCCTTGGTACCAAGCTGGCTGGCAAGGGGCCTCCCTAGGTAGAGGCTGCTGTTCCAGCTTCAGTGCGGGGGGCGGAGGGGAGGCAGAGGGCCTGGTGTCCTGCTGGCCACCACCCTGGGAGCCCTCTAGACGCCTGGGGCTCCTGGGCCTTGCCCACCCTCTCCAGTGCCTGGAGCTGCAGGCAGGCTGTGCTGTGGCATTCCAGGCGGGCGAGCCTAAGACATTTAATGTGTGAGTTCCCTCTCGGCATGGGTGTAATTAATTTTCCTGAAATAGGCAAGCAGGCCCAATAGTTCTGCCCGTCTGAGTCAGGCAGTGATTGCTGCCTGTTGTGGGCACGGCATGCCACCCACCACTCGGAATTCAGAATGCCCACTGTCCCTGGGCTCAGTTGGGGTGGCAACTGGGGCTTCCAGGCCACATGATACTCAGGAAGCACTGCCCTGCGCAGAGAACCCTGCCTGGAGGCTGGGGCCAGGGGCCATGAGCAGATCCTAGGTGTGGGTGGCCACCAAGGGCACAGGGACAGTCCCGAGGCTGGTGGGGGAGGAGATCCCAGGTATGCTTGCGGGGCAGCTAGTGCTACCCTTGTGAGTGGAGTCCAAAGCCAGACCCCAGAGGGGGGGCCCAGACCCCAGCAATGCCATCCCGTCAGGAGAAAAACCCAGGCCCGCTGTGACCCCTACAGTCAGGGCAGGTGGGCAGAGTGGGAGGGGCAAGGCAGATCCTGTGGGAGGCCCCTTTGTCCCATGCTGTGGGTCCCCTGTCACCTTCCCTGGGCCTCTACCCAGGAGCGGAGGTGGGAGAGAGGGTGGCCCCGTGCAGAGTCGCAGTGGCAGCCTGTCCCTGGCACGTTGGCAGAGGCGGCTCGGGGCCGCGGTTTCTCAGGAGTGTGGGTGCACCACGCAGTCGTCTCCCATCGGGGATCCCAGTCCCGGGGTTGCCAAGCCTCACCCACAGGAGCCCCATGCCAGCTTGTCCTGGGCCTCCCGCCCCCTCCCCAGCCCAGCAACTGCCCTCCCACTCCTCCCAAAGCCACGCCCTCAGAGGCCTCCCGAGAGTGGTCACCGTGGCCCTGTGCTGAGGCTGCTGTGCCTGGTCCCGCACTGTCCACCCTAGCTCTCACGGCATCCCCACAGTCGTACAGGTCAGGAAGCAGGCCCAGCAGCATCGTGACTGGGCCAACATCACCTTGGGCCCAGGGTGGCTGGCGGGGGTTGAGGCCAGGGCACAGTGTTAGCAGGGGCTGGACGCACCTGCCATCTCCACTGCAGGACCCACTCTCAGACCTGGGCAAGTGTGGGGACATTTCCTTGGCATGGAGCCAGGAGTGGTCTCGAGGTAGGGACTGGCTGGGCTGTGTCTTCTCACCTCCTGTGCTCTGGTGTCCTCTTCCCAGCCGGAGGTGAGGCCTCGCCTGTGGGTGTGACTGGTCTTCACAGAGTTTCATAGGGGGAAGCTGGTCACAGAGTTCAGCCGGGGTCCAGCTGACCTGGCAGCCACAATGGAGCCTGGGTGGAAGGGGTCCTCCATTCCTTGCCTGAGTTGGAGGTTCTGGGGCCCAGGGCTCTGGCTGACACCCCAGCCCCCTGTATTGTCTCCCCCAACCCCCTGCCAGCCCATTTTACAGAGGGCAGAGCCCAGGGATGAGGCCTATGGACGGCGAAGGGCTGGGTGTGGCCAGCCCTGCTGCCCACCTCCGTGCTGTGCAGGAGGCTGGAGGTCTGGCCCTGTCCACAGAGCCCCCCATGTTCCTGCTGCTTCTGCATGTGGAGCCCCCCATGCCCATGCACAGCGGGAGAGAACCAGGCCTCGGCCTCAGCATTAGAGTGCTGCTCGTACTTTCTAAGGAGTGAGTTAGGGTCTGCACTGTGTCCCCAGAACAAGATGTGCAGTTCCTAGCCCTGAAACATGACTCATCTGGAACTGGGGCCATTGCAGGCGTAATGAGGTGAGTTAAGATGGGGCCACACTGGCCCAGCAGGGTGGATCCCCAAGTCCAATATGACTGGTGTCCTTATGGGAAGATGCATGTGCAAACCAGAGGCCATGGGATGGTGGAGGCAGGGACTCAGGGCCAGGCCACCACAAGCCAGGGATCCAGGGGTCACTGGAAGCTGGAAAGGAAGAACACAACTGAGAAGGCTATCTCCTGGGGCCCAGCGGGAGCACACTGCCCACACCGAGGGCCAGACCTCTGCCCAGCTGGGAGAATGGATTCCTGGATGCCTCGGATGATGGCGATTTGAGACACCAGCCCAGGAAACTCCCTCAGAGGCCCAAACACGCAGGCTCCCACGTATGAAGGACCAAGGACCCAACACTGGGCCTTGGGGTCTGCTGGTGAAGGACACGTGACTGCAGCCCCCTTTCTGGTTTCTGAGGCTTCGGGATGTCCTCTGCTCTCCTGGCCACTCCCTGCTCCAGGGTTCCTGCTTGTCAAGAGGAATGACCGTCCAATCCAGGGCTGTCATATTTCTGCTCTGACACAGGCTCTGCTTCGGAAGAGGCCTCTTTAAGCAGCACACCTTTCTCAGCGGGTGGATGGCCACAGGGCTCTCTATGGGCCTCCAGGTCACAGACACAGATCAGCCACTGTTCGACCCCTTCCTTGCCCATCTGCTTTCTCCTCTTGGGTGGACGCCACAGTCTTGGAAGTGACCACCTCCCATCACTCAGCAGACAGAGGCCCTAGGGCAGCAGGAAGTGTCACTGAGTGCTTCCCAGGGTGGGGGCGGGGCTGGGCCGTCCCAGCCATCGCAGGCTGACCCACGTGGAGGCCAGGCAGTCTGTTCCTGCTTCACCCCTACAGTGGTCTCCATCCTGCTCCTGCAGTTGGGTAAACAGAACTGGCCACCTGGGAAGCCCCAGTTCATTCCTGGAAATGGCTCCTTCCTGAGAAGGAGTCTCCAAGGCTTGCTGAGACCTCTGGGCCCTTTGGAGCTGCAGGGGAGAAGAGGCAGCCTGATTCCGAGGCCAGGGGCTCGGGTAAGCAGGGCTCCTCCTGCCAGTGCAGGGACAGGGGCAAAGCCTAGCAGCAGGACAGTTCCACTGGAGGACAAGTCCCAGAGAGGGGGCCACGGAGGCAGCCCAGGAGGGCGGTGTGTGGTAGGAGCCTGCACAGGAAGTGCCTCACTCAGTCGCCTGAGGAGCCTGGCAGGGGCAGGGTGTGGGCAGCTCCATTCAGGGCCAGCGGGTCCCCAGCAGCTGGGTATGGGGCTGTGGCAGGGGGCACAGAGGTATACAGCTCATGCGTGGCCCTCTGTGCACTGATCCTGAGCCGCAGAACCTGTCCTCCAGCCTCCTGAGCTCCAAGCCCCCATCCTCCAGGATCCTGAGCCGCGGAGCCCCCTCCCCACAGCTCCGTGCCCTCTCCCGGGGCAGCTGGTCTGGAGGGAGCCTCTCCGCTGCGGCCCCTCCCTCCTCCATTCCTGCCTGGGGCGGTGCCGTCAGTGGTGGCCCCCGAGGCCACTCTAGATGCCCCCAGCACAGCCATTCCCTTGTCTCCCCCTCTCTGGGGTCAGTGGTTCCCTCCTGACCTTGTGTTGAGAAAGGTCAGCTTCACGGAACCTCCTGCGCCCCAGGTCACCAGGCTGCTGGGCCTCCTGCACAAGCCTGTCCCAGCTGCTGGGCCCAGAGAGAGGTCTGCCCTGGGCAGAGGACAGGCAGCCTCCATCCCGGGGTGGGACATGAAGTCCCTGGGCAGAGGACAGGCAGCCTCCATCCCGGGGTGGGACATGGAGTCCCTGGGCAGAGGACAGGCAGCCTCCATCCCGGGGTGGGACATGGAGTCCCTGGGCAGAGGACAGGCAGCCTCCATCCCGGGGTGGGACATGGAGTCCCTGGGCAGAGGACAGGCAGCCTCCATCCCGGGGTGGGACATGGAGTCCCTGGGCAGAGGACAGGCAGCCTCCATCCCGGGGTGGGACATGGAGTCCCTGGGCAGAGGACAGGCAGCCTCCATCCCGGGGTGGGACATGGAGTCCCTGGGCAGAGGACAGGCAGCCTCCATCCCGGGGTGGGACATGGAGTCCCTGGGCAGAGGACAGGCAGCCTCCATCCCGGGGTGGGACATGGAGTCCCTGGGCAGAGGACAGGCAGCCTCCATCCCGGGGTGGGACATGGAGTCCCTGGGCAGAGGACAGGCAGCCTCCATCCCGGGGTGGGACATGGAGTCCCTGGGCAGAGGACAGGCAGCCTCCATCCCGGGGTGGGACATGGAGTCCCTGGGCAGAGGACAGGCAGCCTCCATCCCGGGGTGGGACATGGAGTCCCTGGGCAGAGGACAGGCAGCCTCCATTCTGGGGTGGGACATGGAGTCCCTGGGAGGAAAACAGCTTTCTCCAAGCTGGTGGGGACCGTCCAGGCACCCAGGATGAAGAGGTGGCAGATGGGCCAACAGGGTCCCTGGCCCACGTTGACCAGCACCCTGGGCACACGTGGACCCTGCTGAGGGCCCCGGGGTGGCGGGGTGGCCAGGGTTGTCCTCAGCACAGTGCCCTGCTTCCAGGCCCTCGCCCTGCACTATCAGCCAGTGGGCCCCGCTCTGTAGAGAGGCTGCCCTGGTCCCGGGGAGGCCGCTCATCTGCGGTTCTCATGTGGACGTGGCCGTGGGGGAGGGGCCTGGGCTGCGAGAAGCACCCTGTTGTAATCGGGCTCTGGCCGACTGGGCCTGCAGACGCGGGTGGTGCTTGGTTGCACCCAAACCTGGAGCCCCAGTCTGCAGAGCAGCTCCACTCGAGAGCCCGCCAGCAGCTGCAGGGCTGCCTCACGGCCAGAGGGGCCTTGCCCAGCTGGCTGGGCCTGGGTTCCTGCCATGCAGGTGACAACCCTCCACTGAGGTCTGCAGTCCTGGCCAGCTGCGGGGCGCAAACGAGGGACTGAACCCAGTGTAGCCTGTGGAACGCAGAAGAGAGAGCAGTGCACCCCCAGTTCTCTGGGGCTCCCCCCGGACTGTCCTGGCCCCTGGAGCCTGGACAGCCACTGGACTGGAAGGGCGTCACCCAGAGCAGCCCTGGGCGCGGCCACCAGCCGTGTGAACCTGGGTGTGCAGCATGGAGTGAAATCTGCCTGCAGCTCCAACTCAGGCAGTATGCCAGGCTAGAGAAGCCCATCATTCTGTGCCTGTGTCGCAGAGGAAGCTGAGTCTCAGGCGTGGGGAGACTCAGAGCAGCCCGCCAGCCTCACAGAGGAGCTGGGGTGGACCCAGGCCAGTGCCTGAGAGCCCAGGGACAGTGTGGCTTACCAACCTGAAGTGGGCCAGCTTCTGGCAGAAGGGGGAGGGGGAGGGCTTCTCAAGGTAGTTGGCATGAACTCAGGGAGAGATGACCACAGGTGGAGAGGTGACCACAGGGGAGAGAAGGCCTGGGGGTAGGTGACCACAGGGGGTAGGTGACCATAGGAGGGGTGATCACAAGGGGAGGGTGATCACAGGGGAAGTGACCGTGGGAGGAGTTCACTAGAGGACGAGGTGACCACACAGGGCTAATGACTTTGGGGCAAGAAGGCGACCACTGGGGGAGATGGTCCCAAGGGGAGGTGACCACAAGGAGGTGATGCCTTCCTTGCTCAGTGGGGGTGACCAATCTGTGTCCTGGCCTGCAGGGAAGGCCCTGTGTGCTGTGCTCCGGGACAGATGCCACAGCTGTGCTTGGTGGCATGAGGGAGGGTGGAAGCCCGTGGCTCAGGGCCTGGGCATCACATCTGTGCGTGTCCGGGTCCTCCTGTCTAGACCATGCCGTGCATCCTGGGGGAGATGTGCCAGGGACCTGTGTGCCCGAGAGGTGGGGCATCCCTGTCCCAGAATCCACAGGGTGGACCTTCTCCTACGCACCCGAGTGGAGCGCTGAGTGCCTGGCAGGGGAGACTGGGGCTCAGGGCCAGCTGGATCCCCCGGTGTTCCCCGCCCACAGCCCGGCTCCGTGAGGGCCCCGGAGGAGCTGATGGCCTGTCCAAGCTCTGGGTGACAGTGAGACGGCATGGCAGAGGCTGCGCCCCACTCAGCTCAGGACTGGAGGCATTTGCTGTCCTCTGTGTGATTTCTGGCTTCCTGGCTTGTCCAAGCATAGCTGGGACACTGTGTCCACCCTTTAAAGACCATGGAAGTCACATCTCCCAAGGTTTCCCTCCCGGGGCCCTGAGCCAGGGAGGGGTGGCTGGGAGGGGAGGCACCTGGCCACCTGGCAATGCCAGGGAGTGACTCACCCAGGCCCTTCCCTGCCCCACAGCTCTGCCTGGGCAGGGTACGAAATCAGCACTTGTGACCTTGGGCTGGGGACACCAAAGAGCCTGTGAGGCAAAGCCCACACTAGGTGTCCTATCCAGTCCAACGGAGGCCCAGAGAGGCTTTCTGGAGTCATGACAAGTTCCTGGTTGGCTCAGGGCTGAGGGGAAGGCCCTCTAGCCTCCTGGGGCTCCCAGCTGGGCCTTCCCAGCCCTGGGAGTAAACAGCCCCTGAAGCAGCTTCTTGCACAATGCGGCCAGTCTTTACCAGCTGCCCCAGGGTCTCCTTGACTGGAGACGGGAGCGGGGCCCTGGGGACATGTGCAGCGGTGAGTCTCCAGGTGATCTCCCGGGCCTAGCTCCTCCTGTGGTGTCTTCCAGACAAGCGGACGTGGCCTCGAGGGAGGGGTGGGCTTCCTTGCCTCTGGACTTCTTCCTTAGTTATCACATTACTCGACTCCAAATCAAAGTCTGAGGCCTGCAAAGTTTACTTTGGGAACAGTGGCCCAGCAAGTTTGGGGCAGGTCACCATGGTCATCTGAAGCAGGTTGTCCAGGGCTAGTCTCGGCAGGGGGTAGAACCTTGAGGCCATCGTTGGGAGTCCTGGATCCAGCCATCCTGAAGTTGCTTTCTTGGTGATGCCTATAAGCCAGTAATTCCCTTTTTACTTCAGTTAATTGGAATTGGTATTCCAAATCTCCATATCACAGAAGGCAAAGCAGGGAATCAGAACTTTGTGAGAATTTAAATGAAAATGCCCTGCCACCTGCTCCATTGTTATTTTAATTATCTAAACTCACATCCCTCCCCGAGTCACTGGGATTACAGCTGTCCACCCCTGTGCCCCGCGTTGGGTAGAACCCAATCCTGTGGTTGCTGGCTTCCATGTGGCCCAGTCCGAGGGGAGCAGAACCAGTGGGCTCGCCTGACTACAGAGGCAAGAGGCCCAAGATTGGGCACCTGGAGCCCCAGGAAAGCCAATGGGGTGGTTCTGGCCAAGTCCATGTCCAGTTCCACAGGCGTCCCAGCCCTGAGAGCCTCAGCAGAGGGGCGAGCCCCCTCTGGCCTCCGCCCTTCGTCTCAGTCCCCAGCGGGCTTGCCGAGACCCCGAGTTCACCACATCTGGAAACCCCGTCAGGGAACCACTCGGAACAATGGGGAAGCACGTGTCTGGCCACCTCCTGGCTCAGGCAAGCTGACAACCACAGTGCACCCCGGGCCCCTGGCATCAAGGAGTCGGCACACCTCTGTGGTGTGACAGCTGAGACGAGGTCGCGAATGACACTGGGGTCCCCAGGCTCTCTCCCAGGTCACTCGCCCCGGGGGGACCTGGCGCCTGGTAAGGACACCCAGCAGCCCCATGCAGACGCCCACAGGTGGGAACCGAGGCCCACTGGTGGCCTCCAGGAACACAGGCTTCCTGCCAGCAGCAGGTGACCCAGCTGTCTTGGAAATGGATTCCACGGCCAGTCACACCTGCAGGTGGCACAGCCCTGTGACGCGTCAGCTGTGACCTCTTGAGAGACCCTAGCTAGGACCACCCAGCCAGTCTGCCCCAACGCCCAGTCATGGAGACCGCCCAGGGCTGGGGTAAGCTGCTAGGGTGATAGACCACACGCGCTCTGCCGCTCGGCATTCCTGAACACCCTTCGGAATGACCAGTTCTAGAAGCACCCGCCCTCCCCCTCCTCCCAAGGAGGAGGGATGATAATGTCAGCTAGACATGCCACACATCCTCTTCTGCATTCCCAACCTCCCTTGCAGTTAACTTGAAATTCCATAACCAGCCATCGTGTGTGAGCTCTGAACACGAGTAATCTGGGAGTCTTCCTTCCCAAATAGTCCCAGGCTTTGTGCTCCACACTCCTCCCCCTGCCGTGGGCCTCATCTGGTGGGGCAGCTCAAGGTGGAAGGGACGGGGATCCCGGTGGACAGGACCAGGCCGATCTGCATAGCGTTTTGTAATAGAGAGGTTGGTTGTGCTGGTATTGAGCCACAAGGTCTAGGAAACGTGTTTGTTACTGCATCATGGCTCAACCTATCCTGACTAATCCATGGCAGAGGTGGTAGTCAGCTTTTCATTGCGGTAGCCAAAATACCCGACATAACCAACTCAAAGGAGGAAAGGTCTATGAGATGCACAATTTTAGAGGTTTTAGTCCACGGCGGGCTGCCTTCCAGGTAGAAACATCTCAGCAGGAGGATGTGGTGAAGGAAAGTGAATGGCGGGACCTGAGGACAAGAGCCAATCCCCAAGGCCACCCCAGAGACCCATCCTGCTAGGTCCCACCTCCTACACCTTCTACCATCTTCCAAGAGTCCATTCAAGTCAGTAATCCACCAAATGGATTAATTCACCTTTGAGGCCAGAGCCCTCATGATCAGATCGTGTCCTAAAATCCCACTTCTGCGCACATGAGGTGGGGGGCACACTCCAGTTCCAGGCCAGAGGAGCAGGTAACAACAGCTATCACAGCTCCCTGACCTGAAGCTCCCGTGCGCAGTTCCAGGGTGGGGCTCCCCCACACAGACCGGAAGCGTTCTCTGAGGAGCCCTCTCACGGCTCTGTTGGGAAGTTGGCCCGAGCCCCGAGCTGCCCATCCCTGCACCCGGAGACCCTGGGCGAGTGGCGTGACCTTTGGTGCCCAGAGTCAAGGGGTTTCGCCTGCAGCCATGGGTCACGCTGGCCCCTTGGGAGGTCACTTCATACGCTCTCCCTGTTTGCTGCGGAGGGACACCAGGGCCCAGAGTGGTTAGCGCAGATGTTGGATTTGGACTCTGCCCAGTCGCCCCTCAGGAAGGGCGAGGCATGGGAGGGGAAGGAGGCCTAGCCAGGTGGGGTCTGACTCTGCAGCTAGAAGGCTGCCTGAGACGGCCTTCGACCTGCATTCTCCGCCATGCTCCCAAGAAGTGCTCCTGGGTTCTGCCTGGAGAGCCACCAAGCGTCCAGGGCTCTGCCTGGGCTGAGGTCTTCTGGCCTCCTGTACCCGAGTCCTGTCCTGCGGCTGAGACAGACGGTGCTGGACCCTCACCCTCTGCCTTCCCTTGGGCTTGGTCAACAGAGGCACTGGCAGAGGAGCCCAGGATGGGGAAACTGGTAGTACCGTGGTCAGTTCCACAGGCCACTATGGCCAGTCTGTGGCCCAGGCAATCCAACACTAGTTGAGGTGACGCTGGGAAGGTAATCTGTAGGTGCTGCTGACACCTGCGGTCAGTCGGCTTTAAGGAAACCTGCGTCCTGTTGTCTGGGAGGCCTCGCTCAGTCGGTCAAAGCCCTAAGAGGCTTCCCTGAGGAAGAGGGAGTCCTCCCTACCCCTGTCCGCAGCCAGCCTCCAGGGCCGAGAGGGCCATTTCCACATGCTCGGCTGGCCTTCTGGGCCTGCGGCTCTGCACCCCCAGAGCTGCCCGGCCATGGGTTGAAGCACAGCCAGGCCTGGATGGTGGCATCTCTACAGAGCAGGGAGACTTCTTGTTTGGTGCCCTAAACGGTATAGTTTAACAGCGATTTACATGGCGCTGACGTTGCACCAGGTAGGATGCGGCACCTAGGGATGCTAGAGCAGAGCCAGGGAAGGTCTTGTGCCGGTGTGCCCTTGATGGAGGCCACCCAGCGCTGGCCGGTTGTGAGCTGTGGGATGGGGATGAGGAGGCCCGAGTCCCTCGAGACCTGGCTGCTGCAGCGTGTTCACGTGGGTTCCCAGGCGCCAGGGCTCCCTGGTCCTTTCACAGGGGGCTGCAGGTCCTGTCCAGGGCCTCCCTATCGCGGGGCTAGGAGGCTCCAGGTTTGGCACTGGTACCTGCCTCCTGTGCTGACCAGGCCAGCCCCTCCCGAGCCTGTCATGACACTTCGTTGTGACCCAGTTTGGGCTGAGTGACTTCTTCCTGCCAGGCCCCTGCCTGACGCAGTCCCCTCCCTCAACAGCCAACTTCCATGCCATGGGGGAAAGTGGCAGCAACCTCCGACCTCCTCAGGTTCACCCCAACATCGTCTGAGGACTCCTAGCAGAGGCCCAGCAGGGAGCGGCACTGCCCACGTGGCTCTTACTGCCCATGGTCGGCCTCCATGGACGACTGTGCACACAGGGAGGGTGTTAGGAAATCAGGTGA
This sequence comes from Sciurus vulgaris, assembly GCF_902686455.1. Classification (NCBI taxonomy): domain Eukaryota; kingdom Metazoa; phylum Chordata; class Mammalia; order Rodentia; family Sciuridae; genus Sciurus; species Sciurus vulgaris. Next base: position 2,515,561 of record NC_136470.1, read on the forward strand.
CCGCCCCAAGCTCCCGGCGGCAGGAACAGGAACGGGAGCAGCCCCTCCCTGTGTCCTGGCTCCACTCTGAGGAGGCAGAGGCTGGCCCTGGGAGAGCCCGAGGGGATTTCCTCATCCATCCTGGCACGTGTGTCTGCTCCAGGAAGTCCCAGCCTCTGCCCGCAGGGGTTCCCCTTCCAGGGACTCTGCAGTCCTGACCTCACCAGCTGCCACATACCTGGCTGGTCGCCATGGAAACCGCCTTGGGAGGAGGGACTGCATCCGCTGGAAACCAGGGACTCAGCTCCTTTGCTTCCCTGGGTCCCTGGACTTGGGAGAGGAGTGTGGGGAAGGGGCGCACCTGGCTTGTTGAGAAGTTTGATTTGGGTCATCGTGAACTTTGAGTTCGCTTTTATGTTTCAAGGTGTTGCACTGTGGGGACCCCCAGGAGGAACCCCCGGTGCGGTGCGAGAGTGCCTGAGTCAGGCTGGCTCCCCGTTCTAGCTCACAGCTCAAGTTCAAACACAGCCCCGGGGACCGGAGTCACCGCCAAGAACCAACACCAAATAACGTGTTTACTGCAAGACCCCTGCCACACGGGAAGCAAGCAGAGACCAGACGCCCCGATCCCCTCCGACCTGAACCGCTGCAAACACAGCTCGCTGAGCTTTGCTGGAGCCAGGCCCTCCTGGATGGCTCATGGGTCTCTCCTCTGCTTCAACAGCACCCCTGCCTTTCATCCTGTTTCCTGATACGTTACTTTCATGGCTTTATTTCGCAGCCGGCCCGTCCCTCCAACGGGAACCCTTCTCCTGGCCCACCCAGGTCGTGAGTGCGATCACACTACAATATACTTCTCGATTGGTGATATTTTAGCAGCCCCGTAAGCTTTGCACCAGGACAAGCGCCTGGTCCTTCCTGCTCTCCGGGACGAGTGGGAGCAGCCGGGAGGACAGGAGAGGCTCTGGGGCCAGCAGCCTGGACCTGGCCGCGCTGAGCGTCCCTGGGGGTCCTGCACTCCTTGGAGCTTCCCAGTCCTCACCTGGGCTCTGGGCAAGAAGGAGGTGCGTCAGGAGACGTCCAGCAGAGCTGGCAGCCTTCACTGCCATTGGAACAGAATCCAGAGGCTGGACGCGGGGGCAGGTGTGGTGGGGTTCAGCCTCCACCAGGACCCCGGCTGGCACTTGGCAGCCTGGACAGAAGCAAAACAGAAGCACCAGGAGCCTGACCCACCGGCCAGGACAGTGCAGCACCAGGGCACAGCAGCCCTGGGTGCTGGGGGTCTCCTCGTCCCACCCATGCCCGCCCAGGAAAGCCACCACCCAGAGCAGAGGCTGCCCTACACCCAGACCCTCCAGGTTCAGAAAGCCCATCTCCCAGCCTCTGTCCTCATGTGGTGGCCTGTGCTCAGAGTGCCCCAAGGACACCCTTCTGTCCTGTGGGGGTGGCCCTCTGCAGGAATCCCCTGCCTGCCAGCGACACCCGGCCAGGAAAGCCCCTGGCAGGCTCTGCGAGAACTAGGCGCCTGGCCAGGAAAGCCGTGTGCAGGCAGACGCACAGGAGAGCACACACTCCTCACACACACACACACACACACACCACAGACACGCAATCCACACCCACAGACACGCACTCCACAGACACGGAGTCCATAGACACGCACTCCACAGACACGGACTCTACAGACACACACTGCATAGACACGCACACACCATGAACACACACTCCACTGTACACACTGCAAGGACACTGTGGGTACACAATGCACACACATACTCCACAGACACGCAGTTCAGACACACACTCCACAGACACACACAGAGACACACACTCTTGGATGAACACCTCGTGGGCACAGGGACACATGGCACACACATCCACGGACACGCAGCCTAGTGTTGGTGTGTGTGGTTGTCATCATTGCCGAGGGCTGCTGAGGGTCAGGAGTCCCTGCCTCCTGCCTGTTTACGCTGGAGGAGGAAGGGCAGCCTGGATCACCCACTTCCTCCATGCTCCCTCTTGAGGATACTGAGACACAGGCTCAGGCTCTGCCAGCTCACCCTCTGCCCCCTCCGGGGGTTCTGTGTCCACACTTCCCTTTCCCCAAGGCAGGTGGGTGGCACCTCCTTTCTTCCGTCTCTCTCTCTCTTTTTGGTATTAGGGGTTGAACCCAGGGGCACTTAACCACTGAGCCACATCCCCAGAACTCTTATCTTTTAAGACAGGGTTTTGCTAAATTGCATAGTCTCTCTAAATTACTGAGGCTGGCTCTGAACTTTCGATCCTCCTGCCTCAGCCTCCTGAGCTGCTGGCACTCCAGGCATGTACCCGACCAGTGCTCATGACCAGTGGCTCCTCCTTTCTAAGCCTCACTCTTCCCCTGTGTCTCTGGCCCCTGTCACTCAATCCCTCCCTTCTGCAGCCTCTCTGACGGGCTGGATCACGTGGCAGGACATGATGGCTTCTGCTGGGTGGCCTTCCCTCCACATGGATCTGTCTCCACCCCAAATGGAGGCCGAGGTGACAGTTGGGTTAGCCGTAGTGAAACCCTCCAGGGTTTTGCCCTGTGGTCAGTCATCGATGGATAATGCACGGACACCAAACCCTCAGCTGGTGGAATCTGCACCAGACCGGAACGGTCAGAGGCACTTAGTGTAGACAGTGCCAAATCCTCCCACAGCGCTTCCCAGAGAGACAGGGCTGCAGGAGTCAGACCGGGGGCTTCACTCTGGTGCCCACCAAGGAATGAGGTGGCAGTGATTTGGGGGCCACCGGCGAGTGGCTGGTCAGCGAGCTTCCTCAGCTGCTCCTGCCCTGCACTCTTGGCATGCCCTCTCTGAGCTCCCTCCCAGTGTCCCAGGAGTCTTCCCCATCAGGGAAGGAGATGCTCCCAGAGACCCTGCCCACTGGCCTTTCCGTCTGGGTCAGAGCTGAGACCTGGCCTTCTCCAGGCTTGCCCAGGGATGGGGAATCACCATGGCTGGCTTTAGTTGTAAGTCAGTGACAGGTGCACCACAGATACAGCCTCCCCAACACCTGGACAGAGCTGGGAAGCAGCTGGCCAGGAAGAAGAGGTGTGGCCAGGGTGGGCCCCCGTCCCCGCCTCCTGCCTAGTGTCCCCTGGAGAGCTCCTGTTAGTGCCTTTGCTCTGATCCTTACACCAGCCCGCAGCATTTTGTCCCAGAGGTCAGGATCCTACTCTTGCCCAAGCCGTGACAGGTCACGCAGACACACTGGAATGGTGCTACGCAGCAGAGGAACCTGAGGCTCTGCAGGGGGCACTGCTGCCCGCCATTCCCTCAGCCCCCTGGGAGGGCCAGGGTCTGTATGGGAGAGGGCCCGTGGTGGCCAAAGGCAAGGCCCTGACATCGCCTTTCCCCAGGAAAATCGTCGCCTGTGACAATCTGTGGAACAGATCTTCAGACTCAAGTCTGAGCCCTCTTCCCAGGCTCACGCAGGCATGGTCAAGGAGTTTTCTGGACGCAAGAGCCCCTTCCAACAGGTACCCTGACTCCTGCCCCGCCGACTGAAACCACCGCCCCCCTCCACCTCACCCTGTGTCCCCCTGCTGGGCCGACGGTGCCCGAGGGCAGACGTGACCACAGTCCAGCAAGGGCCCTAGGAAAGCTGCTCGGGTGGCCACTGTGCCAGCCTGGAGAGGACTTCCAGGTAGGGCCTCCTCTCCTGCTCCAGCCCCGCCGCTCTCTGCCCTTCCGCCATGTGAGACCCCACAGGAAGACCCTCATCAGACACCAGCTTCTAGATCTTGGGCTTCCACCTCCAGAACTTCAGAATCACATTTCTATTCTTCATCAATACCCAGCCCTGGGTGGGCGGTCCCAGCAGCACAAAGACACGCCCCTCGCCCCACTCAGACCAAGTCTCTGGGCTTGGTGAGAGGACCCAAGGCTGCCACGGTGCTCCTCCCTCCTCCTCCCCCTTCCCTCTCCCTCCTCCCTCCTCCTCCCCTATTCCCTCTTCCTCCCTCCTCCCTCCTCCTCTCCTATTCCCTCTTCCCTCTCCCTCCTCCCTCCTCCCTCCTCCTCCCCTATTCCCTCTCCCTCCTCCTCCCCTATTCTCTCTTCCTCCCTCTCCCTCCCCCTTCCCTCTCCCTCTACCCTCCTCCTCCCCCTTCTCTCTCCCTCCTCCCTCCTCCTCCCCTCTCTCACCTCCCTGCCTCCTCCCTCCTCCCTCCTCCTCCCCTATTCCCTCTTCCTCCCTCCTCCCTCCTCCTCCCCTATTCCCTCTTCCTCCCTCCTCCCTCCTCCTCCTCCTCCCCTATTCCCTCTCCCTCCTCCCTGCTCCCTCCTCCCTCCTCTGTGGACCTTTTCTTACAGCTTTCAATGCTGTGCCACTGTCACCACTGGCTTCAGGGATTAATCTTTGTTGGCTGCCTGGGGACGGTGCCCCTCCCACCCTGTGTGAGTGACTGTCACCTGTCCTTCAAGGGAGCGGCTGGCTTTAGCTCAGCACCCCCACATTTGGGCGGGGCTTTCTGAAAAGGCCAAGTGCTTGGGCCTCCAGCCTCCAAGGGCGGAGCCTTGGTGTTCGCTGGGTCCAGCTCAGCCTTGCCGGCCTCGCTGCTGGCCTTGCTTCTGGGCCTTTCTCTGGATGCTCATGGAGCCCTGGGTCACCAGTGAGGCCTGCCCGAGGGGCATGTCTGGAGGGGAGGGAGGCGGGACCGCGCACCCTTGCCTCCGTGAATCTGTGTGGCGCCGTCACCCCGGGCCCTCTCCACAGAGCCCCCTCCCCACGCCTGGCACAGTGCCCCAGCAGACTGCTGGGGTTACAGGCCTTTGGGGACAAAGAGTCGGGCTGCCTGGTGTGGGTTTAGTGGTATGTCTACAACCCCAGCTCACAGCCACTTCTGGGGCACCTACTGTGGCCATCTGATCACAGAAGGTTTCTGGAAGGTTCCTCCACCCACGCTCCCCTCACTGGCGATGTCACTTGCCTGTAGGGTCAGAGCACCTGTTCGGTCACCAGCGGTCGGTGGCTGCTGATCCTGGGTGTACAGGAGAGACGGGGCCTGGGGCAGAGCTGGAACCGCCCACACTCAGGACGCTCTCCTGCCGGGAGCGAGAAGCAGGTCTTGGTCGACCGAGTGGCCAAAACAGATCGGCTGCCTTAGCTCTCTCTTCTCAAAGGCGTCTCCTCCAGATAGTCCCTTCTGGGCCTGCACTTAGGTCGAGGTTCTGGGTTCTTCCTAAAGTGGGCCCCAACATGCATGAGCTTCAGACCCACAGAATCTGGACGCCCTGCTGTTCCAGCCCTGCCTTGTAGAAACGGAGAACCAGGGAAGCTTCTGGAAGGAGGGAAAGAGAATGGGAGGGGTGGGGAGTCCTAGGAAGCACCCAGGTGCACGGTGGGTGGCAGCCCCCCAGGTGTGCATTCTGGAGGGAGACAGGCCAGGTGCCGTGTGGGCGGACACCCAGCCTCCCTTCTTTATGTCCCTTTCTCCTCCTGGTGAGCCCTGGGCCCAGATGGAAGTCCCACCGAGTGGGCTCATGACTGCAGAAAAGCCCCCTAACTCTGCCCACTCTGGCCAACAGAGGAGGGGCTCCCCAGAGTGCCAGACACGCCCTCACCCTCACCTGCCTCACCCTGGCACAGGCCCCCCCAACATGGGGAATTACCGTGGGTCCAAGCCCTGCCGCCTCCCAGCTCCCAGGCCGAGACTCCCTGGGGCGCCTGAGACTGAGGCTGGGGCTGTGCAGGCAGAGGCGCCTCTCCCAGGAGAGGCCTGCCGCGGAGCTTCTCTCGGAGCCAGGAGACCGGCAGCCCTGCACAAAGGCCTCAAGCAGGTCCCACACTCCTGTACCCCAGGGCACAGGAGGCCCCAGCACTGCCTACGGGGGACTGGGGATGACTGCAGCTTCCGCCATGGCACCACCCCTCCATGCATGTGCGCTGCTCAGGTGTGCAGGACGCCCCTGAGGTGGGAGACAGCTCTTTCCCGTGTCCTGCCACCTCCCTTGGCACGAGCCGGGCTCCCTAGCACACTGCTCCTCCTCTGCCCTTGTGGCTTGGGGGAGCACTGTGTTCTCAGGGTGCTCCCTGAGCAGCCCCGGAAGCCTGGGATGCTCCCCACCCGGAGAGCTGAGGGGCCTGGGCCAGCTGCTAGGGAGGCATCCAGGGCCACCAGCCTCTGCAAGGGAGGGAGGGTGTGGGGGTCACTGACCCTGGATGAAGAGTGGTCCTCTGGCCCTCACAGGGGACCCTCCCAGAGGATGACCCGCTGCCCCCTTTACTTCGTGGACCTGCCCAGAGCATCATTGTATTGGCCCCGTTCTTGGTTATGCTGAACGTAACCCTGGCGGCCCACGGCCCCACTCCAAGCCCATGCCCGGGAGAAAGCAGAGCGCTCGGTGCAGGAGGCAGATGCTGGCCTCCGTGGTGCTGGTGTGACAACCCAAGCTAGACACTCCCAGATGCCCCCAGGGTGGCACAGCCACAGGGCAACAAGGACGAATGGACCCCAAACACTCGCCATGGCCCGGGTGCCTGGTGCCAGCATAGGCCACAGGAACGGCGATGGAGCGCCAAGGGACCTGGCGAGCGAAATCAGACACTGCAGGAGCAGCGAGCGCAGGGCCGGGTGGCCCCCGACCAGAAGGGAGGTTGGGGCTGCTGATACGTGACACGTGCACCTGCCTGCCAGATGGAGCCACACCCCCAAAGCTGTGTGGGCGAGGTCCTTGGAGGAGCCATGGATTTAGGGTCCGAGTGTCCCGGGGATTCTGTGGTCCACCCCTGGACGTGCCCATCTCAGGGGCCTCAGCTCAGTCTCACAGGATGTCTCCACTTAGGATGGGAGATGGAGGTGGGGTGACCAGGGCCCACTCTATCAGCTGGCCTGGGGTGCGGGTGGGCTGCAAGGAGGGGCTCACCACAGCGGGGCTGGGGTGCTCCTCCAGGGACACGTGGAACAAGAGGCCCAGGCCCTGGAGCGCCTGCCTGTCCCAGGTCCCGGGTGGCCTCGCTTCCCGGGTGGGGAGGCTGCTCCCTCAGGGAAGACCAGCTCCCCGCACAGCCTTCTGGCCGCCCGCGCCTCCTCCTGCCCCCGTTCCTGCCGCCCTGGGAGCCACCGGCTCCTGCCCCTCCACTTCCACAGTCCTTTCCAAGCACCAGTGGTGCCTGGCTGCTGGGAAGTCCGCAGCTCTGTCCCTCTCCGGTGGGCAGAGGCTCCAGGTTCCCTGGTGTCTTAGTGCAGAGCAGGAGGCTCAGTTTTGTGACTTCTGGACATCAAAGAGTGCTGACATCCTGTCCCCTGCAGGTGGATGAGGCCGAAGCCTCCAGCCAGCCCCTGGTCTTTGATGTGCCCCTGGTCAGCCCTGTGCCCCTGGTCAATCATGTGGCCTGGCGTTTGATGAGCCCTGCAGCTGCCCCTGTACTATACGCAGGATGGCCCTCTACTCTGCCTCTCCATTTGGTGGTATGTCGGCCTCCATGTCAGCCACAACCTGGTCCCTCTGAGTGGCTGCCTGGGCCCAGTGCTGCCGTCTCCATCTCTAGGGGCAGGCTCTGGAACGAGGTCAGGACCACAAGACCCCTGTGAGATGAGGCCCAGGCCTCCTTCACCCCAGCACTGGTACAACTTCCTGTCACCTGCCCCACAGAGGGAGGGCCCACTCTGAAGAGGCAATGGATTGACCCCACCCAGCCCAGGTGGGGCTTCCCCGGGCAAGCTCTCACCCGGAGCCAGCATGGACTGGGAGCAAGCCCCTGGATGTGCTGGCAGCACCGTCGAGCCCACCCCACAAAGGCTCCCTCATGCTCAGAGCCCCCCACTGGCTTCCCAGCAGACTCCTGCAAACTCTGGACCAGAACCAAGGGCCACCAGGCCCAAGGGGGACCCTGACACTAAAGACAGAGGCCCGAGGAAACAAAGAGGGGCCTGTGCTAGGGGAAGCCCTTGGAGTCCCTGACCCCACCGTACGTCACCCTTTTTAACTGGCACTGGAATGAGAGGGAAGGCGGGATTCCAGTTCGAGTGAGCCTCATGAGCTGCCTTGCTAGGTTCCAGGGCCTTGTGGGGACCCTGAGGAGCAGAGGTTCAGAGGGGACCCCTCAAGGGGTTGCTTGATAGGATCGGCCACCGCTTCAGTTAGAACACTAGGCAGACATGTGTCATTTCCATGTGTGCCCTGGCACTGTTGTTCTTGCTGAATTGGCAGCTCAACCCACCCCTGCACCTTCTACCAGGAGGAGAATGAGACTCGTGTCGCGGTTGAGTGGCCACTATGTCCGCTGACCCCACTGGTCACCTACGCGGTCACCCAGGTTCAAAGCTGCAGGGACTGTGCTGGGGTGTCCACAGCAGCAGCTCTGGGTGGTCCTCTGAAGAGGCGTTCAGAGGAGGCGGATGCCACAGCCAGGGCAGGGGGGCCCTCTGGTTCAGAGAGCAGGAAATTTGGTGCCCGAGAGGGCTGGTGCAGAGCCAGCAGGCCAAGGGGCTGGGCTGCCCCCGTGGAAGACAGGATGACGGATGGTGGAGCCAGCAGACAGGAGGAGGCCCTGAGCCTGCAGGGCAGCCTGGTCAGGGAGTGTCCCTAGTGGGGTGTGTGGAGCTGCAGCTCCAGGAGAGTGCTCAGGCAGAGCCCTGCAGCCCAGGCTGGGGAACAGTCCCCTCGGCCTCGCGTCTCCATGCCTCACTCACCGGAACTCTATTCCCACCAAAACTTCACTCCGTCTTGCCTCAGCAGCCGCCCCTGGGACCTGAGTTTCTAAAGCAAAGCTGGGAAGATTCTGGAACTTGCCCAAAGCCTCCCAGCTAGCTGGTGAGTGGCTGAGCCAGGATTTCCACCTTCCTGACCCCTTGGAGAGGTGACATGAAACTGGAAACCCAGAAGCTTCTGCATCTGCTTGACCTGGGCTTGGCCTCATCTCTTGCTTTCTTCTTGTCACCTGAGGAAGGTGGGCAGGGAGGAGGAGGCCCAGCAGGGAGTGGACACACTGCCCCGGTTCCTTTCCTGCGTCCACCCAGCTGGCTACTCTAGAGCCCGGGTTGTCTCAGCAAACCTGCAGCCAAACTCCAGCCTGGCTCTGCCCTTAAACATGCACCCTGGCCAAGAGCGAGGGCCTGGCAGCTCTGAGGCCTCCTGGGGATGCCCCCCGACAGGTGGCCTTGAGACCTCCTAGTGACACAGGCCTTGGATAGTGGGCATCAGAAGAGCGATCAGCTCATTACCCCACTCACGGGTGGCTCTGTCTGAGTGTGCAGGCCTCCCTTCCCTTTGGCTTCCTGGTGCTGAGGCTTTGGCTTCTAACTTTCAGAGAATTAAGTTCAGCAGAGATATTGTCCCTGCCTGAAAAGCAGACCCCAGGTGGACAGGAGAGTCCGGGAAGCAGACACCCAGCCCAGGTGATACACGTTGACCTTGCAAAGCTGCCTGCACCTCAGAGGAAGCCCCCGCGGCCCGCCCCCCCAGGGTCTCTGCAGGCCTCACCCAGGCCCTGCATACCCTTCCTAGGACCCTCTTCCGGCCCCTTCTGCACTGCGTGGTCCCCATTGCCTCCCCAACTACCTCCCTGGCCGGGCCTGGTCTCCCTCTTCTCTGGAGGTCTAGACTGGAGCCAGGGGCCTGGATGGGACTCCTCAGTGGACCATGCTGACCTCACTGCCCGGTGGTAGGTGAGCAGAGGTGGAGAGGCAGCTCCCCAAACCCCGAGTGCCTTATCTCCCCTGATGCCTGACCCTTGATCTGGGTAAAGTCCACGTCCACAGGGAAACGGGAAATGAACCTGAAAAACAGACACAACTGCGTTCCTGCAGCCCCGAGCGGAAGCTGTCCCTTCCTTCTCAGGGTAGAGCGGCTCTGGGCCCCGTGTCCCCAGGTGGGTTGAGACGGACCTCCAGGTTTGCTCTATTAGCACGCCGGGGCACCTCTGATGAAGCTCCGCTGGTGTCTGCTGGCACTAATTGGTCTGGTGAAGTTATCGCCCTGCCGTCCTCTGCCATCCTGGTCCTGGGAAGGGCAGGTGTGGCCCCCCCAGGAAGGAGGCCTGGAGCTCGAGCTCCCCAGGGAGCAGCTCGCCAGGCACTCCCAGGCCAGGCGGGGACATCAGTGTCATCAGACGAAGCAGAGCTCTGTGGTCGTGGCGTGTTCTGCAGGAGTTCCTCCCTGCCACCCACCCCACCCGTGCATGCTTGTCCCGGGGGACAGCTGGAGCTTCCGCCGGGGCTCATGGCTGCCCACAGGGCGGAGCGCCACACAGGCGCTTTCCTGGATCGCAGGCTCCGCAGCTTCATTCCAGAGCTGGTGGAAGGATGAGGCTCCTGCGCGCCCACGGAGCTGGCTCACGGAGCCCAGAGCAGCGTGAGACTCGAAGCCTGCAGTTACCACCGCACACCGCTCGCCTTTGTCTCACCGGGCGTTTCTTAACTTAGCGGTGGACTTTGCTTGCTTGGCTGATGCCACGTTTGTTGACATCACAGAACGAGGTTTGTGTGACTGCGCCCAGTGCTCCCTTTTGTGGAGAGGCAGGACCCAGGTCACATGGTGCAGTGACCTCGGGGACACAGCCAAAGCCCCGTGGGAGGGGCACAGCCTAGGGTCCTCACCCTCTCTTGTGTCAGGCCAGGCAGGGCTGCAGGACCTGACCCACGTCACCGCAGACAGACACTCGTCTGTGAGGTAGCTTACGCCCCCCTCCCCACCACCTATGAGTCGGGCTCCATCCTGGAATCTTAATTAAAATGCAAACACTCCACAGGCCTTCTCCAACAATGAGAAGCCATCGTGGGGTCCACTCATGCTTCTCAGCCTGGCCTGAGGTGGTCGGTCTATGGTCAGGGCGTGGAACAAGGAGGCTCCCTCCCTGCTTCTCTCTCCCTTTCACACCCAGGCAGGCCCTGGGCTCCCAGTCCAGCTATAACCTGAGCTGGGCTGTCACTTCCTTGGTAGTACCCGGCCCTCCGGTCTCTAGCTTGGCAAGGGAGGAAAAATGAATTAAGGCTTAACTTCCTGCAAGAAAGAGCTTCTGTCCTGCTGCGGCTCTTCAGCAGCCTCCACGAGGCTCAAAGGCTGCAGAAACCTTGTTGGATAAAAACCATCCATGAGCCACTGAGCCGACCCCTGTGCATTTGAGCCAATAGGGTGAGGAGAAGTGATGGGTCAGGCAGGTGGCGCTTAGGACAACTCGAGGCCTCCCTGAGCTTCATGGTCATTGCTTCCAGCAGCTGTTGCCAAGCAGCCAGGGGGCGTAGGGCGTGGAGCATCAGAGAGCTGGAGCTGAAGGTCAGCTTTGTCCGCCAAACAAACTTGGAGTTAGTGTGTAACCTGTGGACAGTTGACCTCTCTCTGTGGTTCTGTGTGTGCATCCAACACACTGCAGATGGGAAACATTTTGGAAATTGAGTCTGTATTAAGCATCTGCAGATGTCACCTGTCAATATTCCCTTGACAATATGACACAGAGACTACTTCCTTAGCACGTGCATGGACAGGCACAAGTTACCCAGAGATGATTCAAGGCATAGGTGAGGCTTACAGTTCTGTGGAGATGGGTCTTGGTAATCTTGGGGAGTCCTGAAGCCAATCCCCCAGGGATGCTGAGCATGACCGAGTGCCCCACAGAGTCCAGGACTCTCATCAAAGACATATTTGTGGACATAACATTTCAGAGGAAACCTGCCATTTCCCGTGCCTTGGCTGCTGGTGGCTCTCCACCTTACTAAGCAGGCGGTGCTGCAGCCCCGTCCATCTGGGAGCCTCACCCTGCCTGGCACCTGTGGCTCTGCCTCCTCCTGCCCCTCTGCAGGATGTCACTGGCGTGTTCCCGCTTTCCTCCCGCTCTCGGTCCTGCCCTCTCCCCTCACTGAGCTTTCAAATGCTCCACTCTGAGGGAGGAGAGGGACGGCCAGCAACTCGCCTGGTCCCACCATGCCCATGTGCAACCTCGGGCAGCTGGGCCCCACCCAGGACTTCTTCGCACAGTGACACCCGTGGAAACTGCTGGTCTCCCTCCGGGGCAGGCCTGGTCTCAGGGCTGAGATGGGCCGCCACTGAGTGCTCTGCAGTTGGCATGGCCTGCGACCCGTCAGGAACCATCCTTTTCATTGACCCCCAAGATCCGGATGCCAACACACACTCGCTCTCCCAGTCACGCTGCTCCACCAACCGGAATTCTGTATTTGGAAACAAGTAAAGATTTTTAGAAGGTTGGGGAAAAAATAGGAAGAAAAGAAAAAGACAAATCCAGGGATTCCCGCTGGTCTCCCTGTGCCCCTGGGACCTGCTGTGTCTGCGGTACAGGATCAAGATGTCTCTGTGAGACGTTCCAGTTGCTGTTGGGGTCGTGCTGTGCTGGTTTGCTTGGTGAGCTGGTAGGTCTGCACTTCTGCAGGTGTCTGTGGAATTTGGGGTCCCTGAACTGGGGAGATGCCCCAGCCATGACGGGTGTCTCCCCACATGCTCTTTTCGTCCTGTTCAAGTGCCCTCACTCGGTCTGGATAAGGCCCTCTAGGTCCCCTCTTCACGCTGGACCTTGACGCATCCCTTAAAAGGTCTTGGTGGGCCCCACCTGCCCAGTGGTCCTGACAGTGTGCCTGTCCAGAGCCCATCAGAACCACTCGGGGCACTGCAGGTGCCGGCGGGTGGCGCTGACCAAGGAGCTGCCCGCCAGCCTCCTCTCCGCCTTGCCCTCCAGGCCCCTCACTCTCAGCCATCCCTAAACTTCCGGCAGCCGGCTGGTGGAGCAGTGCCAGGCCTGGGGAAGGGCTCTGGAGGGGCCCTGCAGCCACACCCGGTGACCTCTCAGAGAGCCCTTCTCAGGCTGCCCGCTCCAGCTCCATCCTGCTGCCCATGCCCTCGAGCTGAGCAGGCGCCTGTGTGACTCTGTCACCAGAAGCTGATTAAAGGCCACAGGCCACTCCTTCTCTCCTTCAGATGGAGCCCAGCAGGGTTCTCCTGGCCAGCAGCAGGGAGCAAGAGACATTGGGCCCCCAGGAATAGGGTAGGCAGTAAATGCTCAAGGGCCCCTGAGGTGGTTGATCCTGGGGCTTGAAGGTTGGGTGGTCACTGCCCCCTGGCCTGGGCTCCTCCTCCCACGACATCATTGAACCAAGGCTTTTTTTTTGAGCTGTAGAACATTCACAGTGGGGCCTAGTCCTCTGGCCCCAAGTAATTATGGTTTGTATTGTTTTAAAAGGTCATAAAAGGCAAAAACCAGAAAGAATGAGTGACAGAGACCACAAGGCCTAAGATGAGGCCTTAGGCCCACCTTAGACCCACAAAGCCTAAGATAAACAGGAAGTGAAATATCTAGCTCCTTCCAGAAAATGTACTGGGGTCTGGTGGCCAGTCCCTGTCCCTGTGATCTGTTCTCCTGCAACTTCTCCAGGAGGGTCCAATGCGCCTGGACAGCCAGGCCCAGTTGTCCTAGAGAAGGGTACTGCTCTGTCCAGGGTACTGTTCAAGTCCAGGGCCCTGGGTCTGAACCATGTCAGAGCTTCAGAGCCCAGTGGATGCTGTGTCCAACTCTGAGTGACCAGGACGGGCCACAGCCTGAGACCAGAGGCCAGTGGGCACCATCCAGGCATCCTTGGTGGGGACCTGGGGGTGAGCATAGCCAAAGGAAAGTTGGGGTGCAGTGCCAGCACAAGGGGAGGGCAGGGTGGGAAGTCGAGGCCAGCTGCCCTGCACGGGGGGCATAGGTGGGTGCCAGGCTGAGCCGCCCTGGGCATGGCGATGCTCTAAGGTGCCACACTGCACAAGGGCGGAAGCGCTGGAGTGAGAGTTTTGCTGCTTTCTGCTGTATTTTGGTCAGCTTCTGGTAGGTTCCGTTAGAGCATCAGGCAGCACTGTGTTTTAGGCCCCAAGTTCAATTTCTTGTTTGTGCTGCGTGCTGGCCATCTCTTTCCTTCTGATGCTGGGAAGAAGGAGCTGCTCAGTACCTAGTCCTCTCATGGGGAGGGAGGCAGAGCCCGGCCACCAGCCCTCTTAGGAGCAGATGGCCCGTTGAGCCAGACATGGAAAATGACACCTTGGAGACATGAGGAACACATCCTGGGTGCGTCTGTCCTCTCCGGGTGGCGCTGGAGCTGTGGGGGGCTGAGGGCGAGCCACGAGGACTCTGTGAGCCATACCTCTGAGGCCTGTTCGTGGGAGTAGGGTACAAGCAGCCCCCAACCCACACAGACCAGGGTCCACGGGGCACATTTTCCCTCTGTCCGTCTGCGAGTGACCTCTGGGTCAGGGCTGCTTGCATGCTTTCCTGGGTTCCTCTTTCCCACAGGCCACAGGGAGGACCCTGACAGCTGGGAGGCTGCCCTACAGTGACTCCCACTCCACGAGACTCTCTGTCACCCAGAGGGGGAGGGGAGCCCTGTCTGCATGCTGTGTCCTTGCTGAAAACCAGCACCTGTCCCCAGCACTGGCCTCAGGACAAAGGTAGCACACAGAGGGCGCTGGAAGGGTCTTTGCGACTGGGGAGGCTAAGACCCAGGAATAGCCACTGGCAGAGCTGGGATCCCTCTGTGGCCCCATAGCCGGGGACCTTCCACCTGAGATCTGTCCTGGGAATGTGTATTTTGCACTGATTGATGGGGAATTTCGGCTAGGGTAAAGTTGGGGTGGGCTGGGCCATGAGCAGGCTCCAGCTGTCCCATGCCATCACCTGCCGCTGTCACGTAGAAGTAGCCTGCTCTGCATAGGAGCCTGTGCCCCACATCTGCTGAGGCGGCATTCCGAACGAGTGGTCTTGGAATCAGACCAAGTCCTGGGCACGAGCTCACGACTCCGGCCTGAGGGTGGAGAGAACGCAGCCCGAGGACGAGGACCCAGAAGCCAGCGAGCCAGAGATTCTTTGAATGGCAGACACATGCCAAGCAGGAGGTCAAGGGCGACCACGGTGCTCAGGGCAGCCACAGAAACCAGCGTGCCCGGGGCAGGTGCAGCTGGGGCCCTGACACACTGTGACCAGCGTTCTCTTTGTTCTTCTTCAGGGTCCAGTTAGGAGGAGAAAGGTCACTCCTGTCATAGTCTAGCATGAATAGGACCCCCGGGGCGTCCCCTTGAAGACACCTACGGTGCAACATTCATCTCTAATCGAGTGAACCAGGAGGAGTGTCCATTTTCCCACAGGACATTTTTTTTTTGGTCAGAAAAGAAAACCCTTAATTTGCCAGACAACACCGACCGCCGCTTCCCCAAGTGACTTGCTGGAAAACACTGGCAGAATGACTGAGTGGCTCTGCTCCCTGGGATCGAGGCGGATCCTGGGCGCACATCCGTGCGTGGACGCAGGAGGCTCCACAGCCCCGGCGCTCCAGAGATGGGCCGGGTGGCTGGTGCCCAGGGCGGGAGGAGGCGGGGCGCTGCTGTCACAGAGAGGAGGTCACTGAGCAGCTGACGCAAGGGGAGCTGGGATGACGTGGTGTGTGACAGCAGAGGGCACGTGTTGTGACATGTGACAGGAGAGGGAAGAAAGGGAGCATGAGAAAACACGCTCGGGGCAGTTTCCCCCGCACTTTCCCCTTGAGAAACAGCAGCTCGGAGCTGTGCTGCGGTCTCAGATTGTGCCTGGATGAAGCAGCAGCAGGCACTGGCCTGGTGGGGACTGCTGCTCGCAGGCTTTGAGCCTTGGTGTCCTGGTCACCCTAGGCCCCAGGGCTGGGGCCCATCTCCTGCAGGGAAGGGCAAAGTGAGATCAAGGACAGGCTCTGGGTAGGAGTGGTGAGTGACGTGGGTGATGGGGACGGACCACCAGTCTGTATTGCTCTCCCCACTTGGGGGCCCTTGGGTGGGGCTGTATTTAAAAACTTTTCATGCAACTGCCAAGTAAATCAACCATGACTTCGGTCCTATAATACGTTATGACGGCTCCGCCCCCTGCCCAACCCTTGTCTTGCTACACGTCCTTCGTGTGTCCCATGGTTTGGATGCACACGGGGTCAATCCCAGCTCATCGCAGACACAGAGTCTGGTCAGCTTCTCTGTTCTGCAACACTGTGACCTGTGCCAGCTCTCCTGAGCATGGCCATCAGAGTTCAAGAGGGACAGGACCATGCCTTCCCATCCAAGTGACAAGGCCACAGCCCAAGCCACCATGACCAAAGCTCTCCCACAAAGTCCAGGGAGGCCGCGCTGCTGGGGTGCAGCCGTGTGGCTGTGAAGGAGCATCTTGGCAGGGACGGACTCTCCCCTGGCCCTCCAGCTGCAGCTATGCTGGGGGCAACTCCAGCAGGGACGAAGTGGCTTCAGGTGGCTGCTGCACTGATAGCTTTGCTCCTGGGCACCTGGACTCTGGGGTGGAACTGCTCTTGGAGACACATGCACATTTTGGAGTGTCCTGATGTTGTCCTACCCTTCCACGTGGTGTTGTTGGGAGGACGCGGAGGCTGGTGGCGAGGGTTCCTGGGGAGGGGAAACACTCCCTCTGAGAGGAAAGGGATTTGGAAAGGACAACTGACTGGAGGCGACCCTTCCCTGTGCTCACAGCCCAGGCAAGCCACCTCTCCCGCAGAGTTCTGACCCTGTCTCTGTGAAACAGGGAAGGCCCAGGAAACATGGCGCCCGCCTGGGAGGAATGAAAGCAGCCTGGTGAACTGGGCCCACATGAACTGGCTCTCGATTGTGGTTGTTTGTTAGTGAAGCAGAGATGTGGAGGACCAGACAGACCTGTGCCACTGTCGAGACCCCTGAGTGCAGCACAGAGGGTGCCTTGGAGACCTGGGGACCCCACGGTCACTGCCACTGGGTCCACTGTGCAGCCGTTCCATACCCTGGTGATTGAGGGCAGTGGGTGAGGGGTGCCTGGGACATCTGAGCAGGTCTGGGACCTGGGTCCAGGGACCTGGGTAAAAGCAGGAGGGGTGTGTAGGACACCGGAACACTCACCATGGGGCTTGGCTGGGGCAGGGGAGAGCTGCGGTCACTGAGGCTCCCCACGGGGCCTGCATAGGTCTGACCCCAGAGAGGAGGGTGCTGCAGGCGGTCATGACTGTGTCCCTGGGAGGGGTCCTGCTGCTGTGTGGCCCCAGCCCCACACTCAGCCCAGGCTGCTGCTTGCCTCCAGCCCTGGTGCTGCCCAGCATGCTCCCCTGTCCCACAGCTCTGCTCCCCTCCTCCTGGCTTAGTCTGCCATGGGCTGCTGTAACCAGGCACCACCAACTCTGTCTCCAGGTCACGGGGGCCCGGGGTCGGGGTGTGTGAGGTGGCCTCACCCCTTGGCTGGCACATGGTTCTGTCCATGCGGCAGACCTTTGTGAGCACACCCTTCCTCTCTGTCCTGATCTCCTCTTCCTGTAAGGGCAGCAGGCAGAATGGATCAGGGCCCACCTAATGACCCCAACCTACCTTCATCGCCTCTCTAAGGGCCCTGTCTCCAAACACAGTTATATTCTGGGGTACTGGAGTTTAGGACCTCAACATGAAAATTGGGAGACGCAATTCACCCCGTAACAGCCCAGGATCAGTTTGCCCAATAACTCACTTTCACAACAGGGGATCCTATCCTGAGATAAGACCCCCCAGCTTCCTGCTTCTAAGAAAGGAGGGAGGTCCTTTTGAGTTAGTGTGGCCAGCGTGGCTACCCGAAGCAGCCCTGAGAAACCTGTATGCTACCTGCACTTTACAAAGACTCTCAAGAGGGTTCAGGAGACCCAGGGCCAGGTGCTATGCATATTTTGGAGAATTTGAAAACATGACTTTGCTCAGAGACGCCCAGCATATCCTTTTGTTCGTTGAAGGGTAAGATTTTCTCCAAATAATCATTGGAAGGACAGAACGATGCAAAGCATCTGCGCCTTGCTGTGTGGACTGGCACGTCTTGAAATTCTTGGTAACTCAGAGGAATAAGGGAAGAATAAACGCATTCCGCAGCCTGGCCCCAGGGGCTTCCTCACGCTGGTGCTGGTGTGGGAGCTGCCCCCACAGGGCTGGAACCTCAGCCATTTCCAGGCTGAACCAATGTGGTCGGGAGCCGGGGCTGGGGGTGGCGCCAGCCCCAAAGTCAACTCCACGTGGGACGACAAACGGTCTAATTAACCTCTCAGCTTCTTCCATCTGTGCAGCAGAGCTTGTAACGCTGGCCACTGGGAGGCTGGGAAGATGTATGCGTCTGGTTCTGAAGAGCGTCCAGACAGATCGGAGCTGTGCGGAGCAGGACGGAAGGGCGCTGGTCTCCAGGGCAGCCCTACACTGGGCCACCCACACAGTGACTCCCCTGGAAAGAGCATCCCCTCCGAACCCTCAGACAGTGAGGGTCCCTCTGGGGCTGTGAAGCCCTGCCCCACCCCAGGATGTTTGACCCCCTTCTCCGAGGGAGGGTTCTCCCCAAGGGCAGTAGGAGGCTAAGTGGGAATCCAGCTTTGCTAATTTTCTTTTAAGTGGATTATTTTCTAAATGGGTAAATTGTCTATGTGTCGCTTAATTAATAGTGACTAGTTAGTGCTGCCACTCAATGATTTGGAGATAAGCTCCTATTGTGCAGGAAACCCCAGCACCCTCCGGTTTATTACTTGAACCAGAAAAGACACCCACTCCGCTGGAGAAACTCTGGGACGTGCTCTGGGTGCTCCAGCTTGGGCCACGCTTGGTTGCTGTGCTGCAGTTCAGACACGTGCTTGCCAGGCAGTGCGGCTAAGCTGTAGCCAGAAGAGCTCTGGACTCCCAGGCCATCCGTAAGTTACTAGAAGTGGCATTGGCCATGGCTGCTCTTTGAAGTGTGGGCCCAGGGGCCAGGAAAGGAGCCCTCCGAGGGCTAGGTGCCTGCACCAGAGTGGCCACCAGGGATTGCCTGCCCCCGGTGGAGTCCATGAGCTTGACTGGCAGGGTGGACGGGGAGAAAGGCGAGGGGTGGGCCTGAGCTGAAGAGAAGGGCAGAAAGCTGGCTAGCAGGGAGCAGCCAACCAGCACCCTGGACGACGCGCTCCAGAGGGGCTCTGGAGCCCTTCGTCAGGAAAGTCCTCACCACGGCTTTCAGCAGAGCCCTGGGAACCAGATCCGGACAACGAGCCACCACCAAAATGCACAATATTTTTGAGCCGGGTGCAGGGGTGCACGCCTGTAACCTCAGCAACTCGGGAGGCTGAGGCAGGAGGATCACAAGTTCAAAGCCATCCTCAGCAACTTAGTGAGGCCCTAAGCAACTTAGAAGACCCTGTCTCTAAATAAAAAATTCAAAGAGCTGGGGACGCGGTTCAGTGCTTAAGCACCACTGGGTTCAACACCAGGTGTGAAAAAAGTGTAAGATTTTTTTGAAACCAATGAGTCCCTTACCACTGGCACAGGGTGGTCCATCTCCGCCTTCCCTGACTGACCCTCCCTGAGCCGGCCAGCACAGCCAGCATGGAAAGCACGCCGCCTCTCATAGCAGCCCCTGTGCTGTGTGCCCGCCGGCTTCCCGGCTGCTGGGGCCTCGGGGGCCGTGACCTCAGTGGCTCCCTTGTGTACCTCTTCGGGACTCCCTGGACGACTCAGCTGTCTAGGGATGGGGTGGCATAAACAGGCCGCTGATCACCACTGTCCTCTGCTGCCCCCATGGCTTTGAAGCGGGTCCCAGCGGTCTGGTCTGAGGGCAGCCTGTTGGCCTGTGATTAGGCACGTCTGCTCCTGGGAGCACCCATTCATTATGGCCAGACACACAGACACAGGCGCCAGCCCTGCACGTTTCCGCAGTCCTTGGGGGTGGGGAGAGCCAGCCCACCTGCATCCTTGAGAGCAACAAAGCCGTGGGCCCTGGGGTGCTGGGCTAGGCAAGGGTCTGCCATGAGCCAGGGCTGTCCTTCTGAAGCTCCACCTAGCGTGGGCAGGTATGTGTCCTCCCAGGGGCTGCCTGCCCACTGTGGCCGGCCTCAAGAGCCAGGACCTTTGGAAGAATAATCATGCTCCTCGAATGGAAACCTCTGAACAAACAGAAGTTTGGCTTGTGTTCTATACTGTAGTGCACACTGAAGTTCTGGAGCCCGCAGCATGGACTCTCTGGAGCTTCCCTTCTCACCTTCCTCTTTCATGTCACCCCCTTGAAGTGGGCAGTCCTACTCTGCCACACTCCCGCCATGGTGTACCGTCTCCCCACAGGCCCAAAGCTGTGGAGCCAAGTGACCATGAACTGAAACCCATGTTCTCTCAGGTATTTTCTTACAGTAACTGAAAGCTGACTAACACAAGGCTCTGCCTTGTGACGGTGAAGAAAAGCAGATCAGCAGCCAAGTCTTCCTGCAGAGTCTGCAACACAAAAAGTAACTGAGATCCTCTAACATGGGGAAAGGTCCAGAAATACAGGGAAATATCAATGCACAGGAGTGCCCACCTCAGTATTGAAGTGAACAGGAGCAAAGCTCACAGTGAGAGGAGATGTCATGATCTGTCCATGGGAAGCACACTCTACGGTCACCACAAGTCACACTCACAAAACCAGTCACGGTACCCAAGTGACAGGAAGTGACAAAGGAGCCCTGCAGACACGTGCACACTCAGGGTGCACACCCACCCTGGGGTTGAGTTCATAGGGGTACAGCAGCGTCAGGGTGAAAGGCCAAGGCCCCTGAAAGAGATTAAATCATTAAGTTTCCCACAGAGGGGTGAGCGGCTCCTCACAGTGAGGCAAACACTCCTCTGGTCAGGCAGAAGCAGGCGCAAGGGCCAGGGGCTGGTAGAGTCTTCCCGGGTCTCCTTAGGAAAGGTAGAAGGGGAAGCAGCTGAGGTGGGCTGGTTTGAGAGCGTCTGCTGGGCTCGAGACCCAGGGGCGCCCCACCTGCCTGGGCGCATTGATGCGGGATCTTGCCCCGGTGTGGGGATGACATGGAGGGAGGCAGGGTTGTCCACTGTAGAGCCCGTCACAAGCTCTAAGAATCTGCAGCCGCGTGGGCCTGTCTGTGCTGCAGCTGCACATCGCCCAGTGCAAGAACACAAAGTGAGCACAGCGGGCGCTGGGAAGACTGACACCAAGCGGGTGGACAGGAGCCTGGGAACCCAGAACACACCCACAGGTGAGATACACAGCTACTCTGTAAAGTGCACAGACACGGGCCCTGCTCAGGGAAGCGCCGGCAAGTGGACAGTGGACCCGGTGGTGAGGAGGGCTGGGTTTCCCTTCGCCTCTTGCGGGTTTCTCAATCTTTGAATTCTCTGAGAATGAATACATATTACTTTTATAGCGTGAAAGAGAGTGCATGCTGCCCACAAGGGCCCTGGGGCCGCCTCCCTCAGCCATGGTCCCACCTTCCTCTGGGGCAGCTCTGCTGCTCAGGCCCGGGTCTGCGGGCAGGAGGAAGGTCTGAGGAGTGTGTGCCGAGGTGCTGCCCGTGAAGCAAGGGCGGGCGACGGGTTATAGCTGTGCTGTTTGTGTCTGTGTCCCTGCAGAGCAGCCCTGAGAACAGGACTCACGGGTGCCCCTCACAGATGCCAGCTGAGCCTGGGCAGGACGAATCTAGCCAGGACCTGGCCATTGCCCTGGGGAAGGTGGGGTCAGGGCGAAGGGAGCCTCAGGGTCCCAGCTGCCTCCAGCACACAGGACCCAAGGAGCTACTTCATGCCTTTTCTCCATGCCCCCCTCCTCCCACCAATGGCCACCTGCATCAGGGGCAGAGGGCCTGGCACCTCATCTGTGTCTGGGAAAGGGCACATGTGGACGAGCTTGTGTGTGTGCACGTGCTCCCCCTGTGCTCGGCAGGAGGGGAGAGAGGGTGAGGAGGTGGGAGGCGAAGGGCAGAGAAAGTGAGTTTGGAGAACGGACAGAGCTGTGTTTGGAGCGTCCCGTGGTGACCTCCAGGACGGGCCCGGGTCCAGCTGGGGCCTTCAACAGTCAGGTGGCTGCCAGAGGACTCCAACCTCCTGTCAACCTTTCCCCTTTAAAACCCGTTGCTGGACGTGGGGCATTATTTAGAAATCATGGCAGCTGATGGGTTTGATGAGCTGCCAGAGTCTACACACACTTTCACATACACGTAATGAGAACTTTCATGCTCGACAGCCTTAACGTAGAATTTAAGAAGCAAATATTAAAAATGACTCCGATGCATTTGGGGTAGACTAATGGCCCATAGTGAGTCTCAGGCTCAGCTACTTGCCAAGCTGATGGCTTCCTGCCTAACCAAGAGTTTTCCAGAATATTCCACAAGTCAAGCAAGCATTTGAGAAGAGCCAGCCTGGGCTCCAAGGTCTGCATGGTACAATTTCCAATCACTGCTTCGAGTCCCTTCTTCTCACCAACAACCTGGTCTGCCTCTGGGCCTGTCCCAGGTGCATGCTGCTCTGTGCAGGAGCTAGGGGCACACCCCTCACCAGCTCAGCTTCCCACCCCTCTCCAAAGGTCACCTTCCCAGGACTGTAGAAAGAGCTCCTCCCTGACAGGAGGGGACCAGGACTCGTGTCTGTGGTGTGTGTGTGGTGCTGGGGATGGAACCCAGGGCCTCTCACGGCTCGCACGTGCTTGGTGAGGGCTCCAGGGCTGAGCCGCACCCCAGTCCCAGTACCTGGTCTTCACAGTGCAGTCTGAACTTGCTACACTGACTCTGTGTCCCCAGGGAGGGTGAGGGGGCTCCCTCTCACCTCTGTCCTTGGCGTGCAAGGGCCATCCTCACCAGCACCCCTGGGCCATCACTGGGGTGCACGACCAGACCCCAGATCCAACCAACCCTCCACGGCGCCCATCACCAAGGTTGTCACTGCAGTGGCAGAGGCTCAGTGTCCCAGTGCCCCCCGGCCAGGGGCCAGGTCAGAGGACACTGCGTGGGCCCTGCCAGAGCAGTTTCAGACCCCTGGACAAGGTCGGCCAGTCCACTTCCCACACTGCAGCCATTTCTGTAAGTGACAAGTGACAGCAGGTCCACGTGCCATCTGGCCCACTCTGGCTGGCCTCTAATTAGGTCTTGGCCCAAAGCAGCAGACTCCCAGGGTCACGGTTCAATGCTGTTTCCCCGGTGTGTAAAACAATCTCGAAATGTAGACACCAAAGTTTCATGGTGACCCACCCAGGCCCTGAGGCCCTGGGTCTCAGGCTTCTTCCTGATGGAAGTCCTGCAGTGCTCTGGCCCTGACGTCCTCCCTGCCTTTGACTACCTTGGTCACCAGCAGAGTGGGGTGCAGCCATCTGCAGTAAGGCTGGTCCTGGGGACAGGGAAGGGGCCTGCCCAGCATGTGCCTCCTGGTCCCCTTGTCTCTGCTCACTCCTGACAGGGAGGAGAGCTGCTTCATGTGTGGGGTCTGCATGGATGGCCTGCTTCTCAGACACAGTTCTCGGAGTCAGTTGTTCTTTGGGGCCCAGGGATATCACCCATGAGGTCTGGGGTGTAGGTTTTCTTCAGGTGTGGGGCCTCCCCTGCATCCCTGGCCTGGAAGCCTGGGCTGTGGTCTCACAGGGTTCCATGGGGAGACGAGGTCCTGCCCAGAGGCCACTATCTGTGGCTCCTGCCTGTCAGGTGTCAGGTTCCGCTCTCCACCTAGGACAGACAGTTTTGGATGACACTGTTGTTCTGTGGGGATAAAACCCTGATGGCTTTCCATCCCGTTCGCTGTGGTCTGGGAGCCCCAGGCCATGGGTGAAGATGTCCTACCCCAGGAACAGTCCACTGGATTTCTGCTGTGGCCCAGAGTCCAGGTGTCAGCTCGTGAGGATGAGTCACCAGTCACTCCTGGAGGAGGGTTTGTGGGTCATGGGTCATGTGCCAGGGGGCAAGTATGGGCATGACTTGCTCTTGCCTTGGACACTGGAGGGAAGCAGTGGCGACACACTGTCCCCCTCCTGAAGCTGCCAACTCAGGGCCCAGGGTGGTGCCTGTCCACTCCCCACAGCTGAACTGGGCACTTGGTGGAACTCCTCTGGCCCCACCACCACCTCCCTTATGTTCAGTGTTCCAGGTTGAGGAAGAGTGGCCACCTGTGAGAGGGGAGGCCGGCTGCTGGACACTGGTGGGCCTCTTCCTGCATCCACCCAGAGGGCCCCCTGCCCCTGGGAGCCTCTGCAGTGGGGGTCGAGGGACCTGGCAGAGCTGGCCCCTTCCTCAGAACAGGTCAGAGGTGTTTTTCTGACTAAGTGGGTGGCAGGAAGTCAGCAGACCCTTGAGAGGGGTCACCCTGGGGACCTGGCCAGAGATGGAGGAGGAGCGAGAAAGACAGGTTCAGGTGAGCCAGAACAGGCCAGGCCAGGGTGCTTCAGCAGGGAGGAGGAGGAGGAGGCAGAAATGAGAGGAGAGGGAGGCACGTCTGCCCCTGCATGAGGGCCTGGCACCGTGTCGGCCTCGGCGAGCCTGGGCCTGGGCGTTGGGATGGAGCCGCCAGACGCCATGGCAGAGAGCTACTTCCACTCAGCCTTGGGCTCAGGCCTGGGACCTCCGTGACCCGCCCCCTCCTTCCCAGGCGACCGGGTGGGCATGGAGAGGGCGCAGGCTGGAGGAGACGGATCGGGAAGGGGGGCGTACTCCCGGCGGCCCTCCATGTGGGCTTTCCCTTACCATCTAGAAAGAGCAGCACGAGGGCTCGCAGGGCGGTGATGTGCACATACCGCTTAAAGGATAACTTCTGATTATTTTCTTAATGGAAGAGCAAATATTGATGTCATAAGCTGAAGGGCAGGCGGGAGCATGTGGGAATATTGACTCTCGGGTGCTGGCCTCTGAGGCTGCCCTGCCCAGCTGCAAACCTAAACATGCCCCCATTGTCCAGGGGCTGAAGAGGGTGCAGGCTGTGGGGCTGTGGCCACTGGCTCTCCATTTCTTGTAAAGAGAGAAGGAGGGCCCAGGCACTGTGCCAGAGTTGCTGGGTGACCCTTGGCTGGCCCTCCCTGACTGACCTTCCCTGTCTGGAAACAAGGCGTCCACAGAATGAGGCCTGTTCTGGCACCTCTGCTGCGCTGGCTGCACCTGGGACAGGAACAGGAGCTCGGCTGTCCCCGCCCCATCTACAGTCGCTTGTGATAGCCACCCTGACGGTACTATGGGGACGGTGGCTGTCGGCTCACTGCCTGCTGGTGTATTCAGCTGTGACAAGTATTTAGGTTATTATAACAAAGCACACACAGACTCCCAAAGCAGACACCAGCTGGAATGGCAGTCGCAGAAGGTGCAGGAAGCCCAGTGCAGACAGGCTGCCCAGGACCCCACCCGCTCCCCGGGACCCCTCTGCAGCTTGGGAGCTTCAGAACTGGTGAATGCCAACTCGGTGGGAATGCCAGTCGGCCTGACCCTTCAGTGGAGACCTTGCTCTGGTGGCCTGAGGACAGGGCTGTCTGGGAAGCAAGACCCTGTAGGAGAGGCTGGTCAGGTGGCCTCTGCCCCCAGTGAGAAATGCCAGCCAGCCCGCGGGCCCTGCCAGGACTGTCTGCTTCTTAGGGTGGGTTCCTTCCTTGTGAGCCCCCTTGCAATCCTGCTGCACCGTTCTGGATCTTTCCCCAGTGATTCCGCCAGCTCAGGCCTCCCCGATACAGCACTGCTGCTTCCATGACCCAAGGGTAACCCGTGTCCCTGGCCCTGACTCAGGCTGGGTTATCCCTGAGCAACCCGCACCCTGGGCTGCAGGGACAAGCACCCCATGGTGTGAGTGGCTGCAGGTACCACCTCTAGCGAGGCCAAGACAGAGTCACAAAGGCCAGGAGGGGGAGGCAGCTCTCCGCTACTGGCCTGGCTCGCCTGTCCAGAGGTAAAGTCTCCAGCTGAAGTTCTGGCCTCACGGCAGGAGTGTGCCGGCTGCACCCAGGCAGATGCTTCCCCACAAGGGTCCTGCCCTCCGAGGGCGGCCAGCATTGCTCAAGAGGTCTCTGGCTGCTGGATGCTGCATCCCTCACCTAGCCCTGACCACTCAGGTGAGCTCGAGTCATGAAGGCAGAGGGGTTTTCTCTGCACACCAGTGTCCCTGTCACAGCCATCATGTCCACTGTGCCTCTTGACTGTTTGTCTGTGATGGGCCAAGGTGGCTGCAGTGGACTCTTTTCACCCTGGCTGCCTGTCGAGTTGGGACCGCACATCAGTGTCCTTAGCCTGGCCCCACTGTTACCCTCCCAGGTGGCCTTTCTCAGGTCCTGAATGCCCTGCTCTTCAAGTCCACAGGTGCTCGGCAAAGGATCAGGGCCCTGAGTGCTCAGCATGTGTGTACAAGAGAGGGGCAGAGGCAGGGAAGGGCCTCTACTATGCAGTGGTCGGAGTCGGTCCATTGTGCATGTGTGAGCATGTGGGGGGTCACCCTGTGAGCAAGCCTGTGTGGTGAGTGCTTAGTGGGGTCACGCATGCATGCATTGCACTGTGTGCATGTGTGTGCACGTATGTGAGTTTCTGCACGCACCCTGCGAAGGACGGCTGGGAGGCTGGCAGTGTCTGGAGCTGTGGGTGGCCCTTTCCAGGGCAGCCAAGGTTCCTGTGCCGACTGGCACCCGCGGGGCTGACAGGGATGTTCCCGTCCTCACGCAGTTGAACTGTCCCCCTGTGGTCTCAGAGGGCGTGTTCTTCTGGGGAGCCCCCAAGTGTGCCTGTGTGGCTGCCAGGCACCCAGCAGAGACCTTCCAAAGGGTGAGAGCAGCCCTGTGGAGACTGGGTGGGGGCCAGCTGCTGCAGCTCCCAAGGGCTGTCCTGCGGTCTGCTCACCCCCATGTCCCCTCAAGCTCCTTAGGAAGGGTATAGCACCCGTCTTGATGATGTGTCTGCCTGGCCTGCATTCCTACCATACTTTATGACCAGTGGCCAGAGTCAAAGGACCCTAGTCACCAGGGCGGGTGATGTTGCAGGAAGTGGCCAGCAGGTCAAATGTGTGGTTCCATAGGGCAGCTGTTCCCGCCAGGCACTGTGAGGAGGGCCATCTCTCCCTGACCTCCAGCTAGCCCCACACTCCACGCTGGCGGCACTTTAAAGAGCAGCTGATATCTCAAATGCCAGACGCAGTGCTGGAGCCTGCCACCCTCCCCGCTGTGGACCACAGGCGGCCAGCTGAGTGGCGGGTGGCAGCTGCTCTGGGAGCTGGGAGCTTTGACTTGCGTCAGTGCCGAGCTGGCCAGGAGGGGCCTGCTCGCTGGGCGCTTGGCAGCTGTGTGGAGTCACGGCGACATCACAGCTCCCGGGGCGGGCGGGGCGGGGGCGGTACGCAGGAGGCACCTGGGGAGAGGCAGGCTGCACACTCAGCAGAGCCCGGCTGCCCAGCGCGTGCCATCTCCCCACCATGCTCTGTGTGAAGCAGTTTCCATGATGCACACCCCCGGGTCAGCCCCCAGCGGGGGCAGCGGA
Source organism: Sciurus vulgaris (assembly GCF_902686455.1). NCBI lineage: Eukaryota > Metazoa > Chordata > Mammalia > Rodentia > Sciuridae > Sciurus > Sciurus vulgaris. Next base: position 2,542,691 of record NC_136470.1, read on the forward strand.
AACTGAGAGTATCGCCCCCATCGGGCTCCCAGCTGGCTTCCGCAATGACGGGATGGCCACATGTGGCCACCAAAGGACTCCAGCTAATTGAGGGGCTTGGCAGGAGTCCTGGCCACTACAGGAAACCTGTCATTTCACAGAGATGAAAGGCCCTTGGAAGGACCTCACTGAACAGGGACACAGGTGCTGGACAGAGAGCAGGGCTCCTGGCCCCACAGATGCCCAGCCTAGGCTGAGCCTCTTCCTGGGCGGAACAAGCCAGGTTTGAGTCAAGGCGTGTGATGCACGTGCGTCCCTCTCAGCCCTCCCTCGTCACCGTGTCCCTCTCAGGGCAGGAGCAAACGTGAGTCCCCTGGGAAAGTGGGTTCTTCAGCCTTGCAAAGCCTGGTGGGGCAGCCCCAGCTGAAGCGCCTGATGTCCTCATGGTCACCCAGGCCAGCACCCTCACCTGTGCTCCTGTTCGCAGGATGCCCATGTCCTGGCAGTGACTGCCCTGGGTGGCCTGACCACCTCCCTCTGCTCCGCGACCCAAGCTCTCCGTGCAGCCCAGTTGTGCCTCAGTTTACCCACCCAGAAGTTCCTCCTCTAAGCAGGATGCCCGGGGGCACCCACTCTCCCATGGAGCCCCCCGGCTTCCCTGCCCAGACCCTTGTGAGTGCTGGCGGAGGTCCTGTCTGTGCAGCACAGGACAGCGAGCTGCGTGGGCTCGCTGGGTGGGTGCTAGGGCTCAGGGCTGGGTGCTAGTGGAGGGGTCGCAGGCCTGTGCTGTCCAGCACCCTCCTGCACTCCTCAGCCAAGGGCGCTGTCCTCGCTCCCAAGGGGGAATCCAAGAGTCAGGGTGAGAGGTCTCGCAGGGTCCCAGCACACGCCACCCCTGATGCGATGGTCCAGGCCCAGCAGAGAAGTAGCCAAGAGGCCTCAGAGCCTGACTGACATTCCAGCCTTTGCCCTGTCCATCAGCCTGAGGGGTGTGCGTGTGCGTGTGTGTGCGCACGCACTGAGAAGAGAGGGTCCCGGCGTGGTGGAGCTGTGGTTTGGAGACACTGTAAGCCCCCATCTGTGCAGTTGTTCAGCTCCTGTTCCCAATTGTCTCCCCCCGCCCCCCCCGCATGTCTGATGGCTCTGGGCTGAGTCATTGCTCTGTCCCTAACTCAGGGCAGCCTGGGCATACTCGCTTCCGGTGGCTGCTGTAACAAAGTACCACAGACTGGGTGGCTTCGACCACAGACACTCACTGCCTTGCAGTCTGGAGGTCAGAAGCCCAAGACCGGACTGTCCGGGCTGGCCCCGCTGCAGGCTCTGAGGGACAGCTTGCCCTCTGCCTCTCTTAGCCTGGTGCTGCCAACCTTCCCGGTTGCCCTCGGCTCCTCGACCTCTGCCCGTTGTCACATGGTGTCCCTATGGATGCCTGTGCGTCTGGCTCCTCCTTTTCTTTTGAGGACGCCAGTCACGGGTGGATTAGGCCCATCCTGGTCCACCCTGCTCCTTCTCTAGAGCCTCACCTTAATTGTGTTCTGCAAGGCGTTTACTCCAAATGTGGTCACAGTCACAGGTTCTGGGTGGACATGAATATGGGGGCCACCATTTAACTCACACTGGGGCCAGCGGGTCTTCCATCAGGACTGAGCTTTTCTACGTGACTCAACTGGGTGCCTGGATGAACAGATAAGGAAACTGGGGACAGAGAATGAGGATCCGGCCAGGCCTCGCTCAGCAGGGAGACAGAACCAGGACAAGAGAATGGGCCTCTGTCCCCAGGTGCTCAGGCCACTGAGCAGCTCAGACTCAGGGGCCTCCTCTCTTTCTGTGGCCACTGTCCCAGGTCCCCTCACTTGCCCTGTGACCTCTGGGTGGGTCCACCTCACAGAGGTCTGGCTGGCTGATGGCCAGTGGCTATCTGGCTCCTTCTGACCTGTAGGGGTGTGGGACAGCCACCTGGGGCATGGAACCTGATCTCCAGGGACTCAGGACAAAGTTGTGATCCAGAGGCAAGGAAGCCTCATGTCCTGACTGGGCTTCAAGGCTGGAAAGCGAGTACGTGGGGGTGGTCAGCCATGTTCAGGCCACAGCCTGGGCCACTCGGAGCTTGGGCAGGGCTGCCAATCCCCCAGCCCAGGGAGGGCAAATGCCTTTTCTCTCTTCCTCACCTAGCTCCGGCCACAGGTTGGGGTCAGCACGCCCACTTCCCAGGGTGGGGGTCCCTGAAGCCTGTGCAAGCCAGGCTGCTCCAGTCTGACCCCAGAGCAGAGCTGGTGACTCATGGTCGAGTCCTCCCTGGAGGAGGAGGTAGGAGGACGCCTGGTCACAGATAGTGGCACCTGTTCCAGCCTTCTCATAGAGGGTGGGAAGGTCTCAGCTCGGCGTCCGCATGCCAGGAATGGGAGGTTCTGGAGCGGGGTGGCCCTGACCTGGGCCCTTGGGGTGCCTGAGTAAAAAGAGGGTAGCACAGTGGCGTGGGAGGCCGGAGGAGGACACCTGCCACTCAGTAGCCCAGGAGTGGCTCTGTGGGTTCCCTGCCTCCTCTTCCCTCTTCCCTGAGGCAGTGTGGGTGGGCAGGAGGCCCAGCCTGGAGGGTGCCTTTGGCAGAGGGGCGGGGGTCCCTGTGGCTCAGTTAAGGGAACAGATGAATACACGCTTGCCCCAAGCCACTGGGTGCCTAGGGAGCAGCTCTCTGCCACAAGGTACCCAGGAGAGGCCTAGGGTGACCCTGGGTCTGAGCCGAAGCAGGACACAGGTTGTTCTGGCTGGCAGGTACAGCCTGACTTGCTTCTGCAGAGCTGCTTCTCCCCAGAGCAGGTGGTGTCCCAGCTGAGGTGGGGCTGCCCCTCTCAGAGTCCCCAGGCCCTGAAAGTGTGCCTCCTGCATTTGAGCAGGTGAGCAGGTGGTGACATGGCCACTCAGCTGGCTGTGCGTGGCTCTCTGGTTAGCCACAAGCACCTGGTAGCCGTGTGTCATCCCTGGGTACACCCCTGTGCCTGCCCAGGAACATGGGGTCACTGTGGGACAGGCGATTCCCCTGGCTGGGTGGCTCTGCGGACCTGGGCCATCTGCCTGAGCTTGCTGAGTTCTGAGACACCTCCTCCCAGAGAACCCCAGGCTGAAGGACCTGCAGCCAGGGACTCTGCTCCTGGCCAGGGACTCTGCTGGCCGCTAGGAGTGGTTCTTCCTGACCCCCGACCCACATCTGAACAAAGAGGGCAGACCCTCCTGTGCCTAAGACCCAGGTGGGCTCCTTGGCTGAGGGGCGTCTGCCCTAGGTCAGCTCCTGGAGCCTCCCAGGCATGTTCCGAGCCCCCTCCCACCAGGATCCTGTCTCTGGGAAAACAGATTGCAGCCCTGGCGTCATGTCAATCTTCAGGGTCGTTCGCTGATAAAAGAAGGCTCGTACCTTGTACTGCAGGCCTGGGGTGGGGGTGCGGCAGGGGCCAGGCTCCTGCTCAGCAGTGCAGTGAGCCTGGGTATGGGACCCTGCCCAGCCTCTGTGGACACGGTCTCTTTAACATTCCCCACAACTGGGGTCCACTAAGGCCCTTGGCTCTGGGCCCAGTGGCCTGGAGGGGTGTGGACCGTTCGTGCCCACAGCCTGTGTCAGTTCACTGAGACTCTGCCTTCAGACCCACAGGCTGCCTCACTGGGCTGATGGACATCTGGTTAAGAACTTCCTGTCCTTACTGGCCCTGCCCCTGCCCCTGCCCTTGGTGGACTTGACAAGGGCACCAGGCCTCCTAGACAGAAGTAGAGACCTGGCCCTTGGAGTACTTTGCCCAGGGGCTACTTGGAAGGGGTACTGGAAGAGCAAGCTGGGCAAGGACGTCGACCCCCCACCTCAGGAGGCCACTGCCCTGTGATGGCCCCCGCTTACCTGCACTCTACTCTTGAGAGGTGTGTCCACCCCTGTCCCACCGGTAAGGAGATCCAGCCAGAGGGTTGGCACCTGGTCCTCAGTGCACAGCCTGGCCCCTGGGCACCCTGTGGGCCCATGATGGTCACTTGGAGTGGCAGGTCTTCCTGATGTCCAGATGTGGCTGTGTCCTGGAGGATGCCGTGGGTTCAATTGACCTAAAGAGACCTTCACTGGCAACAGTGACCGTGACCATGCTTGGAAATGGTCTCCACAGACCCATCAACGTCAGGCGAGGCCGTGCTGGGCCAGTGCGAGCCCTTATTGAACGCTGGTGTCTGTGTAAGGAGACAGAGGCACACAGGCTGGAAGCATGTGAAGGCGGAGGCCGAGACTGGAGTGCAGTGGCTACAGCTGAGGGGCCCCCGGGACTGCTATGCCCTCCGCCCCGTGCGGCTCTCCCCCAGGGCCCCAGAAGCGGCCAGCCCTGCTGACACCTCGGAGTGGGACTTCTGCCTTCCAGAACAGGGGGAAGGCCCTTCTGTAGTTAGAAGCCACGGGTTCCTTCCACCAGGAAGCAGGTGGAAGTGTCTAAAAAGCAGAGGCCCCACACCAAGATGGCGCCCCTCCTGGTCCTGGGTGGATATGGTGGATGGGGAGGGGCTTAGCCTCTGACCCGACTGGACATGCCCACAGCCAGCCCTCCCCTGAACTGCCCCAGCATCCCTCACCACCCACCCCATATCGGCCCTCATCTGGGCTCCCTGCCTGCCACGGTGGCTCCACTCCTCCTGCCTCCCACCCCCGACACCTTCACAAAATGCCACCTTAAACAGGAGAGCGTGTGTGCCTGAGGCTTCTTTTGGGCTTGCCCGGCTGCCCCCACGGCCCAAGGGCTATGGCCTCCGTTCTCCGCTCACTGGCAAGCTTCTGAGGAGCAGGGTGGGAAGTCCTGGGGAATAGCCACATACTCACGCCTTTGGTCATCTTTGGAGGGTGCTGGTCCCTTGTCAGGGATCCCCACACTGTCCTTATGCCTCTCCCCATCACTGAAGCCCCCGAGCCATGCTTCCCCATCCTACAAGATCCCTGGACTCCGTTAGCACTGGCCTACATGAATGGACCCAACCAGTGACCAGGCAGCCTTGGGGACAGCTGGTCCCACAATGTGGCCTCACTCAATGGCCCCAGCCCTTCACAGGGGTCCACTCATATTCTTGGGTGTCAGGTTCGGGAAGTCACACCAGCCCTGGAAGGCAGAGACCAGGTCCCCACAGCTTATCTCATCCTGCTGGCTCCGTGTGGATCTCAAGTCACCACTTGTGACAGATGGCCAAACCGTGTGGCTTAGCTCCAGACTCAACCTCTTACATTCTGGAGGTCAGCGGCTCCACTCAGATCTCACCCGCAGGTCAAACTGGCAAGGGCTGAGTTCTTCCTGGAGGTTCAGGATCTGATTCCCCCCTGCCCGCTTCCCCAGGCCACTTGCTCCCTGGCTCCCCTCCTCCCTCTGCCCAGCTGACCGGCTGTGCGCCCAGGCCTCGCCGGACAGCCCGGAGTGCTGCACCTGAAGGCAGGCGAGGAGCAATTTCAATCCCCCTTGGCCACATCAAGTCACCAATTCCAGTTCAGGATTAGGACACAGTCTTAATCCTGTGTCTTGGGGGCACTTTGCCAGTACAACGTGGCTGCTCGTAGACTTGGGCACCTGTGTGGGGTCTTGCCAACCACATAGAGTCCTCTTGCCCATCCCTGACCCCATCTATGGCACCTGACGGAGTGCAAGAGAAGCGGGTGCCAGGTGCCCATGTGTCTGTGTGGGAGGGCGCCCTGTTGTCTGGTGAGGAGGGCTTTGTGCAGGCACCAGGCTCCCCCGCTGGCTGGGCAGGCCAGACTGAGCTGAGTCCCAGCTGCCCTGCCCGCTGGTGGGGTGACTGTGGCTGTTCACGCGGCAGTTAGTGTGGTGAGCCGTCACCAGCATCCCACACCAGGGTGCTGATGGGCAAGGCGGGCAGGCAGAGCCGCGGGACACTCCCTCCTGGTTCACTGTCGCACAGGCAGAGGAGACACCGCTGGAGCGGGAGGAGGCGGGCCGTGCGACGGGGTTTGCTTTATACAGGAATATGAGATTCCGGAGAAACGGTGGCCCTGCCAAGGGCACCCGGGCACCTCCTGGACCTCAGGGCCCCGTGGTGTGGGGTGAGCAGGAAGGGCCAGCCTCCCAGGAGGCACTTATGGCCCGGTGGCCAGCAGGTGCTTGGTGTGGCAGGTGGGTTGTCAGTGTGGAGGACAAGGACAAGGAAGGGGCAGTCAAGCGGTAGCGGGGGCTCCGGGGCATTAAGAGTGAAGGGGGCTGCTCATGCCAAGGGTTGGGATCCCCAAGGGACCTGGGAGGGGCTCGGAGCCTGAGGAGGCCAGCTGGTTGCCGCAGTGATACCCTCTGCCCACAGGACAGGCTCCACACCAGGAACTAACATTTCTTCCCAGCCAGCACCTGCCCCACTCTGCCACGTCCAGCCTGCCTGGGACGGGCCCCTCCTGGGAGCCAGTGGGCTGCTGCTGTCATGAGTCCAGGCTCCCCTGAGCTCTTGGGAAGAGGCTGACCCACAAGAGACACGGTCCTGGTTCCATGCTGGGGAAGTGGGGGTGGAAGTGGCCAGCCCAGAGAAGTAGGGGGCTCCTTCAGCCACTGGCCCTGAGGAGAGCCACAGATGTCCAGGAATGGAGGCCCAGGGTGGTGGGAGGAAACAGAGGAAGAAAGAGGGCTACTTTGGTAGAGCAGACCCCGGGGGCAGGGGGAACAGGAAGGGAGGGAGGCAGCGAAGGGAAGGGGCTCTGGGTCCAGAGGACAGAGGAGCCTGCTTCATGTCCCACTGTGTGGCAGGAGTGCCGAGGTCAGGCGGACCTTCCTCACCCCTTTCCCCAAGGCCCTCGGCTCACGCAGTCCTGTGCAGCCCAGGGCAGCTGGGCAGGCTCTGGGCTCTTCTGCAGATCAGCCTCTTGTCATGGGGGCAGAGGGCTCCTGGGCATCTCTCACCACCCACAGCTGGACCCTGCCTGCCCACCTGAGGCCTTGCTCCCTACCAGCCTGCGGGGCCCCTCCCCTGAGCTCAGCCTAGACGCTCAGACTGTGCCAGTCTCGCACAAGAGTTGCTGTTGTGCTCTGGCTGTGTGTGCTGTGCCTGGCACGTGGCGGGACTGGCACCTCTCAGAGTCCGGGTGGGAAACAGATGGCCAGCTCAGCAGAGGCATTTAAAGAGATTTGCTCCTGGAAGGCGTGTTTTCAGAAGCGTTGGTGGGGTGCGGGTCCAGAGCTGCTGAGCAGTGAGGGGCCTGTGGACTGGGTGCCAAGGCCACACAGGGCAGAGGGCAAAGTGGGGAAGATAGCCCAGGGAAGGAGCCACCTGGAGAGCCACCTGGCCAGCACCTGCAGCCACTCCACAGTGCCACAGCACAGGGACAGGAAGGAAGGCCAGCCTCCTGTCTGACCCTCCTCCACCTGACAGTCACCACCTCAGTCGGCTGAAGCCCCTAGGTGCAGGGCAGAGTGTGAAGTCACCTACCTGGCAGATAGCTTTCTGGAACAGGGTGTAGGCAGCCCAAAGAGGGATGGAGAAAGGATGTGGGCATCATCACCCCGGTAGATGTTTATGGTGGTGAAAACAATGGTTATGGTGGAGGTGGTGGTGATGGTGATGGTTATGGTGATGGTTACGGTGGAGGTGGTGGTGGTGATGGTGATGATGAGGGTGAGGGTGATGGTGGTGATGGTGAGGGTGGTGGTGATGGTGATGGTTACGGTGGAGGTGGTGGTGGTGATGGTGATGGTGATGGTGGTGGTGGTGGTGATGGTGGTGGTGATGGTTATGGTGGAGGTGGTGGTGGTGATGGTGGTGGTGGTGGTGGTGGTGATGGTGGTGGTGATGGTTATGGTGGAGGTGGTGGTGGTGATGGTTATGGTGGAGGTGGAGGTGGTGGTGGTGATGGTGATGGTGGTGGTGATGGTAGCGATGGTTATGGTGGAGGTGGTGGTGGTAGTTATGGTGGAGGTGGTGGTGGTGATGGTGATGGTGATGGTTACGGTGGAGGTGGTAGTGGTGATGGTTATGGCGATGGTGGTGGTGATGGTAGCGATGGTTATGGTGGAGGTGGTGGTGGTAGTTATGGTGGAGGTGGTGGCGATGGTGATGATAACGTTGCCATTGCTGGAAATGAGCTCGGAGCTTCCTAGAGTCTAGACCTAACTTGTGGCAATTTTCTATCTGCTTCAAATCCGTCCTTGGAAACACAGGGCAAATCATCCTCTATGCTCAACTCTTTGGTCCAGGCTGGGCTGGGGCCACCTAGCCACAGGAAGCCACAGCTGGCCACGATGAGTCCTGCCAGCCATTGGCTCACCACCCAGCTCTGCTCACACAAACTGTCACAGTGTCTTTGTCCTCCCCGGCAGGGCTGACCACACATCCTGCTGCAGATTCCAGTGCCCACGGCTGACCTCTCCTTATTTGGGTTACTCATCTCCCTAGCCCAGCAGGCCATTCATGGTGTCCCTCCTGGCTCCTACTGGCCTGGATGCCAACCCACCTGGACAATGTTCACTTCCTCTACTTGCCTCTGCCCTCTCAAGTCTCCCTCTCTGCTCTCCCCCACTCATGAAGAGCTTCCCTGTCCATGGGGTGTGTCTCTTGCCAACCTGCCAACCCGGGACCGGCAATGGCTGCTGCCTGGGCACCCGCACCTGCCCAGCCTACAAACTCACCATGCCCTCACCTTGGAGCAAGGGCATGCGTCCTCAAGACTAGTTTACAAAACAAAGCAGTTTGGCTCCGAGGGTTTCTGCATGAGTTCATTCAACCACTCCTTGAGCTAGACTTATACACACGCACGCATCCTGTACACTCACACACAAGCACAATGTGCACGCACAAACGCTCAGATGCATGGGGAACCTCCGAGGCAAAAGCACACATCACACACTCGCACAACACAATCACACAGATTCGCACATACAGAGTACACACAAATACGCACGGCACACACTCATGCACAAACACAAAAATACCCAGACATGCACAGAACCTCATACACATGCTACACACAACATATTCATAAACACACCCAAATATACATGTGCAACACCCATGCACATTCATAAACACACAATACATAACTTCTCAAATACAACATGCCACGAACCTCACTCCCATCCTCAAAGTTCAGAAATACACACACACACATGACACACAGCACACACATACCAGATGCCACACATCCTGCACACTCACATGCCATGCACAGCACACACACACACAGCACACATGCCAGCATCTTTTACCACCCTTGGTGTAAGTGGCTACCCCTCATGGAGTCAGGTGGGTGAGGGCTTCTTGTGTTGTTTCTTAGTGACCTCAGGACCTTAGTCACAGAAGTGACTCTATCTGCAGACCATGGTCCCGGATGTAACCTGTAGGCAGCGGGCAATGAGGGGTCATGGCTTCTGGAGTCCTCCAGGCGACAGAAGCCTGGGGAAGCTTCTGGTAATGCGGGCACAGGGGCAACCTAGCTCCACAGGGCTGTCTGTGGCCTCAGGAGGGTTCCGATCCCCTGGTGCCCCTGCTGTGCGAATGGGTGGGGGCTGGGCACGGTGCGGCTTCCAGGGTTAGGGAATTCAAGGTCTTGCCCAGACAAGGAGAAGCCTCTCTGACCCTCAGTCCTCCAGCCCAGCTCTCCTGGGCTTCAGATGAGCATTCTCACTGTTTGCTACGCTCGGCACCCAACAGTGTCTCCAAGGAGACCTGTCCAGCTTCGGGGGACAGCTGCCTGCCTCCCCTGCTGCCGTGTTGCAGGTGATGGTACAGCCAACCCTCCAGCTGTGCAGACTGAGCCCATGTGCTCCTCATCCCCAGGAAGTGCCTTCAGCCCTATCACCGGAACACTCCTGGACCCACCCACCTCACCCAGGCCTGGGCTCTGCCCTGGGCCCCTGCTAGTGTCCTATCCTCCCTCGCCCACTGTCCTCCACACAGCAGGCTCCTGCTCGCAGCCTGTAGGGCTGCCCTTGCACCAGGTGCCCTTGGCCAGTGTTCAGAGAACCTTGGCTCTCAGGCCGAGCCGGATGCTGAGGGATACGACCCTTCGTCAGTCCACTTTTGTCCCTTTGCGGACGCCCCCACTGGGGCTCTGGTCTGCTGACAGATGGAGAACAGGTGACTCAGTGCGTAGAGGAGGTGTCGGTGGGCATTTGTCGGTGGATGAACGCGTGGAATGCATTTCTCTCTCCAGCCCAGCCAGGCCCTGGAGATGCAGCCTCAGGAGCAGGCTTGCGAGGGAGGAGACCCTGCCTGTGTGGACTTGAGGAGGGTTTCTGGGGCATGGGCCGGTGCCCCTTCCTCTTGCCTCTGACTCCCACAGCCTCCTGCAGGCCAAGTTCCACCCCAGCTGAGCTGCCAGGCTGGTTAGGGAGGCTGAGGAGTCGGGGGCTGGGTGGAGGCCCCAGCCGGCCCCTGCAGCTGCTCCATTGCCAAATGCCTGAATTCTGGAATTCTGGAATCGTTCCCACCTGGCGAGCCAGGCTGGCTGAGGGTTTCCCCCTTTAAGCTGGCTCCCAGAAGGGGCCTATGTGCCTGGACATGGGCCTCCACCTGAGATGGGGCCCTGAGTAAACTGGCTTGGGCTTAGCACTCTCCTGCGTCGGCCCCTCCCGGTCCTCTCAGGCCAGCCCTCCTTGTCACATGCTCCCCGCAGGCCACCCCATAAGTCACAAGGCAGAGTTTCCATTAGCGTCAAACGTACGTGATGCTGGACCTGAAGCTGGTGGGAGCCAAGAGGGAAGAAGACAGTTTTAGAAAATTCACATGCCTGGGGGGGTCACACAGGGAGGGGCAGCCCTCCCTGCCAGCACAGACCCCGGCAGGGTTGGGAACAGTCCCTGTTGCGTGGACTCTGTACATGTGCACGCTCTCTCTCACGCACGCACGCACCGGGGGCAGGCAGACCCCCAAGCCGTTAGCCATCCCACCTGTCTCGTGCTGGACAACAGGGCTCAACGACAGGAGCCTTCCCGGGACCTGGAGCTGTCTCCAGTCCGGTAGCTTCGACGGGTATGTGTGCCCAGCTTTCCAGACCTTCCCCACATTGGGCACTGAGGTTGTGTCCAGGAGCTGCACCTCAAGTTAGGCCAGCTCCTGTAAGTCACCACGGAGGCAGGACCCTGGCTCTTTTGCTTTATGGAAGAGCAGGGGCCACCCTGAAGGCAAGAGGGACAAGTCTCAAGCAGGAGGCTTGAGGGGAGAGGCCAGACGCCTCTCGCCTGGGCCGAGGGGGAGTTGGCCAACTTGGCTTTGTGACCTGGGAACCTCTGCTCTGGAGATGCCGAGGGCGTGAGGGCTCCCCAGGGCCCGGGCCACAGGTGGTCAGTGGCATTGCAGGGGGAGATTGACTGCTGGGCTTCTCCACTGTCCCAGGACCTGACTTCCTGGAAAAGGGGGGACTGTCTTCAAGCTCCGACAGGACCATCGGGAAGGGTCGCTCTTCCCTGTTCCAGTCACGCGGGGCTCCCCACCCAGGGCACACTGCCTGTGGCTGAGGACATCCTGACGTCTTTGGGGAGAATTCTCACAGTGAAAGGTGACCAGAGCTCGCACGTCACTGACTACATGCCCAGTTGCCGCAGGCCCGTCAGTCACGGTGGGCTGGCATTGGAACCCTTTCTGGAACCCCATGCTCTACCCCAGGGCCACGCCCAGGGTCCCAGCCTCCAGCTGGAGCTTCAGGGTGTGGCCTGGTGTGGGTGTGGCAGACTGGGGCCAGGAGCAAGGACTGGGAGGGAGAGAAGGGCTGGGCAGGGCTACCCTTTGACAGACAGGAGAAAAGGAGGGCAAGAAACAGAGGAAAGGCAGTGGCCTGAGGACAGGCAGCAGGGCTCTGTCTGAACCGGGCCCCCTGTGGGACCTCGTGGGGCTGCCCCCAAGGGGGCGCAGCCTGGACTGGTTCAGACAAGTATTCAGGCGTGGCAGAGGGACAGTGGGGCTACTGTCCTCCAGAGCTGGCAGGAGAAATGTGCTGGCCGCAGTTCCTATTAGGTCAGAGAGGGATGGGCAAGGCATTTCTGCACCCAGACGACCCCCAGATCAAGTGGCACTTGAATCAGGAGCGGGCACCCAGAGCCCTGTGTGCTAGGAGACCACCCGGCAGCAGTCAGCCCTGCCATGCCTTTAATCACTCGAGCGAGAATGGAGACTGTAAACAGGCCACAAGGACCCCAGTGACTCCGCTGGCTCCCGCAAAGCTGGGTTTCTATAAACGCAGCAGAAGGGACCCTCAGGGGCTGGAGACCAGGATGCAGGCCAAGCACCCTGCCCGATGAGGCTTCCCACACCCAGGTGCATCTGCACTGGTCTGCGGCACGTTTCCCCCGGGGGGCCTGCCACCACGCTCACTGACTTCTCCCGGAGCCCACGGTGCTCTCCCCACCCGCTTCCACTTTGGACATGTCTGCTCCCTCTGTTGGCCTCCAGGCCATCCTGGATGACCCACTTCTGCTGGCCAGGAAAAGGCACCAGGGACTGTCACTCACTGCCACTACCCCTGCCCTGGCCTTGGTCAGATGCCTGCACCTCCAGTCTTTATCAATCTCTAGTACCTCTGAATACTGAGGGGCAGTTTGACACTCCAGGTGTTAGGCAGAGAGCACCTTCCAAGATGGCCCCGGACCCCGCTGGGCTGCAGAACACAGAGACGCACTGGGTGGCTGCAAACGCATGGCATGGTCTATCACAGCTCGGAGCATCAGCAGCCCGCGGTCAGGGGACAGGAGGGCCCTGCTCTCAGCAGCTTTGGGAGAAGCCCTCCCTGCTGCTCTTGTTTGTGGGGCTGCCGGGGACCCTTAGCTCCCAACCTGTACAAGCCTCACTCCAGTCCCCACCTTGGTCCCTGGTGTCATGACCCCCTCACCCACTTTGGGACACTCCAATGCAGTGTGCCCTCATCTTGACTTAATCACGTCTACAAAGGCCATTATTCCAGCTAGAAGTTTCCAGGAAGATGGGCAGTTGGCTCAGAATAGCGCATGGGATGGGCAAGATCCAATCTAGGATGTGCCCAGCTGGTCAGGCTCTGAGCCTGGGCCGGGGCTTGGCATTCCTCTTCCTACCTCCTTTTCTTCCCAGAATTCCAAAGTGATCTATCCCTAGAAAGTCAAGCCACTGCCATGCTTCCAGTGCCCGGGCTGCTCCAGACCCCTCGGCTCTGCCCTGCAGGGTCCCTCCCGCGGACTCCCCACTTCTGCAGGGACAGATAAGGAGCAACTTCCACGTCTGTTGTCAAGGGCGAGCAAAGCACGGTGCGCGGGCAGTCTTTGTGGAATAAAGGGCGAAAATGTGACTACGTGCATGTTTGTTTGTATTTGCCATAAAAGGCTCTGGAAAGTTCAATCAGAAACTAATAAAAAGGGGGACTGCAGGGGTGGGTCGGGTGAGGGATGGAGACCAGCTCTGCACATGTGGCCATAACGTTTGACGCAGAACCATGGGAATGTTTCCATAGTTAAAAAATAAACTTAAAAAAAGAAAGTATCTTTAAAAAAGGAAACCAACAAGAGAAAAATTTATAGAGTTTGTAACATAACCAAACAGAAAAGATTTATTTCAGACGAGGTAAAAGCACTGCATTGAGGGGTTTTTTAAAAAGTGGGATATATTCTAAGGACAAAGAAAACTATGAGGAAATCACACACTTCACTCAACAAACCATTCTGTGAGTGTCCAATTTGGCATTATTTTAAATGATTTTTTTTTCTTTTCTAGGATAAAACAAGTAATTATGTGAATGCACCAAAATTATTACTGCAAGAGAAAAAATACACAAGTGCAGAATCAATAGGTCAAGTACAACCCTGATCTTTATTTATTTTTTTTTGTGCTACAACCCTGATCTTAAACATGGATTGGAAACGTCAGTGAGACCTCATGGCTTAAAAACAAAGTGCGCGTTTCCTGGTTCTCCAGCTGGGGAGGGAGGCGCCATGAGCACCCAGGGCCTCCACTCTGGCCTGGAAACCAACTGGGACCCTTTCAGAAAGCCAGGGAAGAACGGCCAAGCAGAGGTGTTCTGCTCCCAGAATCAGGGAAGTCATCGGAGCCCAGAGAGGTCCTGGCCAGGGGCACCGCAGCCGCCTCCCAGGGCCACGGCGGCAGGAGTACCACCGAGAGCCCGGCTGCAATTGATGGAACGTGGTTAGGAGAGAAAATCCATTCGTGGGTGTGGCGTGGCACGGGGCTACAGCGCTTGCCTGCTGTGTGCGAGGCCTGTTCCATCAGCAGCAGTGAAAAAATCCGTTCAAAAAAAAAAAAAAAATCACCTCATTGTTACCATTGGGGTAATTTGGGGGCCAAATCCTTACTCTGAAAATTGGTATTTACAGGAGAGAAGAATAATTACACACTTACCTTGTATTTCTGGTGCAGCCTGTATTTGGGGTGACCCAGTGGCACTGGGGGCAGGCCAGCAGAGGCCTTCCTGTGGACAGCAAGCCCAGGAGGACCTGAGAGGGTCAGGTTACCATGCAGTGGGCGCGGCTCCCACACCAGCACTGCACTGTTCAGGTGAATGTCCCAGGAAAGCTGGACACCCAGGCTGCCTGCGGTGTGGCAGAGTGCAGTGGAGCCACAGGCTGCCAGGCCTGTGTCCAGGCACAAGGTGGAAAGGGCCCACAGACGCCTCCCAGGCCAGCAAATGCCAATGAAATTCCCTGCACAAAGCTCAGAGCGATGTCCAGTCCAGCACTGAGAGCTAAACTCTTTTGCAGGCAACCGTGGGGAAAGCTGGACAGGGACCTGCTCAGCGCCAGCTCCAGCAAGCAGAGATGTCCGGGGGATACCGTCTCTGAGCAAGCCTTGACATGAAGGCGAACAAAGGGGACTATTCTAGAGTTATAAGAATTTAAGACATAAAGACCAAATGCAGAGTGGGGTCTCGGTGTCACCTCCTGTGAAAAGGTGTCAGGGGGGGACGTTGAGTGTGACCAGCTTGCTCCCATCGAGGGCCGGGTTGTGGGTGGGCAGGTCGAGCCGTGCTGGAAGGGTCCTCGTCTGTCAGAGTCCCGTGGATAGTCCTTGGAGGCAAAGGCCACAGTGTGCGCGCTTCCCTGGAAGACATCTCGTGCCCAAAAAGAAGAAAGCAAATGCAGCACAAGATGGGTTCCTGCTAATCTGCTGGCAGAAACGAGGCCTATTATACTGTTCTCCTACTTTCTATGGCCTGAGAACTGCCGTAGCAGGTGAGGGTCTGCGACCTCGGGGCTCTGTCCCCAGGCTCGGCACTCTGTAGTCACGGTGAACCACGAGGAGGCGCCGTCCCTCCCAGGATCTCCCTGCTACCGTCCGGAGCCTGCCTCCCGGCCCTCCTTCCTGCCCCACCTGCTCCTCAACGCTAGGGACAGGAGCCTTAGAAGCCTGGCAGGACCCTAGTCAACCAGGAGCGTTTGCAGAGAGGTGGGGGCCTGGAGACGCCTGTGGAGGACAGGTCACTGGGGCAGAGGCCTCTGGGCAGTCTCCTTCCCACCTGTGCCGAGGTGCATGAAGATGGCACCCGCAAAGTGCATAGCCAGGACCAGCAGGGCACACAGATGACCGGTGGCCCAAGGGGCTCGCTGGCTGCCTGCTGCCCTGGTGGGGAGAGTGGCTCCAAAGACAGGGCCCTGTCCCGCTCACCACCCCTCCAGAATGACTCAGCTGAGGCCCCGCCTGGCTGCTGGGAGGGGCAGGTCAGTGTGTGAAAGACATGAAGGCATCAGGAGTTTCCTTGGAAACTGAGCTCAGGGATTCCTTAATCACAGTACCACCTTCCACGGCTGCAGACCTCTTCCGGCTGTCCTTTCCTCTTCTTGAATCCGTCCCTTTATCCTGGCTCTTTACGCAGTCGCGACTTAGGCTATTTTATCTGATATAAATACAGCCAGCATCCCAGGGCCTCCAGCTTGCAGAGGGCCAGCCACGGACCTCTCAGCCTTGTATTTTACCTATCCATCCACCTATCTACCTACCTATCTATCTATCTATCATCTATCTACCTATCTATCATCTATCATCTATCCACCTATCTACCATCTATCACCTAACTATCATCTATCTACCTATCATCTATCAATCATCTACCTATCATCTATCTGTAGAGACGTCCTGCTGGTCCCTCTCCCTAGAGAACACTGGTGACTACTGGGTATAAGAACCACATAGGACTGAATGCAGGTCCGCCCATGCTATGGAGCTAGGAAGTCAAAGGAGACAGTTCTGCACATGGTAGAGCCAGGTTCCAGAAAGTTCTGAGGGGGCCAAGATGGTGGCTGAGCACCAGGCAGAGCCAGACTCAGACCTTGAGGCGGGTAGCTCCCTCCCTGGCACAGCTCACACAGACTCAGCTTTGTTCCCTGGGGTGGGGGACCGGAAGAGTCCTGCCCAAGGGGAATTGAGAGGTCAGCCGGGTGCGGGGCTTCATTCCGCCCTTTGTGGCCCAGGTGCTTGCTGCCAGGTGGGGAGTACTCCGGGAGCCACCCACATGCCCCGACCACTGACGGATGGAGCGGGAGGAGCAGCAGCAGCCCCCTGCTTGGGGCTGTGGTATGTGGTGCCCGCCCTCGTGGGCCAAGGACAGTCTTCTGGCCCATACCCCCTTTCTCCTAGTGTGCTGTGTGACCTTGGGAAAGTTACCCACCTTCTCTGTACCCTGCCTCATCCACTGTCAGAGAGAATTGGGTGGCTCTGACTCCAGAGGAGTTAGGGGGGTGGGCTCAGAACACCTGTGGGTGTTGGCGGCCACATCAGAAAGAGGTCTGGCCTGCAGGATGAGCGCAGGCTCCGAGAAGGACCAGCGCTGACATCCTCTGGCCTGACGTCCTTGCTCCTGAAGTGCTCGCACGGGTGGCGGTCCAGCTTTCCCTGCGGCACCATCCCCGGGCTTCCCAAGCTGCCCAGAGGAGCAGGCCGGGCCTGCGTCTGCACTCTTAGCAGCCTCCTGCCTGACAGACTTGCAGACAGACTCGCAGCCCCCACGCAGACCAGCGTTGGGATCACTAGTCCATTTTCCACTTGGTGGGGTGGAACCCGGGAGCACGTGAGAGTGTGGCCAGCCTGCTGCTGTGCCCCTCCCAGGGCAGGTGGGCCTGGCCTGGGCTCAGGCGGGCACACGGTGGGCACAGGCCTGCGTGTCCCCTTGAGTACCAGGCACCTCACGGGGACAGGAAGGAGACACGTACTCTAGCCGCTCCTGACCTCACCAAGCACCCGGGGCTTTCTTGAGCCTGGGACATCAGGCCGAATGGGCATTGGGGCAGTTTGTGTTTGCAACCAAGAAAACCACCAGAGAAGTCCCAGAGAGCAGCGAAGGCTTGCTGGTGCCCAGCCCCTTCCCAGGAAGGCGCGGCGGGCGTGCCCGTGGAGGGCGACTGTCCGGCTCCACAGATGACCTGCGTCTCCATGGCTGGCATGCCACCTCTCAGCAGGTCACTGGCCGCAAGCACGCTCAGGCAGCAGAACACCCGAGGGCAGCGCCGGAGCAGTGCCCGCAGCGCCTGGGACCTGGAGCAGACGGAGGCAGGGCGTGTGCTGCTGGTGGCACATCAGGTCCCAAGGTCCTGGCCAGCAGGCTGCAGCCCAGGACGGCACATCCAGGACCTCGAGGGGCGTGGGGAGGGACAGGCTGCATCTCAGCAGGCTACGGACCCAATCTGGAAAGAAAACAGGCGACCCATACTGTCTCCTGGGCCCTCCACTGGCAGAGGCTCTGGGGCCATTCCCATACACAGGCCCTGCTCTCCCCACGGCCTCCCTCCCTCACTTACCCACCCACCCGCGAAGCCCTCGGTGAGAACTCACGTGTTCCACGTGCTGTCCGACAGCCTGGGGACTCCACCAAGAGCCAGTCACATCCCCTATCCAGAGCAGGACCTGGAAACCCAGGGGCCACCGAAGCCAGGCAGGGGAAGCCATCAGGGTGCAAGGAAGACACCAGAGAGAACAGACATGTGAGGAGGCCCTGGTCCTTCCAGGTGGAGCAGCAGGAAGCCACGAGGAGTGGGGACCAGCGGGAAGCTGGGCCTCAGGCCCGTCCAGGCAGCGTCAGCCCTTCCCGCTGGTCCTGCCTCACTGCACCTGCAGCCACCCCGGAGGGCCTTTGAGGCGCCTGTGGAGGGGAAGGGGGGAGCCTCAGGCAGGTGGATGCAGGAGGGGAGCTGCAGTGTCCTGTCCCCGTCGCAGTGGCCTCCTGCCAGGAGCCTTATCGGGAAAAACTGTTTTTGACTCAGTTGAAGTAAAGATAAGATCAGCTCTGAAGTGTAGCAGGGTCACCTTAGCAGGTGTGTCCTGATGGCCGGTTCTCCTGCTGGGGGACCCTGGAGCCCAGAGCAAGCCGGGAGTGGCCACAAACACAGGTTAATTTCCAGCAGGTGTGTGATCAGACAGAAAGGCTGTGGGGTCGCTAAGACCCATTGCTGTCCCCTGTCCAATCACACCTGCTAGGGGTGAGGACACCAGTGCAGGCCCACGCAGCTCCACCCGCGCCTGACGGTCTTACCTCTGCCAGGGACTTCCAGCCGAGTGCCACCCACCAGCCCTTGGTCTCCAAAAGAGCAGGACAGACCCCGGGGCCTGAGGCAGAGGTCAGATGTGCCAGGGAAGGATGGGGTGGAGGGACCGAGGGATGAGGGCTCGCTTGCTGGCAAGTTCAGCTCATTGGGTCCACCCTATAGCTCTGGTCTTAACCCGAGCGCCTGCAAAGCCCCCGCCTCTGACATGGGCACGCTTAGATCCTGGGGCCAAAGCTTCAACATGCCCTGGGGAGACACACTCTGATCCTCGCTGGGGAGAAGGTTGGGGAGGCTGCAAGTCCAGCGTGCCTGGGGGCAGTCAGCCCTGGAGGACCCTGGCTGGGGCTGCTTGCGCTCTGTCCGCCCCGGCCTCCTCTGCGGGCAGGCACAAACACAGAGCTGTGTCTAGTTTTGCAAGCTAGAAATCCAGCACCGAATCCGTGTGCCGTTCACATTTCCACATCAGGGCCGGGAGGACGCGTGCCTTTCCCCCCTGCCTTGCGCCGAGCTGATTCGCTGGGCACGTTGCCAGGACTGGCGGTTTCCAGGAGGCGCTGCCTCTGTCTGGGGGAAGGCACAACTTCACACCCTCCTGCGTCTGGCCAGACAGCCCCAGTGCGCTGATGCAGAGCCCGTGGCCCGTTCACCCAGCTCTCCTCCGGCGTGGCGGTCTCCAGGACGTGCTGAGAAGCCCTGAAGCCATCACAGGGACCGCGCGCCCTGGACATATTTTATTGTCTTAATATGCAAATCGGCTCCTTTAGAACAAGCTGCACCCTTTATCTGCATGAACCGCGGCCACTCGGCAGGTGGGAAGCAGCGAGCGCTTCCCTCTCACCCGGAGGCCACCGTGGAAGAGCTTTATTGGCGCGAGCCCCGCCCAGGGCTCGCTGGCCCCTGCCAGGGGGACGCCGTGGGCTCAGTGCCTGTCAAGAAAGGCCTCCCTGCCACTGGCACTCGCCGCTCTGATATCACGCGTCCTCTAAGGACGTGGTGCTGTCCGCATTGTTGACGCATTTCTATCCACTGCGGGCAGAGAACAAGGAAACCTTGCCCCCGTCCTGCTCCCGTGTCCCAGGGTGTGTCACGGTCACCCATGGCTGAGTCACTGCACCAGGGCTCCCCCCGCCCCCACACACGTGGGCAGACGGGTGACCTTGGAGGGGCAGCAGGAAGCCAGGGTGCAGAGGTGGAGCCACCTGGAAACCTCTGGCCACAGAGATGTGGCTGAGGGCACAGTCCCCACCCCCTGCTTGTCCAGCTCTGAGGCCATGGCTGTCTTCTATCCCCGCCCCGGAGTGACCCTGATTGTTAAATGGCTTTGGAATGTCACTGGGCTGCTGGGCAAAATGTTCCATCCACTTGGGCCTTGTCACAAAGTGTTTTGTGGCCTCTCAAAGGGGTGCAGAGTGGAGGGTCTCTCGGGGAAGGGGTCAGGCTTATACAACCTGGAAATGGAGGGTACGGAGAGGAGGGGGGGGGGCTACCCTGAGGTCAAAGGCACCCCAGCCACTGCTTCCTGATTCCACCATGTGGCGCAACTGGCTTCTGTTCGGTGCACAGGCCCGGAGTCAACGATGTCTGCTGTTTGCTCAGGGTTGAGAGGAACGGGAAGAACATTTGTGACCTGTGCGTTGGGGACTTGTGAAGCAGACTTAGCAGAGACAGAATCTGAACAATGGACACTGACCAGGGGTCTCTACCCAAGATCAGTGAGGCAACCTTAGGGGTGGGTGTATAAAAGACAGTTAGTTGGGGCTGGGGCTGTAACTCAGTGGTAAAGCGCTTGCCTTGCATATGTGAGGTACTGGGGTCCATCCTCAGCACCACATAAGCATAAAAAAAATAAAATACAGGCATGCTGGCCATCTACAACTACGAAAAAAAATTTTTATAAAGACTGCTAGTTACCCTGATATCCTTGTCATCCTTTCCTCTTAGCAATATTAACCCCAAATTTTAGGACACCCTGCTTTCAGATGGATGGAAGACCATATTTTTCTCCCTGCACCATGACTTCGTGAGGAGCGTTCTGCAGGCTGGATGCCGAGGTGAGGGCGGTGGAGAATCCAGGGCATCCGCCCACTGGAGGGCAGGGTGGGCAGCAGCACAGCAGCAGCAGCAGCAGGAGAGGCCTCAGCCTGGCTCTCATCTAAGTGTGGCGTGGCATGAACCCCCTAATTTTAGCTGGGTATTTCCCCCATCCTCCCTTACAACTAGATGTGGCTCTGTACCCAAGTTTATGCAGAAGCATTATGCACGACCTCTAGAAATCGTCCTTCAAGGCAGGAGCATGATCTGCGAGGGACTCATCGTGTCTGAAATTCATGCTGAAGACCACCCACCACATGATGGTGTTTAGAGGTGAAGCTCTGGGAGGCGAAGCAGCTTAGACAAGGTCATGAAGGTAGGGCTCCACGAAGGGTCAGTGCCTCAGCAGAAGAGAAGTGGCCAGAGCTCTCTGGCTCATGCAAGCCAGGAAGAGCCCGACCACGCTGCACCCCGACTGCAGACTTCAGCCCCCAGAACTGGGGAAACTTGCTTAAGCCCCCTGTGCACTTCATTACGGCAGCCCAAGCACAGGGGGTTCCCTCCGTCTCCTCCTCTTTCCCACTGAGTGAGGTGCCCCAGAAGCCATCTTGGTCCATGGACGCTGGAGCCCTCTGAGGAAGTAGGTGTTCTGGCAGGCTCGACACCCACCAAGGCATTCGCAATTTGCTCTGTGTTCTGAGTCAGAACCGATATGGAAACCCTGAGCCTTGGTCTGTCTTCTGCTTTGACTTTCCAATGAAAGAAAAACAGTAATTATTTTGCCTGAAAAGCCTCACCCCAGGCTGAATTACGTTTTCCTGTTCTCCTCTTCCTAAATCGGGGTGTCTCCTGAGGCTGCCCTAACATATTGTCAATACATGGTGGCTTAAAACAACAGAACTTATTCCCTCGAGGTTCTGGAGGCCAGACATCCAACGTCAGGTGTCCACAGGCTGCACTCCTCAGAAGGTTCCGGAGGGCCTGCTTTTCCCAGCTCTGGGTAGCTTCAAGTGCCCTGTGGCTGTGGTCACATCACACTAGCCTCTCCTCCATCATCACGTGACCTTCCCTCTGGGTTTCTCTTCTGTGTGTACAAGGAAGGGGATAATCCAGGATGACCTCATCTCAAGACCCTTAACTAATTACATCTGCAAAAACACTTTTCCCTAAAAAGTCACATTTCACGATTCCAGGGGTTTGACATGGATGTACTTTTGGGAGACCGTTATTGACCTCTCACTGTGAGTGATCCCAATCAGAACATGCATGCCCTTAGAGAAGGTCTTCAAGAATCTGTGCAAAGCTCCAGGAGAGAGCCTCCCCCAGCTCTTTCCCAGGGCTACAGCAGAGGGGCAGCCAGTCCATCCTGCAGTCTGGCCCCACTGCCTCCTCACCGCAGCAGACCCTGAGCAAGAGAGGAAACCTTGCTGAGTCTCTGTTTCTTCCTCTGCCAAGTGGTTGCTGTGCAGAGAGGCCAAATGACTGTCCTCAACCCACCTGCAGTGAGTGGTCCTCAGAGAGTCTGGGCCATGGTCATCGAACAGCCAGCAGTATCTGGCCTGCACCCCCGAGCCCCACACCTGAAGTCATCCTCCTTCCCCTGTAGCTTGGAGCCTGGTGAAAGTTATTAGGATTTGACTGAGACCCAGGACCACAGACTAAGCCCCTGCGAAGGAAGCCTGGGCATTCTCAGGGTCCCTTTGTCTTGCCACCAGCTGGCAAGTCCAACCTGTGCCCTGTCTCCCCTCCTGCGGCTTCATCTCCACAGCCTGCAGCACTGACACTGTGCAGAGAGCTCTCCTTGCCAGTGCCCTGCAAAACCACTCTGGAGCCTCCTGCCCTGGGCCCCCCAGGGCCGCCTCAGTGCCCCCACCCCGAGGTCACAGCTGCTGCCCCAGCCCCATGGGTCACCTGAGAGTGCTCACCCTGGCCACAGCCACCGCCTGCATTCTCTGCCCCTCACAATGGGCCATGGTGTCTCCTTGAAAATAGAGTTTCTGCAGAGTCCGCAAGTCCCAGGGAAGATGTTCACAAACCAAAGGAGGACAGGACGCAGGCTGGAGGACCAAGACGCCCACACCAGGGTGGAGCAAAGGCCTGGAAGTCCACTGAACAGGGAAGAGCATGACCTCTGGGCACGAGATCTTGGTGGTCTTAATCTCCTTTTTGTGCTATTCAACATTCCCAGATTCTTTACATTGTAAATACAAAATATTTTGCAATCTCATTTTGTGGATGGGAAAAAGCAATTTTATTTTTGCCCACAATAAGAAATTGAAACAAGAAGAATATTGGAGAACAAGCAAGGAGGCTAAAGAGAAAGGTTGGCCATCCTGCAGTGTACTCCGTCTACAGTAACCACAATCACAGGTTTCTGCAGCTGTGCTGCCGTTGTGTTCAGAATGTTCTAGAAGTCTCAGACCCCAGGGGAAGCAAGAACTAAATTGGGATCCAGACTTTGTGACCCCTCTATAGTCTCCCTGTTCTTTCTGAGGGCCATGAGCAGCTGAGCAGGGTCTACTGCCTGGTGGTCCTGAGCCCAGTGGGCTGTGGATAGGCAGGGTTATTGTCTAGAAGGTGACCCTCAGCTCCACTGGCCATCAGGCTGGATTTCCTTGGACCAGTGGCTTCTCCCTGGGGTTTAGGAGCAGGGTGGAGCGTGACAGATGGCAGGAAGCTGAATCCTCGCTCCCTCTAGCTCCCTTCTGGATGCCTGGTGAGACAGACTGTGGTGCCCAGCCATCTCTGTAGCCACAGAACCCTGGAGTCCTCCTAATCCAGGGCCAAAGCCACTCTGCAGCTCCAGGTAATAGGAGTTTTACTAAGCAGTTTGGGGCACACCTGGAACAGGTTCAGTGAGTCCCAAGAAAGTGATGGAAATTCTAAGGAACTTGGGTCCCTGGATGCAGATCAGGTGAGGAGGACAGATGGGGCCACTGAGGGTACAGATGGGGCCATGTAGAGTTCAGGGCCTCATGCAGCTACCTCCCACGGGCAGCAGGTGGGACCTGGGCTGTGGCCAGAGTACAGAGGTGCAACTAACCAAGCTCCAGCAGACTTCTGGTCCTGACTCGAGAGACCAGCAAGGATGCAAGCCAACATCTGTCCTGGGAGGGTCACCAGAGAGGGCACAGGAGGCAGGCTGCATTCTTCCAGAAGGGTCTCATCCAAAGGCCTCTCAGTGCCTCCTGGTTATCTTTACAGTCCATCCCAAGGCTCAGGCCCCATGCTACATAGATTGGTTTCTCAATCCAGCACAGTTAATATCTGGGGCTAGAAAATTCTTTGTGGAACGGGTACTGTCCTGTGCATTGGGAATGGTGAGCGGCCACCAGCTGGAGGCTAATGGCACCCCAAGGTATGGCTGTCAAAGCTGTCTGCAGACTCTGCCAGTGCCCCTGAGTTCCAGATACCCCTGAGAGTCACCGCACAGAGGCTGCTGGCTGAGGAGGGTTTGACCCTCTGGGACTCCAATGGGGCCTGAGGGAATTAGGAGGGAGAAGCCGGAGAGGGACGCGGGAGGTCCCAGCTGAGTTTGTCCTCCGGGCAAATGAGAAGAAGACCAAGAACAGGAAGGAGAGGGCAGCACCCAAGAACATCCCTCTGAGTCTACGGAGGGATGTGGCCACAATATTTGCGTGGAACAATTTGCATTTGGATGACCCAAGCTTTTAGAACAGCCATGGTCTGTGGGTCCCCTGCATGAAGGAAACCCTTTGCAGGGGGCAGTGGAGTGGGCAAGGAAAGCATCCCCTGCTGCGGAACAACCCTTTCCAAGGGAGGAGGTGCGGCTCCTCCCACGTTAGGGATGCGTGTGTGTGTGTGTGTGTGTGTGTGTGTGTGTGTGTGTGTGTGTGGCTGAGGGAGGTCAGCTAAAACTTAAAGTGAATTAATATAAGATGGGAAAGACTTTGGACGAGGGAAGAATATTTGTATTATTAAAAGCAAGAGATTTAGTTTAAAATATTTATGTATATTTTCAAAGACCTTCCCACACTGATAGAAGAGAAGCAAGTCAACGGAGAGGCCCAGCTGCAGGCTGGTTCCAGAGGCTGAGTAGTCACTGGCAGGCTCTTGGCCTGGCCTTAGCGGAGCGAGGGAGGTTGTTCCTCCACGGAGGCAGCTCAAGCACAGCCCTCCTCGGCATCATGGGATGCTTGTAGCTGCT
Source organism: Sciurus vulgaris (assembly GCF_902686455.1). Taxonomy (NCBI): domain Eukaryota; kingdom Metazoa; phylum Chordata; class Mammalia; order Rodentia; family Sciuridae; genus Sciurus; species Sciurus vulgaris. The sequence continues at coordinate 2,567,309 of NC_136470.1, forward strand.
TGTTTTGACAAAGGAAATTCCGGGACACGGTCCAACCTCCCAAAGGGCACACCACGATGTCTTTCCTACCTCCATTTCCAACAGCAGCGGGCCAACAGTTTGTGCCCAAAAGATGCATCTGCTCAGGACCTGGAAGGTGACTGTGTTGGAAAAAGGGGTTTGCAAGTGTAATGAAGTTGAGGATCTTGAGATGAGTTCATCCTGGGTTGGTGGGCTCTCAATCCAACAGAAGTGTCCTCACTAAGAGAAAGGAAGGGAGAAGACAGAGAGGAGGTCCCGTGCAGGTGGAGGTAGACATGGCAGGGATGCCGCCATAAGCAAGGAGCACCTGCAGCTGCTGGAGGACAGTTTCCCCGGTCGCCTTCGAGAAAGCAGGGCCTGCCGACGCTGTGGCTTTGGACTTCTGCTTGAGAATTGTGAGAAGACACATCTCTGGTGCCGTAAGCCCCACGACCCAGGGCAGTAGGTACTGGCAGCCCTGGGCGCTCACACACCCTTCCTCCTTGGAGGGGCTGCTGTAGGGTGTGTGTGTCTGGGCTACTCGGCTGCAATCTGCACACCCTACTCTGCACCCGCTCCTTGCACTTGGCAGAAGCTCATGGAGACTGTTGTGCACACAGCTGCCTCATGCTTTGAATCTGTTGCCTGACGCTGTCTGGGTGTATGTGACGTGTCTGACCAGGCTCGCTGGGCAACCGGGAGCTACCTCAGCTTTTCCTTGGCAGGTGAGGCTGCCATCAATAACCTTGCACAGATGTTGTTTAGTGCATATGTTTGCAGGGGAAACTCCTGTAGATGGAGCTTCTGAAGTGCGTCATGGATTCAGATGCCCATTCCCAAAGGGCTCTCCACCCATAATGGAGTAGAATGCCTTTCTCCACAACCTGGCCAACAGCGGGTTTCCTTAATATTTGTCTTCACCCGTCTGACAGGTTAAAAATGGTGCTGCATTCTAATTTCAACTTTCTTTCTCACTCTTTCCTTTAGTGTGTCCGAGTTTCTTCTCGTGTGTTTCTTTTCTTGTGTTTTTGTGTTTCTTTTCTTGTGAACTGTTTTCGTCTTCGCCAATTTCCCATTACTTCGTGGGTCTTCGTTATGTTGATTTGCAGAACTTTGCTGTGTATGAACAGATTAGAGCTTTCCCTGTGGTTTGGGTTGAAGATGCTGCATTTCATTTCTGTTTCATGTATCTTGTCTTTATTTACAGTGTTTTTGTTTTTCACCAGGCAAAACTTTTATTTTATCATCCTTAATTTCACAACTTCTTTTGTGTGCTTCAGAAGATCTTCTTCCTTCCACAACTAGTTGAGGTGATGACTGTTTTCTTCTAGGATGTCTATGGTTTGAACTTACAGCTAACTCTTTGCAGGAGTCGTGACAAATGGACTGTTGAGAGAGTGAGGTCAGGATGCAGTCTTTCTGCCTTGGAGAACCACCGGGCTGCCTCAGCAGGATCTAAGAAGGACCAGAGACCGTCGCATGGACGGTGGCGTCGCCTCTCCCGGTTGCTGAACACGGTGTGTTTGGATCCTCTCTAGCTCCTCTGCTCATTGCCAGCTGTCTGCCTGTCCAGGTCTCAGCTCTTGCACCTGCCCTATGACTGTGGAGAACGGTTCTACGAGATTTCCTAACATCACTCGTCTTTGCCCAGGGCTTATTTCCCATTTTCCCGTTGGCGTTCCTTTGTGAGGCTGGCCCACGTTTCCTCCCTGTGCTCGTGGGTTTCAGCGTCACCCTCTGTGAGCTTCCTGAAGAGAACTGGGGAACTCCTCCCTCTCACCACTGTGCAGCTGAGGTGGGTCCTGAAGGACAGCTGTGAGCCTTCACAGCTCTGCTGTTGTGCCCGTCCCAGCCCGCAATGAAGCTGCCAAGGTCAGCAGGTGGCAGCCCCGCCCACACGCAGGCACCAAGGGGTGCATTGTCCAGAAAGAATTAGAAATGATAGTACAGCCAGCCACTGATACCATGCGTTGTCAACCCTGAACAATCAGTGAAAGAATGCACCCCCTCCTGAGGGGACCCTCCCCGTACGTCACTGCTGGGGCACACAGGGCACACCTTCCGCCCCAAGCCAGCGCAGCCCGAGCCGGTTTTACAGCTGGGGGACACGCCATCACATACTCAGGTCACACTGACTGACCCCAGTATGAGAAGATGGAGAACAAGGATTCCCTTCAAGTTAGTTCTGCAGAATCATGAAAATGTGAGGGGAAATTCCAAAGAAACCCCAAACAAAAAAATTAAGCACGCAGTTCCTCAGAAACTTAAACATGTACAACTACTGGTCCTACAAGCCCACTTCTGTACCCAGAGAACCGAAAGTGAGGTCTTGGAGAGACGCACGTGGAGCCGCGCACAGCCCGTAGGCGGGGGCGCTCAAGGCCATCGGACGAGTGGAGAGGCCAGCAGGCGCTCGGTCCTGTGGAGCCTCGGGGAGGAAGGAAGGCTGCAGCACGTCTCCGCGGATGCCAAGGGAAAGAAGCTGAACCCAGCAGGACACGCGCATGAGTGTCCCAGAGATGGGCGGGGGGAGTGTGGGTGCCAGGGTCAGGGTTGCTGGGAATCAGTGTTCAAGGGGACCAAGCTCCAGGGCGGAGATGGCAGTGCAGCACTGTGAACGCACTCCAGGTCACTTGAAAATGATCAAAACGGCCAACTTTGTTGTTTTTCACCACAATATAATAAATAAATATCACAAATATAATAAATAAATATAATAAATAAATAAAAATGATAACCTTTTAATCATAAACCAAAATTCATCATGAGAAAAAAATTTTTTCAAGAGGAAAATAACCAAAATCAAAACCCTGGCTGTTTGGACCTGCTGCCGCTCCCTTGGGTCTGTGCATGGGAGCATCCTTGCGGCCTCCATCAGAGGCTGGCCAGGGGAGACTGGGGAGCCTTCTGGGCTGGCCATCCGGCTCTGGGGCTGTCATTCGTCCCAGCAGCACGTTGTCGCCAAGCTGACCCCTCTCTGGGCATTTTCTACCAGCATGATCTTATCAGAAGTGTGGCCCAGGTCTTCATAAAATCATGACGAGAGCTCCCAGGTGCTGGCCCGTCTCTGCTGTGGGAAGCCCTGCGTAGCAGAGTGCTTCCCGCGAGGGGCTGGGAGAGGTTGGACTGCCCGGGGATGGACCAGGCTGCGCAGCTTGGGCCTGCTCCTACCCCAAGGAACACCATCTTATTCCCACTGGTCTGCACCCAGGGGGAGCCCCAGAGCCTCTGCAGCCCCCCCAAGTCCCAGAGCCCTGGGAAGCGGGCGAGGCCTGCACACCAGGGCAGCTCCCCAGCTCCTGCAGGGTCCAGCTCCCTGAAGGAAGCAGGGCCTCAGGCCCCCGGCAGACTTGGGGCCTTCTCACTTCATGACCTTGTCCGCCCCTGGGGCAGCTGTTCTCCCTCAGCTCTGCCCTGACACAAACTCTGATAGAACCTGCAGGACCATCAACAGGGCACTGGCTGTGGAAGAGTCCCCTGTGAGAGGCTGGCACCTGAGGCGGGAGGGACGGGGCTGTGCAGACGTGCGCCTAGCACACCAGTGTGCACCCACTTCTGTTCTGGCGGGCTGCGCTTTGAAGCACATCTTTACGGTCTCATTTCAATATTGCAAACAGTGTACCCGGGGGGAAACAAGGAGGGAGGCGTGGAAGGCTCAGGACCTGAAGCTTTTCAGTATCACCTAATCCCGGGCCTGCCCAGCTGCATCTGCCTATCTGGGGCGGGGGGGGGGGGGGGGGGGGGGGGTGGCAAGAGGGTCAAACAGAGGAGGGAGCGTCTCAGTTACACTGGTCCCGGCTCTGTTCTCCTTGGGCCAATATACATTTATTGATATGGGGTGGGCATCGATGGCCCTGGGGCCTGTGACAATTACTTCTATACCAGCCAGCCTCTCAGCATTCGCCGTCAGCATCAACAGAGGTCCAGCCCCACACCAGGACAGGGCCCCTGCACAGCGTCGAGTCCTGGTGGCCTCAGGCGTGGCAGAGCTCACCTCAGCTCCTGCAGAGCGTCTGCAGGACGCTTCCTGCAGCCTCTGAGCTTGCACGGGCAGGGGCTCGGGAGGGAGCCACTGCTCCTGCCAGAGACCTGCAGGCCCCTCCGAGGCGTCCCTCTCTGTCCCTGCCCTTGGTTCTTGGGATGAAGGAGGTGCAATGTTCGGGGCAGGGCTTCCTCCGGGGACCCTTCCCTCCCTGAGGCAGTTGCTAGGCTGCCCCCTGGTCTCCGCACCCCTGCTTTGCCCTGGGATGGACCTGGCTCCCCACACACTCTCTGGTGGGAGTTTTCCAGCCCTCCTGGTGTCTGTGGCCACAACAGAGCACGGGGCATCACCTCAGCACTCTGGTCAACCAGGGTGAGGTGGACAGAGCAGCTGACCCGTGAGCCAGGCAAGACCACAAGCCCCATTAATTGGGGTCCTCAACCCCATGTCCCTGCCCTTCCCCCAGTGACTCAGCCTTGTCTCTGGGGCAGGGGAGCTTTCCGGTCCAGCTGGGCCAACGGGGCAGCTGCCAGTTTCGGTGTGTGGTTGCGTCTTCCCTTTTCTGGAAACCCGGCCAGTAGTTTGCATTCCTGGGCACAGACTGTTCATTTTCTGGTCCCGCCCGGCCCTGGCAGCCCCACCAGCTCCTGCCCTGGACTTGGGAGAACCAGTTTCAGATGGGTGCGGTTCTGGTCTGACCAGGAGTCCCAGGGAGCTCTGGAGAAGCTACTGGCTTAAGAGAACGCCAGGGAGGTGCTGGCCCTGGACACCTGACGGTGCTGCCCCACCACAGCCCCGCAGCCCCTGTCTGAGAGAGGAGGCGGGGGGATGGGCACCTGAGTGCCTCTGCCAAACAGGGTTACCATTCAAGGTCCCTGTGCGGGTTGCTGGGTTCCTCCAGGGCCAGGTTCTATTTGAGCCTGGGCTGGCTGGGGAGCAGGCATCTTGGCGTCCTCTTTAAGGACAAGGAAGACCCTGCTGGGTTCCATCTGGACGCATCTCATGTGTGGCTTTAATTCCAGGAGCGCACTCTCATGTAGATATGCCCATGGTTGGCGCTGAACTGACATTCCATCGCCAGAGGACAAGTGTGCTGCTAGGGGGGCCCAGGACTCTGTTGGGGTTCCTGGCAGAGCCTTCTGGAAGGCCAAACTGCCGTTGCTGGAGAAGCCACAGCTGACCTCATCCTCAGGGCACCCGTCTGAATCTGCTTTGGGGGGATTTGCAGCTGAGCTGGTGGAAGGAGGGGTGCCCTTATCCCATTCCCCACTATCATGGGGCATCCCTGGGGAGTGGTCTTCGTTCTTACCCCCATGTCCATCTCTTAGGCCACCCTTGACTTCCAGAAGCAACAAGAAGTCTCTCAGGAGACAGAGCCAGCTCACCGGGGGACCTGGCTCCTGACCCCTCTGCTGGGGCAGGGTGGGGTACCTTGTGAACAGCAGAGTGCTCACGGGCACACCCAGCCGGCAGAGGAAAAAAGGGCACGTGTGTAGCCCCTGGGCTGGGCCTCTCCTGGGAGTCCCCTTATCCCCAAAGTCCCTCCGGGGCTCCTCTTTCCCTTTTCTTTTGAAAAAAGTTTTGTTCCTCAGACCCCGGGCAGCCAGCTGGCACCTCCCTGGAGGCGTGCCCTGCTGCATGCTTTGGCTTCCCTGATCCTCCTGCACAGCCACCTCTAGGACTGGACAGGGCCCAGTCGGGCACCTGCCCAGTGTGCACCCGGCAAAGCTTCGGCCACCCTGCTCCCTTGAGGATGAGGAGCCACGTGTTTCTCCTGTGTGGAAAGATCCGATGTGACCACGTCACAGAGCACATCAGATACCTAAGGCTCGCCCTAGCCATGTCTCACTGCTGACGACCCGTCTCCCTAGAAGCCCAGGGACACACCCTCCCAGCCTCATCACCACGCAGACTCCTAGAGGTCTCTGGGACTCACGGCCATGGCATGCTCTGACAGTGGCCCTGGGAGCCCAAGCTGTGTGCCCAGGTGGCCCCAGGGCTTTGCAGCTGCCCCTAGAGCAGCGCCACCCTCACCCGGAAGCCCCAGGAGACAGCACATGGCCACTCTGAGGCATGGGGCTCACTGACGGTCATGGGCAGAGGCTGCAGCCACGAGGCCCATGTGCTGGGCAGGAGAAACCCTCTGTGCTGTGCTTCTGGAGGCCCTGCCCGCCATCAAATGTGTGTGCACTTAATAACCAACCCCTGGACAAAGCCAAATGAAGTCAAGCAATAAGGGGACTGGGTTCATGCTGCCCCACACAGGCCAAAAGACTGATATGCACAGGTGCCATCAGGGCAGGCGACCTTCAGAGGACCCTGACCTCACCTACATAATGACTGTGGAACCCCGGAATGTGAACCACATATGGGTTTTCAAAACAGATCCCACTGTGTGTCTCAACTGTGGCAAAAAGTGTCAGTGTTTATCTTTTTAGAACACACTTTCAAATGAGCATCAAAAAATCTAAATGCATAGAAATAAGCCCGAGGGAGGTGGAGCGTGGCACTTCAAACACCAGAAAGTCCCGGGAAAGGACGCTGGGAGACTCCTTCTGCTGACCTCCTGCCATGCGCGTCTGCTCAGACCACAGGTGACTGACTGCTCAGTCCTGGAGGCTGCGGCCCTCATCAGGGTGAGCAGGGCTGGCTCCTCCAGAGCCTTTCCTGGGCTGGCAGACATGTCTTCCCCTGTGTCCCTACGGGGTCATCACTGGGTATCTGTGTCCAGATCTCATCTTCCTGTAGGACACAGCTGTGCTGGAGCAGGATCCATCCCAACAACCTCATCTTACCTTCATCACCTCTGGAAAGACTCCACCTCCAGACAGAGTCACATCCTAGGACTTAACACATCATCTTTAGGGGACACAATTGAGCTGGAACCCTTGGGGTTGTCCCTGGCCACAGATCTGCTCATGCTGGCATGTGAAATCTCCTCAAAGGGGATATGGACTATGCTGACCCCCTGCCCCTTCTGTGCAGGAACACGAAGCAGCTTTTCCAATGCAGGTGAGGCTGCCAGCCATCTCCACGGTGACCACTGCACGCGGTGGGGCTCACCCTGTCCTCAATGCTACTACTTGCAACACCTTTCAAAACCCACTGCCATCAGCGATCACAGTGCTCAGTCCCTCCCGCGGCCAGGCAGGATGGGAGGACACCTGTGCAAAGCCATACCCGCTCCAGCAGACAGTCACGCAGGCTTAGTGTCCTCAGTGGGGGAACTCAGGAGATCCCGGAGGCCTCACAGGAGGCGCGCTTGCTTGGGGAGTGTGGTCGGGCGGGGTTCAGCCATGGGGTTAGTGGGCAAAGCGTCTGAAGAGAGGCTCTCAGCTCAGCCAACGCAGTGCCTCCTAGGCTGACCAGCCCCTGCAGCAGCAGCAGCGCAGGGATGGATCAGGCCACGCCCAAAAGAGGGCCCACGAGCCATCCTTGCAAGACGGGGCTAAACACAGAGTGTTCTGGGACAGAAAATGCCTAGCTGGCACACACCACACACCTCAGGCACTCACATACACAACCCACACCCCGGTACACACAGGCCACACAGCACACCCACCACACACAATCCACATGTACACCACACAAACACCACACAATCCATGCACATGCCACATACACACAGCACACGCTGCACTGTCACACATATGATACACACTGGTGTATCATACACACCACATACACACTGGTGCATCCACGCCACCCATACGTCACACCCACCACACACAATCCACACATACACCACACACCATACACACACCACACACACACACTACACACACTACACACACTACACACAATGCATACCACACACACACCATGCTCTGCATGCAACACACCACACTTACCCCCACCCACACACCCCAGTCCCCAGGGTCCTTCGTGTGCAGGCTGGTCGTGGGGAGCCCCCATCACTGCCGTGGTTCTTGGAGACCCCTGCTGGCAACCCTGCCTGCTGATGGGCAGGGTGGGCCGGGGATGCCAGGTGGGCGACAGAGCCTGGGGGGAGCCAGGCACGCCACATTCCAATCCCCAGGCGACGGTCGTCTGACTGCAGGAGGAGCAGGCCCTGCCAGGTGGCCTGCAACAGCAGCATGCTGACTTCAAAGGGCACCGTGGCCACTGAACCACGGGGAGCAGCCACCGCAGCGTCCCTCTGGCTGGGTCTGCCGGGGGTGGCCCTGGGGCCTCCAGGGCAGGTGCAGAGCTCAGTGGCCCAGACCCCAGGAGGCTGCCCTGTGGGGCGCTGGGGGTATGGTGAATTTCACAGGTCCTCCTTTCTAACCCTGCAGCCAGCACCAAGGCCTCAGCAGGGGCAGTCCTGTCCCCTTGGCCTGGAGCTCCTCCTCCTGCCCTCTCAGCATGGGGACCACTGGGGGCAAGACCCTGCTGCGGGCTCCCTGAGGGCTGCTCCTCAGCTTGACTGGGCTCTGCCATGCGGTGGTGAGTGGATGGGGCCTCGTGGACATGGCACTTGCAGGGCCCTGGGACCCCTGCCTTGCTGTGCCAGAGCAGGCACTGGCCAGCCCTGGCGGGGAGGTGGGCGACAGGGGAGCAGAACCACAGCCCCTCTGTACCAGCTGAGCCCAAGAGTCCCCGGCAGCCCACAGAGGGCGAGTGGGAGTGAAGTCCCTGCAGGGTGCTTGCTTAGCCACAACCCTGTGACGAGCACTGGCTGACCACTGTGCACCCATCCTTGGCTGCGCTGGCTGACCGGCCTGCACCCTCATGGCTGCCTGCTGCCCCGCTGCTCCTCCCTGAAGTTCGCAGGCCTATTCCGCTCCCGACAGCAGTGTCTCAGGTGGTGAACGTCCTGTCTGTAAGAGACTGCCTGGGGAAGTCCTGGGGCCCTGTCGGGGCACACCCTGGCTTGCTTTTGATCCCTTGGTGGCGAGGCCCAGCCCGTGGGTCCTCTGCCTCCACCTGCTGCCTCCTGCAGCCTTGCACGCACCGCCTGCCACTGTGATTGGCACCCAAGCTTGGGGACAATTCCACAGCTGCACAGCTGGGAGTGACAGGCTCCTGGAGACCCTCCTCCACCCCTGACCCCCACCTGAGCCCCCGACTCCAGGAGGGAGGACTGTGGTGGCGCACGTCAGCACTGTCAGCAGGCCGCCCCACCCGCCCCTCCCAGCCTGCCAGCTTGGGCTGTTATGCTAAAAAAAGCAGCACTCTTGAGCCTGCGGCGGCTTTGACATGCCGCCTACGAGCTTGCTCAGATGGCAGGTCCACGCAGTGCTGCCTGCCCTCGGCCCCGGCACACCCGCATATGGGAGGGCCTGTGCACACGCGGGCAGTCACGTAGTGCGACAGGCTGGCCGCTGAGCCCATGCGCCAAGGAACTGGCCTGGGTAAGTCTGGGGCTGCATCCCAGGGGCCCTCAGGAATGCACTGTCCGCAGGGCAGTGCCGGGGACCGGCTTCCGGTGGGGCTCTGCAGCTGGCTCCCCTCTTGAGGACGACAGGCTCTGCCTGAATGTGGAGGAGGCATTTTCCTACTTAGAAGCAGCTCTGAGGGGGACGCTGCATACGTGCAGAGACTCAGGAGGCCTTGGCCGCTGAGGCCAACCGGCTCCTCACTGCTCACCCTCAGGAGGGCTCCCACTCTGGCCTCCCATGTTCTTCTGAAAGTCACTCTCCTGGCCGTTGGCCTTTCTCACCAGCCTCAGAGCCACTGACCTCAGGGTCTGCTTCTGTGGAATGGGGGATTCTACACCCCCAGAGACATTAGCGAGAGGCGGGACGTGGCACAGTGACGGGTGAGTGTTAGGTCCTGGGTAAATGCCTCTCCCATCCTAGCAGGACAGATCATAGGCAGTGATGGGGTAGGGAGTGTCTGTCACTCATGCCTGAAGTGGCCAAGAGCCCTGGCAGCTGGGACAGTCATGGAGAGGTGCGGAGGGCAGTCCTTTGATACCAACATGGGGTCAGCAGTTTCTACCAAGCAGGTCGGGAGCCCAGAACACGGGAGCAAAGCAAGGAAGACTGGCAGGAGAGGAGGGGCCGTGCAGAGGCAGGGAGCACAAGACGTGGGAGGGGAGCAGAGGACCAGCTGCTCCAGGGGGCTCACTGTGAAGGTGCTCCCGCGGTGGGGCCTGCCCGCATGTCAACCCGTCTAGGACTGCGGGCCGGAGGGCCTCCCAGGGCTGGCTGCGTCAAAGGGTAGAAGTGAGGCCTCCCGGGTTTCTTGCTGCCTGCAAGCAAGCACTCTGAAGGCCCTTGGCTTCCCTGTGAGCCGCACAGCCCCTGTGGCCCTCCTCCAAATCCCTGCCTGGCTGCTCCTCCAGCTGAGGGCACCAGCTTTTGACACCTGTGCCCTGTGGGGGCTTCAGGGTCCCAGCACATGTCTTGAAGAGGAAGCAAGTACAGGCCTTACTGGGTGGTCTGGGGCAACAGGGCACAAGCTTCTTTTTAAAAAAACTGATTTACAAGAAAGAGGGAGAAGGAAAGACAGGGAGGGGCTGCCAGTGAGTCCCAGGCAGCAGGTACCCAGACTTTCTAGGGCTGGGCCCCAAAGCCATCCAGCCCTTGAGAGGCATCCTGGTCATGAGCTGGAGAGGCGCCAGTGCCGTGGCCTGTTTTGTGCTGCACCAGGTGGGAGCCCTGAACCCCGGTCTTGTGTTTGTTTGTTGGCCTAGTTTTGTTTCTGTGGAGCGGGTTATGGGACCCAGGCCTCGGGGAGCCTGGGCCAGTGCTCTGCCACTGAGACTTGCCCGGCCCTATGTATCTTGTTGTGAGGACATTGTTCTGGACCAGCAGCATCAGATCCATGTTGGTTTGGCCTGAACATTTCCTCCCCTATCCCTGGGATCCTGCCACAATGGGACACTGTCCTCTAACCCTGGACCTAGCTGCTGACCGGCCCTGTTGACCAGCTCCACAGAACAGAAAGGCCCCTGCCCCAAAGTATGGGAGCAAATGCTGCTAAGAGGCCCTGTGTCTCTGTACGCAGAATCCTGTTTCTGGAATCTTCACCCACCTAAGCATAGGCCCAAATTAAATAACACAGCTCCGTCTAGGGAGCTGCACTTGCTGGAAGGACGAACTTCTCAGCAGTGCGAGCCAGGGAGGGGCGGAAGGGCCAGTGCCTGCATGGACGGGAGATCAGCCAGGGCTGCCTCCCTCCTGCATCTCCCTAGGGTGGGCCAGGTCTCTGGGGTGACCTTGGCCTGGGGCTCCGTTCTCAAGGGCCCTGAATGGACCTGAGGCCTATATGGGGTTGTCCTTGGAGAAGAATTAGCTGGTTAGACCCACTCAGCTTGTCCAGTGCCCTCAAGCCTGTCATCACCATGGTGATGCCCTGGTACCCTAGGAGTGGGCCCACACACTGCACGAAGCATAGCTCCAAACCCTAGGCAGTCTGAGTTTTATTTGCCATAAAGGGTTAAAGCTGAGGGCCACACCCCAGCCCATGTGCCCCTCACTCACTGCCCTAGTAGAAGCTGGTCACAAGATGGGAGGCCTCCGTGATGTCCAGCTGCCCTCTGGGTGGGGAAAGCCACCCTGGCTCAGCTAGGGCCTGAGGCTGGAGAGAAGAACCCTGAGAAGAGTCCCCTGCAGGCACCCCCACGCGGCGGCAGCCCCGGCCTTGCTGGGGGGCGTCTCTGGCGAGGGGGCTGTGCAGGTCCGAGAGGCCTCTTACCTGGAGCTGTGCGGAGGCGTGTGTGAGCATCTGAGGACTGACAGGCTGCGTCAGACGGTCACTCCTTTACCGCCTGCCTGCTCCCAGCAGATAGGACGAAGTAGGGATCATGAACCCGGCTGCAGACCTCAGAAGTGGGCTGGGGCAGGCCTCTGCCCTGCCTCAAAGTGGACAGTGACCTCTGACCCCAGACAGGGTTTGGGGAGCAGCTTCAGAGCCTGTGGGGGCAGCAGGGAGGACAGGCAGACCCAACAGTAGGGGCCCAGGAATCCCACCGAACTGTGTAGGGACAACATCTGGCCATTTATCCTAACAAGGTGACTCACAGGTCCCTGAGGTCACTACACTGACAGGACGGCTCAGGATGGGCCACCCTCCTGCTACAAGCTGTGGCAGTCAAATGGCCTCGATGCTTCCTGGGTGGGCTTCCCAGGGGCTCTGCATCCAGCTGAAGCCCCACCCAGCCCTAGAGACATGCTGGCTCCTGCTGGGGTGAGGGGTTGTGATGTAACAGGACTGGGCAGCTTGCCAGCATGGGGGTAGGGGGCACTGTTGGGCCCTGTCCACCTGCTGCCCCTGCTGTGATCTGTGGACCTGGTCAGGGCCACTCAGGTAGAGGGACAAGGAGAGGTGAGCCTGGGCAACCAGGCAGGCAGCAATTGAGCAGGATGGCCCTGCCCAGGGGCTCAGCAGCACCACAGCCACCGTGCAGCCACGTGGACACACTGCAGATTTCACAACTTCACTGCTTCTGTCCCTCATTTATGCTGTGAAATGACAGAAGTATTTGCCAGGAGGTCACAACTGGGGCTCAAGGGCCCTGCGCAGGTTCGGCTGTGCATCTTGGGATCCTCTGTGCCTGCAGGACTGCAGCCCTTCCTGCTCCCGTGATGGAAAGCCAGGAGCAACGAGGAGGTCCACATCCAGCTCGGAGAGGTGGCCCGAGAGGCCCACAGGTGGGCCAAGCTAGAAAAATCCATCCTGCGTGGAAGCAGCGAAGAAGAAGTTCCTCTCAAGAGCACCACTGCGGAATCGGCCCCTCGGCCAGAAGCCCCTCTTTGTCCCCTAGATTAGAAGAGGGCTTCAGCCAGCCCTGCTGCTGGGGGGAGGTGGGGTGAATAGCAGTGTCTTGGGTGGCCAGATGCACCTTCCACTGGCGCACTCTCTCTGATGGTTTGAGACCCAGAGGCACGAGATGTGAGCCTCTGGGACCCGGGCCTGAGGGGTGAGCGACAGTGCCTGGGATTCTCTGAGAAAGCAAGGCTGGTTCCTCCTCTTCATAGCTTCCTCCATCCACCTGCTGGGTGTAGGATCTGCAAAGTCAGTCTCCCTCACTGATTCCTGTGAGTGCTCCTCCCCACAAACAGTCCTCCCCAGGAAGCTGGTAAAGCTGATCTGTCAGTGGGAACCACTTGGGGGGTAGAGGGAGGAGCCTACTGTCCAGCCTACTTATTTCTGCCTCTGTCTACAGGAACAGGAGCCCTCGCCCCTCACAATGGAAAACTCATGGTCACTGTCCCCGCCCCCCAACCTCCACACAGCGCTGTGCTTGGCCAGGACCCAGGACGGGGAGGAGGGTTTGGTTTGGTAAGAACCTGCCCCTGTGAGCAGAGCCTACTAACAGGCACACGTGGTCACATATGCCACCTTGGGGTTTGGGCTCCAATCTGGAGGGTGGGCAGCTCCAGCACTGGGTGGATGGTTTGTGGTCCTGTATGCGGAGAGGGTCTTACCAAGTCCAGAGTCACCAGGACACACGGCCTAGGACAGGGTCCGGCAGACGCGTGCAGCACTGAGCAGCAGCTGTTACGCTGCAGGGCTCCCTCAAGCCAAGCCAGGCGGGTGCAAATGCAGCCTCGGTGCTGTTTGCGCCCCGCAGTCTGTGCCTGTCAGGGAGGCCTCCGTCGTGTGGAAAGCAGCACCTGCCTGCGCACACGGTCGCCCCACCCTTGCCATAGTGCTGGCAGGCACCACCCCGAGCATGTGCTCACCACTGTCTGGAAGCTCTGTGGAGGAGGCCCTTTGTCGGCAGCTTCCATCACGAACTAAATGTTCATGTCCCCCAAAACCACATGTTGGAACCTAACCCCAGGGAGACAGTGCTAGGGGCCACGGCGTTGGGAGACAACCGGGTCATGAGGACAGAACCCCTGTGGAAGCAATTTGTGTCCTTATGGAAGAAACCCCGGAGAGCTGCCTCCCTGCCACCACGCAAGGACACAGGGAGAGGGCGTCTCCATGAACCAGGAAGCAGCCCTCACCAGACACCAAGTCTGTGGCGCCTTGATCCTGGACCTGCAGCTTCCAGAACTGGGAGAAGTGCACGTGCACTGTTCCCAGGACCCCCGGTCGTGGCACCTGGTTTCAGCAGCCCCAGCAGACTGAGCAGCTGCTGCCACGCTGGGTTCCGTGTCGCCCGCCTCCGTCTTGCACGCACTGAGCCCTGGTGCCCGCTCTGTGGGTCGAAGCAGAAAGTCTACAGGCAGAGCCCACGGGGAGCCCAGGAGAGGGGGCCACACAGCTGACGGTGTCGCGGCCTGGTCCCAGGACTCCTGGGTCCATGCTGTGGTGCCCACATCCAAGGCCTGCCTCCTGCCGATGGGCATATCCCCCCACAGGGACAGACCAGACCAGGCTGCCCAGGCTCAAAGCCCAGCTTGTTGGTAGGTGCCTCACAGCTCTGTGCTTTGTCCCCTCTGTGAAACGTGACGTCAGTGGCACCTACCTGCTGGAGCAGTGGAGATTCAGGGGTCGTAGCAGAAGGGAGGAAAGTGTCCAGGTGCACAGCCAGTGTCTGAAAACAGCAGGAGGGAGCATGAGACACTGAGCGGGGGACAGGACTCTCTAGTGTTACCCTGGAGGGGCCAGCGGGGGGCTGGGGCCCTACAAGCCCATCCCACCAGCCTCAGCTCTGGGCCTAGAGTATGGCACTCCCAGCCCCCCTTTCTCCACACCAGACTGTTTGTCCCCTACCTTCCTGTCCTGCACCACCCCACGCGAGTATGTGAGTGTGCAGGTAGGCAGACAGATATCTAGATGGACAGACAGACAGACAAAACCCCAAATCAACATATGAGAAAACCAACAGCTTTCCTGTACACCAAAAATGAATCTGCTGAGAAAGAAATCAGGAAACAATTCCACTCACAATGGCCTCAAAAAAAAAAATAAAATAAAATATCTAAGAGTAACTTAGGAATAAATCTAAGCAAGGAGGTGAAAGACCTCTACAATGAAAACTATGGAACACTGAAGAGAGAAACTGAAGAAGACATAAGATGAAAAGACAAAATTAATGGAAAGGCAAAATTAATATTGTAGGGGCTGAGATTGTAGCTCATTGGTAGAGCCCTCACCTAACACGTGTGAGGCACTGGGTTCAATTCTCGGCACCACATATAAATAAATAAAAGTAAAGGCCCATCAACAACTAAAAAATATTTTTAAAAATTAATATTGTAAAAATGGCCATATTGCCAAAAGTGATCTACAGGCTCAATGCAACCCCCATCAAAATACCCATGCTATTCTTCACAAAACTAGGAAAAAACAGTCCTAAAATTCATTTGAAGAATAAAAGACCCAGAATAGCCAAAGCAATCCTAAGACAAAAAAGCAATGTTGGAGGCATCCCAGAACCTGACTTCAAATCACACTGCAGAGCTATAGTAACACACACTGCATGGTACAGGCAAAAAACAGACAGACCAATGGCACAGATCAGAAGACACAGAGACAAACCCGCATGTCTACTGTCATCTGATCCTTGACAAAGGTGCCGAAACCATACCTTGGAGAGAAGATAGCCTTTAACAAATGGTGCTGGGACGACTGGTTATCCATAAGTAGAAGAATGAAACTAGACCCTTATCTCTCACTGTGCACAAAACCAACTCAAAATGGATCAAAAGACCTAGAAATGCGACCAGAAAAGGTGAGAGTCCTAAAAGAAAACAGAGAGTCAACACTCCAGCATATGGACACAGGCAACGTCTTTCTCAGAAGGACCCCTAAAGCTGAGGAAATAATGCCAGAGTTAATAAATAGGATGGCATCCATTAAAAAGCTTCTGCCCAGAAAAGGAAACAATTATTAATGCAAAGAGAGAACCCACAGAGTAGGATAAAATCCCCACTAGCTGCTCTTCTGACGAGGATTAACATCTAGAGTATGTAAAGAACTCAGAAAAACCAAATAACCCCAGTTAATAAACTGTCAATGAGCCAAACAGACACTTCTCAAAAGAAGAAATACACATGGCCAACAAATACATGAAAACAGGCCCGACATCTCTAGCCATCGGGGAAAGGCCAATCAAAGCCCCGCTAAGAGGTCACCGCGCAGCAGTCAGGATGGCAGTCGGAGGAGCGCCACCAACAGTAAGTGCCGGAGAGGAAGCGGAGGGAAAGGGCCACTCCACGCTGCAGGGCACTGGCCGTCAGCACAGCCAGGGGAACCAGGACGGAGGCTCCTCGGCACTAGCACGGAACCCCCTGTGACGGCTCCGCCACTCCCCGGAATTCACCCTGAAGAGTTAGAGCCACACTCCAGTGACACAGGCACAGCCTCGGTCACAGCAGCACGATTCACGATAGCCATAAAGAAAAATGAAATCATGCCATTTGCAGGAAAATGGATGAGATTTTCTCTCATGTGTGGAAGCTAGAGAGGAAAAAGGAAAAGAAAAGTGCGGGGAGACCAGTTTACTAGAGGAAAGGAGCCAGAGGAGGGAGCAGAGAGGGAGAGGGGAGATCTGAGGGGTGGTAGGGCCAGATAATATTGTTATATTGTGTGCGTGTGTGAATAATACGCAACAATGAATCCCACCATTACGTACAACTACAATGTACCAACTGAAAATGGGAAAATAGAAGTAAAAACAATCCACATTCACAGCAGCGTCAGCAGGGTCGGGGCTGTGAGGACTGTGAGGACTCCCCAGGACAGGGCCACCTGCAGCCTCCCTACCACCTTGCCCTGGCCTCTGTGTTCAGCACACCCTGCGGAGTGTCCCAGGGGCCCGAGGACAGAAGCTGTTCCCTTTCAGAAGGAGCTGAAGTGGGGAACTCTGCTCCAGCCCTCTCCTTTCTCCCTGGAGACCATTACCCTGCAAATGGTGTCACACCGGGCGCGGCACTTGCTCCCCTCCTGGCAGGAAGAGGCTCTGACTCCCTCGGCAGAGTCTGAAGCCCTAAGCGGAGGCCTCTGGGGTCTCCTGGGACCACAGCCAGCCAATGTGAGTCTCCTCCCATCTCTGTGAAGCCTGTGACCATCTGCAGGCCTCCACGCAGCCCAAGCCCGTGGACGTCCTCTGTGGGCTGCCTGCTTCGTGCCCAGCCTTGGCACCCCAGTCACAGCACAGGGGTCAGGGGTCAGGAAGGCCTGCCTGACCCCAGCTGGCTGATGACAAGCTTTCAACATCTGCAGTCATCTCTACCGTCCTGAAACACACAGAGGCTTCTGACGGAGGAATGGACGTGGGCAGCGCTCTCTGCTCTTACACAGATGCCTCTACCTCACATGCACTGGCATCTGCTTGTGTGACTTTGACTCTCTGCAATGCCATCACATTGCAGACCGCGTGACCCCGCCAGTCAGAAGCACCCGGCTCCATCACAAGGGCCTGGTGCCACCCGCCCCAGCCACAGAGCCTCCCCCAGACTCTGGCGCCCGCTGATCTGTTCTCCATCTCTATAATTTCGACCTTTCAAAAATGCTAAGTGGAATGATACAGTGTGGAAGCCTTGGAGACTGGGTTTTTTTTTTTTTTTTTTCACTCTGCATAAATCTCAGAGATTCGCCTACGTCATTGCATTTTTCATAGTCTGCCTCTTTACGGTTGAGCAGTGTTCCAAGATATGGACTTCCCATCTTTTGGTCACCCGTTGACCTATTGAAGAACAGCAGGGTTACTTCTAGTCGGGGGTGATTGTGAATACAGTTGGTCCAAGCGGTTGTGTGCAGATTTCGTATGAGCACAAGTCGCATTTCTCTGGGACAAATGCCCAGCAGTAGAATCAGTAGATCACGTGGGAATTGCAGGTTTAGTTTTCTGAGAAGGTGCCAAACTCCATTCCAGGACAGCGGCACTTCCGACTGGCAACGCAGGAGTGATCCAGCGTCTCCACGTGCTGGGGGCATCTGGTGCTGCCCCTGTTGTGCTGGGCCATTCTGGGAGCTCTTAGGCAGCGTTTTACTGTGCAATTCATTTCCTGATGACTGATGGCATTGAGTGCCTTTCTGGGTGCCTATTGCTATTGGAACTCCCTCTCAGGTGAACGTCTGCTCATGTCTTTGCCCAAGTTCTAAATGGACAGTTTAGCTTTCAACTGCTGCCTTTTGAGAATTCTTTGTCTGTTCCAGGTGTGGGTCCTTTGTTGGAGATGTGGTTTGCAAACATTTTCTCCCAGTCTATAACTTGTCATCTTATCCTCTGCACAGAATTTTTCTCAACACTAAGGCTTTGAATTTCAACAGCATACTTCGTCCATTTTTCCTATTGTGGGTCAACTGGTGTTGTGTCTAAGACCTCCTCATCCAAACTTAGATCATGCAGATGGTCTATATTTTTTTCTCAAAGTCTTCTAATTTGTATCTTGCAGTTGATCTGTGACCCGTCTTCAGTTAGTTCCTGTAAAAACTGTCCCTTAGTCCAGTGCCATTTTGTGCATGTGGAATAACTGTTCCAACACCATTATTCACTCTTACATTAAATCGCTTTGTGTCTTTGTCAAAAAATCATTTGAGCATATTTCTGGGTTCTCTGTTCTGTTCTGCTGACCTGTGTGTCTGTCTCTCTGCCAATACCACACTGTCTTGATTACCGTAACTTACAGTAAGCCGTGACGTAGAAAGCCTCACGCATTTTGACCCCTGTGACGGAAACGTACGTCTGTTCCCATGCAGGGACACGGGGCCAGGGGGACGTTCTCTTCCCTGAAGCCTTCGCTTGATTAGCTGTGGTTAGGAAGGTGTTCCCACACAGAACAGCATCGAGGACAATTTGAATGCAATGGCAAATGTACTCCCTTCAGGGAGACAGATCACGGAGGGAAGAGAGGGAAGAGGACATTCTCCATACACAGTGGATTAAAGCCTCAGGCCCTGAGGCTGCTGGCTCAGTGGTGGCTTTGTTCCGCCTTGTTCCGAGGTCCCATGCCTTCTACCTGGACCTCAGCCATATTCACCCTCCTTGGACAAACAATAACACAGGCGAGAACCATGAAACAAATGTGTTTCCTGGCTTCTCTGGGGGTTTTCCACTTCTATAGATCAAAGATAGGGAAGAGGGACCAGTCTTCTGTATGTTTGAGTTGATAAGGGGGCTCGGCAGCACTTCAGAAAGTCCAGAAGAATGAAACATCGGCGCCGACGTCAGTGACTCCTCGTGGGCACTCAGTGTCCCTTGATGGACGCCTGCTGTCTGCGGAGGCACAGAGGCTTGCAAATCACAAACCAGGTGGGCGGCTCTGCTCGGAGCTGATAGGCCACCCACCACTGACTCCCTGCTTCCCCTCGGGAAGCAGAGCTGGGCTGGGCTTGGGCCCCGGTAAGTGTCTCCGGCAGCTGCATAACCCAGGCTGCAGTCCACAGAGTCCAATTCGATCCTGGAGGGGGAATCCTGGTAAAGTGCTTGTTGAGGCCACAGGAAGGGGTTTCCGGGAAGAGAGAGGACACTGGGGGAGGCTTGGAAGAGACTCTTAGAGTGCTCTTGGCCAGGTGGGCAGAAGGTTATCACAAACTCTAAATAGGAAAGGACAAGTTCAAAGCCCAGAGACCAGAGCTCTTGGACCTGGGCCCTGGGACCCTGCGGCCCTGGACCAAGTGCCACACACGGTGGCTTCACATGGCAGGACTACACCCCTCACTGTTACAGAGGCAGAAATCCAAAATCAGAGTGGTGCAGGGTCCACTCCCTGTGCAGGCTCTGAGGAGGACCCTCCCTCCGTCCTTCCGGTTTCTGGTGGCTCCTTGGCAGTGGTACACCTCTCTGTCTTTGCATGGCCGACTGCCCTACGTGGGGGTCATCTCTGCCGCCTCTCTTATGAGGACACAGTGGCAGACTTCAAGGCCCACCTGGGCAATCCAGGATGAGATCCCCTCTCGAGATCCCTACCTTACTCACATCCTTACCACTGACAAAGTCAAAAATTTGAGATGCCTCAAATTTAATTACAAGAGTCAAAGGATGAGGGACAGGGCAGAAGGGACGTTAGCCAGTCGGCAGCTGCAGCAAAGCCACCAAAAAGAGTTTGCGTCGAAACCTTGACTTAAGTCCCACGGGCAACCCCCAGGACCCCCTTCCCTATTCATGTGCACACTTCCTGGACAGTGATCCCAGCCCCCCGAAGCGACAGTCACTTCATGGGCTCTGGAGCCCAAGGCTCTCTGCCTTCACCACCTACACCTGTGGCGAGGCACCCTCAACACGGGTCCCCTGCCCATCTTCCCGCGCAAGACCATGCCCACTCTGGCCTCTGCTGTCCCCAACAGCTCCTAGCCCTGTTGCTTGCAGAAGCATCTCCCAGGCCCTGCTTCTCTTCCAGCTGGCCCTTCAGAAGGCCTCCATCTCAAGAGTGTTGTTCCCACAGCAGGTACAGCACAAGTCACTTGGGCCACGTGTCTGGGCCCAGATGTGTCTTTTGGAGCCACCACTATGACACCCCGATTGCTCCGTGGACACGCAGGCCACCAGGCCATAGATGAGAGTCCATTGGGTGGGACGGGAACACTGACCAGCTCACGGGGCGCACTGCAGACACCTTCATTCTCCACGAGGTAAGAAACTTGCTAAGACCAGCAGATGGAAGGAAGTCCCAGGCCCCGGGGGTCTGGGCTTCACCCCCAGGGCTCACCACCAGGTCTGAAGGAAGGCAAGCCTCTCCTGCCACCTTTAGACTCGACCCAGCTGCCATCATTGACTACTGCCCGTCAGGTCAGCTTTTTTTTTTTTTTTTTTTTTTTTTTTGAGAAAATGGATAAAGAAGGTTTATTGCTTTGTGAGCAAAAAAGAAATACAGGGGACTCCTGTTCCAGAGGCTGTGATCCTCCATCATGTCGCCTTGTATTTTACGAGTTGAAAGTCGAGGTGTTGAATACCAACATCATGCGCCACAGTTTCTGAGACCCTGTGGCGGGTTGCTGAGTGGAGGAAATGCTTGTGTCCCTCCAAGAGGCCCCACCAGAGCCCTGCGCTCAGGGCTCCTTGCGGCCTCTGGCGCCCCAGGAGGGTGACGATGACGAAGACTGTACTGCCACCAAGGTACATGTCCTGACAGCTAGAGGCCCTGCAGCCTCTCTGCCCCCGAGCCCCTTGCCTGACAGGCTGAGAGCTCACCACTGAATATTTATGCAGAGAGCAGGGGAAGGCTCGCTCCCTCCACTGGTGACGGGTGCAAGATCCCACCAGGAGCGCCGCGCGGGGAGGCGGCCAGGGAGCCTTGCGGTCTCCACTTCAGTAGGGGCGTCTCCGCCTGGCTTGGATCCCATCCTGAAGCTCAGTCCTCTGCTGCCCTCAAATTGCCTCACTACTGACATTACACCTTGCACTTTGGAAAGTACTTGGCAAACACAGCCTGGTTGGCTGGGTGACAACCTGGTGGGCAGACAGCAGAGAGACCCACCTCCCACCCCACGCCTCGGCTGAGGACGCTCCCAGGAAAATAAGGCCCAACTGGTGGTTAAAGCCGGCAGCAGAGCGGCCTCACTCTGGGTTTCCGGCTGGGGCCCAGCATTTCCCCACGCCTCTGCCCCAGGCACTTTCCCATCTCCGGCAGGTGGGAAGGCGCTTGCTGGGAACGCGGCCT
This sequence comes from Sciurus vulgaris, assembly GCF_902686455.1. Classification (NCBI taxonomy): domain Eukaryota; kingdom Metazoa; phylum Chordata; class Mammalia; order Rodentia; family Sciuridae; genus Sciurus; species Sciurus vulgaris. The sequence continues at coordinate 2,588,741 of NC_136470.1, forward strand.
GAGAGCCGCTCTTGGTTGCTCTGTGGACTCCTTCCATCTGCTGCGAAGCCCGGAGCCCCGGCCAGACCTGGGGGTGTGGCTGGGCGGAGGCATTCTGGTGGCCCCAGAATGAGAGCAGGTAGGACATGAGGACAGTGAGACCACACCCTCCTTCCCTCGGCGCTGCGCCTGCAGAGACCCCGTGTCTTCCTGAGACTGGCCACCCTGGGATAGCCAGCATCTGGGAGGGAGCCGCCGCTGTGCCTGACCCTCACAGGGCACCACTCGGAGGCCTCGGGGGAGAATCCCCAGGGAGGACCCTCACTGTGTCAAGGAGGCAGCCTCCAGTGTCCCCGTCCCGTCTCCAGCAGGGCAGGGGTGAGGTCAGCCTCTCTGCTCAGGTGGCCTGGCTCCTGCAGTGGACAAGCTTGCTGGCCTGCAGCTGGGGCGGCACAGCCTGGAGTGGCTCCATCACCAGCGCCCAGGGCTCCCCGGGAATGCTCAGGACAGCCCCGACTCCAGTGCCACGCAGCAGGCCTCAATGGGGGCTCACGCCCAGTCCTGCCCGAGCAGCCTTGGAGGCCAGAGGGGCTGACTCCCAGACGCCAGACAGGCCACCACGGGTAACCGACTTCTCTGAGCTGACCACAGCCTGTCTGAACAGCCTCAGCTTCATGGTCTGCGGCTTGTGATCAGCTGCCAGCTCCAATTCACAAAACAAAGGAACCCTGGGGGGAGAGCAGCCCGGAGAAGCCCCCGCCCCCGCAACCCGCCTTTCAGATCCTGCCTGGGTTTCCACCCTTGGGATCCACCCTGCCCAGCGTCTACCAGGGAAGGACACCTGCAAAACAGGACACAGACCGGATTTCCTCTGAGAACAGAACCCCCTGCAGGGACCTGACCCTGACCCCGGGAGCTCCCCCTTCTCTGCGAGAGGAGAGGCAGCCGCTGGTGTTCAGAGGCCGTGTCACTAGGACTGGGGTTACACTGCTTGGCGAGAATGAGGAGAGAGGAGTCCTGTCGTGACTCGGCTGTGACGGCCAGGGTCTGCGGTGCTCCCCCTGACCCGGCGTGGAAGGCTTGGCCCGACTTGCTGCAGTCAGGAGGGTGGGCCTTTTAGGAGGGGTGCCTCCTGGGAGGTCTGAGGTCCTGGGGCGCTGGGATCTGGTCTCTCCCTCACACCACGTGGAAGCAGCCTCGGGCTCCTCGGGCTCCTGCCATGATGTGCCACAGGCCCTGAACAGCAGGGCCAGTCAGACACTGACTGACCTCCAAAACCGTGAGCTAAAGCAAGCCTTTCCTCTTTATGAGTGGTTGTCTCAAGTATATAGTTATAACGACAGAAAACCGACAAACAGAGCGGCCCTGAGTGTCTCTGGGACCCGAGAGCCCATGCCCTACAGGTCCTGGGGCCCTGCCTGCAGGAGGGTGGCTGCTCTAGCTGACGGGCTTTCCTAGGTGTCCGGCTCTGCGCTAGGCATTATCACGATGTCAGTTTACACAGTGAAAGATGTTTCTCGAATACCCATTACAAGTCACACCCTGGGGCCACCTGTCGGAACACCTCAAAGTGTTCGCAGTCCTAACACATTCCAGTGCAGCCAGGGAGCAGAGGAGCCAGAATCCAGGTCCGAGAAGTCTGTCCCCTGGACCATCGTCAGTGGGATCCAGAGATGTGGCCCCTTCTGGAGACAGGGACACAAGTAGTCCAGAGTGGAGCAGCTGGGGCTGTTTGTACCTTGCAGCTGATGTTCTTGGGCAACTGGGCTGGAACCTGCGAGCAGGGATCTGGTGCGCCCAGCCCCTGTGCCTCCCAGAGCACAGGAGCGCTGTGTGGGAGCAACAGGGGCTGTCACGTGGAGCACAGTGAGTGCATGCCTAGCAGGGCGAAAAACATTCAGCAGTCAGTGGTTGGAGCCCTGTCTCACTCCGCTGCGTCCAGCAGGGGCGCAGGGGCAGAAGAAGGCCCCGCTGGAGACCTCTCCCCAAGCCCCCGTCTCCCCAGCAAGCCTCACCAAGGCTCCTGAGCCAGAACAGCCCTGGGACCAGTGCCCTGCGAGAAACAGCACAGCCAGCTCTGGCCTCAGGGGCTCAGCCACAGCGTGAGCCCAGCACAAACACCTGCACCACAGTTACCTGGCCAGGGCAAAGCTTGTGTTTCCTCCCTCAAGTTGTGACAAATGTAAGCAGGGCTCCTAGCAACTGGGCAAGAGTTTGGCTTCTATTTCTTCCCTTTCTTATAGTACCTGAAGCGTCGTCGATTCTGGTTATTTGCTGTAGCTGCGTTCTCTAATGTTGCTACCAACACGGATTTAGCAGATGCTGAACCATTGTTGCTGGAGGAAACACAGGGCCAGGTTCCATAGAGATCAGACGGTGCCCTGCTCTGAGTAACTCCATTTTGTAAAGCAGTAATTTGCCATGAGCTTTGAGTTTAACTGCCAAGGTGCATGGACTCCACACCTCGTTGGTACAAGGAAACAACAATCTGCCAGGCACAACCATAAGGCACAAACTGATAAATAAATTAATGATCCTAATAAAAACAACCACCTGTGAACATCTCTAATTAAATCAGAAGCACATGGATACATGGGCATAGCAACCCCATATGATAAAAGCCAGGCCCAGCCAGGAGCGGTGGAACATGTCTGTAATCCCAGTGGCTAGGGAGGCTGAGGCAGGAGGATTGCAATTTCAAGTTCGGCCTCAGCAACTTAGCGAGGCCCTGTCTCAAAATAAAAAATTAAATTAAATTAAAAAAACCAAAACAAAACCAAATATGGACTAGAGCAGCTGGGGATACAGCTCAGTTGGTAGAGTGCTTGCTTTGTATGCACAAGGCCCTGGGTTCAATCCCCAGCACTGTAAAAACAACAACAACAACAACAACAAAAACGGACTAGGGATGTGGCTCAGTTGTTAAGTGCCCTTGGTTCAATCCCTGGTACAAGAAAGAGGAGAAGGAAGGGGAAGAGGAAGGGAAGGGGAAGGGGAAGGAAAGAAGAGCCAGGCCCTGAGCTTAATGAGCACACCAGACTTCCAATGGCGCGACCCTGAGACCCACACAAGGAGGAGCACCCCAGACTGGTCGGGGACACACAGCTGCCTTGTTGCCTGGCCACTCGCCACGCACAAGCCTTGCCCAGGAAAACTGCCTCAGTGCAAGCTCCTGTCCCCAGCCTTCACAGGACAGAGCAGTTTCTCCTGCCCACTCCCAGTGGACACCTCTTGTGGACACTTTGGGTTGACACTGAAATTGCCCACTGCCTCGGCCCTGGCGTGGAACAAGTCCCAGTGTGGGGCAGCTCTGCACCCTGAGCAGGTTCTTCATCTGCTTTTGTTGACATTGCTGGGTTTTGTTGTTGGCTTCGGGGATTTTTGCCTGTTTGTTTGTGGTCTGGGGTGTGTGATACCCAGGGGTGCTCTACCACTGAGCTGCACCCCACCCCCTTTACTTCATGTTGAGACCGGGCCTTGCTAAGTTGCCCAGGTTGGTCTCAGATTTTCGATCCTCCTGCCTCAACCTCCCAAGCAGCTGGGACTTCAGGCCTGCACCGCCCTGCCCCCAGCTGGTTCTGACTGGCTTTCCTGTCTGCTCTCCCTGGGGCCACCTGGACCCAAGATCTGAATAGAAGAGCTGTGCCTGCCTGGCTTCTGACCACCACGGGGGCCGGGTGGACTGTGACCCCTGAAAGTGGAGTAGCCTGTGAGTCCATCGTGTTCAACACACTCTGACGCTGCGGAGAGACACTGGCCTATGTTAATGGCACAGTTAGCTCAGGGCAGGTTCCCAGAGCCTCCGGTCACACGTCCGTCAATGGTCAGCGCATAACCTCGTTCCGTGTGTGCTTCTCTCTGAAGACGCCTTACTGGTCTGCGCTGTTGATCCTTAACACAGAGCTCAGGCCAGCAGCACCACTCCTGGCCCGAAGGGCCGTCTCTGATGTGTCCTTTCTCCACTAATGTGTCATGGCCTCTCCTGCTCAGGACAGAGGACAGCACTACGCCTAGGACGCTGCAGGAGGCACGCTGCCAACAGAAGCACAGGAAGGCCGTCTCAGAGGCCTGACGAGACCGGGGGAGGACGTCTGCTCACACTGCCACTGAAGCAAGCAGGCACCACCTACCCACTCAGCCTCGCTGGCCTGGTCTGTCACCCCTGCACATCCCGGAGAGGGACAGTGCAAGTTCTGTGAGTGTGGATTTGGGGGTCACAGGGACATTTTAGCAAGTCAGTGAGTTTGCAAATAGGGACCCTGTAGAGGGCTGTGCTGCCCTGCCCGCAGAGCTGACCTCCTCCTGCCTCTGGCCTCCAGACACGCGGGGAGGTGGGGGGAGCAGGGCCCAGGCACCAGGCCTGCTCCCCGCCCCTTGCTGCTGTGGGAGCTGTCACTCTGCCTGCCTCCTGCTTTGCGGGGCCCACCTTGGCTGCGGCTGTGCCCCCTCAGCTCCTGGGCTGTGGGGCCGTGTCAGTTTCTCCGACACTTGGCCCCGTGGGCCCCTCTCTTCCTGCTCCAGGCAGCCCGTGGGGGAGAGCCTCGGGGAGACCCAGGAGCACGCTCTGCACACCTGAGGGCTCCTTGGAATATCAGGCCACCCTTGAGAGGAGCAGAAGGAGGTGCAGGCCCTTGGTGATCCTGGAAGTGCACACGAGGAAACCACCCAGGAAATTAGGAGGCCGTAGACAGGAGCAGGCAGCCCTGTGCTGCCACGAACACCCCAAAGCCACACAGCCCGTGCAGGTGGACTCAGCCCCACACAGGTCTGTACAAGATCAATCCAGGGAAGTCCCCAGAAAACTCGGAGCAGACACAAAATACCAGTGAGGAACAGGGCAGTCACTCACACAGGTACCATGATGTGGAGGCTGCAGAGAGTATCTCTCGCCACCTGCAGGGAGGCTAAGGAGAGAGGTAAACCTGTGTTGTCCTTTAAAGGAGGTGGTTGGAAGTGTTTTGTGGTCCTTGTCAGGGCTGGGGACTTGGGGTGGCTGTCATCTGACTGAGTCACCGCACCGTGTCCTCCCTGGCCAGGAGTCCACACCTTCCGGGTGTGGCTTTGCTTGTGACACTCACTCAGTAATCCCCAAGTGTTGGCGTCAGTGCCAAGCGAAGGTTAACTGCAGTTCAGTCCTGACTCTCTGCTGAGGCCCGGATCAGGCCAACACTGCGACCCCCGTGCAACCCCCTATCCCCAGATGGCAGCCAAACCCAGACCAGCATGGCTCCTGAGCAGGATTCATTCCAGCAAGTGGCCTCCTGTGGGCTCCAGGGGCCAGACTCTCCTCCCCAGGAAGGCGTGGAGGCTGGTTCCAGGAACCAGCCAGCTCTCAGTGTCTGGCTGATTGGGCAGCCCAAGGGAGGCCAGTGGCCACCAATTTGGGGGGTAATTACAGGCCATCTGTCTGAGAGGGAAACTTAATGCAGTTTCCAGGAAATCTCTGCACAAATTATGTAACGTCAGAGAACGGAAGGAAAATCGCTTCTCTATCCTGCACGTTCACACCTTGGAGGCTTCAGGCCCAGTGAGCTGCCCTGGAAGGAGGGAGCGGGGAGGCAGGGCAGGGGGAATGCTTGCCAAGAGCCCTCAGGCCGATTCCAAGCAGCCTGCAGCACTGGGGCCTGGAGACCAGCACTGCCCAACCTTCTGACGGTGGACCTGGGGCCACTATGCTGGAGAACTGGCCCAGCTGCCCCATTCCCCACAGAGTACAGAGTCTGAGCCGGACAGGAGCTGCTCCCTAATATCCACTTCTCCCCGATCCACACCTGAGCCAGGCTCTCTGTAAAGGCCTGCGGGTGGGCTGGGGACCAGAAGGGTCTGGAGCACAGGATGCACCCTCAGGTCCCATAAAGGAGCCTGATGGGCCACCGGAGAGCCTGCTTCTCAGAGCCGCCGCAGAAAGCTCTGACAGCCAGGCACAGTGGCCACACCAACAATCCCAGCAACTCTGGGATTCTGGAAGTCTGAGGCAGGAGGATCACGAGTTCAAAGCCAGCCTCAGCAACTTAGCAAGGCCCTAAGCAACTAAGCAAGGTCGTGCCTCAAAATAAAATATTTTTTTAGAGGGCTAGAGATGTGACTCAGCGGTTAAGCACCCCTGGGTTCAATCCCTGGTACAAAAGAAAAGTCCTCCGACACTCCAAGAGCGCCTGGACCTGGGTGCTTTCGTTTGGTGAAGGGCTCTCGGCCTGTCAGAGTGAACGGGGAGGCCGGACGGGCCAGCTGTGGCGTCCTGGCCATGGGGAGCATCTGCCTCTGTCCCTGAAGCCAGCCTCCAGGAGCACCTCCCTGTCCTCCATGCTGGCCCCCAAGACCAAGAGGCCAAAGGCTGGGCAGGGAGGAGGCACAACCTGCATAGGGATGGGGCCTGAATGTTTGTGCTGATGCCTAACCCAAGGGACAGGGCGTCTCGGGGAGGCCATGAGCCCCAAGGGTGGAGGACTCAGGTGCGGTCAGAACCTTGATAGGAGTGACTCCAGAGAGCCCGCCTCCTCGCCCACCACAGGTGGACACGGAGAGAAGGTGCCATCTGTGACCAGAAAACAGCCTATCCAGGCTCCTCTGCAGCCCGCTCTGCCCTGTCTCAAGCTTCTGCCTCTGAGGTCTCTAAATAGCTAGTCCGTGCTGCCTCGCTACCGTGGGCCAGGCAGGCCAGGACACCAACGAGCAGAGCCAGCCTTCTCTACTCTGGGGACAGTGGGCCAGGTGGACCAGGACACCAGTGAGCAGAGCCAGCCCTCTACCTGGGCAGGGACAGTTGCCTGCCCAGCCCCTGTCAGCATGGACCCAGGCAGTCCTTGTGGGATCCTGGAGCAGAGCCACCCTCGGCCTCTGGTCCTGTGACCCATGCCCGTGCCACACCTGTCAATGCTGCTGTGACTCCAGCCCCTGCCCTGCTCGGGACCCAGCCGGGGTCTCCCACGGTTGCCCTAGCCCAGGTCCCTCACCCGCTCACCCACCCTGCTCAGCACCTCCTCCTCCGTCTTGCCGGGGAGACTCACCGTCTTCCAGCTCCCGGCCACATCCTCCCCACCCCGGCACCCCATTCCCAAGGGACGACCACCACTGGTGAACTGGGAGCCAGCAGCTTCAGCACTGGCACCAGGGCCAGGGGCCTGGCATCGCAGACTGGACCCCCAAAGAAGAGGCAGGGAAAGGGCCTGGCATGCTTGTTGGACCTTGAGGACGGTGATAATATGACAAAGCCACCCTCCCAGGATGACCACTGGGCTCTGCGAGGGCTCAGGCAAGTCCTCCAGTGACCACTTGGGAACCAACTGGACACCCCCCACACATACACACAACGGGGAGCCATGTCCCTTGAGGCCCAGGTGCCACTCTTGGCCCTTGGAAGTAACTGTTCTTGTCCTCAGAAGCTCAGTCTGGCCAAAGGCCCTGTCCAGGCATGGGGGGTGCACCCCCGGTGCATTATCTGGGTGGCCATGTGCCTCCTCCTCTGCTGCCCATCAGGGGAGCCCAGGTGCACCTCTGGACAGGGTTCCAGTCACGTGGAGCAGCCCTGGCTCCTTCATTCTCTCTCCCACTTTCTGCCCAGAAGTCCCACCCACCAGAGCCCGTGTCCCCCCCGGCAGTCCCTGCTGGCCTCTTCATGCTGGTCTGTTGACTGTGATACCTCTTGGGCGTGTGCCTTGAGGGAGCAGACCTACTAGAGCTGACGTTGCCCAAACTGCAGGCCTCACGATGGCTTCCAAAGAGGCCCAGGGCCAGCTCTGCTCCCTGAGGGGCCTTGTGGGACCGGAGGATGTGCCCAGGTGGTCCCTGCCCCAGCTGGCACCTTCAAGAGGGTCACCCAGTCCTTCAGACCCTCTGGTCATACCCCCAGCCCCCCGACCTGAGGAGTGCTCACCGAGGGCCTGTGCCCTGGTGAAACCACACGAGGCCACCCACCTGCAGAGAGGACACGCCACGAAGGACCCTCAGCCCCGTGGAGAACTCCACGCACCATGAGGCTTCCTCTCTCGTCCCTCCTCTTCAGTGAGAGGAGTGAACAGAGAGCTGACCCCAGGGGAGGCTGTGGGCGGGACAGCCCGGTCTGGCATAAACTGGCTGCTCGTCCCAAGACCAGGTCTGGAGAGTCTCCAGCAAGCCTGAGGCCAATGCAAAGGATCACTGCGGCTCACTGAAGCGCAGCCGCGGCCAGGAGAGGAAAGGCCAGCGGGCCGGCGAGAGCCACCCACCCCTGTGCTGCGCTTAGCCTGGAGACCCAGCGCCACTTTCCCCCTCCGGGCCTCACCTTGTACCGTGTAGCAGGAAACTCTGAAAAGCAAGGAGGCCCATAAATTGGGATTTCCACGGAAGACGAGTTCACAGCAGGAATGCCGTCACGCTCAACGCGGCTTTGTTGACAAGTCTGATGCCACAGTGCTGAACGAGCACCTGGCCAGTGACGGGTCTCTAGCATTTAAAAGAAACAACAATTACTCAAAATAAAGGCAGCGGCCTGGAGTTTCCAGCTGGGGCTCCCACCCCCACCCCTGCCCAACCCGGGTTTTCTCCAACAGTTGGACACAGCAGGCCTGAGGCCTCCTCCCTCAGAGACCCCCTGATACCAGGGACCCGTGGAATTCTGAGGCTGGGTTCTTTCCCACACACCCCACACCCTGCCCCTCAGCTCAGCCCCTTCTGTGAGGAAGGCGGTGGGAAGACCACTACCACAAGCCCACCAGAGAGCTGGGGAACAGACTCTGGGAAATGGAGAGCCAGAAGCTAAGGAAGCCTTTGGAAAGAGAGGCAGAGAATAATGGGACTTTTTAAAGGAGAGTTTAGGGAACCTCAATGTCAGGTAAATTCTACCTCAGGGTGGGGTCAGGTCAAGGAAAGGGGAGGCCACAGAAAGGAAGGAATGAGCTGCATACTGTGAAGACGCAGACTGTGCTGCTGCGACAAAGATCCCCACACTCATAAGCAAGACAGAGCTCTCCCTCCAGACAGCGTCTTGGTGCAGACCCCATTCCCCGGAGTCCAGACCCTTATGTCTTGTTGCTCTGCTGTCTTCACGGCTCTTTCCACCTCACAGCCCGAGTTGGCTGCTCCAGCTCTTTCTCTCGTGTCTGGTTTCCTTCCAGCAGGAAGAGCCATGTCGTGGCTGACCCAGTGTTCATTTACCTTGATGGACCTACCAGATCTTGAAGCCTTCTGAAATGCCATGGAGGGCTGGGTGTCTTAGGGACAGGGGTTCCTGAATCTGTCCCTCCTTCCCTACCACGCAGGAGGGCCGGCTGCCAATTCCCTCCTGCCCCACTGTCCTGCACCCTCTCCCATCCTGAGGCTGTGGGCCGTCCCACCCAAGTTCACAGGCAGGTTTTGGTGTTCACTGCCGCCATCTTGGAGCCAAATAGTGGTGGTAATCTGCAGACAGGCAGGCCCACCCACCCTTCCAGCGGGGAGGGGCAGGAGAGGCCACAGCTACTGGCTACCTCCCCTGCTTCTTTCCACGTGGAGAAAGTTCAACTCACTGCATGGCCAATTTTGTGACAGTGAGCTGCCCAGTGCCCACTGTGACCACATGCTGCCCAGGGCTGCTCATGAATGCCCAGCAACTGCACTACCAAGCAGAGTGGTGCCCTCCCTTCCCAGGTCGGCCACTGAGCGACGTCAGCTTCTGCACGAGATGGTGTCAATCACTAAAACAATTAAGTCCCATCAGCAAGAGACCCGATGTCCTCGCTGCCCTGAAAGGTGATGGCTGGGGCGGGGACCACCTCAGCACATCCTCCGGGTCCCCATCCCTGCACTTCCCATGAGCCCATCAGGGAGCAGAGCTGGCCCAGTCCCCAGGACACCCTCAGAACCCAGCACAGGGTGGGCCGGACGCTGCGGGCAGCGAGGCAGGCGTGTGGCCCCTGGGGTCAGCTCTGGGAGCCTCATGCTCAAGCCCCTGCCAGCAAGACTCCTAATGACAGATAATGACAGGCCAGAGCCTGGGAATGGGGCCTGCAGTACCTAATTGACAGCAGCTGAAAAGAAATTAATGACCATCCCTGAAAAGACCACAGCTGAACCCCCACCTGGCACGTGGCAGAAACTTGTGATTTTCTTTTACTTAGAGCTGAAGAATGGATTTAAGAAAATTGCAGCCAATTAAGTGTCCCCATCGAATCTCTAGAAGGTGCCTCCCCTCCGAGAGGACTCGCTCATGAGGCCCGAGGACTTGGAGCCACCCCTCTGGGCCCACAGCCCTCCTGCCCCGGGGCCTTGGCTGCGTTGAGTGGAATTATCCCCCCACAGCAGGCCGGGCTTGGATCGAGGGGCCTCCCACATGATGGAGCAAAAAGTAACCCATGGAGGGAGGGGGGCAAACACCTCCCTGCTGGTTCACAGGATTCCCGGGCTTCCTGTAGGTGGTGGTCTGCCCTGGGGAGGCCAGGGTGGCCTCGGATGGACACAAGCTGCCAAAGGACTCTGAGATGGAGCAGCTTGCAGAGCAAGCCCCAAGGGAGGTGGAAAGAAGCCCTGGGAGCCGGGAAGGGGCAGGAGCTGGGTCAGCACCAGGGTGCCCGCTGCTCCCAGGAGAGGACCAGCCTGATCGCTGGGGGCCTCAGGGATTCTGAAGGACTCTAAAGCCAGGGGGTAGGCACTGAGCAGGCAGAGAGCTGCAGGAGAGGACAGCCCTGCCCCGTCTGCCACTGCCACCACATGCTGGTCCTAAACTCAAACAAACCAGAAGCTCAAGAAACAGAGTCAGCACTAGGCCCGTGAGCGCAGGAGCAAGGAACGGGTCTCCTGGCTTAGTCTGTGCGGCCCTCCCATGCCCCACTGCAGGGAGGGTGGAGAGACCCTGGCCTTGAACCTCAGGCTTATGCCCGGCTCCTCGTCTGAGGGCAGGTGGTGGGTGACCCCAGCAGGGTTGTCCACAGAGTAGTCAAGGCCTAGGCACAGCTGATATAAAGGCAGCCCACAACACCTTCTGTGGACTCCTGGGGAGGAGGCTGTAGCCAACAGAATGGTGGCCCTAGGACCCAGGACGCCGCCCTCCCTGGGAAACGACTTACAGCTGTAACTAGGAATCTCGAGATGAGGTCATCATGCCTTGACTGGGCGGACACTAACCCAATGACAGACGTTCTTAGAAAAGCAGGAGGCTGAAGACACTTAGGGCAAGACGGCCCAGAAAGACAGAGGAGGAGGCCTTGTGAAGATGGTGGCCCTGGAGACTGGTGTAAAGTGGCCATAGGCCAAAACATGTCTGGAGCCACCAGAAGAGAGAGGAGGCAGAAGGACCGTCCCCAGAGGGCACAGGGTCCCACGGTCACCCTGATCTCAGACTGCTGGCCTCCAGGGCTGTGAGCGGGTTTCTGTGTCTCCGACCACCATGTGTGGGCCAGCTCCGGGCACCCTTCTGTCACCCCTCCTCCGCTCCCCTGCAGTCACCTAGGCCTTGGTGGATGCAGGCGTGGAGACTGCGCCACTCCCCGCCCAGCCCACTCGGGGGCGCCCTCGAGCAGTCGGCAGTGTAGGAGGCCAAGGTGCCAGAGACGGGGTGACACCACTCTCAGGGGACCCAGGGGCAGCAGCTCAGCTGGGACCTGATGTGGAGCTCTAAGTGGCCCCCAGTGACCTTCTGAGACACCACTACAAAGGCAGTTATGAAGTCAGACTGTTGATGACTGAGCAATAACTAAGGTGGGGACACCCAGGGAAGCCGCCCCCACAACAGCCTTGGCAGATCCCTCTGGATGAAACTTTCTGGAATTGCAGGTCTAGTTCTAGGCTGAAGAGGGATAAATAGCCATTTCCGTGGGTCTAGATTTCTCGAACTGTAATCACCCAGCCAAATGCAATCAGCTCTACAATCCCAAGGCAGGTCCCTATGTCCCTACTGACATGGCAAAGCTAAGGCTCAGAGAGGTTAAGGAACCATTCTAAGATCACACAATTTAATAAGGCACAGAACTGAAATTTAAACTCCAGGGCCCAAGTTCTTAACATCTAGGCTAACCTGACTCACGAAATGTGCAGTTGTCCTTTGGTCTCCATGGGGGATTTCTTCTAGAATCCCTAAAGACACCCAAATCCACATAGGCTCAAGTCTTATATGAAATGGCATATTTGCATATAACCTACACACTTCCTCCTGTCTACTCTGAATCAACTCTAGATATTTATAATACCTAATGAAGTGTAAATGTTATGTAAATGGTTATTATACTAGGTTCTTTAGGGGATAATGACGAGGAACACAATGCACATGTTCAGTACAGATGAATTTTTTCTGAATATTTCCCATCTGAGCTTGATTGAATCTGCAGATGCAGAATCCACAGTGCAAGGGCCAACTGTACAGTAGAGTGTTCTGAGGGTCTGAGGGACGGACTTGGTTCCAACCCAGGGTCATCGTCGAGTTCAATATTAAGCACTGATGTCTTTGCCCAACTCATTCAACTCACTTCAGTTTGACTTCACACCATTCCTATTCCATCACCATCACCACCACCATCACCATCACCACCACCATCACCATCACAACCACCACCGTCACCACCTCCACCACCGTCACCACCACTGTCACTACCATGACCACCACTACCATCACCTCCGTGACCATCACCACCACCACCATCACCACCACCACCAACACCATCACCACCACCACCACCATCACCACCATCACCACCATCACCAGCATCACCAGCATCACCACCACCACCACCACCACCATCACCACCACCACCACCATCACCATCACCACCATCACCACCATCACCATCACCACCACCACCACCATCACCACCATCACCACCATCACCACCACCACCACCATGACCAGCATCACCACCATCACCAGCATCACCAGCATCACCACCACCACCACCACCACCACCACCATCACCATCACCACCACCACCACCATCACCACCATCACCACCACCACCACCACCACCACCACCACCACCACCACCACCATCACCACCACCACCATCACCACCACCACCACCATCACCATCACCACCATCACCACCATCACCATCACCACCACCACCACCATCACCATCACCACCATCACCACCATCACCATCACCACCACCACCACCATCACCACCATCACCACCATCACCATCACACCATCACCACCACCACCATCACCACCACCACCACCATCACCATCACCACCATCACCACCATCACCATCACCACCACCCACCACCATCACCACCATCACCACCATCACCACCACCACCACCATGACCAGCATCACCACCATCACCAGCATCACCAGCATCACCACCACCACCACCACCACCACCACCATCACCATCACCACCACCACCACCATCACCACCATCACCACCACCACCACCACCACCACCACCACCACCACCATCACCACCACCACCATCACCACCACCACCACCACCATCACCACCATCACCACCACCACCACCATCACCAGCATCACCAGCATCACCAGCATCACCAGCATCATCACCACCACTACCACCACCATCACCACCACCATCACCAGCATCACCACCACCACCACCACCACCACCACCATCACCACCACCATCACCACCACCACCACCACCATCACCACCATCACCACCATCACCAGCATCACCAGCATCACCACCACCACCACCACCACCACCACCAGCATCACCACCACCACCATCACCACCACCATCACCATCACCACCACCATCATCACCACCACCACCACATCACCATCACCACCATCACCATCACCATCACCACCACCATCATCACCACCACCACCACCATCACCACCACCACCAGCATCACCAGCGTCACCACCACCACCACCATCACCACCACCACCATCACCACCACCATCACCATCACCATCACCACCACCACCATCACCACCACCATCACCACCATCACCACCATCACCACCATCACCACCACCACCACCATCACCACCATCACCAGCATCACCACCATCACCACCACCACCATCACCACCATTGTCATCACCAACCTTAGCACGGTTGTTTAGACCAGTCACTGAACACTCCCCACAATCGACTTGAGCTGGCTCAGTATGCCTTGGGGGAGACCCCTGGACCACAGCAGAGGGACACACATGTCTCAGGCCGTTGTCCATCTGATGGCCCACTCTACGTGTGTGTGTGAAATCAACAATGCCCAAAACTGGGTAGTGGAGGTGAAAGCCTTGTATGGTGGGATTTGGGGGCAGGCCTAGAGGCTTGATGGGTTCTGTCCTCTACAACAACAAAGTTCTTCCCCATCTCGTGGCCCAGCTTGAGTCTGGGACTCTACCTCTCAAATGTTGATATTTTTTGCTTAAGAGCCTATAATTTCCCACAGGTGACACAGTGATGTGGACTCTGGTCTTCACCCTTCTGCGGAACAATGCCACCTGCTCTTTTCCAAGTGCAGGGCTGGGAGGGAGATAATGGCTATGGGTCCCTTGAGGTCTCACCTCCTCTACCCTCTGACTTCAGCCTGTTCATCTTGGTTCAGAGCAGAAGCTGGCTCCTGGCCCAAGTGAGGCTTCAGAAGGAGGCCCTTTTGAAGGCAGGCAAGCAGATTTAACTAAAATCAGGGTGCCCTTTTGTGCACAGAAAACCCGAAGGAAAAAAGAATTCAAAGCTGGGTTTTTAAGTGCTCTTAGAGAATTGGCTATTTAAACCTGAACTCAAGAGGAAAGCTTTCTCTCCAGGGGCAGAGAATTCCATCACCTTTCAGAGCCCAGGAAAACAATCGTCACCCCGCTGCCCTTCCCGCCGGCCCCACAGTGGGAGGGTTTTGCCCAGGACATTGAGGTCAAGTTTGAAAGCAGTCACTCTTCAATTACACACTCATGAAAGCCATCCCAGACTCTGCACCCAGCCCTGCTCTTGGCAGACCCTGCAGCCCGTGGGGGGCAGACACAGAGAGAGCCTGAGAGTGTCGCGGCGTGGGCTTCCTGCGGGCCCGCAGTCCCACACCCCCAAGGCCTGAGAAGTGCCTTCCACGCGGCTACAGGGCCACAGCTCATCTAAGCAAGGGAAGTTTCCCAGCTAAGCCTCCTGCGAGCAGCTGACATCGCCCTGCAGCGTGACATCCCTTCTTTTCTGGTCTGTGTTTCGGTAGTAGAAACTGTTCTTCGCCCACCACAGGGACACTAGGGGTACAATGAACAGATAGTGGGTTTTCCTCCGTCCAATTGCGCATATGCTTTCTC
Organism: Sciurus vulgaris; assembly: GCF_902686455.1. Taxonomy (NCBI): domain Eukaryota; kingdom Metazoa; phylum Chordata; class Mammalia; order Rodentia; family Sciuridae; genus Sciurus; species Sciurus vulgaris. Next base: position 2,603,898 of record NC_136470.1, read on the forward strand.
AACAACTGGGAACTGCTGTACCCAGACAAAGAGACCTGAGGTGAGGGTCCTGGGGAGCCAACCTGTTTCCCGGGAGCAATATTGGCAGCGAGGGGTTTGCATTGATCTGGAAGCCGCGGAGGCTGCCCCTGCTTGACGTCCTGTGGGTGAGATCGACTTTCACTTTCTCCTCTCGGCAACTGCTCGGGGCCCAGCCTCCCCTTCTCACGAGCTGGCTCTCCTGCCCATGTGCCGGGCTCTGTCAATCTCTTTCCCTGTTGGTCAGTAGTGGCCTCCCCGTGCCTGGGAGACAAGTGTAGAGGGCTGAGTGGAAACTCCCTGGCTCGTGGCCTGTCCCCACCCTGCCAGGCCAGTGACGTGGTGGAGGATCTGACCAGGAGACTAAGCTTTTACGTGATGGGATGAATATACTGAGATCCCCTTTGCTCCACGCACCAGAGACCACAGACGAACCCTCGCTCTCCGCCCTGGCCATGGACAGGGGCTTGAGACACAATCAGAGCAGTCCAGCAGAGGTGAGCCAGATCTGTGGCACGGCTCAGCACGGGTCCGCGGAAGGAGACCAGGAGGCCTGAGGCCACAAGACAGGCCCCCTGCACCCGGGAGCGGCTGTGGCTTGGACCTGGGATGTGCCCTACAGGCCTGTGTGTTGGAAGGCGTGGCCCCTGGCTGTGGCTGCTCTTGGGAGGTGGTATAGGGGTAGTTGAAGGGAGCAGGCCCTTGAGGGCATGCTGGCCTGGCCCTCCCCTGGCTCTGTGTCCTGCCTGCCATGAGGTGAGCTACTCTGCTCCATCTAGCACACACTCCTGCAGTGCCTCTTCCCAGATCCAAAAAGGACGAAGGCAAGTGGCTACGGGCTAAGACTCTGCAGCTGGGCCTCAACCGGTTGTCCTGTGCGTTGGTTTCCCCCATTTGCCACAGTGATGGACAGCTGGCTGCCGGACGCTGAGGACAGGAAGGCCGGGGAGCCATGGAGGAAAATGGGCGAGGTAGGAATAGGGCGGCAGGTGCCGGAACGGGAGAAATGTGGCACCCTGAGGAGAGCCAGGAGGCTCTGCACGCCTTTGGCCAGGGCCTGGCCTCTGTCTAGGTCGGGAGCAGACTGGCAGACCCAGGCTGAGGCAGGCAGAGGCTATGGAGGAGGGTGCTACCTGTCTAGACGAGGGGTGACCAGGCCCAAGTTCAAGTGGCAAGCGGGCACAGATGGGAGAACTGTGGCCAGGACAGGAGCCTGGTCAGAGAGAACAGGGAGCACAGTGGCTGGGTGTTCACCCTGGCCACCCAGGCCGACGCCTCTCCACGGAGGGGTTGAACATCGAAAGAGGCGCAGACCTGCTCAAGCGCACCTGAACTTCTTGGCATCCTGGAAGAACAGCAGCTTTCAACAGGGTCCATGGGGCAGCCAAAGGCTCAGGGCTTGGAGGTACAGTGGGGCAGGGGACACAGAGGAAGGTCGCTGCCTCTAGGCAGAAGTCAGGCCCTGCGGGGACTGGATGAGGGGGCCCCAGCCTGGGCTGCGTGAGGCCTCTCTGCCTGTCGCCTCGAGGGGACATCTACTCTGCCTTTGAACTCCACGTTACCTCTTTAGACATTAAAACTTTCCACAAAGGAAAAGGGAAGGATGGATTGTTGGTGCAAACACAGCCCTAGTGAGGGGGAACCTGAGACAGGTGTGTGCACCATCGAGCGACTCCCCACCTCCTGAGTATTTGCAGACCTCCTAGGACTAAGTTCATACCCCTTCCGTTCAGTTTTCCTGAAGGCATGTTCGTGAGGCATGTGGGGGTTTTCCGGACACGACTTTCCACTGTTCCTTGCAGTAGACTGGCATCTGGGCCGCTAGCTCCAGACTTTGGTGCATCTCAAAGCTGAACCCTGTGCAGAAGCTCTGCCTGGCTTTGATCCTTTAGACTTGGGGCCTTCTGGTGGTGGGGATGTGGCCTGCTTTGGGCCATCCTCATGCATCTTGGCTTTGCTGGTAAACGTAGCAGGAATGTGCTCAGACCCGCGGGCTGAGGGGGCTGCTGGGCTCCCTCCCTCCTGTTTTCTGTCCTCTCCTGGGAGAGGTGTGTGGCAGTCTCGTACTGAGTGCGGGTGTCTGGCTTCTCCATTCTTCCTATGTTCTTCGTGACTGTGAAGGCTCACCGCTGGTGTTCCTGGGGGACCTAAAAGAAGCTCTACTTGCTGAGTTGGCTGGGAAGCCACACGCTGGCAATTTGACCTGTCCCTCACTGGTTTCGCTCTAGATGATGCCTCTCGTGTGGGTGGAGGGTGGTGGTGGCCTGGGTGGCTCTCCAAGAACCACCGCTTTTGCTGAGAATGCTGACTCTTCCCTGGGTGGAGAGGCCTGGCCTCTTGTCTTCACTGTCTGTCTCCTTTGCTGCCTCCACCTTGAGGTCAGTTTGACTCAGCTCTGCATCGCTGAGAAGCATTTTCTATGCTAACTTGACCAGGCTGCCTACTGTGTCCCCGCTTCTCTCCCGGCCCTGCACCTGCCAGCTGCCATGACCAAAACATCAGCACATGCATGGTGAGGAGAGTCCCTTGAAGATCTCTGCCTACTCCCAGAAAGGACACTGTGTCACTCCCGTTGTCCCTGCCCTCATTTGTGACCCTCCATGCTGGGGGCAGATTCCGACTTTGAGTGGAACTCCCTCTTCTCCATTCTTTGGCCACTGAATAAAGCCTTTTTCCCTCCCAGCTTGTCTCTGAATCGGTGCTTTTCTCCCGGGCTGGGCTGCTGGGCCTGGGATTGGTCACAGGGTGTGTATACAAATTTAGAGTTGTCACTTCTTCTTGGTAAATCGACTTGTTCTTCACCTCAGTGAGAGGGCCCCCTTTGCCTCTGGCAACATCGCCCCTCTCCTAAGCCTGCTTTGCTTGGTGGATGCAGCCAGTGTGGCTCTCATGATAAGTGTCTGCATAGGAATCATTTCTCATCCTCCACTTTGAATTTCTCTGTCTTCTATTTAAATTTCATTTCCTATAATTAGCATAAAATTGGATCTTGCTTTTTAAGTACAATCTGACAATCTCTGATTTTTAATTAGAGTGTTTAAACCATTTACGTTTGATGTAATTATCGGTTAGGCTGGGCTAAAGTCTACCAACTGGCTATTTGTTTTCTATTTAGCTCATGTGTTCTCCCCTCTTATTTCTCTTTTCCTGGCTCAATTTAGGTTAAATTTCAATTTTATTTCCACTATTGACTTTTTAACAACACTTATTTTCCTGTTTTCTTAGCAGCTGCTCTTGGGTTTCCAGTAGGTCTCTAACTTACCACAGCCTACCCTGCAGACGTTAAACCATTCCACACATGATGTCCTTGGCACTATCCTTCCGTACACTTGATTTCTATGTAAATATGTTATAAACCCACAATACTTTATTATTACTTTTGCATTAAACTGTTTATTAAGGATATTTTTAAAGAAAAAGAAGTCCTCAATATTTGCCATTTTTCTAGTGTTCTTCTCTACTTTCTAAAGGAATTTCTGGAATCACCATCCTTTGGCCTGAAGTCCTTCTAATATTTATAGAAGTCTAGGTGCACTGGTGAAAAGTTCTTTCGATGGGTGTGTTTACTGGAAAATCTTTGTTTTAGCTTCCTTATTGAAAAACCATTTTTGCTCCACCTGGTATTTTTGTCCGCTGTCTTTTTCTCTCGGCATTTTAAACTTCTCTCCCACCGTCCTCCAACGTGCACTGTCCTGATGAGAAGTCTGCAGTGATCCTGTTGCTGTTTCCCTAAGTGGAATGTTTCTTCCTCTCTGGCTGCTCCTAAATTTTTCTTTTTCCGAGGTTTTCAGCAATTTGATTATGATGTGCTTCTGTTAATGTCTATCCTGTATGAGACTGGTTTCACCTCTTAAATCTGTAGTTTTATGCTTTCTGTCAAATTTGGAAGCTTTAAGACTGTTATTTTTCTAAAATTTTTTTTCAACTACTGCTTCTCTCTCCCACCTTTCTTTTTTGGGATCCAGTCATGTGCATGTTTGACAACATTCCTGAGGTTCTATTTGGGTTTTTCAGTCTTTATTCTCTATTTCCATCTTGACAAGTTTTATCTCCCTCTTTGAGTTTACTGATCTTCTCTTCTGCAGTGTTCAATCTAATGTTCATCGATCAGTGAATCTTTCATTTTGTAAAATTACTTTTCATCCACGGATATTCCATTTGGTTATTTTTAACACCTTGTTTTCTTTCCCATTTATGTTTGCATTTTCTTTTACAGTCATGAACAGATATGCGACATTTATAATAGCCATTTAAAATTCATCATTCACTGATTCTGTCATTTCTGGTTCTGTTTTTATTAATCTTCTGGTTCTGAGACACCACCTCTACTTCTTCATCTGTATTGTAATTTTTTATTGGATGCCAGGAATTTTAAAGGTAACATTAGTAAATGCATAGACTTTTCCTTTTTGCCTTCCTTTAAAGAGTGTTGACATTCATCCCAAAGGACAGTAAATTACTCGTCAGTGAGGTTGATCCCTTGAGGCTTGTTTTCAAGTTTTCCTAAGGTGAATGTGAAGTAGCATTTACTCTGGGGCAGATCTGTCCCTACTGCTAAAGCATGATCCCTTGTGTTCTTTGTTGATTGCCTCCAGAGTTCCAAGAGTTCTTGCTGGATAGATGGAATGCGAATGTCTCCTGGCCTGTGTGAGTTCTGGGAATTATTCAGCTTGTACCTCACTGTTCCCAGTCCGACTCCTGAGATTTCCCCACACATGCACAGATCAATATTAAGTAAAGGCCGCGTGGGACCTCGCGCTGGGATTTGAATGTCCTCATTTGGATATCTTGCTCTGTCTGGCACTCCGCCCGCCTCAGCCTCCTGAGGCCCAATGCTTCCTCCCCGCTCCGGAACATCTGCGTTCTCTGCCTGCACCCCCGCCATGGCTGGAAGTAAAGAAATTGCCTCTGGGAGGAAAGCTGTGTTGAACGTACAACCTGTTTTAGTTGTTTCCTTTCTCTTTGAATCACAGCCCTGCACAGCCTGTCATCCTGATGTCCAAATCCAGTTGTGTCTTACGCTTGTTCAATTTTCTAGTTCCTTTGGAAAGGAAAAAAATAAATAAATAACTATCATGAGTTCTGTTCCAGTTACTCCTTCATGGTTGACTGCAAAAATTCTGAAAACTATTTTCTGTGTTTTTATTCCACTTCCCTTCTTTGAGATTCCTTGGAATTGTAACTTGAGCAAGCTCAAACGGATGACAACGCGTTGACTGTAACAGACTCACACTAAGCTCCTGCCAATTCCTGACCCTGAGAAGATTGACCAGGATGAGTGAGCATGCCGGGCCTGGGGAAGGGGCGGCACAGCTGCAGGTGGTCACCCGGGAGGGGAGGCTGAGCTGGGCTCCAGAGCAGAACAAACGAGGTGCAGTGTTCCTTGGAATTCTGACTCATTAACATTTACTCCTTCTTTCAAAAACACTGAAAGTAAAATACTGAATCTGCAAACACAGGACTTAACTTAAAGGGGGCGATGCAGAGTTTCTGGTTGACAACACTTCTGAGCAGAATGATCCGGCCCATGGTCAACCAAACATCCACCGCAGTGCATTGCAATCCCAGGGTTAAAGAATTTTCTTCTGCCTTCTTAGGTCCTTGTGAAGCAAATTTCTGTGAAGTTGATTAGATCTGAAGAGAACTATGTTAGTGATTTGCCTATAGCTACAGCCCTTTCTAAAGACAGCTATCTAGCCCACAAACCCTGCCAAGTGAGCAGACCTTGGTTGCTATGTTCTACACCCATCAAGTCCAGCCATCTCAGGCGACTGGACCACATGGATGTTTGACATGAGCAGCTAATCCATGTGCTTGCCTGGGACCACAGAGAGACCTTTGAAGGGAAATTCCTTTCCTTAAAGAAATAAACCAATAGACACCACACAAACAAGACATTCAGCAGGTAGAACTGAAACACAAAGATAGGTAAAGCAATAAGTCGTGAGCTCAATGTGGGTCACTGAAGGGACGGGAATGAGAGGTCGTTACAAGTCAGTGAAACCCATGAAGACTGGAAAGAAGCAATCCACAGGTGATAGAAGGGAGGTGGTCCAGAGCCTTGCTGCTAGGCCCTTGAGCTGCCAAGAGCCAGGCAAGCACCAGAGCACGTCACTGTCGGGGTAACTACTTCGGGTTTCTCTGTCATCTTGTAAGCAAGCCTCACCCCCACCTCTTGAGAGACCTTTCTCTGCTATTTGCAGCCAAAGAAACTTCACACAAAACAAAACAATCACCATCATTTTGCAGTATCTAAGTCTCCACATGGGTGAATGTCGCTGGCTCTTTGCGGTACAAAATCCGTGGATATTCGTCACCGCTTGCAGCAACAATTTGCACGGGTCTTAAGGGTGGTGGACTGGAAACTGAGCCACTTCTATCTCTGGGCTGCTTCCTTGCTTGCTTGTTTATAGAGGATAGAGGAAATGAGGTTTACTTGCTTTGAGAGAAGAGAGAGAGAGACTTTGCTTAAGAGAGAGACTTTGAGAGAAGGACAGGCTTTACTTAGAGCTTAGAGGAAGAGAGACTTGCTACGCCTTAAAGTCTGCTGCTTCTTACTGGTGTGTCCTGCATCCTGTGAACTAAGGGTGTGTCTACCTAAGGTGCTTTAGTGATGCATCTCAGTTCTCCGCTCTGCGATCTGCCTTACGCCGCTTTCTGCTAGCTGCTGTTTCTATCTGCTAGCTGCTGTGCTTCTTCTTCTTCCTTTCCACTAATGGCTTCTCTGTGCTTCTTTCTGCTAGCTGCTGCCGCTCTTTTTTCTACTAGCTGCTGTGCTCTTAGCTACTGTGTCTTCTGCTAGCTGCTGCTGTGTGTTCCGCTGTCTCGTTCCGCCTACGCTTATATCACCTCCAGGAGGCGGAGAGCAGGGCCACGCCTCTTACACAAAGATTAGGTCAGACGCTAGGAGTCCGAGCAGGCACAATTAGGAGTGCTCGAGAACACATGCGCATACATTGTGTGCGTGGACGACAAATCACCTGAGTGTGCTTATGTCAATCAACCTCCTAGCTGCCGATGTGATCAGGCGCCGCCCTGGCGTGGTCAACATGGCACAGCCCCCAACAGGTGAACTTATAAAATATGAATCAATTGTCAACTCTTGGCAAAGTAAAGGGTCAGGAAGGCTTTGGCAGGAGGCTCAAACTGGTGGCTAAAGGGCTGTATCTGACTTACATGTGTGTTTTGATTAACTTGTGTGGCATTTTTTTTAAAAAATAGAAGCTAGTAAATCCCAATATCTTGCTCCTCTTGAAAAATCTAGAAGACATGGTAAGGCTAGGTTTGCATTTCCCTAACATCAGTCATCTGGAGCTGAGCAGCAGCCCCCCTCCTATGCGATAGGTCTCTGCAGTGCACACACATCTCCATCAGCCATGGGCTGGAACACACACCCATTCACTCCCCATTGGCTCATTTGTTCTGGCTGGAAAATAACCAGACTGATCCCATGCACTGAAAGTGAGAGAACTTGTGGCCCCCCCTGGGCTCTCCCCACCTTGCTGAGTGACCTCTGTGCCTCAGTGGGAGAAAACCCCCATGCTTCTTGGTCAGGAATAGCTTCTTGCAAGGAGACACCTTCACCACAAGATGTACATAGATCCACAAATGGCCTGCAGCCTCCTGGGACAAAGCTAGACCCAGGCCACCCTGTCCCATTCTTTGCTGCCTGTGCTCACGGATCAATGGAAATAAAATCCTCCATAACCAAACTTGGGTTAAATTTCTCTGTCCTTCCCTGGACCCTGAAATGTGTCCCCCACCCCCAGCCTGAGTCCACAGAGAGTCGCTCAGAAGAAGAGGCCTGAATCACCGCCAAACCTTCCCTCCCTCTTGTCCCAGCTCACCCCCACTTCCCACTTCCCAGGCTCCCCAAGGGAGAAAAGGCCCTGCCCTGACCTTTCAGAGCAGGCCTGGCTGCCCCCTCCCTCCTACAGGGGACTCCGCCCACTTGCAATGACCCTTCCAATACAGTCTCTCCTTACTGAAATCCTGACCTGGTTTGTATGTGACACCTGCTGAGGGCTTCTCTCATCCACGAGACCCTGATCAAGGAGGTGCAAGGCCACAGCGGCCTTGCCCTCCCCACTTCCGTCTTTCTGCAAGCCCTCCGGGCCCTGCAGCCAGCACCAACCCAGCCAGAACGCCTGCTGCAGGGGCCGCCACCAGCACACACCTCCCCTGGGCCCCTGACATCCTGCTTTGCTAGTGTGCTCCGCACAAAAGGAGTCCCCTGCCCTTCCCTTGAAACACAGCCAGGGATTTGGCAGTGACCAGAGTGTACTTGAACTTCTGATGAAGTCACGCCCACTTGCCCAATCTCCAGTTGCTGACTGTCCCTGCGTTCTGGGCACTAGCCCCTGCTAGCTTCATGCTTGGAGGCTAAACCAAGGCTTGGCCCTGTGTGGACCCACGGGGGAAGATTCTAGAGCTGTCTGCCTGGAGGTCTGGCCACCAGAAGTCCCAACTCACCTCAAGACAAGCGGCCATGGCCCAGAGCTGCTTTTCGAGATGCTCTTTGGTGTCCAGCCCTGACAAGGCGTATGAGATATGGTGGCCAGGAGCCTGTTCCAGGGGGCTGCATCCCCACCTTGCCCCTAAAACCAGATGCTGCGGCCCTCAGGGAGGGAGGGAAACACCAAGTCACAGCCACATGCTGCGGGGTAAATACGGAGGGAACAGTGACCAGAGCCTGGCCCAGGGCCTCTGGCTGGCTGAGGCCAGGAAGCATGCCTGAGCTGTGCAAAGGCATGCGCCCATGACAGCCCTCTGCCAACTGCTCAGGCCAGGCCCACCGGCACCCTGCCCGCACCTGCCACCTGTGCCCCGGGGAGGCCAGCCTCTTCAAGGAGCAGACCAGAGGGTGTCCCTGTTCTTTCATCCCCTCTATTGAGGGGGCACCCCTGAAGTCCCCCACAGCCACCAGCTACTGTCTGCACTGGGACCTGGGTGTCCCTCACAGTCACGTGCAGCAAGACCTGTGGCTAGTGGGATCCTTTCACTCGACCACAAGCCAGGGGCTGGGCCTGAGGGGCTAGGAGTGAGGTCCAGGGTGAAGTAGGATCAACATCACCTCTGTGCTTGGTGTGTCCCTGGCTCTGTCCATGCTGCAGGGCAGGCCACCTCTGCAGGACCCTTCTTGTGGGGAAGGCCCACCCTGTCCTTCTGCCTGATTCCACACACAGGAAGCACACACCCCTTCTGCCGGCTTCAGGGCTGGGTTCCAGTCGTTTGAGAAGGGGCAGCCTTGGATCGCCCTGAGGGGTTTAGGGACAGAGGAGGCCCTTTCCAGGGGTCAGGTAGAAGCCAGCACTGCCCTTGGGTGAGGAGGGGTATCATCTCCGAGGACACGCCTACCTTCTGATCTGCAGCATCTGAAAGACTGAGCAGGAGGGCTCTCCCTGGGGAGCAGGAGCCGGGGGACCCCAAGGGCTGTGGGGTGTGGAGAGGGCCTGGGCCTGGGGCAGGCTGCACAGTGTGGCCCTGTGTGGCCCTGTGTGCCTGGCGGTTCCTTAGGGCCAGATGGTTCTGAGGTTTGCTGCCGGGAAGAAGAGAAGCCAAGCACAGGGAGCCCGAGACCGCAGCCCTTCCGGGGAGAACTCCACCGTCCAGGGCCTGGCTCGAGGGCAGCTGGACGAGGGGGAGCGAGGCCCCTGGGCCCTTGCTGAAGGCAGGCGGCATGTGTACCCCAGGCCGCCTTGTTGCAGCCCTGCCCTCCAGCGTGGCTGGATGTGGAGATGGCCCGTGAGGAGGATGAGGTCACCTGCGCCCCTGAGGGTGGCTCCTCCCCCGCAGCGCCAGCGCCCTCCAAGAGAAGAAGGAGATTTGGGGTGCACACACTCTTGCTCTTGCCCCATGTGGGGTCCGAGTGAGGAGGTGGCCAGCTGCGAGCCAGAAGAGGTATCCCCAGGGACCAAGTCCGCTGGCTCCTCTGCTGTGGCTCCAGCCTCCACATTGTGAGAAGTACATGTCTGCCACCCACTGAAGCCACCGGGTGTGGTCACTTGTTATCACAGCAGGACAGACTGACACTGCAGGTGGGGGCCACGGTGAGGGACCCAGACGCCCAGCAGGACGCGCCCAGGCCACCTCCAGAAGGTGGCCCATCCTGAGGGCAGGCTCTCAGGCAGGGAGGGGACAGGTCCCTCCAAGCCATGCAGAAGGCTCTGCATGTGGCCCGGGTGTATGACTGTATGTGTGCCTGGCGTGTGCTGTGTGTGTGTGAGAACGTGAGCATGTGTTAAGGTGAGTGTGTGAGTGTGCTGTGAATGTATGTGTTAGTGTGAGAGTGAGTGTGTGGTGTGATACACAGCTTATGAGTTTGTGTGAGTGTATGAGTGTGTGTGTGTGTGAGGTGTGTGTATTTTGTGTGTTTGTGAGTGTGTGAGATTGTGTGTGAATGTGAATGTGAATGAGTGTTGCATGTGTGAATGTGGTTGTGGGTGTGGGGGCGTGAGTTTGAGTAAGTGCACATATGAGTGTGAGTTTGTGAATTTGTGAGTGTGTGTATTTGAGCATGTGTGAGTGCGTTTGCACGAGTGTGTTAGTGTGTGCATGAGAGTGTGTGTTAGAGTGGGAGTGGAGGGGTGTCAGGTGTGTGTTGGTGTGCGTGAGGGGAGGGCTGTGTCCCTGTGCCCGTGGGAGGGAGTGTCGGAGCCAGCGGCAACCCGGCCTGCTTTCCTTCTCCTCAGAGCAGGACAAAGCCCGCCTGCTGTCTCCTCCGGACAGGGCAGAGGGGGCATCTGCCCACCCCACCGCCTCCCGCCTCGCCTCCCACGCTGCCCTTCCTGGCAGGGGCTCCACAGCGAGGGGTGCGCTCCCACCCGCAGCCTGGGCTCTGCAGCCCTCGCCTCTGCCGGCCTTTGCTGCAGACCCGGTGGAGAGCGTGGCAGTGCAGCGGCTCTGGGCTGGCGGCTGCAGGTCCCTGCCCTACGGGGCAGAATGACTGATGGACAAGGGACCCTGGAAAGACCACGGGGGAAGACCGCTCCAGAGAGCAAAGACGAACACACCCCGCGAGCTGTCTGGCTTGACTCCTTTGCACAAAATCGAGTTGAGTGGCAACTTCACCCCTCCGCTGACGCGTGGTGCGTCCACACGAGCATAGCGCTAATCAGCGCCGGGAGGACTGACGCTAAGGACTGGAAGGTGCGAAAGCAAGCGCTGAAGGTGCTGCCAGCACTTTGCAAACATGCAGCTCACTCCCCACCCGGCTTCAGAGTGCAGCAGAGCCAGGAGGTGGGGAGAGGCGCCTCCTGTCATGGACAGTGGTCCAGGCGGCCATCCCTCCCCAGTCCCAGCACACGTCCTCCTCTGCTGGCCACCCACCCCCTTCACCTGCCTCCTACCCACCTCCCACCTGCCCCCCTTTCATACGGTGTGACTCCCCTTGGATTTGAAATCAGGGCTCCTGCCATATCCCTCTCGCTCATCCTTCATGGATCCTGAGCAGGTAAATTCTACTTCAAGCAAAATGACATCAGAAAATTCATGTTTCAAAGAAAATTCCTTCCATTCACTGCAAGGTCTGGTTAGGAGTCTGGAGCTCCCGTGTCTCAGTTCAGATGCAATTTGATCAAATAGAGTGGGCGGAGCTCTGGATCTCGCCCATGCACCCCACAATGGTGTCTTGGGTAACACAGGAGTATGGTCATTGCACTTTATGGGTTGTGGATATTTGTAGCCCCTCGGGAACCAGCTCAGCTAGGGCAGGGGACACCTTCAGGTGCAGTGACCCCAGAAGAAAGCAACGAACCCCTGCCCCTCATTCTGTAGTGGGGGTAAGAGCCCAGCCCAGACCTCCACTGGGAGGACGCAAGGGGGAAGGTCCAGACCAGGAATGACCTGGGGCTCAGACATCCATGGCCATGCTGGCATGTGAGTGTTCACAAGAGCGACACCTGGGGCCAGGTAGGGCTGCTCTGCCAGAACGTCCTGGGGGGCAAAGCATCCCTAGGGAGAACCGTCTATATAAAGAATGCCTGGAAGTCAAAAGAAGAAAACGCAGATAGAAGCCACAGGCGACTTCATGAGAGAGAACAGGAGAAGCAGGCTGAGCCCCACAAGAATCAGGAAGAGCACCTCACAAGGGCCACAGCCTTCACACTCATCAGCCACTGGGACAGGCCCGAGAGTCAGAGCAGCTGCTGGGAAGCCATCTGCAAGGAACTGGTGCTCCAGCTGAGCGTGTGTGCCCAATATGCCAGGCTACCCTGGAGACCCTGGAAGACACCATACAAATGCTTAGAGTAGTGTTTCCTTTAATAGCCAAAAACCAGAAACAACCACATGTTCACCACCAGCAGGATGGACAGACAGGTGAAGGCACAGTCATACGTGGAACGTGACACAGGACCCAAGGCCACACACCTCCCCAGGAGGGCTCTCCTCAGCAAGACCAGGGAGACAGACAGTGCCACTAAGATGCAGCAGGCACATCCCGTGTTCCCAAGCTGCAAAACTGAGCATCAGGTGGTTTCAGGATGCACCTGGATGTGGAAACACTAAGTAAAGCAGAGGACTTCATCAGGAGAAGCCAAGGTGCCTCTCACCTGCAAGGAAGTTCAGGCAGGAGTCCTCGTCTGCTTTGTTGGCTGCCCAATCCCAACACTTAGAGTGTGCCTGGCACAGAGCAAGGACTCACTGCTGACATGTCAAGAGAGTGGGTAGTGAGGAGCAAGGGGGCGGGTGAGTGAGTGGGTGAGTGGGTGGGTGGGCAAGTGGGAGAGTGGGCTGGTGAGTGGGTGAGTGGGTGACTGGGTGAGTAGGTGGGTGAGTGGGAGAGTGGGTGAGTGGGTGAGTAGGTGGGAGAGTGGGTGAGTGGGTGAGTGGGTGAGTAGGTGGGTGAGTGGGTGAGTGGGTGGGTGGGCGAGTGGGAGAGTGGGCGGGTGAGTGGGTGAGTAGGTGGGTGAGTGGGTGAGTGGGTGAGTGAGTGGGTGAGTGGGAGAGTGGGTGAGTAGGTGGGTGAGTGGGTGAGTGGGTGGGTGGGCGAGTGGGAGAGTGGGCGGGTGAGTGGGTGAGTAGGTGGGTGAGTGGGTGAGTGAGTGGGTGAGTGGGTGAGTGGGTGAGTAGGTGGGTGAGTGGGTGAGTGGGTGAGTGGGTGGGTAGGCGAGTGGGAGAGTGGGCGGGTGAGTGGTGAGTAGGTGAGTGGGTGAGTAGGTGGGTGAGTGGGAGAGTGGGTGAGTGGGTGAGTGGGTGAGTAGGTGGGTGAGTGGGTGAGTGGGTGAGTGAGTGGGTGAGTGGGAGAGTGGGTGAGTAGGTGGGAGAGTGGGAGAGTGGGTGAGTAGGTGGGTGAGTGGGTGAGTGGGTGAGTGGGTGAGTGGGTGAGTGGGTGAGTAGGTGGGTGAGTGGGAGAGTGGGTGAGTAGGTGGGTGAGTGGGTGAGTGGGTGAGTGAGTGGGTGAGTGGGAGAGTGGGTGAGTAGGTGGGTGAGTGGGTGAGTGGGTGAGTGGGTGGGTGGGCAAGTGGGAGAGTGGGCGGGTGAGTGGGTGAGTGGGTGACTGGGTGAGTAGGTGGGTGAGTGGGAGAGTGAGTGAATGAGTGGGTGAGTGGTTGAGTGAGGGGTGAGCGGGTGAGTGGGTGAGTAGGTGGGTGTGTAGGAGGGTGGGTGAGTGAGTGGACCTGAACTATGACAGGTGGGTGGCCTTCCAGGTCCTGAGCACAGCCCTATGCTCTAGTGCACAAAGGCTGGACATTGTTTAAGAGGACACTTGTGTTATTTATGCTGTTCTCTGTCTAACTTACAGTTTCACAATAAGAAGCCATAATTGTTTTAAACCTCGAAAATGTTTAGAAAACAAAGGTTGGGGTCGTGGCTCAGTGGTAGATTGCTCACCTACCATGCATGAAGCCCTGGGTTCAATTCTCAGCACCACATAAAAATAAAGGTATTGAGAACATCTACAGCTAAAACAAAAGAAAAAGTATTTAAAAACCAATAGTGAGGGGGGAACGTGTGTGTATACAGTATAGTTTAGAATCACTAAAACATTGTAATTCTAAAGCAAAATAGACAAATAAGTCAGAAGAATATGTGTCCCTACATTTCAAGGGGAGAGATCAAGAATCATTATTTTCTTTTCTGAAACCCAAAGAGCCCCAGCAGCTGAGCTGGACTCTTGGCCCTATGGAGAGATGGCACAGGCGTGCCAGGTGACTGGCACACGCGCCCTCCACCTGGCGCCAGGCCCTCCGACCTGGTGGTGGCTGGGAGCTTGTCAGTTCCAGAGCCTGTCAGTTCCCCTGGGGCCCCAGAAGGCAGCCTGGTGGGCAGACACTGCCCTTGACCCAAAGCTGCGCACAGGCTGGGGAGGTGCACCAGTGGCCAGAGGCAGGAAACCAAATGGGCAGGAAAGTCACTTTCATTTCCTGGAAGTCGAGGCCTCCCTGTCCTTGTCCCTGCGCCATCCTACCCTTCTGATCAGTCTGCTTCACTTCCACTCCATCCATCCCTTCTGAAAAGACACGGCGGGCACCATCGATTCCACAGCTGCTGATGGAGTCGCCCATACTTGAAAGATCACTGTGGCACGGGGTTGGCCTGCTCGGAGCCTGCGTCCCTGGGCGAGCGCCTGCGAGCATGGTGCGTGGGTGCAGCTCTGCACGTTTGTGCGCTCGTGTTTATTGCCACACGTGCGTGCGCTGAGCCTGCTTTCCTGGAAATGAGTCCGTGTCTCCTGGTCATGTTCTCGGAGGCATCCTTGATCCTCTGACCCCACCTCAGGCCTTTACAACACAGATAAGGAAACCAAGGGCTGAACCGAGGCAGAGCCCCCACCTCCCAGGTCCTGCCCGGGGCGAGGGCGTGGCCCTGTGGCTCAGGAAGCCGCCATCCTTGCCAGTGCATGCAGGAACTGCAGTGGCCGCCTCGTGACCCAGCACGGAAGCGGCCTGTTTGGTTTCCCCTAGAAACCTGCTCTCTGTGTACACACTGCCCAGCAGGACAGGCCCCCAGGTTCTGATCCCAGAGCACTGCAAAGGGCCCCAGGCAGCAGCCCCACGCAGGTTCCTGGCCAGCATGAAAGCACAGAGGAGCTGAGCCCAGGGCTGCTGTGTTCACTGCTCACCCAGCAACTGTGCCAGCGTTGAAGGCCCAGCGGCAGGATGCAGAGCCACCCCCAGAGGGCCGGGAATGGAGCCGCAGGACTGTGACACTCAGGCCTAGGCCAGTGAATAAGTTCAAGGACTTGTCCAGAGCCAGGACACAGGTGCAAGGACCCCGGCTTGGGGGCAGTTCACAAAGCATGTATATATGCTTCAACAGACCTTTCACAGAGAACAGAGCTGGCCACCTGATCCCTGAGTGTCAGGTTGCTGGGGAGGCTGACCAATGCCCAGCAGGAGGCAGAGCCCAAGGCCAGCCCAGTCCCCGTAGCCCTTTGGTTCCAGCTCTCAAAACAGAAGCCCATTTGCTGCTGCAGGTGGAGTGGTGCCAATGACACCTGCCCCAGATGGCACCAAACCAGCCATGCTCAGGTTGACCCTTGGCCCTCCACCCCCCTCCTCCACACTGGACACGAGCCAGCGATACAGGAGGATCCCAGAAGGTAGCAGCGGGTTCCAGAGCCCCGAACAGTCCCCTTGCATGTGGCTGGCCCGGACTGTTTGCTCGACCTTACTGGGCTGCACCGTGGGAGACACTGGGCACCTAAGGTCCAGCGTCACAAGCAGAGCCACAGCCACCACTGCTGGTGCAGCCAGGTGCTACTCTCCTGCAGCTGAGCACCACAGTCTGACCTTTTGATGCGAGCTACCTCTGCTCCTCTCGGGAGCTGCAGCACCTTCCCCACCCAGGAGATCACCTCGCCGAAGCCAGAGAGTGTGCCCTGGAGCACGTCCCTCTCACTCTGAGGGCAAGGTACTGACAGCCGCCCTCTCACTGTAAGCAACACCTGCCACTCAAGTCCTCATCTGCCCAAAAATGACTTCTGAGAGTGACCAGTTGGGTGGACATTGGTGGACTTTTGAGAAATGTCCCGCTCACTGCCAGGTGGCTCTCTCATGCCTCCGGTAGAATGCAGAACAGAAAGTCCCACACAGCACCTTTCCAGTCTGTATGACTCATTTGTCCTCTTTTTCTATGTCCTTATTCTCTTGACATTGGCTAAAGCTTTTATAAGACTCCTTTATTACATCTACTTTGGAAGTTGGAAGTTATAGGTTTTTTTTTTATTATTATAGCACATACCTGTAACTTAAAATCGAAATATTTTTATCCTACTCCAGAATAACACAAGTTTACCTGGTCCACTTGAAATTCCACTTGGCCCATATTTTAAATCCACCGTTTTTAAAACCATCTAAAGAAATTCTTAGGAAGAGTCTGCTCGATAAACTCTTGGTTTCATGTATCTTAAATGTCTTTATTTTGCTAGCACTCTCAAGTGATAGTTTAGCTGGGTATTTAGGTTGATGGCTTTTTCTCTCCACAATTTAAACATAGTGTGTTTCTGTCTTCTGCCTGTATAATTGACAGCAACTATTTCAGCACATAGGTTTTCTTCCATCCCAGGGATTGTAATTAAAAAAAAAAAAAAAAAAAACAAAAAACCACCACAGCCCCCACCCTCCTCCCGGTTCCCCTACTTTAGTAGGACATGAACGGCAAACTTGGTCTTCTCAGCACTGGCCAGATGCCAGACTCTCTGCACAGCTGTCCAGCCTTCCAGCAGTGGCTTTCCCGGGGGTTTCTGGAACCTTGTCCTACATGTGCATATTTTAGGGACGAGCCAAGGATTTCCAGGGAGTTTGTGCTAGATCCAGGGGTTCCCCTAGCTACCTGTCCCTTTTTCTGGATTTTTCTCCCTAAGTTTCCAGATATTCTGGTACCCTGACTTCTGACCTCTCCACCCAAGCCTGTTGTGTTGTTTGTGCCACAACCTCCTTGGGCAGCCTCAGGAGGGCCCTGGGAAGAAAGTCCGGTGGGGTGGCTCCCTTATCTCATAGGTCATGCCCCCAAGGTTTTGTTTGGGTTTTGGGGGGTAGTGGGGGGAGTTTCATGGTTTATGTCACTTTCCAATCAATGCCTTTCAATAATTGTTGTTTCTATTTTGTCCAGTTTATAATCAACAGTTAATGAAAAATCTGCGGGAAACAAAGTGCTTGGCCAAGTTCATTAAACCCAAATGGAACCACTTGCACATTCAGGCCACAGCGAAGGATCCCTCCAACACCTTTCTGCCAGTTCTCAGTTGCGTCCCTCTCATTGCCCAATGGCTGAAGAGAAGAGTTCATTACCCAGGAAATGAGGAATCAGCATTTGATGTAAAGAAAGCAAGACCACGAGACACAGAACTGCTAAGGTGTCTTCCCACTTGACACCACTGGAAGCTTCCAGCACCACCCCAGCCTCGCCCCCGGTCAGAGACATGGCGGCTGGCCACACGTGTACAGAACCACAGGAGCCCAGAGCCAGCAGCCGTGGGCCTCAGGTGCAAAGGCAAGTCTGTTCTCTGAAGCAGCAGACGATGTGCTGGCTTCTCCTTCCTCTTCGTCCAGGACTTGAGGTCACGTCTCCCCAGGCTCCCATGCTGTCAAGTTGTCTCTGGCTGTGTGAAGGCTGTGACCTTTCCATCCGGGCAGGGCCTCGGAGGACAGCTAGAAAGGGCAGGCGCCTGAAGGCAGGACACACACCTCGGCAGGGAGGTGTCGTCTGTGGCTGGTGTGGCCACTGCTCCAACCTCTACCCATGTGCTGCAGGACCCGACGCAGAAGATGGCCAGATTGTGCAGGGGTACTTGTTAACTAATGGCACTGATTTCTGTGTAAGTTTCCACCTGTAAGTTCCATCCCAGGAAAGTAGTTTTCTCGAACTCAGTACAAGCCTCCACCAGCAAAATGGTTCGCCTTGCCGATGCCCCTGGCCCAGCCCGTGGCAGGAACACAGGTGCAGGCCCAGACCCCCAGGGCTCGCCATCTGACGGCTGTGCCTTCCCAGAGGGACCTGTTCTGGAGGCCCAGCCAATGCAGGTGCGCACACCTGTGGAATCCCAGGAAGAGCTGTGAGTCACAGAACCTAGCTCAGGTCTGAAATCAGAGGAACTCATAGTGACACCACTGTGTGGAGACTGGCCACCGTCCAGCCAGGCCTCCAGACACCAGGACACCTCCCTGCGGCTCAGTCCTTCATAAAGCACAGCCGAAGCTCCTCCAGGACCCAGGTACAGGGCTTGCAAACAGCAACCTTGAGAGAAAGGAGTAGAAGGAACTGTTGAAACTCAGCAAGGCCTGGAACAAAATCCTTCTTCTGGCAGAAGAGTCAAGGAAGATGCAGGAGGAGCCCAGGGGAAGGCCAGGCAGTCATGTGCAAGGAGCGCCCTGGGCGGGCAGTCCTCGCCTGACCCACCGCCATCTGCTCTTCCCACCGGACCTGCCTTTGACTTGACTGCACTATAGTCATAACCCTGGGCAAGGAGATGAAGGCCTGTGCCCGAGGCCAGCTCCACTCACATGCCTGGCCTCATGGCTCCGTGGCTTCTTTCCCAGTTCACCCCACCCATGTGGTCTGTCACGGACACTGACACCACAGCACCACCCAGGTGCCATTCATAGCTGTAAGACATCACCAACCAGTGCCAGAAGAGCCCGAGGACTGCTCCTTCAAGATGGTGACGGTGATGCCAATTCAGGGCCTTCGTGGCTTCGTGGCAAGTTCAGCCAAATTGGGCCACCCCTGCCCACTTAAGACATTAGGGTTCTATATCCTTTCTAGGCCAGTCTGAGGCTGCCCAGGGACATCCCCAGCCTTAGACAGACAAGCCGTCCAACTTGGTACCCACCCAGTGGTGGGGAAAGCAGCAGGGAAGAATCTATCTTCTCCTGGCTCTTTTAGGCAGGCTCAGAAAACTAGAAGATGTAGCTGAAATGATTCCCCTTTAGAAACCACACTCGCGGAGAGCCCACTGACGAAACCTGACTGCCTGGATAATGAGCCTGGCGACACGCTCCCCTTCCCGCAGAGCCTCACCTCCACCCGCGGGCCTGCTCATTTGCAGAAAGCGCCAACTGTATTTGCATGTTTTCCATCTAATTTAGCCTGATCACAATTTAGAGCAGGTGCAACTCCAGCAGGCAACTTGAGCAATCAGCCAGGCCCAGCGGGCTGCACGGGAACCCACTTAAAGGGCCTCTGCCTACCTGCGGTTGGCACGGAGACACTGAAAACCCAGCTCACACAGGAGGAGCCAGACATGCACCGCATGGCTGTCCCCCCAGGCCTTGTCCATTCAGTGGCCTGGGACCCCCAAGGAGCTAGAAAGGTACCAAGGGATGCCCTCTGTCCTCTGTGTGCTCAGATTCAGGTACCCGGATGCTGCTGCTGGCCACTAAACTATGGACCCTATGTGCTGGCTGCCCAGGGCCCTGATCTGGCCCCAGAGCAGCCACTGCTCCCTGGGAGCTGCCACCAGCCTGACACAGCTCTTGGTAACCTGTGCCCGCTAGTATCAGCACTGATGCAGGCAGGGCGAGCTGAAGTTCAGTGAGCTCCTTGAAGCCCTGCAGAGCCACAGTCAAACAGCATTGGCACCTGCAAACCACCCCAGGACAGCTGCACAGCACTCCCACCTGCCCTGTGCCTAACCTTGGAGGCATGGTCCAGGCTGCTGGGGTCACAGCAATCAGAACATAGGAACCAATGGGCCACAGGTGGAAACATCTTCATAGAAGAGGGAAAGGAAAAGGGGGCCACCCTGCCTCGAGAGCAAATCCTGAGGCTCGCCTGGGCCTCTTCCAGCTCTCAGCTCGTGTTGCAGTCACGCACAGTGAGCAGAGCAAAGCAGGGCCCTCCCCGGACAGCCACTGACCCAGGAGTGGACTGACAGGGCCTCTGGGCCCTTGTGGATTCCTTGTCTGGCCAGCCCCTCATTCATTCTTTAGCAAACACACATCACAGGGCAGGTGCCAGGCTGGTCCTGCCGCCGGGGATGCCTGCAGCCTAGCCACACACCTCACATGGCCAAGTGCTGTGTGGGGAGCCTGGCAGGAGCCAGGGGCCTCCACTTTATGAAAGTCAGGGAGGCCAGACAGGAAGCAGGAACTGGCCAAGAGAGAAATATGGGAGGGATTCACAGACAAAGCAGGTGTGCCTCTAGAGGCCAAAGCCTGGCACACAGGGGCATAGAGGGCAAAGCCTGGCACACCGGGACATCCTAAAAGCTTGTCAGTGGGACTGTGGCGAGGGGCTCAGATGGGCAGGTGACGCTGAAGAGAAGCAAGGCCAGTACCGTGAGGCCTGGTGGCTGGATGGTGGCGGACACCCAGCAGCCTCCTGGCCTGGCTGCCTTCCTGTGAAGGCCTCTCTAATTGGTCTACAGGTGACACAGGTTGGGGGGTATTACAGGGTTTGGAGGAACACCCGCCCTCAGGGAGACCCCAGGGCTCTCACCCAGCCCAGGTGGCCATACCTGATGGGGGCCCCAAGCCATACACCACCCCAACACCTCCAAGGTCCCCTTCCGTAGGTATAGGGACACCAAGGTCAAGAGTGCTAGAAAGGCGGGCCTACGGCTGGGAGCCTATGGGCAGGCAATGGGGACATTCCATTTCACAGCTCTGAGGGAGGTTCCAGACACAGGTGGCCCAGGACAGGAGGGTGGGGCAGGGGTCCTTGTGAGTACCTGTGCGCGGACACGTGTGGGCTGGAGCCCATTTCTGGGGGTGTGAGGTTTCCAAGAGTGCGAGCACACTTATGTGAGCGTGTGTGCTTGTCTTGCTGGGTATAGGATTCTTGGTTGGCAACCATGTTCTTTCAGAGCTTGAAATATGTTGGTCCAGGCCCTTCTAGCTTTTAGAGTCTGGGTTGAGAAGTCTGCTGCTATCCGTATTGGTCTCCCCCTATATGTAATCTGATGCTTTTCTCTCACGGCCTTCAAAATCCTATCTTTATTTTGAATGTTAGGCATTTTCATTATAATGTGCCTTGGTGTGGATCTGTTGTGATTCTGTGCATTTGGTGTCCTGTAAGCCTCTTGTATTTGATTTTCCATTTCATTCTTCAGGTTTGGGAAATTTTCTGATATTATTTCATTGAATAGGTTGTTCATTCCTTTGGTTTGTTTCTCTGTGCCTTCCTCTATCCCAATAATTCTTAAATTTGGTCTTTTCATGATGTCCCATAGTTCTTGGAGATTCTGTTCATGATTTCTTACCATCTTCTCTGTTTGGGCGACTTCATTTTCAAGATTAAATATTTTGTCTTCATTGTCTGAGGTTCTGTCTTCCAAGTGGTCTAGTCTGTTGGTGATGCTTTCCATTGAGTTTTTTATTGGGTTTATTGTTTCCTTCATTTCAAGGATTTCCATTTGGTTTTTTTTGAGAATCTCTATCTCTTTGTTGAAATGATCTTTTGCTTCCTGCAGGTGCTCTTTCAGCTTATTGGTATTATCATTCATTGCCTGCATTTGCTCTCTTATCTCATCCTTTGCTTCGCGAATCATCTTAATCATGTATAATCTGAAGTCCTTTTCTGACATTTCTTCTAACATACTGTCATTGGATTCTATTACTATAGAATCTAGATTTGTTTGGATCATTTTCTTCCCTTGTTTTTTCATGTTGTTCATGTATCTTCCCCTCTAGCAGTGCAGATCTGGGGTATTGCAGATATCCCCCTATAGGCTTATAGTGGCCCTATAGGTGTCCAAAACCCTTTCTTTAAGGGGAGATCAATATTAGCAGTATCCAAATCAGACACTATGCAATCCTAGACCAAATAGCCCCTATGGGGACAATAACATCATGTAAATAAGGGAGAAAGTGACTCTGAGGGAACAGGTAAACAGAAGGAAAAGAAAGCAAGAAACGTAAAGAATAAAAACTTAAATTTTTTTTTAAAAAGGAGAAAAAAGAAAATCTACTGTATAACAGTCATATACTAATGAAACCTCCTGATGTATGAAAGGTACCTGACAATGGGCTTGAAGCCTCCAGCAGGCGTCTCAGGATGGGTTTTGCTCCATCCGAAGATCGGAGCTACGGCTTCCAGGATTATCCAAGATGGCTGCTCTGGCTTCCAAATGTGTTGGCAAATAGGGAGCTGCAGCTCAGGGGTGGACGTGGTCAGCTGGAGGTCCTGGAGACAGGATGCAGTTGGTCTGGCAGGAGTACTGGAGGTCAGGTGTGTTTGGTGTGGTTGTGGGATCCTGGAGGCCGGGTGCAATCAGTTGGTCTGGGTTCCCGGTGATAGGGCGCAGTCAGTTGGTCTGGGGGTCCTGGCGGCAGGGAGCAGTCAGTTGATGTGAGGGCCCCAGAGGCAGGGAGTGATCGGTCGGGCTGAGGAATCCTGGAGACGGGACTCAGTCTGGCCAGGGGTCCTACAGGGCCTGGCTGTTGTCTCAAAATGGCGGCAGCCACATGTAATCAAACCTGCAGGTGCTGTAACAGTGAACTTCCAGGCAGTAGCAGGCAGCTGGTTCTCCACTGGCGGTCTGTGGTCAATCTGCTGGCAGCTGTCGGACGATCGGGAGGTGAACCTCGAGCGTTGGGTGACGGATATGGGCAAGGCAGGCGATGGACAGGCGAGAGGCAGGCAAATGGCGGATGACAAACGCCTGACAGTGAGCAATCTGCTCTCAAAAAAGGCATTGATATGCTGGCAGATTGCAGGTGATCACAGCAGACAAATGGGGTAAAGAGCAGGGGATTGATAAGCAGCAAAAACTGCCTCACCGAGAAACAGATATCCTCTGCTTGAATCCGGCGTTGCGGACCGACAAGGAACGCAGCCTCCCTCTAGACCGCCATCTTGGATCCCGCGTGTGTGCTTGTCAATGCGCGTGTTATGCGTGTGAGTGCGAAAGCGTGAGTGAGCGCGTGGGCAGGTAGGCCTTGGCCCTGGGCAGCCCCACCTGAGAGGAAGTGGGGGTGAATACAGGGGGAGACGCTCCTCTCTGACACCCACTGAGGACTCTGCCTGCAAGGCGCTTCCTTGCACCATTCCTTGTCCTGAAGCAGGTCTGGGGCAGCACCTGCATCCAGGGCAGGGTCTCCTGGAATGCTGGGCCCTGGGTGTCCCCTCAGCCATCCCCATTCACAGAGGAGGAGCCGACTTGGGGGGTTTAGTGACAGCTGGGTGGGGCCAATCGTGGTGGACCTCTGGACCTTCTGACCGACCCTTGAGGGGAGCACCTGGCCTCAGGCTCCCCACTCACTGCCCCAGGACCTCAGGCCTGAGCGTCTTCTCTTCCCCAGCTCTTCTGTTCAGGGTCTCGGGGAAGTTGGCCCCACGTGGAGGAAGGGGCTTTTCAGGGAGGCCCAGTCCAGGGAGAACAGGCTGCCAGCCAAGGCCTGATGCTGTCCAGGGCCATCCTGAGAGAAGGGCCCTGAGGCCAAAGACAGAGCTCCCTCCCACACTCAGAAGGAGGCTGCAGCTGGCCCATAGCTCCCCTCTGCCGCCTCTGGAAACCTCAGGAGCCCCGAGCAAAGAACTCGGGTCACATTTCCCTTAGCAAAGCTCACCAGGAGCTGGTTGCACGGCTCACACAACCCACCTTCAAAACCCTCCCTGTGCCTCGGGGCCCCCTCTCTGAATGTCACAGAGGTACTCGCCTCCCAGGGTGGTGGGGAACTTGAATAAGGCAGCACTGTTGCCCAGGACCCTGCACCATACCAGACAGGAGCAAGGCTCAGCAGCTGCCGAATCCTCCTTCCTTCATGCACAGAAATGCAGGAAGGTTCAGGGGGACCCAGGAGCTGTGGATGCTCCACGTGAAAACCATGCTAAGCCACTCTCAGCACAAAACTTGCACATTCTGCACTGCTGCCCATGAGCTGTGTGCACACGAGTGTGCTCATAAGTGCAGAGATGCAGGTGGTGCACACTCGTGCATAAACATGTGTTGAGAGTGACACACGTGTACAAGCACACACTCAGGATCCCCATCACCAGGGACTGTACCACCGTAGCCAGCAGGTGCATGTGTCCATGGCCTGTGGGTCCCTTTCATCCCTTGCTTCATTGAGCCAAAGGCAGATCTGTGACGACTCTGCGGAGCAACACTGCAAGGACCTTGGTGACCAGGGCTTGGGTGAATGGGATGACTTCCCTCTCTCTGCACAGAGCCCTCCTCCTTTTCATCTGCAGCACGCACTGTGCACAGGCACAGGCACATGGGCAGGGTGGGCGCCTTGTCTGGCTGTGCTGGCAGGAGGTGAAGGACAGGCACAGGTGGAGAGATGGAGTCTGCAGGACCTGTCGGAAGCAGGTCCTCTTGGGCCTTGGATTATGGGCATCTACACCTGGGGCTGATGGGGGCGGTGGGGGGCAGGGGGTCCTAGAAGTGCAGGACAGAACAGGAAAGGCCACCCTCTGAGAGGTGAGGACAGTCCCAGGAGATCCAAGCCTGGTCCCTAGAGCGACCCCTTGTCTGCCTGCACTCTCCCCTTTCCTCTCCTGGGAGGACACGAGAACACCCCCCCCCCCCCATCTTAATTGATCACTCGCAGCCTGCTGAGTCCCATCTGGTCCCCAGCAGCCCTATGATTGGGTACTGTAGCTCCTGCTACACAGACAAGAAACCAGAGCATCTAGGCAACTTGGCCTTGTCCCAGCAGGGGGAGCGGGAGGAGGGATGAAGTCACCCATCCTTGAACCACAGTTATTCATGTCGGTGTCACATGACATTCAACAGCACACGTTTGAGTCACGGCGTGGGCACCGACGAGCTGTCGGTGTGGTGGGGAGCGCCCTTTCTCCAGGGTGAGGTCATGACCTTAGCCAGGAGGGGGACCAGGCAAAACCGGGAGCGGGCTGTCTCCCGCCTGGTGGTGACAGGAGGCCTCCAACAGCGGGAAGGTTGCAGAGATGTCCGGGACAGGGCAGCCTCCAGGAAGGCTCTAGATCTCGGGCGTCGCGCTGGGGAGCCCTGGATGCGGGGATTCGGATTGGGCTGGGCTCCCGAGGGCGGTGCCATCATCGAGAGCTGCCAGGCGGTCGCACCCTGCTACCCTGCCCTCCGCTCCCCTCCCCACCGCTCCCGGGCTGCAGGATGAGTCTGTCGAGGGCCCCCGGCGCCTCCCCAGCCGCAGCCCACCTTCGTGCGCAAGCCCCAGCTCGGCTGACGCCTGCCGGCCCGCCCGCGCACCCGGCGGGGAGGAGGGAGTGGGGAGCCCGCCTGGCTCCCGAGGGGACCGGGGCAGGAGGGTAGAAGGCGCCCGCTCTCGGCGGCGCGAAGTAGGGCGGCGGTGCAACCTCGGGCAGCGGCGGCCTTGGCGTTGCCGGGAGCCTGCTGGCAGCGCGGGGCTTCCCGAACCTCGCAGTGCCCACCCGCCCCGACCTCGGGGCGGGGCCCAGGGAAAGGCGGGTCCGAGGCCCCGCGGAGGTGAGGGCGGCCCCGCCCCGCTCCGCCCCGCCCCTTTGCAGGCCGCACCGCCCTCCCTCGGCCCCCGCTGCCAGTTCGCCTCTGAGCCTCTGTTTACCGGGCTGGGAAATGGCAAGGGGTGCACTTTACATCCTGCTTCCCAGAGCTGGCTGAGGTTAGGTAAGCCCCGCAAGGGTGAACACCTGGAATCCCGGCGCCTGGAGAGGCCGAGGCAGCAGTACTGGGGATGTGCTCTGTGGTAGAGCACCCTGCCTGCCGTTGAAGCTGGGTCTCACTGGGACTAGCACGTTCCCTCCCCGGCTCCTGACATTGCTTCTGCCATGGGAACAGAGCCTTCTGTCCTGGTCTGGTCTGCCCCAACTCAGCTTCCAGGTGCCCTGTAACCCACCGCCCCTATCACGGTAATCCCGAGTCTGCACCCTTCCGCCTCCATTCCAGCCCAGCCTTTGCTGTGCTGGCCTGGTCTCCCAAGTCCTCAGCTTGAGGACCTGGAAGACCAGGACCCTGAAGCCCTCTGCTGAGAACAGGGAGGACAAGGAGCAGATCTCACTGGCTGGGAGGCCCATGCATGGGGTGCTTTCTCCTCAGAGTCAGACGGGCCAGAAAGGGCGGCCGGCTCAGGCTAGGGAGGACTCTGTACCTTTAGTAGACTTGCCCAGCATTTGCAGGTGCTGAGAGCTCTCCTCACCCAGATCTGGGTTGGGATCTTCTAGCCATGATGAGTTCTGGGGGCTTCACCCTGGTCTCTGAAGTGGGACCTTGCTAGTTCCTGAGGACCACTCCACCCCTGGGTGAAGGATGTCTTCAAGGTCAGTGGTCAGCCACCATTTTACAGATGTGGAAACAGGTCACATGCCCAAAGCTCCAAGCTCCTGGGACTCTGCCCAGGCCCCTGAAGGCCACCACAGTTCCCAGCAGGGACCCTGGCTCTCCTGTTCCCTGTGCCTTCACTGTGGAGTCCCACTGCTGCCTCCAGACCCCACCTCTTCTGCTGAATGGCCGACAGCACAGACTGACCCCAGCCACCCACCATTCCTGATCCACTCAGGGGCAAATGAGGAGCCCAGGGCAGCCTCCACGTGGAGCTGCTGGCTAAGGGTCCCCATTCCCCGCCACGAGGTACAAAGTTCAGTTGTATGGACATGAGGTCAGGGGGCTGAGGAGGAAGGTGAGTCTGGAGTGTGCAGCTGCCTGCCACAGGAAATGTGCTGGCTGCCATGTGGCAGTCCTCTCCCAGGTTAGGAAGGTCATGGAAACCACGCTTTCTGGCAGCTTCCCTCTTGGGATCCCCTTCTGGGACAGGCATTGGAGAGGAAGACACTGGAGGAGGGATGAAGCAAAGCCCCCAGCCCTGCACCAGTCCCTCCAGCTCCAGGGAGTCCTGGGACTGTTCCTAACTGGCAGCCTTGGGACACTTGGGGCCATTCCTCACTGTGGGCAAGTAGCTCCCACATGCAGGGGCAAACTGGCCTGCCACCCCACGGTTAGGGCCTCAGGGAATTCTCTCCAAGGCTAGGCTGAGACCATCCAATAGCACCAAGTTCAAAGAGGGTAAGACCCACACAGGAGGCTGGGCCCAGGGGCAGGGAGGCGGAAAGAACATCATGGTCTTCAGACCAGGAGCAGAAATGGGCACAAGGCGACAAGGGCTGGAGGCAGGCAGGGGAGACCAAGTCAGCCTGTCCTTCCACGAGGCCTGGGTCTGCCTGGTAAACCAGCCAGCCTAGCAGAACAGTCCTGGCTGCCTCTGTGTCACCCATGGCAGTGTGTCCCCAGGAGTCACCAGCCACTCCCCACAAGCCTACAGTCAGGGAAAACGCTCGTGACTCACACAGAGGGCAGGCCCAGGCAGTGCGGGCGAGGAAGGGAGCGGACAGGAAGAGGGAGCCGCAGGCAGGAGCACTGCAGGCCCCGGGTCAGCGCGTGGCCTGCACTTGGTGGCTGTGTCCAGGCCTCACTGGTTCCTCAGAGAGGCAGGTCCCTCCCCAGGCTCTAATCCGTCTGGCACAGTGGGGACAGCCACAGGGGAGGTGTGGATGTGGTAGCCATGGTGCTGCCGGCCATCTGTGCCGGGCCTTCCCCAGCTGTCACAGCTGTCCCGCAAGGAGGGCCTGCTGCTGGTGGGTGCTGCTGGGGCCCTGCACTGTCTTCATGCCCAGCTCTGTTCATCTCCCACCCAGGACACCTTGGGGGCTTGGGCTGTATTTTCTCATCCTTGTCACCTGCAAAACTCAAGGACACCTGTCCCCATCCTAGAGGTAGAGGTCTGTGTCCCTGCTCTGCCAGTGGGGTCGAGGCTGGTGGGGCCTCAGGTGGAAGGCTCGGGCGTCCCTCCATCATGTGCTGTGTGGACCCTGCTCAGCTGCCGCCCCCCACCGCAGGGAGCCTGTGCTCCCTCCACTCACTGTCCCCACTGGCCGCCTGCCCGCCTGCCAGCAGCTTCCCCGTGAAGGAAGCGAGGCTTTGGTTGACGATGTGCACACTTGTGTATTAGCTGGAAATCCTCCTCCATTAGCCTCCAACTCTGGGGACCAGTTAGTTGGCCCTGAATTGCCTTCTTGAGTGAGAGAGGTGTTCCAGCAGGTGTCCTTCGGATGGGGGAGGGGCTGGGCCTGGGGCTTAGCAAGTAGGGCCCTGGGCAATTTTGAGGAGACCGCTCTGCCCAGTGGGGTGTGGGCCCTGCGTGTGGACAGGCTGTGATCTGGCACCCCATCCTCCAGCACAGTCCTCACATCACAAAACACCTCCTGGCCCCTCACAGACCCACTCCCACCTCACCCAGCCAGGCCACTCAATCCTGGTCTTGGGTGGGACCCAGGTCCCACCATGCAATGGTTCAGGGTGCTAGTGGTACAGAGCCAGCGGCAGGAGAGCAAGAGGGGAACAGAGCCCCAGGGAACAGAGGTGGTCCTGACCCTCACCGCAGGAGACTTTGGGGACTCAGTCTGGGTCCCCCCACCTCCACTGGCAGTCACAGCTCGCCATCATGGCCGCTGGGTTGCTGTGGCCCTGTCCCCAGAGCTTTCTGCCACAGCAGTTACAAGGACTGTTCCTGAGGTGCCCGTCACCCCATCAGTGGATCCCCCAACTCTGTACCCCGCGGAAGCAGGTTTGAAGGGCTCTTGTGCCTGACTCAGGCACATCCGCCCCACTGCCCCTAACTGTGGACTGCGCACACGTCCCTGGACACACCAGCTCACCCAGGAACCACACCCTGTGGGCCCCGGCCCACCTCCCTCTCCATTCTCCCCCCCAGCCCCAGCCCTTCTCTCAAACTCTCCCTCCTCCTGGTGCCCAGCGCCTGCCCAAGGCTCCTCTGCACATGGCCTTGGGGCAGAGGCCCTGTGCAAGGTTCCAGGTCCTGACGTCTTCCTGGAAGGGCCAGGCCTGGCCCACGACACAGCACCTCTGTCCCCCAGAGGCTCCACATCATTTCCTGTTCCAGGCATAAGTGTTTGGGGCCCTGAGGGTGGCAGCACCCTGGCCCAGGTCAGTGGCTGCCCCCGGAGTCTGTTAATAGGTGACTCATTGATGGACACTAGCAGGGGTCATCTGTGGGCGGGCACTGTGGATTTCCATAGAAACATCTAGAACAAAAACAGACTTTTGAACATTAGAATGCAGGCTCAGCTCTCAGGAGTCAGAGGGGCCCCTGCATGACAGCCTCAAGGGCTGTGTCCACATCCAGCTCTTAAAGGGAGTGCGGGACGGCAGGCTGTGGGGTTCTGTGGGGTTTTTTCCCATCAAATGCGTTATAAGCCACTCACTTTAATTTACTGAAAATCAATTAATCATAGAATTTCTCGTGAAGGACCTTAGGAAACTTGCCCTTCACTTCAAGGTCTTGGTGCCTGTCCCAGTTTGGCCAGCTGGTGTCTGAGCCAGGGCTCTCCCCAGGCCTCCTGCCTCTGGCCCTACACATTTCTGGGCCTCAGTTTCTCCATCTTTCCTACCTCAGGGGCTTCTTGAGCTTAACATGCACAGTGGTATACGTGAACCGTCCCCAAGGCAAAATCAGGGTAACCAGGGATGTCCTCAGTACTTGCTGTGGGTGGTTCAGTGTCCCCAAGATGCATCTCCTTCTAAACCTCAGAGCCTGGAAGGTAACTGCATGTGTGGAAAGAGTCGTTGCTGACATAATTAAGGATCAGGTGAGATCACCTTGGGTTAGGGAAGCCCTTCGTCCAGAGACTGAGTCCTAATAAGAAGAGAGGACTTGGCAGCCAGTGCTCATGAGCACTGAGACCCTGGGGGGAAAGCAAGCAGACGGAGCCAAGCTTGGAGCCCTGCTTCCACAAACCCAGGTCACCAGAACCTGGGAGAAGCAGGCAGAGTCACCTTGGTCCCTCTGGAGGGAACGGGTCCCTGCAGGCACCTTGATTTTGGACCTCTGGTCTCCTGATAAGTTTCTGTTCTAAGCCACCAGCCTGTGAGCACGTGTCACGGCAGCCCCAAGACACTCGCTGCACTGCAGGCCCCAGGCTGGCCCTCGCTGGGCCGCGTTTCACAGCAGCAAGGGCAGGGCCAGCTCCAGAAAGTGGGCAGGTGGGCTCGGAGGAGATGGCTGGAATTCCTTCCGGCACCCGCGGAGGCAGCGAGTCCTCAGATCTCATACTTCGCTGGGGAACAGGAGAGAACAGCAGTGCCTGAGGGTCCCTCAGGGCCCCCCTCTGGAGCCCTGAACACTGACACCCCCAACATTCTGCTGGTGATAGACATAAGCCAGCCTGGAGCTCCTCAAGAACGGCCCCTCCCCTCTCCACCATCTGGAGGAGGCTGACAGGTCCACTGTGGTGCCTCAGTCTCCCTGCAGACTCGAATGGAGTTTGGGGCATCCTGTGTTCCCACCTGGCCCTACAGGTCTGACCTACCCTCCACCACGGCACCCTCCACCCCTTGGGTCTAAAATGCGGTGGGAGCTATAGGCAGAGGCCACAGGCTCTGCAGAGCTGCACTTGGAGGCAGATGCTCTTCACTGATTTCCTGCTCCTGGGGAGGTCAAGACAAGACGCTCACAGGCTCAGGCAGAGGGCAGGGAGCCACCCTATTCCTCGCCGCCCTTCTTCCTGGTGACCTTGGGGTGCCCTTAAGTATGAGGCAGAGATTTTTCCTCAAGGCAAAGAAACAGGAGGGCAGCGTGTGTGTGGCTGTGTCTTTAAAGTACAAATCAGACAGGGCAGCCAGCGCAGCACAGTGCAGGGACCACCTGGAGCTGCCTGGGTCCACTATGGGAGTGTGCCTGTGTGTCTGCATGTGCTCAGGTGCTGTGTGTGCACAGACTCCCCTGTGTTGTGTGTGTATGCTGTGCACGTGTGCATGTGTGTGTTTGCATTGCTCAGGTGCTGTGTGTGCACAGGCTCCCGTGTGTTGTGTGTATGTGCTGTGCACGTGTGCTTGCGTGCATGTGTGTGAGTGCTCGTGTTCACGTGCTGCGTGTATACATTGTGGGTTGTGTGCACCTGTGTGCATGGGTACACATATCTTTTGTTCTGCTCTATTCTAATGATGGTGACCTGCACACATGGGTTTGGGGTCTGTCTACCTCTTAGCAAGCTCGGTCCTTGGTCAGGGGTCTTGGAGGAAACCCTGATCGTGGGGATCCCTTCTGTTGGCCAGCAACACTAACACTGAAGGAGACCTCAAGCAGCTGCAGCTTGTGGCCAAGGCACCCCTTCCCTGTGCCCCCAGGCTGAGTTGGGCTTCCCTTTCCATGTGCCCACTCCCATCCTGAAGGCAAGGAGCGTTCTGGGGGACAGATGCTGCCCTGCACAAAGAAGTCTGCCTGCCCTTGGAGCATGCTTTGTCCCCAACCTTCACGGCTCCCTGGCCTGCCTTTTCCTTTCAAACTGGGGCCCTCTGACAAGGGACCACAGTACGGGTGGCACCCGTGGTAGCCCTTCCCACCCCCACAGGCCTCTGTGACTGGCGGGCAAGAAGACGCTGCACTGCCTGTCTTCCTAGGAAGAGCTGACCCGCTGGGACCTGGCTGGCTGACGTCACTGTGTCTGGGAGGAGCCCCCGCCAGGGACTGGCCCAGCACGGCACTGACCTGCCTGCAGTCTTTTCCAAATGATTTGACAAACAAGCAAATGAAACCAAAAAATGCTTGTTGTACGGGACCACCACTGGCTCCTCACAGCTTCTCTGTGTCCCTGGTTTGGGCTCCCCTGCAGGACACAAGCTGCGGGTCAGGGTGGGTCTCCTACAGCTCCGTGCACACAGCCCAGAGGCTCCCAGGGCCAGGCCCTGCAGATGTTTGTTGCGGCTGCTTCCCTGTTGTCTGTACCCATGAAGGTGACCTCTAAGACTGATGCTCCGCTAGTCTGCCCAAGGTCTTGGTGCCCAAGCGAAACCTCTGCTGCCACCTGGTGGCACTTCTGAGATACACTTCTGGTCAGAATCTGGTGCCGGTGCTCCCTTGATGTTTAGTCCACCACCTTCCCTTAATGGGTAAGGATGCGAACTAATGCTCACAGGGGCTGTTAAATCTGCCCGTGGTCACACAGCATGTACCAGGAGAACAGGCCTAGCACCTGTCTACGTCGGAGCCTCCCAGCTTCCAGGGTACATGTAATAATCTTCCACCTAGGGTTGAGTCCTGGCTCTGAGGTCCAACAGACAGGTGTGGACTCCAGCCAATGCCCTCACCATCTGGGGGCCCCAAGCAAGTGACTCCAAGTCAGATTCTCCACCCAACGGAATTGGGGTTATAGGTTGCTGTGCAGGTGACATGAAGACTCCCAGTCACCAGTGTGGCACAGTAGGTACTTTAATTCTTTTGCCACTGTTGTGCTGATGACAGTGGTTATGGTGATGGTGATGGTCAAGGTGATGGTGGTCATGGTGCTGTGGCCGCTGCTGCTGAAGAGGGTCATGGTAATGGGGGGTTATGGTGACAGTGATGCTGATGTGATGGTGGTGATGATGGTGATGGTGATGATGATGGTGATGATGGTGATGGTGATGATGATGGTGTGATGGTGATGGTGGTGATGATGGTGATGGTGATGGTGATGGTGGTGATGGTGGTGATGGTGATGGTGGTGATGATGGTGGTGATGGTGATGGTGGTGATGATGGTGATGGTGATGGTGGTGATGATGGTGATGGTGATGGTGGTGATGATGGTGATGGTGATGGTGGTGATGATGGTGATGGTGATGGTGGTGATGATGGTGATGGTGATGGTGATGATGGTGGTGATGGTGATGGTGGTGATGGTGATGGTGATGATGGTGGTGATGGTGATGGTGGTGATGATGGTGATGGTGATGGTGATGATGGTGGTGATGGTGATGGTGGTGATGATGGTGATGATGGTGATGGTGGTGATGGTGGTGATGGTGGTGATGGTGATGGTGGTGATGGTGGTGATGGTGATGGTGGTGATGGTGATGGTGATGGTGATGTGGGTGGTGGTGATGGTGGTGGTGGTGGTGATGATGGTGGTGATGATGATGGTGATGGTGATGTGGTGGTAATGATGGTGATGGTGGTGATGATGGTGATGGTGGTGATGGTGTAGTAATGATGATGGTGGTGATGGTGGTGATGATGGTGATGGTGGTGATGATGATGGTGGTGATGATGATGGTGGTGGTGATGGTGGTGATGGTGATGGTGGTGATGGTGATGGTGATGGTGATGTGGTGATGGTGATGGTGGTGGTGGTGGTGGTGGTGATGATGGTGGTGATGATGATGGTGATGGTGATGTGGTGATGGTGATGGTGGTGATGATGGTGGTGATGATGATGGTGGTGATGGTGATGGTGGTGATGATGATGGTGGTGATGGTGGTGATGGTGATGGTGGTGGTGATGATGGTGATGGTGATGGTGGTGATGGTGGTGATGGTGATGGTGGTGATGGTGATGGTGATGGTGATGTGGTGATGGTGGTGGTGGTGGTGGTGGTGGTGGTGGTGGTGGTGGTCGTGCTGATGGTTTTGGTGTTATGGTGCTGATGGTCGTGGTGGCAGTGATGGTGCTGAGGTGAGGGTAATGATGGTGGTGGTGATAGTAGGGGTGATGTGCTGCTGCTGGTGATAGTGGTGATGGAAAGCTCCTGAGCCTGGGCCCATGGAGATGATGTGGGGGACCAGAGGTTTCAGGATTTTGTCATTTGCTGCCCCAGGGCTTGGATACATCCCTGACTGACCCTGTGTCTTGTGCGGACTTGTGGTGATATTGCTGCTCTCCAAGGCTTCTGTGAGGGGGGTCAGGCTGGTGTCTGTGGGAATCTTGTGACCTTGGTCCCACAGTAGCCGTGGTGAGAGTGAAACCACCAGGGGTCAGTACAGGCAGGCTATTCAGACCCAAGCCCTTGGCCAGGAGGAGCATTGGGCCACAACCAGCTCGGACAGGAAGGGGCAGCCCAGGCCACAGGTCTGGTGCTCCTTGGCCCCAGGGGAACTCCAAGGCCTCTCCAAAGGGTACCAGTGGGCCTCCCTGCCCCAGAATCCCAGGCACCTTGGAAGCTGCAAAGCAGCCTTTTGTGTCCCCAAGTTTAAGAAGCAGGGAGCATCCAAGGCCCAGTGGGGAGGGCCAGTCACTCTGCCACATCTCCCGAGCCCAGAGAGGGGACTTCCTGGGCCTGCCTGAACCCCTGGGGCTGAAAGAGTGCCTGTGGGAGCAGAGGGCTCAAGGAAGCCTGCCACATAGCTGGCAGCCTGCAGGTCTCCAGGCCTTGCTCTGCCTGAAGACCCAGTCCAAGGCGTCTTGAGGCCAGTCCCTCCTGGGCCTCTCTCCTTGGCTTCAGAGGCTGTCTTCTCCCAGGTCCTCTCAGGTGGTCCTCTGGGTGTCTGTGTCCTGATCTGGTGGGGACACAGCCATGCTAGACCAGGCCACGCTGTGGACCTCAGGCTGCAGAACTTATCTCTGCATGCAGTGACATTCAGAGGGCTGGGGGTTAGGGCTTCAGTACCAAGTTTGGAGGGTCATGGTGTCACCCATAGCAAGGTCCAAGCAAGAACTGCAGATGCAGGACAGTTCAGTCCCCTGGTGGCAGCCAGACTGAGGAGGTTGTCACCTGCCAGAGGTCAGAAGGAACCAGTCTCTCCACAAGGGTGCCCTGGGCGGGTGAGGGGGTACAAGGTCAAAGGCTGACCCAGGCAGCAGGGGTCCTGGAGTCTAGATTTTCCAGCCCAAGCTCCAAAACATGGTCGCCATTTTCACCTGCCACAGGGACCCCTTCTGTGCAGAACAGCTGGGGTGCTGTGGGAAGGGCAGGGAAGGAGGGCCTGGTGTGTCTTCCAGGGAAGCCTTCTGTACATGAGGCCCAGCCAGAGCAACAGGACACGTGTTCCAGGAGGCGAGGGCGGCGTGTGTGTGCTGTGTGGTGTGTATGTGAGTATTTGTGTGTGATGTGGCGTGGAGCCTATGTGTGAGCTGTGAGAGGTGGGTGTGTATTGTGATGTGTGTGAAGTGTATGTGCAATAAGTGTTAGGTATACATGTGTGTGTGTGGCTCAAGGGGTGTGGTGTGTGGCATCTGTGGTCTGTGGTGCCTGTGAACATGTGGCTTGTGTGTGAGATGCATGTTGTATGTGCATACTGTATGTATGGTATGTGTGCACGTATGTGGGTGTGTAATAGTGTGTAGAATGTGGCGTGTGTTTGTGTGATTGCTGTGTGGGTGCATGTGTGCTATACAGGAATGGCTAGTGTCTGGTCTGTGGCTTGTGTGTGTGTGTGTGTGCGTGTGTGGCGTCTGGTGCATGCCTGTGGTGTGTGTGTGTGTGTGT
Organism: Sciurus vulgaris; assembly: GCF_902686455.1. Lineage (NCBI taxonomy): Eukaryota > Metazoa > Chordata > Mammalia > Rodentia > Sciuridae > Sciurus > Sciurus vulgaris. The sequence continues at coordinate 2,638,974 of NC_136470.1, forward strand.
GTGTGTGTCTCTCCGTGGTGTGTGTGATTCTTGGCTCTAATTTGCGATGCCAGCGAGCTCTCCTGCCTCTGCCTGTTGACCAGTGGTCACTCAGAAGTCTCCCACATCTGTTTCCTCCCAGGAAGAGGGTGCTGGCGCCATCATGTGTCCATCCTGCTGGGCCCCTTCATGGTCCTCAGAGCCCTGTGCTCCGCCTCTCAGGCACAGGGGCCCTCTGCGTGCCTGCATGCCCTGGAGACCCTGGCGCAGCTTCTCGAGGACCCCACCTGGCCTCCAGCCTCACTGCCCGCAGCCTGTTAGGAGCCCCTGGCTCACCCTCATGGAAGGCTGCAGCTCTCTGAATGAGTCCCCTCCCCACCTCGGGGGTCTGGGCAGAGGGCAGGGGCCGAGATGCTCTGGGTGGAGGGTGGAGGTGAAGCCAGGAGGCTGCTGGCACCCTGGAGCCCTGAGTGTGGTGTCTGCCCCAGACACCACGCTTCCAATGCAGGACCAGGACCTGCGGCAGCTGGAAGTAGGCTGTGCATCTCACGAGCTGACAGGACTGGAGAAACTGGGAGGCGGGCAGAGCCCGGGCAGGCTGGAAAGGGGCTGCCCCACTCCTGTTCCCACAGAGCCCGTGGGGAGAGAGGCCCCTGGGCATAGGAGAGAAGGGACTCTGGAGGCCCCAGGTGGGGCCGGCAGGACCAGGAGCCTCCGTTCCTCCCCCAGATGCTGCCCCGCCCAGCCCCCCAGGTCGCCCACTGCAGACAGCATGACTACCAGACAGCAAGTTGCTGTGCCACCTGTCTTTATTGGCTGCCCTGGGCTGCGTTCTCATGGGTGACCGGAGTCCCCAGGAGTGGATTACACAGAGGAAGGTTGCAGGAAGACGGGCTGAGAGAGGCAGACTGCCAGAGCCAGGCGCGGGGCCCACAGCACCCAGGGCACCACAGGGAAGCGGGCTGGGCCGCTGAGGGGGCCGCCAGTGTCCGGACCCATCCAGAGGGCGGGGCAAGGGTACTCTCGGGGCTGGCCACCCCCGCTCCTGCCCCCGAGCAGAGCTGATTCGCCCGTGTCCCCTGGAAGGACACGGCTCCATCTAGAGAAGTGTGTGACGCAGCCACATCCCAGCTGGCCGGTGTTGGGCCTGGGACATCCCGAGGTCACGGCACTGCAGGCCATGGCTCCGAACTCCGGGCCACTCTCTCAAACCCTCGTTCCCTCTGAGAAGACGGAGGGGAATGAAGAAAAGGGAAGGGAAGGAAGGCAGACGCCTTTTCTGTGGTACCCCAGCTTGAGGGGTCAGGCGCTAAGGGGGGCAGCCGAGCCAAGGCCTGCTCAGGACGAGGGGGCCGAGCTGGGCTTCTCCTCCCGGGACACAGGAATGGCTCGCTCGCTGTGGCCAGCATCCAGGCCAGACTGGACCTTGGGGCCTGAGAACGTCAGCATGCCATCTGCGGACAGGGAGCAGGACAGGGCCGACTGGTCCACGTTGGAGGGCAGCCGGTAGCGGCGGTGGAACTCACGGGAAATGTAGCCGTGGTCATCCTGGGACAGGCCAGAGAAGGGCACGGTCAGAAGTGGCAGGGCAGATGGACCCCATGAGGCAGCCAGGCTGTGGTGTCCCCACAGGGGCCACGCTGGAGGGCCAGAGTGCCACTGCCCAACCTCCAGGGACGTGTGGACTCACGTCCGGGCTCTCCCAGCCCAGGAATGTCGGCGCGGCCTCTTGGCCCCCTGGCCTCCCAGAGACCTTTGATGAGAGCTGAGCACAGCAGCGAGGACTGCCCAGGGGCCCACTGCCCTGGCGTTGGCCCCAAATGGGATGCCTCATGCCACTGGCCCTGCCTGTCCATCAGGTTTTCCCCTGAACTGTGACCCATGAGGACAGCTCAGGCCCGGGTCTCTCACTCCCACCTGACAGGGTCAGAAAGCTCTTGTTTCTGGATGTCCTAACCCCCAGACTCAGCTCCCTGGGCCCGACTTCTTCCTCCTCAGGTGCAAAGACCCGAGAACCGAGAACCGGAAGGGGAGTGACTAGCCGTGATCAGGGCCTTTCCCTAGCCAGGCCGGAGCGGGGCAGCAGACAGGGGCCCCAGGAGCCTCCACGTGAGCAGGAGTGTGCAGTGGGGTGGGTGACCGCAGGGCAGGAGCCCCCGCTACCCACCTGGTACTGGCAGTGGGATCCGGCAGGTAGGGGACCTCCTCAGGCCCCAGCCCTGCCATGGCTAACTTGAGATACTGGGGACCCTGTGGAAAGGGCAGCTGAGAGCTGACATCCCTAAATGCCTGCTGTACTGTCCTCACGGGCTCGCCCTCCAAAGGGAGGCTGTGTGTGGAAATGCGCTGACTCAGAGGCACCGGCCATGGGCTCTGCCCCTTCCTGGGGTCTCTTCTAGGCCCATCCTCTCTTTTGGAAGATCTGAGCAGCCCCTGATAGCTGGGAGCAGGCCCAAGGTGAGGACTCAAGCTGGATCCTCAGGCCCTGTCCGCGGGCTCGGGGCCCCTGGGGGAGGCTGTGAGCGGGCCGGGCCGGGCTCACCTGCCTCTCGTTGTGCTTGCCGTGAATCTCCACGAAGTCCTCCAGCACCTTCACCGTGAGGTCCTCGGGAGAGAAGTGCTTCACGTCCAGGAAGATGACAAACTTGTCCCTGTCGGATCGGACCTGAAACCCAGACCCTCATGTGGAGCTCCCCAGAGGGCACCAGCTCCAGGACAGAGTGGGGAGACCACCGGAAGAGCTGGGCAGCTCTGGCGGCGATCGTCGGAGCACTGCGCCGCCTCCCCCTGCACGGGCCAGCGGACAGTGTGCGGGGCCAGGACTGCGGCACCCGTGCAGAGAGCGGACGCAGCCACGCCATTGACCTCAGACCCTGGGGCTAAAAGGTGCTTGAAGATGCCTGGGCGATGCTGGGTGGGCTGGCCAGTCCCTGAGGGGCTCGCCAGCTGGCTACGGGTTCTGGCGGGCTGGCTGGCTGTGGTAATTGACCATGCTGGTCATGTTTGGGGTGGCTTGTTATCGGTTGACTGGTTACTTGATGGTCAGGGGCCCCTTAGGGTCAGAGAGCTGGTGGATCGTGGGTTGGCATTTGGAATAAAAGTGCTGCCCAGCTTCACCTGGGCTCCATAGAAACCCCAGGAGCCCGTCCTCCAGGTCCACATGCTGCTGACCGCCTGCAGGGCGCCTGGGGCTGCCCGCTCACTAAGCCCTCTGTCCCCTGCCCGCCCTCCCCGCCTGGCTCCTCCCTTGCGCCTTTCTGCTCCTGGGCGTGGCGGGTAGAGCCTCTGCCTGCCTCTAAGCAGTGGGGAAGCTCTCCTTCTGGCCTGGCACCCTCCCGGCTCAGGGCAGGGAGGGACGTGGCCGCGGGGCCTTTCCCGGGCCACGGCTGGAGCACTGGGTCAGCGGGTGAGACCCAGGGCTCTGCGGCTTAGCCGGCTCCTGCTCCGCTGAAAGGAAGCCCTTTCCTCTGGGCCTCAGGCAGCACGACCTCCCGCACCCAGCAGGGCCAGTGTGAGGACAACCAGACCCGGAAAGCTCGCACGGCCCTCCGACTTGCCTTGGCGGGGTTGTTCTTGGGGTTTCCAGCATGTGGTTGGTGCATTACAAACCACATATGGGTCATGAGCTGATGGGAGGAAAAGACAGCGGTTGGGCTTGGGTCGGCTGCCTACTCTGCCCCTCCCCAGGGCTGAGGGAGGCTCTGGCAGCTGGCATGCGGCCCCCACCAGCCTCTGAAATTGACGAGGCGGGGCAGACAGGACGGTGGAAGCAAGATGGCACACCAGGGGCACCAGTGGCCCCTGGGGACTCCCTAGCAGTCCTCTGCCCAGGTCGGGCCCCCCTCTGACCAGCAAGGAGAAACCAGAGCCCCAGGGCCTTACCTCAGAGATGCCTGAGTCCAGCACCGTGCGGAAGAGGGACTGGCGGTAGTAGGGGCTGATGGTGGAAGACAGGAAGGGCAGCAGGTCATACTCAAAGAGGCCCTCGCCGAAGAACTGGTCGAACAGCCGGCTGGGATAGAAGGGTCCCAGCGCGCGCTTGAACCAGGGGTGCTGGATGGTGACGTCCATGATCTGCTTCGGCACTGCGGGGACCGGAGGCGGCAATGGGGCAGGACAGGGCCTCTGGGCAGCGCAGTGGAGAGCCAGGGCACCAGCCCTCCCTATATACGCCTGGACAGAATGGAGGCATTAAGGGATTTCTCTGGAAATGCCTGAGCTCAGGAGGGAGGATGCAGAGTCAGCAGAGCCCGGCCGGGTTGGGCGCCTGCGTCCCGGCCCCAGAGGCACACACAGGGGCCTGCACTGTCTGGGTGCCTTGGGGCCCCAGACAGTGCAGGGCCATGCTCGCCACGGGGAGACAGTGAAAAGACCATGTGCGTGGGTCAGGGGCAGCGCTAATTCTTGGTACACCTTTGTCCTGACTGGTCCTCCTGGTCGCCCTTGGAGGGGGAGCTCATAGCTCTGCTTTATAGAAAGGAAACTCAGACACAGAGGTTAGACAAGCAGACCCCGGATCTCACAGCTCCTGGGTGACAGCACCTTTCTCCAAAGCAGAATTACTTCTATTGCTTCGTACCGGTCACAAAGATGACGCATCCTCACAAAAATCTCAGGGAGGATATAAAATAGAAAAGGCTAACAGGCCTTCCTGGCTCTAGCATGAGCCCCATTTAGCTTCTGGCTCAGCCCGGGGAGGCCTGTGAGCTTCCTACAGGCGGCCTGCTTGAGGTAATGAAAAGGGGAACCAGGCTGCCTCCATGCGGCTCACCCTCACCCCAGGGGACACGGTCCCCAGCAAAGCCTTGAGCCTCAGCATGACCACACCACGGTTGTTTAACTGCCCAACCCCACGGTCACTGGTCACAGACTCTTGGCCAGGCCTGGAGAGTACTCTGCTCCTGCCCAAGGCCCTGTCCAGTGACTCCCACTTTTAATGCTTCTAGAAGTTTCCAGTAACTTGACCTTGGGCAGCACTATACTAACCGCTGCAGCATAGGACGACGTCTGTTCCCACAACCCTGGGCTGGCTCTTGGCATGCAGGACCCAGGCTGTGAGAAGCTGCTAGTTCCTCTTTGTGCCTCCGGGTCCCCAGTCAAGCTTCTAATCAACAGCCAGTCCGTGTTGTGGAACACTCAGGGGTCTCTGCAAACTCATCTCCGGCCCACAGAGTTGAAATCGGTGCTGCAGGTGGGGGCCCGGGGCCTCCCCCGCACAGCACACCTGTCACCAGTGGTACTCAGTGTCAGGTCCTTCCCCCTGCAGTTCTGAGCCTCAGCTATGTGCAAGGCACAGTCGGTGATAAAGGCCCTTAAAAGTCGCCCTTGAAGTGACCTCTTAGCCCTGCAAGTTTACAGTTCCAGAGGAGCAACCTGCTGGGGTTCAGGCAAGGGTGCCTGTCGGGTGCAGACAACACGTGCTGCCTGCTCCAAGTGCAGAGGGCGGGGGCAAGGGGTGGGGTCCAGATGGAAGCTGACAGAGTCCCCCGGGGAGAGCCATGGGGCCAGGCCCAGGTCAGTGCTGGGCAGAGCCACCACACAGCTCCAGGCAGGGACAGAAGTGTCTACCCCCTTTCCATTTAAACTTGCTCCTCACAGATGTTTTGTGCTCTTTTGATCTTTTAAACTTTGCCTTCAGGCAGGACTCACTGCAACAGCTACGGCATGTGGCACCTCCCCAACACTGGGCACAGGGGGAGCCTGTCACTCTACCTGCCTGTGCTGGGGCCGTAGACGGGATGGAGCCAGGTGCCCCTGGGCCTCGGTCCATCGGCCGCATGGTTCAGCTGCTGAGGATAAGGCCAGGTCCTCAGTCTCGGGTGCTCACACCCCTGTTCTCCCATCCCTGTGGGCTGGGAGTCCCCGGGGACCCTGGGGCTTGGAGGCACAGGCCACAGGGTTGGCATTCAGGGTAAGCCAGGGCCTGGGTCTGCACAACTGAACCATGAAGATCTGGATGGGTGGAGCTATGGGCCAGGGCCCTCAGGGCCCACGCCACACCTGAGCTCCAGGCTGGTGAGTGAGTTATGGCCGCTACAGGAAGCACCACAAACTTGGTGGCTTAAAACACACAACTGTATCATCTCGAGGTTTCAGAGGCAGGAAGCCTGAAACGTGTCTTGCTGAATTAGTCAAGGTGCTGGCCTGGCCTTTGGGGGGTTCTGGGGAGAGCGGTTTCCTGCCCTCCAACTTCTGACTTGATGACTCTTCCTGCACCTCCAAGGGAGGCGTGGGTGGTTTGGTCTCACAATACCCCACTGGTCGTCACTTTCCTGCCCCCCACCCTTGTGCCCCCTGGAGAGCCAGGATCATCTCCCCGAGGCCAGCAATCAGGGAAACCTAATCCCCCTGCACGTAAGGTGATGGACTCCAGCTAGGGAACCACCATGGGGCAGCCTTGTTCCACCTGCTGCCAAGGGAAGAGCACGGTGTGTGGGCCCAGGACGGCTTCTGGCCCTGGTGTCCCCGGAGCACAGACTGGTGGGCTACCACTAACCAGGAGGACGTGGGCCCATCGAGAGGTCAGTGCTGAGGGTCACCACCAACTCACATTGCCCAGGCCTCTGGCTGTGCTCACCTGAATCAGTCCATTGTCAAGGGCTCCCTCTTCACCTCTGGCCCGCTGACTTCCCCAAGGCCAGGCCTGGGTCCTGCTGGCCAGGGTTTGCTCCTTGAGAACATCTTCCTTCCTGGACAGTCACTGGCTGAGTCCTGTCCATGCTATACATTGTCAAGCAAAGCACCTGCTCTGTGGAGCGGATAGTCTAGCGGGTGAGACAAACAAGCAAGTGACATGCAGGGCTCAGCAGGCAGCAGGAGCAGGGTGGAGGCCTTGGGGCTCTTCCAACAGACATGCTTGCGGTCTTCCCACCCACCCTGGGTCTGGCCAGGCCCCTTGCCATGGACCTGGGTTCCTTCTAGAAATCACGGCCAAGATGCCAGCTACTTGGGGGGCTGAGTGTCCCCTGAGGCCCTTATGTTAAAGCCTTGGTCTCCAGGGAGATGGTGGAACCTTGTGGGGTCTTTAGGTCACCGAAGGGGACTGTGGAACCACATTCCTTCCGCTTTCTCCTGATTGCTGGGTCATAAGGCATGTCGCACCACGCACCCACCAGGGTGTGCTCCCCCTCCAGACGCCTGAAGCTATGAGGCTGCTCATCCTAGACGGGACCCTCCAGAACCATGAGCCAAATAAACCTTTCCAAGTCACTTGCCTTGCAATGTTGCTATAGTGACAGAAAGCCCCCAAACACAGCGTCGCTTCAAAGCCACCGTGTAAGGCAGGCAGCAGGTGGACATTGCCAATGGCTGTGAGCCCTAGCACCAGTGTGCCATGTCTGGAGGAAGTAAGAGCAGTAAAGGGAACTGAAAGCCAGGTTCTCGTCATCTCTAGATGTGCTGTCCATCCAAACAGCACAGGCCAGCCCCCGCCTCCGCGGGCAAGCTCTACAACCCCCACACGCTCAGACTGGAGGCACATCCTCTGGAGCACTGTGAACGCTGACGCAGCAAACACTGCGAAGACCAAACACTGTCGCAGGGGAAAGCTGAGGCCAGGCTCCCGCCAGGCCCTGACCCATCGAGACCAGCCTGTTTCATGTGTCAGTCCCCTTCGGCGACCTAAAGACCTCACAAGGTTCCACCATCTCCCTGGAGACCAAGGCTTTAACACAAGGGCCTCAGGAGACACTGAGCATCCCAAGTAGCTGACACCTGAAACATGAATTTCTTACACATGATGACACATGATTTCTTACGTATTGCTGATTCGTTAATATTGAATTTGCCCCCAATAGCCCTAAGATGCAGCCCAACGAGACTTCTTGGATGTACCTCTTTCCTCTGTGAGAAACGTCACGGCCTCCTCGTGTACAGGACATTGGACAGCACTTCAGCTCTGCTCTTGGGGCATTGAAACAGCAAAATCACCAACAGCAGACAAGCAAACACAAAAACACAAACACCCAGCACTAAAGACACCTCACAAGGGCAAGAGCTGACTTGTCAGCCTCACCAGGAGCCCGAGTCCTGGAGGAAACTGCCACTCCACACATGTCTGCACACGTCTGCACACGTCTACGCACGTCTGCACACATCTGCGCACATCTACACATGTCTGCACACGTCTGAGGAAGGCAACAGGAGCTCTGCGGGCTTCGATCTTGGCGTGGCAGTGTCACTTGAGCAAGCAGGCACCTCAGCTGAACTGAATCCTCAAAATTCTCATGCCGTTGTCCTCACCCCAGGACCTCAGAAGGTGACACGGGCTTTGAAGTGGCAACTGAGGTAAGACGATGTCGTGTGGTGGAGCCTAATCCAATCTGTGTCCTCACAGAGGACGTTTGGACACACCCAGAGACACCGGGAATGTGGGAACACAGGTAGACCATGTTCTTCAGCAAGTCACGCAGAGGGGCCTCAGGAGGATCCCGCCCTGTTGACATCTTCCCCTTGGATTTTTAGCCTCCGGAAACATAAGGAATGAATTTCTGCGTGAGCCACGCAGTCTGTGGCACTCTGGGCGCCCCTCGTCTAAGGTTCTCTTCCTGTCATTTCAATTACTTTGCAGTCAGCCGGAGTCCAAGAATATTAAGTGAAAATTCCAGAAATAAAAATCCATGAATTTTAAAATGCACTCTGTTCTGAGTAGCACGAGGAAACCCCTCCTTGTCCTGCTCCATCCGCCTGGGACAGGAGTCATCTCTTTCTCCAGTGTATCCGTGTCTTATATGCCACCTGCCCGATGGTCACTTAGCCATCCACTATCAGATTGACCGTCTGTACTGAGGGGCTGTGTTCAAGTGACTCTTATTCTACTGAATAGTGGTCCTAAAGTGAGAGAGTAGTGAACTGGCAATTCAGATATTACCAAGAGAAGCCACGAGGTTCTTCCTTTTGGTGAAAAAGTGAAAGTTCTCAACTAATAAGGAAAGAAAAAACTAGAATGCAGTAAGAATGAGTCTGTGGGAAATTGTGATGAAGGAAAAGGAAATTGGAGCTGTCACACCTCCAACGTGGAGACTCAGGGCATGGTGCCCCTTAGGCAGTTAGGATGGAGAAGGCCTTGGTGGCAGGGCTGGGCCTCCCCTGGGGTCCGGGAATCTCCTGTGGGTCAGGAGAGCCACAGCACCTTGCTCAGCAGCCCTGGAGACTGGCAGGGTGCTCAACCCAGTAGCAGGATGAACCCACACAGCGATGAGCGAGCGTGTCCGTGGGGCCCTCATCAGCACCTGGAGGCGGCTACCCACCCGCCTTGAGTTGGGCGTGGGAGGTGGGAGGTGGGAACTGGTTAGCTGGGGGTGGCAGGGGTCCCGGCCACAGAGGACGAGAGGGATTTCAGATAAGCAGTGGGGGCCCAGGGCGGGAGCAGCTGGATGGAGCCAGCCCTGGGTCCCAGGGACCCCGGTGTTTCCACTTGTGTGTGGGACTTGACGCCCAGTGGCAGGCATGGGGCTCCCGTGGTGTGAGCGATGTCCAAGGCACGCTGCTGGACAGCACACGCCTCCTTTAATGCCCCATGGGCTGCCCAAGGAGCAGGTCGGAGCAGCCACGCCGGGGCAGGACTGGCACACGGCACCCTGCAGGGGGCGTCCTGCAGAGGGCCGAGTGTCCGGGACCTGGCCTCCCAGGGAGGGCGCCAGGACAGGGCCCACGCTCCTGGCCCAGGGTGGGGAGGAGCCAGAGGCCTGGCAACCAGGCAGCAGGTGGGTGTCCAGGAAGCACCTCACTGCATGTGTGTGTGTGGTGTGTGTATCTGTGTGTAGCATATGTAGTGTGTGTGTCGTGTGTCATGTGGTATGTGTGTCTACAGTGTGTGTGGTAGTATGTGTTTGTCTGTGCTCGTGGCAGATGTGGTGTCTGTGTATAGAATACGTGTCTATGATGTGTGTGTGGTTGTGTATGGTTGTGTGTATGATGTGCTCTGTGTGTGGTTGTGTGTTTGTGGTGTGTGCTGTGTGCATGACTGTGTGTGGTTGTGTGTATGCTGTGCTGTGTGTGTGGTTGTGTGTGTTTGTGGTGTGTGCTGTGTGTGTGTTTGTGTGGTTGTGTGTGACTGTGCTGTGTGTGATGTGTGATGTGTGATGTGGTTGTGTGTGTTTGTGGTGTGTGGGTGGTTGTGTGTGTTTGTGGTGTGTGCTGTGTGTGTGGTTCTGTGTTTGTGGTGTGTGCTGTGTGTGTGGCTGTGTGTGTTTGTGGTGTGTGCTGTGTGTGTGTTTGTGTGGTTGTGTGTGACTGTGCTGTGTGTGTGGCTGTGTGTGACTGTCTGGTGGACAGCAGCCACGACCTGAGGCCCCTTCTCAGCCGCCTGGGGCCCCGTTGCCCTGCACAGCAGGAGGCGCCGAGAGGCCGTGGTCTCGCACTGTTCCTGAGGCGTTCTCCTGGCCTCAGCATTTGGGATCCCCGCGCCGGCGTGGCGCCAGCCCCCCAGACAAAGGCCGCTGACTTTAGGCAGAGGATTCCCAGAGCCAGCAGTCTGCTGTGCGGCCACAAAGCCCGGCACTCCCATTTTCCACTCCAGGGCCCCGGCTCACGCACAGATCCCACCACGCAGGGCGAGGGCATTGTTGTGGCCAGCAGGAATGCACCCGGCTAAGCCCTGGCCCCAGCTCCTCACGGTCAGCGGGTCAGATAGGACCCGGGATGTCGGCCGCAGACCCCACCACACCCTGCAAAGGAGTGAGGGGCCGGTCCAGCTCGCCAGCCCCTCAGGAATGCCACCACTGGGCTGGGCACCAGGGGAGACCCCACAGAGCGTTGGAAGGTGGCACCAGGTGATGTGGCCCTTGTTTGGGGATTCAGAGAGGAATGTCCCCACCCCCTCCCCCTGCCAGCAAGCAGGAGGTCACAGGTGGGCAACAGACACACTGGCTTCTACCGTCCCACCCACTAGCCCACACTCAGTGTCGGGGACAGTTTTGCCGTAGAAGTAAAGTGCCGTCTTGTTGGGCTTATTTTTATTACCAAATGTTCCCACATTCTCCAAAGAAAAAAAAAAAAAAAAACAAGAGCTCAAGGACGCATCCCAGAAGCCTCAGTGGACTCAGCAGTCCCGAGGCTTCCTGCCCAGTGCAGCCGGTCTCCCCCACATGCTGATGGACATTGAAGCAAAGCCCAGACAGGCCGCTGTCCCCACAGACTTGAAGGTCTTCTCTGAACAGTACGCACACGACCGCATATCAGCACAATTCCACGTCACAGTCGCCAAGATCAGTAAGAGCTTGGTGTCGCCTGACCCTGTCGCCAGCTCAACCTTCCCCGCCATTTCAAATGCTGCTTTTCCAGTCAGAACGCCCCCTGCTGCCGTGGTCTGCAGAACCCTGTTCTCGTGCTTTTCTGCGTTACCGAGGTGGCCTGCTTCTCCGCGGTTGGCTTAGCACAGGGTGTGAACTGATTTTCTCATGTGCGACTGATCTTGCATCCAAGTGACCAGCCCAGCTTAATTGTTGTCAGTCCAGGCGGTCCCAGAGCAGAGCCTGGGACAAGGTTTGGGTGTCGACCCTTCTCTGGGAGGTCGGAAGCCGACGGGAGGGCGAGGCGAGGCGAGGAAGCTGGTGGTGTGCTCAGAGCTGCCCGGCCACTCCACGGGGCGCTGCTGGCTACAACTCAGGGCCGCTTCCTCACAGCAGATCTGGGTGACAGCCACAGGGCATAACCTCTGCCCTTCTGCTTCTCCCCTGGGCCTCAGACCCTGGGACCCAGGCAGGTCAGCTGTGGCTGTGCTGGGCCAGCAGGTGTTCGGTGGACTGCGGGTGCGGCCAGTTCTGGGATGCTCCGGAGTTGCACTGGGCTCGGGTGGAATTGGCCTGTGACTTTTCTTTCCGACTGCCCTCCCTGGCCTTGGTGCAATGTGTGACAGCTTCCTCAGGGGGGAACAGGCAGGGGGAGCGTTTTCTGTTTTCCTTTTCTTCAGAAGAGTTTCTGTGTAGCTATTCTCACCTGTTAGTAAAGCTCACCTGTCAACAGCTGGGCCTGTGGCTCTGTGCTTGGAAACATTTTATCTCCTGGTCTCTTTTTTTCTTTTGATGGTTAGAGGACTCCTACCTCTCTTTCCTCTGCGTCGACGTTGGCAGTTTTCCTCATTTTCCTTCGATCCTGCCTTGTGTGAGTTCGCAGGCGGGCCGCTGGCCTTGGCTCGCTGAGCGCCCGTGCGCACCGGTGAGTGTGCCTGCCGCGCTGTCTCCGCCTTTTTCTGTGATTAATCTGGGGAGGGCTATTAATTTTACTAGATTTTCCAAGAATTTCTATTTCATTCATTTCTGCCCGCGTCTTGATGCTTCCTTTCTTCTGTTTTCCGGATTCACTGCTAACTTTCTTAGCTTTTATGTGGTGACTTTGCCTTTTCTTCATCTCTCATGTTGGCATGGAAGACGCGAGCTTTCCTTTCTCACGGAAGCTGACCCACAGGGTCTAGGGGTTGAGCTCAGGCATGTCGTGCTAGCTGTGAGTGCAGCTGTCCCACACAGAAGCCACGTCACCATCTGTCAACGCTTCAGCTGACAGCACAGCGTGACACCAAATGAATACGCGCCACGTCTGTCCCCCACCCAAGTGGCAACAGGGCTCGTGTCCTGGGCTTCTACTTCAGAGGTGCCCACAATTCCTGGGGGAAATGATCTGAAGGAGTTTAGAACCTTTTGAAAACTGCACACCAAGGGAACCAGGCCCCTGGAGCTCAGGCAGTCTCATGGACACGCGACACGCCTAAAAACACACGTCCACAAGGCTGCTGCTATCCCAGGAATGAGCCCACTTTTCCCCACAAAGCTGCCCAGTCAGGTTGGTCACGGTCCCCGTGTGCAGAGGCAGCAGCTGAGGCTCTGACGGAGCAACGGTAGGTCATTCCTGGAAACACGTGGGGAACTGGGGCCCACCTAGCACCTGGATGTCCTGCCTATGGACTCTGCATAAATATCTTCCTTTGTCTTCCTGCAAAAACCGCACCCTGCTGCCAGTCCCGCAGGTGAGATCACAGACCCCTGGCCCTCCCCACCTCTTCCTTCTCCTCAGTCGCCTCAGCGAGTGACCTTAGTTACCGCAGCCTGGAAGTGCGTGAGCCATGATTCCCAGGACAAGGGCCGAGCCTGGTAGTGGAATGCGTGTGCACACAGGTGTTGGTGACGAGGAAACACACCCAGGGACCAGTGTGTTCCATTCCCAGGACTCAACAGCTGGCTTGCTGACAAGGCTGCACACAGCTCCAGGGGGTGAGGGCAGGGCCTGGTTTGTCTTCGCTTTCTGAGCAGCATGGGCCAGCTTTTCCCACCAGAACCTGTTGGAAGCCTGCTAGGAGGAGCCAGGTTGAGGCCTGGCCCTCGGAGCTGTCAGAGGAGGAGTACAGGAGCCACAGCCCTGTGGTCACACACTTTCCTGCCGTGCCCACGCAGCGTTTGGGCTCCGGCTCTGGCCAGCCAAGTCCTAGCCCCAAGGGCTCCTGATAGGCTGCAACAGGAGGACCACAAGCATCCATGGTGGATTCTCAACAAAAGGTTGAATCCAAAGGTATAGAAAGCTAGTTAAACTTTACAAGAAATGCCGCAGGCAAAGGAACAGACTGAAGGACCCCAGGCAACCAGCAGACACAGCCAGAACGGCAGTGGCCGCTGTCAGTGCCACAGACCTTCCTGTGCACAAGAATTTCAGGGGCTCTCCTTAAAATGCAGCTCTTGAGTCAAGAGGTCTGGGTCAGGCCAAGATTCTGTGTCTTAAAAGCCCTTGGGTGATCCCAATGCTGGGGTCAGTTGATCACCATGCTCAGGGAGGGCCAGTGGGACCACTGACCCAAACCCTCCAACGAGTTCCCGTATGGGGAGAGAAGGGGCAAGCCACCTGCCAAGCCTTGCAAGACCTAATTACCAAATGCCTGCTGTGGTCCTGCTTTAAGCTAACTCACCGGGCAAAGGCATTTCTGAAAGAACTGGGAAAATTTGGACATAGACTATATGTTCTTTGTAAGTTACTGCTAGTTCTGTCAGCTGTGGTGATGGCATAGTTGTATAGATGATTCTGTAAGAAACCTTACTCTCTAGAGGAATCTCTGAAGCAGGTAGGGGTGGAATGGCATAATGTCCAGAGTACAGTTTAAAGTGTTTCGAGGTGGGCATGAGATAACAGGACAAGGACCACTGAGTGTGCATGGTGGCTGGACAGGGCGTCACTGTGTTATCTGCTCCTCATGGAATTGAGTTTTGGTCTCAAAAAGTTGAGATTGCACCATGCAAGACACTTACAACCAGTCTCTTTTATATCCCCCCATTTCCTGAATGTCAGTGCATCAGCCTCTGTATTGGGGTTCCTCCAGGCCCACTAGATTAGACAACCAATACATATGCCACTGTTTCATGTAGGTTTTAAAGAAATTGCAAGTAGCAGCCCCTGGTCCTGTTTCTGTGGCACCTACAATGTCATGCTTAAAGTGAGAGGTGTCAGCCTGAGGCTCGGACATTAGGGCTTGGAATCTGCAAGTCCGCTAAGTCTGTCTTCCAGACTTACTTGTTCTCCTCTTGTAGGACCTAGGAGGCCAGGCTCACCCCTAGAGTAGTCCTGGATAATCACCTCTCAGCTGCAGGAGAGAGAAACTGGCCCCAGTCTTCCTGACACCTCAAAACAGGAGCTTAGCGCCCTCTAGTGGCCACTGCCAAGCAAGCGGGGGCTTCTGGTTCCAGGATGAGAGACAGTTCTTTCAAAGATGTAACCCCAAGGACAGGAAGTCTGAAATTGGCAAATTCTACCCACAACTATTGCCTCATAAATACACCCACAACCCTCCCACCGCTCATAAGACTTGGAATATCTGAAACCAGCTTTCAACAGCCACTGAACTAAAATGATGTCAAGACTTAGGGTTACCCAACTACAAAAGCATGTTCCTGCTGAGGCAGCAACTCCCCTTCTAGAAATGTATCCTACAAGGACATGGTGCAGGTAATGGGCATAAGGCTGCTTACTGCAGCTGTGTTTTGTGTTTGCAGAAAGCAGACACTATTTGGATATGTGCTTGGTTTGGATATGAGGCATCCCCAAAGTACCCATGTTAATGCCAGAATGGTCAGAGGTGAAAAGATTAGAACATGAGAGCTGCAAACTGGTCAGTCCATCCTAATTTGAATAAACTGGGTGGTAATTGTAGGAGCATGGCTAGAGGGGGTGGGGGGTCAGCAGGGACATGCCCAGAAGGGTGCATCTTCCCTACAACCCCTTCCCCTTCTGTTTCCCAACTCTCTTATCCTGAGCAGCACTCTTCTGCCATGTCTTTATACCGTGGTGTTTGGCCTCATCTTGGGCCCAGAACAAGGGGGTCACCAACCGTGAACTGAACCTCTCCACCAGCTCCAAACAAACTTCCTCCTTTATGTTGTTCTGGTCAGGTATTTGGGTTACAGCAACAAAAAGCTGACTATAACATAATGTTTTGGGGGCTCTGGGGGACAACCCACATCCAAAGCATAACATTGCACCTGTTGCCACAGGGCTCATGTCCGTCTCACAACACCAGATGCATTTAGTCCATCTGCAAGAGTGCCCATAGTCTTAATAGTTCCAGCATCGCCCCAAAGTCCAAGTTCAAAGGCAACGACTCAAGGCAGACTCTTACTTGTGAGATCCTGTAAATTTTTTAATACCACATACCCAAAATGCAGTGACAGACAGTACACATTCCCCATTCCAAAGAGGAGGAATAGGGGCATAGATAGAAGGGGCGGGGCCAGACAAGACCAAAACCAGCCAGGCAAACAAGTCCCGTCGCTCCACATTTGGCATCTGGGGCACATGGCACCCCAAGGTGTGCTCTCCAAGGGGCCTGGGCAGTCCTGACCCTTTGTCCTTGCTGGTTGCAGTCCATATGGCCTGTCTCCTAGCCTGGCAGCTTTCCTCGGCAGACAGTCCATGACACCGGCATCTCTTAATCTGGGGAGCCCCCCTGCAGCTTTGGTTTCCTTCTCACAGTTTCCTATCTCACCCTCCCCGGGGCGGCCCACAGGGACTCCAGCCCCACTCTCCTTCTTCTGGACTCCCAGGCCTTCCTCTGAAACAGTGGCGGCAGACTCCATGACCCCCTAACTCCAGCATCCTGCATCTCTGCAGAACTAGCATTACATGGATGATTCTGAGGTCTGCCACCAGCTTAAGCAGAAGCCAGACCCCCTGGGACCATGCCTGCGGCAGCCTCCGAATGCCTGAGCAGCAGAGCATGGCGAAACAAATCCCAGAGAAGCAGCTTCCTGCCCCCTGGGCCAGCAGGGTGCCACGGGGTCTGCTAGAGGACTTTCACTTTGACACCCTAGAGCCTACAGTGGGGGTCACCTTGCAAATTCCTGAGATGCCCTCAAGGCATTTTCCCTATCATCCCTGTGAAAACTATTTAGCTTCTCTTTGGAGAACAACAACCATAACTTCCTTGGCCCAATTTTACATAAGCTTCTCTGATCAAACTGCAAAATTTAATATCTTTCCTTTCTGCTTTCAGCTCCTGATTTTCACAGTAAACCTGGCTAAAAGCTGCCAGTAATACTCATGCCACCACCTGAATGCTGTGCAGCCTTGGAATTTCCTCTATCAATTAATAAGTCCATCACTTTTAAATTTGGCCTCACACCACGTTTCAGACATGGGGAGAATGTAGACAAGTTCTTTGCCATAATGTGATGCTTACGGTCTCTAGTCCCCTTCCCAAGGGTTCCCCTCTGAGCACAGTCTTCACTGTCCACGTTTCCATCAGCATCTGGTCTTCTAAGCTTCTGCCAGAATTGTCCATTAAGCTCCGCTTACAACATTCAAAGACCTCTCTAGCCTGTACCTCCAAACTTTCCAATTTGCTCCCACAAACCAGTTCCAAAGACTTCTGAATCGCATGGTCAGGTTTGCCACAGCAATGGTCCCACTCCTGGTACCAATTTCTGTTACTCAGGTTTTCATTGCTATGACTAAAATACCCAACAAGAACAACTTTGAGGAGAAAAAGTTTATTTTGAGTCATGGTTTCAGAGGTTTCAGTTCTTGGTCAGTCAACTCCATTGCTCTGGGCTGGAGGTGAGGCAGACCATCGTGGTGGAAGGGTATGGCAAAGGAAAGCTGCTCAGTTCATGGTGGCCAGGAGGCAGACAGAGAGTGGGAGGAGCCAGGCAGAAAACATAATCCCCAAGGCATGCACCCAGTGACCCACTTCCTCTGACCACATCCCACCTGCCTATACAGATCCCCAGGAATCAATTCAGCAGATTAATCCATCAAGTGAATCAATCCACCGATCAGTTTACAGCTCTCATAATCTAATCATTTCACCTCCTGTGTTAACACAGGAGTTTGGAGAGGACACCTCATTTCCCAACCATAACACTAGATGTGCACTATCAGCAGAAATAAGGCCATTAGATTCTGCTGCATGGAATAGTCTACAACAGTTTAAAGACAAAAACCACAAATTCATGTTCACAACAGTATTATCTGCAGGAACCAAAAGACTGAAATTACCCAAATGTCCATCAGTGGATGACTGTATAAACCAAGTGTGGTCTATACAAACAGTGGAATATTATTCAACCTCAAAAACGAGGAAATCATGACACAGGCTACACATGGATGAAGCTTAAGGATGTTTTCCTCAGTGAAATAAGCCAGACACACCAGACAAACACTGCAAAATCCCTCTTATGTGAAGAATTCAAATCCATAGGCAAATATTCAAACGGCGGCTGCCGGGGCTGGGGGAACTGTGAGTTGGTGTTTACTGGGGACGGAGTTCCAGGTTCACAAAATGAACTGCTCGGGAGGTGGGTGGTGGTGATGGCTGCACAGCAGTGTGAATGTGCTCATTGCTTCTGAAGGGTACGCTCCAAGTTGACAGTACTGTGCGGGCATGGTGGCATGGGTACAATCACAGCCACTCGGAAGTTAGGGCGGAGGGTCACGGGTTGAGGCCAGCCCCTGCAACTTAGTGAGACCCTGTCTCAAACTGTGGATGTAGCTCAGTGACTATACACCCCTGGATTCAATCCCCAGTATCCCCCCCAAAAAATTGTGAGTTTTGCAAATTTTATGTTATATATATTTTTCCACAATAAAAAAGTGAGGACATTCTTTACCTTATGATGTATGTACATAAAACTAAGGTAGAGAACAATGTGTATGGTATGCTAATATCTATGCCCAAATAGGAAACACACAAATAGTGCTGATAACTACACAAACTCTGGGTCCCGCACTGGTAGCACTGGCCGCTCTTGCTGCGTGGGGGACTGTGGGAGGCTGGACACAGGGCTGGCAGGGGCCTCCTCTGTTTTGGATTTCAACCCATGAGAATGTACTAATCACATGTAAAGTAAGACACCAAAATAAAAATACAAAGAAGACATTTATGGAACGCTATAATGTGGGTCACCTGTGTGTGCTGATCACCATTGCCCTGCTGGAATAAAGCCACTAATCATTCCAATCTCATTGGTGTCTTAGCCCATTTTCTGCAGCTATACAAAATAGCAGAGATTGGGGATTTATAAAGAACAGGGATTTGTTTGGTCCATGGTTCTGAAGGCTGGAAGTACAAGAGCACAGCGGTAGCATCTGGTAAGGGCCTTGGAGCTGCCTCATCCCATGGTGGAAGGCAGAAGGGAAAGAGAGCGTGAGAGTGAGACAGAGGCCAAACTTCCTTCCTTCAGGAAATTCCTCCCACAATAACTAGCCCACTCCCAGGATAACAGCATCCTCCACTTACAAAGGCAGAACGCTAGTGACCTACTCAACACACTCAACTCTGAAGGGCCTCTCCTCTCAACACACTGCACTGGGGGCTGTGCTTCTAATGCATGAGCTTCGCACATTAAGACCACAGCGACTCGCCAGGCAGGAGGATCACAAGTTCAAAGCCAGTCTCAGCAACTTAGAAAAGCCCTAAGAAACTTAGTGAGACCCTGATCAAAACAAAAACATTTTTTAAAAAGGACTGAGGATGTGGCTCAGTAGTTAAGCCAGTCTGGTTCAATCCCTGGTACCAAAGAAGAAAAAATAAATCCCAGCAACTAGCTTACACTGACCCCAAGACCAACAAGGAACCACTGCCAGACCATCTTGGTTGCTGAGGTCCTCTGAGCACCCAGGGTCCTGTCCACAGCCTGAGCACAGCCTGAGCTCAGCTCATCCCAATTCCTATCTGTCTTCCCTCTTCCTGGACAGCGACTGGCCTCACCACCTGGAACCGCCAGCCCCTGAGAGGCACGTGCCTCCAAAGAGGTGTTCCTGAGCACATGACGAAGAGGAAAACGAAAAGCCGAGGGACTGGAGCTCCCGGGACCCATGCCCCACGGTTTCATCCCGCAGTGCACTGACTCTTATGAACCCAAGTCACTCGCTCTCCTGCCCAGGATGCGTTTGCTTGGTTCATTAGTGGGTGTTGTACCCGATCTCTGCCCTTTCTCCCACATCATCTGAGCACATCTTCTTCCACAGAGGAGACAAGCCCTCCCTCTTTAGTCTGCAAGACTCTCCTTGTAGGATGTGTGTCCACCCAGCATGTGCCACACTCTTGTTTTACCTTCTCCTTTGCACATAAAATGAGAAAGAGCCGACACAGTGAGCCAGCTGTGCAGCAGAAAACAACTCTGGCCAGCAGAAGCACGCGGGGACCAAGCAGCCTCTCTGCCACCAAGAGGTCATCCTTACTCTGGTGAGAGAACCCTTGACTGACAGCAGAATCCAGCTGGCTTTGGATGCCAGCTCCGCCAGCTCTCAGGAACTTTAGCACCTGAGCCACTTCCCTCTATGCCCTTAGCTCTGGCCTAGCTGACATACACAGCAGTTGCAGGCGGCAGTGATGGAGCGCTGCCACCATTAGTGATGGAGCTAGTCTTCAGTCCAGTTGGAAAAGCCCCCTCGCTGGGTGGTTGGTGCACTGACAGCTGGGCACCCTCATGCATCTGCAGTCAGTGGCAGATGGGACTGTGGCCATGGGCAGCCTCGGTGCAGGAGGCCCTCATGGGCAAACAAACGCCTGGCCCCAGCCCCTTGGACAGCAGCTGGCAGTTCTGAGAGCAGAAGAGCAGCCCAGGGTCAGAATCGCCACCAGTCATGTTTACTGCACTCCACCACTAAAGCAATTCTCCTGGACATTGCCCAGGGGGAAAAGACCCCACACACACCAGGAAAGGTGCAAAGTCATATTTCCAAGGAGCAAGGACATGGCAAGAGGGCAATTAGAGCCACAAAGAAAATATTCAAATACTCTGTCCAGAGGTAAATGAATAAATAGGAGCAGACACTACTACCGTTGTAGCTCAATGGTAGGCATTGGCCTGTCGGGTACAAGGCCCGGGTTCAATCCTCAGTACTGGGGGGGGGGAGGAGGAGAAAATACATATTGCATGACCCTCTTCTGGGGCCTAGGTCAGAACCCCCAAATTAAATACATTAACATTTCTGCAAACAAATTCATCACTGCTCGGTGGGATAAACAGTACTACAACTTATTTCTAACTGATTTATATAGGTTAAAAAGTAATTCATAAATACCAGATAACTACACGCTGTAAATATTCTAGTACTTCTTATTCCAGAGGAAAAGGCTCAGGAAAGCTTCAAATATACACAGGTTCGAGTGAAGCTAAATTCCTGTGTGTATCCTTGCCACGTCTGGTCTGGCTGCTTGGGGGTCTTGGGAAGGGCTGGCAGTGTCGAATGCTGTGGTTGGGTTTGGAGGTGGCACTGAATGAGCCGAGGTGGAGCCACAAGTCCTTACACAGCACTGTGAAGAAGTACTTCTCAGCACAAAGACCCCAGTCACCAGGACCACCACAGAGCCATATCCTTTACCCAGCAATCTCCAGATCACCAAAAAGTGTCCTTGAAACTAGTAATGAGCAGGTGTGTACAATGACCATATGGTTTGTGGGGATCCCAGTCATCCACAATGTCTCTACCACCTCCACCCCCATTCTGGAAACTTCTCCATCAAGGGAAGAAGGTTCAAAAGAGTTTCGTGTCCATTTTTGGTGTTTCCTCCTGATTTACATCTGTGGTTGATAAACTCCGGGGGGTCAACAAAGAGGTTTTCTGTTGCCGCCTTCTGCCACTGGACAGTTCAGTTTTAAGAGTTGTTTGAGGTCAAAGGCCAAGCACTCTGGCAGGGTTCCGCACACTGCCCAGGCACCTGTGAACCGGTAGTCCCTACCCCTCCTCCCCCGTGCTGGGGGTGCCAAGCAGGTTCTCTTCCCTTGGGCTACACCCAGTCCCAAAGTGACAGCCTAGTCACGGAAGCCTGTGGGAAGCCCAGGTCTCCGTTAATGGCAGGAACCCCACCCTCAAAAAAGCACTCACGGAGTATAAAACTCCTTCACAAATGAGAAGTACGTGCCAGAAACACGACCATTTGAAGGCCGTCCAGGAGGGCCTGTGGAACGGCCGTGCAGGAGTCACGATGGCTGTTCTGCTCCCAGGCCAGCTCATCTGCACTGACCGGTACTGACGCAGGGATGGCATGGCGGGGCCAGGCAGGCAGTTCTCAGGTTCCCCGCAGGTGTCCATCTGCATCACAGGGAAAGCACGTTGCCCACCCACAGCTCCCTCACCAGCAGGTCTGCCTTCCTGGAAACGCATCCAAACTGCCTCCTCAGCTCCGGGCACTCGTTCAACTACAGTTTTCCTGGGACAGGATTTCAGGAAATCCATCTGTGAACTTTTCAGCTGCTCCCTGATGAGAAGCTTCTGGGTGACTTGGCTATGCAGACTGTTTCACACCTGAGCGCTTCTTGAATATTCATGCCCACCTTTAGAGCCTGCTCCTCCTGCAGGACCAACCCCTCCCTAGTGCATGTGCCCTCTCCATCGCCAGCTCCGCCCAGTCCACACCTGGCAAAGCCCCTTACACACAGGGTTCTGTTTCCGTGGTTCTCGGTCATCAGCGTTGCAGTGAGCCTCAACTGCTTGTCCTCTCATTTCCTAAGTCTGAGGGGCTTCCCAACTGCACTGCCACCTTCTGCCCCACTGGAAGGACAGTGCTTCTATGTGTCCTGCTCACAGTGCGCAATGGGGTGCACTGAGCTCTTCTAAGTACTCAAAGTGGAATTAAAATCACAAAAAGGGGAGTAAGGGCTTTTTCTCATTAAAACATGCATATTTAAATACACTGTCATACTAAAACACAGCAAAGGCACGGGATGCTACCAAACACCTTATGGCAGGTCAGATTTGCAGCAACACTGAATTTGGAATCAAATTACGGCAGGGCGGCAACTTTCTGCTTCCAGAGTTTTCTTTATTTTGGAATGCAGAGAGGGTCCATATACCTGTTCTACCAGGAATCAGAATAAAAAGACCGGGGTCCTCAAGCACACACAGTCCACAGTCCAGGGGGAGAGAGGTGTTAATGGTAGCAGGCTCTGTTCACCCCTGACAGAGGGCTGTAGTTAGGATACACCTGTTTGTGTGCCCATATAGAAACACCCAGGCAGGTGCAGTCTGACCCCCACCCCATACCCCCGCCCCAACAGGGAAGATCACAGCCAGGACACAGAGCTGGATGGGGCAAAGCAAGCTTAACTCCTGCAAGTAAGCACGGAAGGACGTGAGAACCCAAAATGAGTCACTGGCCTGAGAGGTTCCCAGGGAGACCTCAGGCCAAAGGTCTTGTTGAAAAGAGGCAGGCAGTATAAACAAGATGTGCAGGTGAACAGCACAGAAAAATGGGCAACAGGGCCTGCGTGCTCAGGGATGGGAGCCATTAGGGCTCCCAGCAGGAAGTACGGCATCAGATCTGTATTCTCCCCAATCTTCCATTAGCTAAACAGACTGTCACCTGGAAAGGGGCGAAACAGTGCAGCCACTGCTGTTGTGTCCCAGGTGTATGGAGGAACACCCCAGAGGACAGTGGGGGCAGAGGTGGCTGTGAGAGCCAGATAGCCCGGCCAGCTGAAGGGTTAGACGCTGGAGGAGAAGGTCTGGCAGTGGGAGGAGAAGAAAATGAAATCAGGGAGAGCCAAGTTGAGTTCGAGGTGTCCAGCAGATCTGTCTAGATCTGTCTTCTCAGGGTATCTGTGCACCTGCCATTGGATCTGTCATAACAGACCCCAAATGTCATATGGACAGATTCAAGGCCAGATGGGTGGCTGGAAAGACAGACAAATGAATGGGTGGACAGACAGGTGGGTGGGAGGGACAATTAGATGGATGGACAGATGAAGGGAGGGAAGGACAGACAAATGGGTAGATGGTGCTGGTGGCCCTGGTCTAGTAACCAGATTACCTCCTATGGGAGACTTCTATTTCAGTTCAGTTCCCATGCACAGATCTGACCCTGCCTTCTTCCAGGGACTCCACCAGAGACCCCCACGCCAGCTTCCAGCTCCCCTGGAGTCCTCCTTCCTACACGGTGTCCTGCTGCTACCCCCACTGGATACCACCACCTGTTGGACTGGCATCTGCCTTTCACTTCTCTGCCCTCACCTCTGGGCCACTGCTCTTCTGAGAGGTGTGCACTTTGCCGGAGTAGCCCTTCCCTGGGCTGGGGGCGGCTGTGTTATACTCTGCCCTCACAGGCAAGATCAGTAAACCCAGTTGACCCATGTCTGGCCCCACAGCCAGGCTCTCTTACGCCTCAGTGACAGAAGGAAGAAGGCCTGGAAATTAGGTGACTTGTAGATGGGACGGTGACTGGAAATCAGGCGTTAAAGTACAGAAAGGAGGGACAGAATCCCTCCGACTGAAGGGTTCCAACCTCGGCCCTGGGGGTCTGAAAAGGTGTCCCAGAGGCAGGTCACTGGTCTTCCAGCCACACCCAGCAAGAGTGGGGTCTGGGTGCCCACCTGGCGAGAGTGAAGGGCAGGGCAGAGGGCTGGGGGTCCTGCCACGGGAGTGAGGAGAGTGGGGCAGGGCCGGGGTTCCAGCCCGCAGGAGTGCAGGGTGTGGGGCGAGGACGGACGGCGGGCCCGCTCCGGGAAGCGGAAGGCGAGCTGAGCACGGCGCTCCAAGCCGGAAGCGACTTTTGCAGAAGCCGCCCAGCGCGGGTAACGCGGCGCGGCGCGCAGGCCCGGCCCAAACAGAGCGCGGGCGTGAGGGGCGCAGGGCGCCGGCAGGGGGCGCGCGGGCGCCAGGGGCGAGAGTCAAAGTCTGCGCCTGCGCCGGGCCCCGCCCACGTACGGGCAGCGCCTCCTCCGATTGGGCAGCGCCGCCACGTCGGGCGGGAGCGTCGTCGCGTCCGGTGACGTCTCCCGCGGGCGTCGGCAGGGTCGACGGCGTCGGCAGCCGTGTCGGCGGCGGCGGGTGGGAAATGGCGGAGTACCTGGCCTCCATTTTCGGCACCGAGAAAGACAAGTGAGTGAGGGCCGCCCTCCGCGCTCGGGCTGGGCGCGGGCAGGGCGCGGGTAGGGCGCGGGGCCGGGCGGCGGGCAGGGCGCGGCGGGCGGGAGCGCGGCCTTCCGGCCTCGCGCGCCTGGGCCGCCGCCTCGTGGACCGCGCAGCGGGCGGGTGGGGCGCGCCGCGGCCTGGACGCCCGGCTCCCGCCCGCCCTGGCCGCCGACGGGGCCGGACCCGGCCGGCGCCGACTCGCTTCCTCCAACTTCCAGCCTGCGGCGCGCCGGCCCCGGCCCCAGCCTCGCCAGCGTCCGGTCGCCGGGTCGCCCGGGGCCGCGGTGGTCGGGGCAGGTCCGCGGAGCCCGCCTCCTGCCCGCCCCACCATGGCGGGCGGGCGGCGCGGACCCTCGAGTGGGAAAGCGTCGCCGGACTGCGGATTAGCTGCGCCGCGGCGACCGACGGACCCCGCCGTAGGAGCGCTCGGAGTTGGCCTGGACTCGGGCAGAGGGTGTTGGGGGCTTCGGGCTCTTTGGGGTTTTTTTCCCCTTTCTGTAAAGGTTGCATGCCTTCCCTCATCAGTTATTAGGTAAAAAGTGAGAAGTTTAATTTCGATTGTGTTTAATTGCCGCGTTGGCACGTATTCATTTCCAGTGTGTTGGCTGAAGTTTAGGGTAAAGAGAATGACTTCAGACGCTTTGAAGGATAATTCCTACTTTGAAAACCTAAAGCCTAAGCGTCTGGCGTAACCTACTCCCAGTAAGTGGTAACCGTCTTGGCATTCTTGAGCGCCATTCAAAGCTTATGCAAACATCTGTTTTTAATGGTAAGCCCCTAAATTTGTCATAGATAATATTTTTGATGCCACTTTTTCAAACACTGTTGAAATGTTTCTGTTTTCCAGGCTGGAGGCTGCCCTGTCAAATGTCTTCTTTACACAGGATAGAATCTCCTGTGTTGTCTGGGAGAGGGGATGTATTTCTTTCTAGAAATCTCATGCCAAAATCAGCAGTCATAGTCACTGGAGAAGCGTACATTGGGTATCAGCTATGAGACATAGCTGGGAACTCCAAGATACCTAAAATTTGGGTCTTGTCCTTAGGGTGGGAGGAAGTGTGTGTCTGTCAAGATTAAATAAAGTAAAATACATTAAGATATTTGAAACCCTGTGGAAGAGTCTGTACCCTAAATGCTGTGAGGTCACAGGGTAGGTGGCTTGGGAAGCAGGCCTAACATGTCTGTGGTGTGGGTAGGTGTCTCTGTAGGCTGCAGGCCTTATGCATGCAGGATCGGGGACATCAGTTCTCGCTTTCGTGTGTATTTTTCTGGTACTGTCACTGTCTTGTAAAAGGCTGTCTTGGGTAGTTTCTTCACTATTTGACCACACCACTCTAAAGGGCTTGTTACTCCAGTAACAGTTTTACATTCCTGCTTTAGGCATATCTTGGCCTATTAAGGCAGAGCCACACGTGTCGTGATTCTAATTAAGAAAGTTGATTATCTAGGTCACTTGTGTTCTCATTTCAGGAGTTGTGTGGGGCTTAGCTTCCAGGAAACAAGATCAACTCCTAAAAAATGAAGACCTTGGTTACTGTTAACTTTTTTTTCTTTTTTAGTTTAAGCTAGAAGTAAGATGTGAGATTCTACCAATTTACAAAATATATATGTAACTGTGCATGTTAAATTATAGCCATTTTCTAGCTCCAAGCATAAATTAGCCTTTCTAGTGGTTTGTTTGTGGTAATAAATCATCTTCGTTTCGGTGTTTTAATAAGCAAATCACTAAAGTTATCCCAAAAAAAAAAAAAAAAAAAAAGTTCTGATTGATTTACTAAGCTCTAAGTAAGTGGCTGAAATGAAGACTCATTACTGGAAGTATGGAACAAGGGTTGTTTTGCCTATATTGGATTATTGAATATTGATTGTTGGAGCAATCTGATTTTGCCCATTCTGAGATATTTGTTATAAGTAAGCTCTTCATTTTCACTACACTCTTAATATGTTATTGTGTAATCAAGTTAGGTTATCTAAAGCAAGACTTGCTTACAAGTTTGAGAACTATATGCAATCATTATTATCCTTTCCTGATAAATTTACAAACTTTCCCATCTTTATTGCTGTCTGATAATGGCTAATCAATCTTCATGGCCCGTGTTTCATTGAAGTTAAGGCCATTAGTCATGATTCTGGATTGACTTCCTAAGCACATGTCCCTTGCTAAAAAATTGAATCTACAGGGTAGCACTTTCACTCTTTCGTATGGATCCACCACACCACCTGGCATTGCTGGTGCACAAGTGCTGGTTTTGATTTGATCTGGATTATCAACATATTTCCAGCAGAGACAGAGGTGATCTTAGGTAGTTTCTAAGACATGCTAGATCCCTCCAGTACCCTGTTTATTTCAGACTTCTTTGAAAATTTCCTCTTTGTCTGATGTTATGAGTTTTAAGAGAAGCTAAAATTTGTTTTCTGTTTTCCTTAATGATAGCACTAGTGAACTCTGTGTATGAAGCACATACATGTTGTATCTGATTCTTTGAACAGTGTCAGGTTGGCTCTCAGATGGCCTCTGAGACCTGCAGACATGGGGAACTTCTCCAAGCTAGGCAGCTGATAGAGTTTCTCTCCTCCCTACGCTCTGCTGGTGTCCTCCAGAGAGAATTTCATCTTGGAAAAATAGAACAGATAGGGTTTAATTCAGTTTAGACTAAATACTTGGTTTAATTAAGAAAAACCAGAAGAGCAAAAGTGTACACTAAAAGTGGAAGGAAGGGATCCTAAAATATTGTAAGGAAGAGGAAGGTGCTATCTAGAAATCTGCCTGTGCTTTTGTGAAGTGAAAGGAAAGTAGTTGGATGGTGTATGTCATGTTAATGAAACTCCCTTTCGTTATTGTCACAGTAAAATAATCAGCTCTTATTTTCCCTTGCAGAGTCAACTGCTCATTTTATTTCAAAATTGGAGCATGTCGTCATGGAGACAGATGCTCTCGGTTGCACAATAAACCGACCTTTAGCCAGGTTTGTTTGTTTTTCTTTTCTGTTTTCATGTAAATTTACCAAAACTTGTATTTTTCAGAGGCAGTTAATGATTTCCACATATTAAGCAAGTCTTTAGTTTTACTTTATATTTTGTGTTCATGTATTCTTTTGTTTAAATGAGAATGAAGCAGGTGAACCACCCATTGTGGGAGGTCCCTTCTTATTCTTGTTAGTAGAGAAGCTTTTTAAAAATAAGTGTTTCTGTGTTGGCTGTGACTGATGTTCACTGCCCTGCTGTCCTCTCCCCCAATAGACGTAGTGTTGGTGAGGAAAATGCCAGCCTTGACTGCACCTCTTTTCCAGGCTGCGGTGGATGCAGAGCGAGCTTTCTGCTCTTTGCTCTCTCCAGACAGTAGAGTGATGGAGCCATTGGACAAGGGATGCTGGCATGATTGTCTGTCAGCAGGCCTGTCACACTTTGCTGCTGGATTCCTCTAGTACCCCAGAGAAGTTCCCACTTATATACCCCAAGTTGAGCAAGCAGCAAGTGGCACCATGTCATGGAAACATTAAGATGAAACTTGACAGTAGAAGATAAGCATACCTTGTCCATAGCTGAGTTCAGTTCAATCCAAAATTGTAGGTTTTTTGGTGGTGATGGTTTTTTTTTTCTGTTTGTTTTGTTTTTGATAGTTTTTGGTTTTGGCAGATTGAAGAAAAGGCAAGGGTCAGTGCCCTACAAGGACTTACTGATGGATTGAAAGGAGAAAGCACTTCTAATAGGAGTAGGAAGTGTCATGGACCTCTGGCTCTTTGGTAGCTGTAGTACATATCTTTCAGAAGCTGCTGAACTTATCCTTGAATACACACCTTTCTGTCCACAGTTTATCCTCACAGACTGGACATGTTCTTCTGTAAGAGTTTAAGACAATCGGCCAGTTGGTAGAAGTGAGTTGGAAGAGAGATATTGGTATTTTAAATCTCTGGGAAAGCGCTATTACATAATATTTTTTAATAGGAAAGAGCATGATGCCTTTTCCACGCAGTATTCCTGATGACTACATGGTTAACATAACAAAAATCTACTCTTTAATAACAGAACATGTCCATTTCTTTTAGTGAATTTCAGAATATCAGAGAACTTGCTTTAAGCTTTCTGTTGTGTAATTGTGTTTTCATTTGAATTATTAGCTAAATCTTCCCAACTAAACCAGTGGCTATAGATTGTGCAATGACTGAGCATCTTTGACATCTACCCCGTTTTTGATTCTGGGGGAAGTGCTTACAGGCAAATCAGGTATCCAGCTGTTTTCTTCTGTAAGAGTGCCCTTTAACTGAACCAGAGCACTTGATTTTTTTCTTTCCGAATCATGGATCTCCTCAGGAGATAAAATGTGAAGTTGATTTGAATATTGTGGATTAGAACATGGTGGTGCTTCCATTAAGAGTTGATGGGGTCAGCAGTATGAGGTCAGTATCTTGTGTTGGTTTGGTTTGTTAGTTGGAAGTAATCCTAGTTGCCCCCAGTTTTAATGGAACCACTTCACCCCTTTATGCCAAGTTTCTTGCAGCAGACAGCCACTGACAGGTTGCCTGAGGGAGCCCTGCAGTGAGTTTTGTTATTGAGTTGTCAGGCTCTGTTTAGCTTGTCATCAGTCCTCACACCCAGGGATACCAGTGGGAAACTGAGTAGACCCAATTTTGGGAAACCGCCAAGGCCCGAGAGGAATTGACTCAGTAGCCCCTGGTGGGTAGGGAGGGTGCAGGGCCCTGAGTGAAGGTGGCTGTTTATTCTCATGGTTCAGGGTGTGCATTCTGGGGCTCAGCCCTTTCTCCAGGTGGGTTCCAGCCGCAGGCTTGCCAAGGAGCTTCCTGTGGTACCATGCCTCTTCAAAGGTAGCTCAGAGTAGAACTGACTGGGTCTGTAAAATACTTGAAAACTGCTTTCTTCACACCCCTATTATTAAGACTGAATATTTATTTTTCTAAATCATGCAGTGTGTTGGTTCAGCTTGTAAATCTCTAGCATAATTCAGGGTGGGTTTCTTTGTAAGCTTCTTACAGTGATGTGGACAAGATTCATGTAATATATTAGCTTACTAACTCAAACATGGTTTGTTTTTTCAGACAACTTGATTTTAAGAAGAACGGTACAGTGTAAGGTTTCAAGTCTGCCTGATCCAGTTTTAAAGCACAAGGGCTA
Source organism: Sciurus vulgaris (assembly GCF_902686455.1). NCBI lineage: Eukaryota > Metazoa > Chordata > Mammalia > Rodentia > Sciuridae > Sciurus > Sciurus vulgaris. The sequence continues at coordinate 2,668,410 of NC_136470.1, forward strand.
AAAGGATTTTTTTCCTTAAAAGAAGGATCGGAAAAGAGCAAATGTTTTAACTATTGTATTATGTAAACAGAGATCCCACCAAGAAAGTGTAAATAAGAGTCAGGTATCCATGACAACTTGGTGTGCCTGTTTTGCTAAGACCAGAGAACTTGATGTACTGCATAAAGTTGAGTTATGCATTTGGTTGAGAAAAATAATTTTGTGTGGGGAATATGATTATAATGTGAGTTTTTTGACATCTTCGTGTCTGCTAACTTGAAGTACAAGAAAATGTTAGTGTTCTATTTATCTTGTATTAAAGCACCATTTATTATTTATTATTGATAATGGGGACCACAAAACAACAGTTACAGTTTCTTCTTGGTTGCTGGCTGACTTGACCCAAGTCACTGCTCAAACTCTGTTTTCATAATATGATGGTTTTGGTGTACTCTGCACAAGACAGTGTCTGACTTGCGGGAAAAAACAACAACAAACGTTTAGCCATTTGCAAACAAATTGTCTCTTTGCAATTGTCTAATATATGCACAGCAGCCAGTAGAATTCCCCTTTTTATTTTTTTTTCCCCGCAGACCATCTTGATTCAAAACATCTATCGTAATCCCCAAAACAGTGCACAGACGGCTGACGGCTCACACTGTAAGTCCCACAGTTGGAGAAATTTTTTTAAAACGATGGTGTTCAAGAGCCCACTCTTAATTGAGACATACTGTTGGCTCTGAGCTGCTGACATAGAGCTGTTGCAAACAGGACAAGTGCTGGAACAGCGTGGCGCACACAGCCGGAACTTGATATGGGCCATGTTCAGGAGGCGCTCTTAGGAAGGGTCACTGGCGGCCTCTTCCATTGACTGACATCTGTCTGGAGAGCGTCCGTCCATGTGAAATGGGTTTTAACGTTAATAGCCGGTCATTGGTCTTCACAGTGACTGAACCCCTGGCCTTTATTAAGTTCTTTCTGTAAAATTTAAAATGCTAGGAATGTTGAGGAATCAATAAGGTAAGTTGCCCAATATGTGTGGGTTCTATTTCACCATTATAATTTTTCCTCTAGGAAGTGGAGATTTCATGACATGTAATTATTGTATTTCTCTAATTCAGCAATTTTTTCACCCATTTATAGTGGCACTTTTCCTTCTCAGTTTGTTAAGCTTTCTGTCACATCTAAGGACACTGGTAGTCACCTGACAAGCTATTTGCATTCTTACCTGGATTGGAATTTTAAAGTGAAGATTTTTACATTCTGTAAACAGAAGTACAGTATTGGCATCTCATGAGATCTCTGTTGCACTGCAGTGTCAGGGTAGATCAAGACAGCCACCAACTAAGGGAACATCTCTGCCTCTGAAGAAAATAACCTCCTCTTTTTTCAGCACTGACTCTCAACTGAAGTGATCGCCAAAGGCAACCGGTTAAGTGTTTACATTTAATTTTCCGTAATATAAAGTTGTTGCGTTTTGTATTTCAGACCATTGCCCTCTTGAACATTTACCGTAACCCTCAAAACTCTTCCCAGTCTGCTGACGGTTTGCGCTGTAAGTTCATACAAGTTCCTTCCCTGGTTCCCTGGGCTTGCGTGTCAGAGCTCAGTGCCCACTCCATCTGGTCTGCTGTGCTAGTGTCGAGGACCACGTTCACTAGAGGTGGCAGGAGCGTGTCCCACTGGTCCCGTGGAAGCCGCTGTTGGAGATCTGAACTCCTGCCCTTTGTGCCAGGGCAACAGTGACTGGAAAGGGCGCCCTTTGAAACAGTTCGGACCTGCTGCTCTTCCTTCCTCACTTGTACTGTCATCCCGGGTGAATCTCTGGGATTGAGTTCAAGTTCTGTTCTTCCTTCTTAAGAGCAGCAGTATCTGAACGTTTCTCACTTTCTGAACTATCAAAAAAGAAATTGATTTGAATTTTTTTAGATTTTGTTTCTCATTAGCCTTTTCACTCAAACTACATTTTGGAGGACTTGCTTTTAATTGCAAGAGCTTGTTCTGTATTACCCAGTGAAGGTCTGCAGCTTGTGTGGACCTCTGAGTTTTCCTCCCACACCTGTACTCCATTCAGATATAGGTGCAAGACACTGTTTTGGGCCACCTGCTTTGCCTAGATAAAATCTCCAACCTTGGGAGTTAAGTGCTGCTTTTGGGAAGTAGAGGGCACTTGGTGGGGAAGCAGGTCTAAACCGGCATTCAGTAAACATTACAATTTCTTCCTGTATTGGGAAATATAAATTTAGGCTTTTGAATATTTATGGAGTGTTTTTTTTAAAGTGGTAAAAATTAATAAAGCTGTCTTTGGATAGCCATAGTCCTAAATCGAGTACACCCTTAAACCTGAACCCTCCATTTCTAGGGTAACCTGCCCTGAGCATATGGTCCCAGGGGTGGGGGGCCGTTGCCCACTGGAGCTGGCCCCCCAAGTAGGGGTGCCTTGGTGCACCTTTTCATGTGGGGTGGAATTTTCTTGTAAACTTCCTGCTGAAATGCTAAATGTTTTTGTGTGCTCATACTCACCTTATAGAGATTTCTCTCCCTGAATCTGATGGTAGCAAGATTTACTTGGTAATCCTTGGTTTAAAATACCTGGTGTTTTGTTTTGGGGTTGTTTGCTTTTTTAAAGAAATAAGGTATCAGTAGGTGGAGAGAAATGTTTAAGTACGGACTTACTAAATAATTTTTGTTAACCCTGGGGTGAAGATAAATGAGAAGTAGATGACTGAGTAACAGTAATAAATCTGTGCCCTGGTGATTCACCTGGGGACTGTGTATGCTTCGCTGATCATGGTGTTGCAGTAGTTTTCTTCGTGTCTTTACTTGCAATTCAGAGTGCTTTTATTTTGCATATGCTATACACTGAAAGTTTAGCTGTTACTAAATGTTCCAATTCTGGGGTCCGTCCAGGTTGTACAAATTAAATGAAATTTCTGATTCTGCGTTTTAGAAAGAAAATCAGTTCTAAATGAAATCACTGGCTCTGCCCTTTCATAGGTAGGAAAATCAGCTTCATGTGCAGGGATTGAAGTTAAACATGAGTCCCAGTTTTTGAGTGATACTCTGCTAAGAAAACTATTTTCCAAATTTGTATTATTTAAAATATATTGGATCATTTACATAGTTTCCATTTGGTTGGTATGAACTGATCTCTGCCTTTCAAGTTATTTTGACTGACTAAAAAATTCTAAGCAAAATGAGTATAGCCAGTAGTTCAAAAAGCCACCACAAAAATTTCTCAGAGCTGCTAAAACTTTGAGTATATAAATATTTTTTTCCTTTTCATGTTCTTTCTGACGTGGAAAAGAAAATCAACTGTAAATAATGTTAACCTCCACCCCTGGAATGGACTTCTGGCTTTCTGAATTCCACTCAGGGCCCAGGTGCCTCTGACAGCTGGGTTGGGCCTTTTGTGGTTCCCGTGGCAGTCTGTCAGAAATGATAGTTGTTGCCTAACACATTACTTCAGTTTTGGATTCTAGGGCAAACTGAGTTCTGGGAAATTCAAAAATAACTAAAACACAGCCCTTGTTAGTTTAGAAAGAGCACTTAAATCATTCTCAGAATCAGAAAAAACAAGTTAGCTCTTACCTTTGAGAATAAAAGGGTTTTGATTAAGCTCAAAGGCAGCCAGCCTGCAGTCGTACACCCCAGTCACAGATGCCCTCACTTGGGCTGCACCAAGTGAGGTAGCTAGGTTTGTCAGCTAACCTCTCGTCCAGGAGTGTGGCCTGTGGAAGGTAACAATTGGAGACCCAGCCAGCCCAGCCTGGAAGCCGGCTGGGCCTTTGGCCCTGACCTACTGTTTGGAACATGACTTCATTGCCAGCTTTGTGATTTCTCAAATTTAGATTGCAAGAACTCTAGAATTCTAGAATAGTAAAATTTGGTAGCAAAAATGATGATGGGAATAGAATGTAAATTTGCAACATTATCCATGCCATGGACGTGATTTCACTTAGTGCATGTGAATTGTGAAGGGTGAACTTGATAAAAATAGTTTGGGGGTCTAAAAGGAAAATGCTTTCTTCAGTAAAAGCATCATGACTTTACCCTTCTTGGGCATCCAAAATACTGAAGCCGTACCTGGTAATTGATCCTGCTGAGTCTCTGATCGCTTGGGTTTTAATCGCATCAGAAAGAACTTTCTAGCCTTCTGTGACTGGCAATGTGTAGAAGAAACTAGTTAGGCACATAAGCTCTTAATCATTTGCCCTGATTTCGCTTTCATTTTAATAAAGGAAAAGTAGTGTGCTTACTTGGCCTCTATTCTAAATCTTAAAAGGAAGAAAAATTTTTTTTTTTTATTTTAAAGACTTAATTTGAGAATCAACCTTTCCCTCACACTTTCTGAAAATGCGGCCCTTTTGATGCTGATTAAAACTGGTTGTGATTTTAGTAGCCAAAATTGAGACTGTCGGGCATTCACAATCTCAGCACGCTCTCAGTCACGGGCACACGGTGCTCCTGTAGCGTGCAGCGCTGGCCTGTAGCAGTTGGGTTTTAAAGACGGCTCTGGGCGGCTGCCTTCTGACCAGCGAGACCTCTCTTGTTTGCAGGTGCCGTGAGCGATGTGGAGATGCAGGAGCATTACGACGAGTTCTTTGAGGTGAGACCACAGGCTGCCCGCGCGCCTCTTCACCGGGCCTGCCCGCAGCCCTGAGCATACATGAGGAAGTGATGCTGGGCTCGACCGCGTCACAGTCCTCACACCACTGTGTTCTCCCTTCAGGAGGTTTTCACGGAGATGGAGGAGAAGTACGGGGAGGTGGAGGAGATGAACGTCTGTGACAACCTGGGCGACCACCTCGTGGGGAATGTGTATGTCAAGGTAGGGCGCTGGTCGGCTGGCTGAGCCGGTGACCTTAAAATCATGAATGTGGGCACTTGAGAATTTTAATGTGGTGACTCAGCACTCCTAGCCATCGCGCTGATACCGGTGGCTGCCAGCCTGCATCTGTCAGGGAGGAAGGACGGTGCACCATGGTTGTCCTCACTGTGGCAAGGGACATAGTTGTGGGTTAGAGCTGTTTTGACTAGGGCAGGTTACCTTGTTCTTTTTTCTTTTTATTAAAAACACATTGCCTACACAATCACATTTGCTCTTAGCCAGTTGAATTTGAAAATGAGCACGTTTGGAATGGTCTTGGGCTATAATGAAATTAATTGTAAAATAACAAGAGTTGGCTTGCTTCTCAGTTGTTCCACGCCACCATCCATCCACGTTAGAAGTTTCGCTTCAGTGTGTAACATGTAGTGGGATCGATGATTGAAAATGTGTTCCCAAGAGGTGAGTGGCAAGCATTTATCTTTCCAGTTTCGCCGTGAAGAAGATGCGGAGAAGGCTGTGATTGACCTGAATAACCGCTGGTTTAACGGACAGCCAATCCATGCTGAGCTCTCTCCGGTGACCGACTTCAGGGAAGCCTGCTGCCGCCAGTATGAGATGGGGTGAGTACAGGGCAGACCACAGGTAGTCAAGCCACACGTGGGCTAAGTGCACTCCAGCCTGCTCAGTGTGTGATGCGCTTCTGGCTTTGACCCACAGAGAGTGCACACGAGGCGGCTTCTGCAACTTCATGCATCTCAAGCCGATTTCCAGAGAGCTGCGGCGGGAGCTGTATGGGCGCCGTCGCAAGAAGTGAGTACTCCACAGTATGTGCACTGCAGGACCTAATTGCCCCCAAAACTAAACAGTCTCCATTTTATCCTTTAAAAGGCATCATGTGTGTGTTTAAATGTAAAATGTGCTTTTGGGAGAAGAATATCCATGATCTTATTTCTCAAGTGGAAATCAAAACTTAGTAACCAAGCAAGGGAACATTAAGTGGGAAACCATTGATATTCGGTGTGTGCAGCAGTTTGCTCTCTAGTTAGGTATTGTAGCTTCTTTTAAATACTGCATGCCCGTTGGAGTTCCTTTTCGTTGGTTTTGGGGTTGCTTGGTGGGGGTGTCAGTGGTCTCCTCTGTTTGGACTACTGACAGAATTGGGTGTAGCATTTATGTCGCCAGCAGAGAAAGTTAAGTCGTTAGGGGAAAATAGACTGAGTTACATTTCTGGTTAGGTTGAGTTCTGATCTTAGTTGGGTTCTCATCCCTCTCTCATTAAACATATGTCAAGAAATAGAGTAGTGGGGATCCTCGTCATGCCAGCCCCAGGAAGTGTGGAGAAAAAGAACCCTGCGCTCCCCCACCCCCACGCCACCCAGATAGGCCCGATGGGCTCAGCAGCCAGTGTTGCCTGAGGGGAGGGCCTGGTCAGAGTCGGGTCAGGATCATTATACTTTCCCATGGTCATTTGAGTTGTTCCTATAAGACGTAGGAGGTGGATGACGTTATATTTATTGATTGTAAGGTGCACATTTTTGTCCCAAGACTGTCATCTGAGGCGTTCCCCCCCCTCCCCTCACCCCCGTGCAGGGCTCTTGGCTCTCGGAGTTCTCAGGAGTGTTGGTGCTGACACCTGCGTTCTTTCCCTTGACTGCAGGCACAGGTCCAGGTCCCGATCCCGGGAGCGGCGCTCTCGGTCTAGAGACCGTGGTCGTGGCGGTGGAGGCGGCGGAGGAGGTGGGGGCCGGGAGCGTGACAGGAGGCGGTCGAGAGATCGTGAAAGATCTGGGCGATTCTGAGCCATGCCATTTTTACCGTATGTCTGCTAGAAAGTGTTGTAGTTGATTGATCAAACCAGTTCATAATGGGAATTTTTTTTAAAAAACAACAAAAAAAAAACACAAAGATGGGTTTCTGAATAAAATTTGTAGTGATACAGTATTCCTGGTGTAGCTTTTTTCTTTTGGAACGTCTTTAAATTTTCTTTAAAAATCTGCCAGTGATCCATCCTCAAGGTAAAGATTAATGTCCATATCTTGCTTTGGGTATAAATAAAAGTATATTTTATATTTTGCTTATGAAATAAAACATACCAGGTGAGAAGTACATGCAGGAAAAAGTCAACTCCAGTTATGTGCCTATTAAGTGACCCAGAATTTCTCCTGCTTGACCGTGAAGCCGGTGGAGTCTTTGTCCTTAGTAGTCCAGAGCCAGACCCTTGCAGCACACATTCTGGGGGGCCCAGAAGACAATGTCGTTTTCTTATCCGTGAGTATTCCAGTTTTACTTAAAAGAGCAACAGTGCGTTTTTTGAAACAGTGGCAGGTAAAACACACACATGCTCTTGTGTGGAAATGGAGCAAGTCAAGAATGTGGCCTGTTTTGTTCACGTCTGGTCTGTGTTGAAATTGAGTTTTGGCTCTTCATGGTGTAGGCAGGGAGCAGGGGCAGTGATAGCCCTCGGTGAAGTAGGGTCACGTTCTTGTCCCTGTACTCCCTGTGTCCTGGAATGTCAGAACAGGAGTTTCAGTTGGTCTAATGTTTGGTTGAAGTTGTGTAGATTCTTATTTCCTCAGTTGACTGGAAAGAGACAAGGTGGCAGAAATTGTACTTTATGCCTCATTACTACCTGGAATTGGCTTTTCCTCCATTTTAAACATCTATTTAAAATGGAAATGGAAAATGCCATTAGAAATGTTTTCAGTGACTGGGGCTGGGGCTCAGTGGTAGAGCCTGGCATGTGTGAAGCACTGGGTTCCATCCTCAGCACCGCATATAAGTAAATAAAATGAAGGTCCTTCAACAACTAAAAGAATATTTTTTTTAAAAAAAAGTTTTTTCAGACGTTGTTAAAGATGACTCAGAGTAAACAGGAGGCCCACCTACCATCTGCCTCCCCCTGCCCCAGTGCACATCTGGAAGAGACTGCCCACAGACATCTGAACACCTGTTGCTGCTGCTGCTGCTGTGTTCTTGGTCAGTTGGTGAGGTGCAGCCAAACAGTGTAAGCTGGCACAGTTAATGCCAGAGGCAAATGGAGCAGTCACTTCTATACTCCTCAGTTCAGGCTTGCCGGTTTGCCAAAAGGAAATAAAACTACAAATGATTTACTTTACACAGTCATAATTCAAAACAGAGGGAACAAGAGTTTTACAATTTCCATTGCGTGGTCCTTTGGGATGAGTCTTGTATACCAAAGTGTTGTGTAGGAGTCTCCCTTTCACAGATACTCTTAAGTTCCACTTGAGTACACTGTTTCCCAAGCGGGAAGTCAGTTTGTGTAAATTCCCCAGAGATGTGCTCAGCAGAGGGTTTCCAACCTTCAATTTACCCATTGAGGTTTTCTAACTTGATTTCTTCAATTTCTCCATAGTTTTGTGAGAGAATATATTTTGGTTTTTTATTCTGGGAATGAGGCTTCTTGGGCTTGTATCATGTGCATAGGGATTTGTCACCACCCATGAGGAAGGCACAGACCTTGAATAGGTTCAGCCTGCTTTCCAAGCAGCTCCCTCTTGACTCCAGGGGTTTGGCAGTCACGGGCTTGCCAGCACCATCAGGGTATGGCAACATCCTAGGTACATGTCAAAAGTGGTGAGCAAGTCAGCACTTTGAATATTCCAGCTGACAATGCAGGGGAAAATAGCAAGGGCCTTGCTATGGTTTATGTGTCCCCCATGTGCCTGTTGTGATTGAAGGCTTAGTCCTCAGGGTGGCACTGTTGGGAGGTGGTAAAACCTTTGGGAGGATGGTATCTGGTGGGAATTCCTTGGGTAATTGGGTGTGCCCTTTGAGGGGATTGTGGGAGCCTAGTTTTTCTCTGACGTCCTGTTTGGCGGTGTAAGTTCTTACACACACACACGTACCTACCAGGATGTGCTAAAGTTGAGAACTGAGCAATGTCAGCACCATGCCCTGAACCTCCAAAACAGAAGTAAAATGTTTTTTCTTTTTAAAGTTAGCTGCCTTGGGTATTTTATCATAGTGAACAGAACTGTAATACAGGCTTCTGCCAGCTGGTTCACATGAGCAACTTGGAAAGGGGGCTGGGAGAGGCCCTTTGTGGGGCAGCAGAATTCCAAAGGCTCTGGACATAGCAAATCTGGAACTGAGCTGTGAGGCATAGGTGTTGAATCACTGTCCCTCAAAACCCCTCCATGGGCAAGGGGAGTCAGAGTTGACATAAAGCAGCAAGACGGGAGAGGGACCTCTTTGGATTTGGGTCTTCATCCCAGTTAATCTGCATGCCAAGAACTAGAATCTCGTTTTACAGCAGCGGAGACAGTCTGGTGTCTTGTGCTGTCGTGGTGTCTGATCAGAAGAGCCTGGGCGAATACCAAGGTGGCTGATGGAGGCCACAAAGAGCCAGGGCCCAGCACTCATGTCTCATTGCCCAAATCAGGCTGCCTTTTAAATCAGAAATCCTGTATCTGGAGTGAGCCTGGCACTGATAGAACCCACGGCACAGCAGCAGATGTCACAGACGAGCAGCGCAGCACATGTGCCACGACTGAGTGGGATTCACTGTGATTCAAGGATGGGCTTTATCAAAGGCCGATTTGTGCAGCTCCTCACTAGATGCCGAGTCTCATTAGTGCAGATGCCTACAGCAAGGCGCTTGCTCCACTCTGCTCCGCTGTGCTGAAGACTGTTGGAAAAGGTCGGAGAACATCAGAACTTCGGGACCCAGATGGGCCATGGGAGGACCTGGCTGGGGTCTTGCTTGGGGAGGAGGGATTGTGCAGGAGTGTCTCGCTTCAGGCTGGAGTAAGGTACAGGGGAGTGGAAGGCGGCTGACCCAGGCAGGAGAGGGGGAGCCGCTCCATGTTCTTAGCTACTGTGATGGGGTGCACTGGTGGGTAGTTTTAATTTGCATATCCCTGGTGACCAGTGAGACTGCACCTTGTCATGCTGTCAGCCATTTGCATGTCATTAGATGAACCTCTTCAAGTCTTGCTCATTTAACATGTTGGGTGATTTGGCTTTTCTGGCTCGTTCTGGGGCCCTTGTCCATGTGGAGATGAAGCCTGTGTTGATGTGTACTGCGCACAGTTCCCCCAGTGTCCTGTGTCATTTTTATCTTCCCAGCTTCCTGCTAATGTTCTGTTCATGAGCTTCATGTTTTTTATCCATGTTCAAGTCTGTGATTACCTCGTCTTTTTTTTTTTTTTTTTTTGGCCATGCTGGGGATTGAACCCAGGGCCTCGTGCATGCAACGTAGGCACTCTACCAGCTGAGATTCACCCCCAGCCCTCCAGTCATTTCCTGTGTTTGGTGTGAGATTGATTTTTCCTGCATGGAAGTCAGTTGCTCCAGCAGGATGGTTGCATACGGCCACCTTTCCTCACTGAACTACAGGGGTCTTTGTGCTAAATCAATGACCTCGTGTCACAGAGGATGTGGGCCAGCAGGACTGATGGTCAGTCAGGTGAAGATGAGGATTGAGAGGCTGCCAAGGAGTTTCACCTGGGTAGATTTTTTTTTTCACCTTTACTAACTTATATTACTGATAGAGCTGATTAGAGAGCATGAATTCAGGTTTTAAGGCCCAACCGACTTGTGAGACCACCCCACCCCCATGCATGTTTTGGCCTTGGGACAGCCCACCTGAAGGACGATGTGGGTCCGCAGAGCATGTGCTATCACCAGAATGGCTTCCTGATGCAAGACTGGGAAAGGGATGAAAAGACTAGGTCAGGATGTGCACCTTTTAAACAGTGTCCTGCACCAAGACAAGTGCCACACCAGCGTCAGGGCCTTGTCACCACACATGCAAACTATTCACGCCTCCTTTCCTAGGCACGAAGGAGGGGACTGAGAGGCCAGATGCAGTACTGGTCTCCTGGGGACAGTAACCTGGTATTGCTCCATGTCCTCTCGGCCCGCTGTGCTAAGGCCATGGTCGCCCAGAGTGGGCCTCTGCTAAGTACACACCAGTACTCCTTGGTGAGCCTCCTCGTTCTCTGGATTGGCAGTGGGCTTCCACCCCTAGGAGGTGTTGAGCCATGCCACAGTGAACCAATGACCACCGCAGCCAAAGGGGATCCCTTGACACCCCTGGCTCAGGTAGTACTGGGCCCCGCTGTCCAGGGAGGCTCCCTGCCCAGCTGCTTTGTAAGAGACCCAAAGATAAGGAGCCAGCCATCTAAAACTGCCTGAGGTTGAAAGTGCCGCCCTCCCACTATCAGGTTCCTAAGGAAGCAAACTCCGAGCTGAACTCGCCTTCCCCTCTTCAGTGTTCAAAACAATGGAGGTTCACAGCCTCTGAACCAAACGATCCTGAGATCAGCCAGGCGGCAGTTTTCCCTCGCCTTTGTTCCAAGGACAGCAGGGCAAGAAAATCCAGAGCCATTCCAGGTCCACAAGGCCCTTTCAAGAGAGGTCCAGCATTCAGAGGGCTGTGGCCAGCGTGACAGGATTGTTGGACTGTCCAGGGGGGTGGTTTTTAAGTGGTGAGGGCGCTGGGGATGGGATCTATCCCTTCAGCTCCTTTGGTGACCCTCGTCTCAGGACAAACCAGTCTTGCTCAGAAGGTGCTCGTGTCTGCAGTGTGCTTCCGTCCACTGGAGCGCCTGTGGAGGGCACAAGTGGACCTCACTCAGCAAGCTTCCGACTTTGGTGGTGGCCCAGTGGTAGAGCGCGGACTAGCACGTGTGAGGCACTGCGTTCTATCTCAGCACCACGTAAAAATAAACAAAATCGAGTTATAAAAAATATACTAAGAAAAAGAACTTGTGACTCAGAGGTGCCACCTGGCCTAGCTGGTGGACACACCCGGGCACCATCCACGTAACTGGGATCCTATGGACGGGCCCTTCTTTTGTAGGTCGGGAAAGGTCAATGGCTTAGTCTGTTTGTGTGGCTGTGATGAAATAGCTGGGACTGGGCACTGTGTACGGGGTTTAACCCAGACTGGGTGGCACATGCCTGTGGGTCCAGCTTCTCAGGAGGCTGAGGCAGGAAGACCAGTTGATCCCAAGTATTTGAGACCAGGCTGGGCAACATACTCCCCATCTAAATCAATTGGTTTATTTGCTCACAGTCCTGGTGACGGGAAAGTCTAAACAGCATGACACCGGTGTCCTGGTGAGGGCCCCTTGGCTGTGTCAAAACATAGGCAAAGTATGTGGGGTGGCCCTGCTTTATCCCAGCCCCTCTAAGGAACTGTGCTCCTCGGGGACCTGACCCTTCCCCAGGAGCACTGATCCGCTCATGAGGGAGCAGCCCCAGAACCTGCCACTGACGCATCATCAGATGTCCCACACCTCAACACCGGCACAGAGACCTGGCTTGCAGTGCACGGGCTTCAGGGGACAGGAGCATCCTAACAGCAGGTGAGGTAGCAGGGATCTCAAGGTGGGCTCCATGGTCTGTGTGGGACGGTGCGGAGTTTAGTGGACCAAAGGAACCCGGAGGCAGAATCCTGGCTCAGCCCTGCTGGTCAGACAGGCGAGTCACTTCACCACCCCCACCCCACCGTGTCCCCTTTCCTCTGCATAGTGATGACTGGGTGGTACCCACCCCTGCAGGGGTTAAGAGGGCCCCATCAGCCAACACGGGCTCGGTTCCCGGCACCCGCAGGCAGTGCTGGACGTAAGCTGGCGAGGGAGGTGGGCAGGGGTGGTGCGGAGGGCAGGCGGGAGGACAGCAGGAGCCTGACGCTTGCAAAGGGTGTGAGGAGTCGCGAGCACAGAACCTGTACCCAGAAGGTGACCAGGCGTTCCTGGAGAAGGACTGTCAGCCGACCGAAGACCACTCCCCAAGTCAGAGGGAAACACCACCCACCAAGTGCAGTGCGCACCTGAATCACCCAAGGGAAGGGAGACCTGAGCACACGGCCCACGTCCATGGGGGAGGACGTGGCGGGGACACGGCTGTGCTCCCCAGAGCCCAAGGGCCACACGCCAGCCCCAGCACTGGCCTAGCAACTCTTCTGTGCAAATGGGAAAGCAGATCCTAAAAGGCCCGTGGAAGAAGGAAGGCAGTGTTGGAGGAGAGACCTGTCTGCCCTGGTTACAGAGCTGCAGTGGCCAGGGCAGTGAGGACCCAGAGCAACTCACTGTGAACACAAGGCAGATGCGGGTGCCAGCAGCAGGGCCCGGTCACCTGACAGCTGCCAGTTCTCCCCTCCCGTGACCTCCCTGCAGGACAGCTGCACCACCCCACTGGCCTGTGTCCCTGCGCTGTTTCTCTGCCTCCTCTGAGTCTCACCGGCCACACCCCGAACCTCACTCCCCTCCCAGTGAGGCCCCTCGGCAGGAGGAAACCGGACACAGGTCAGACAAGAGCCACAGGGCTTCTGTGGGTCTAAAAAGCTTCCTGTGAGGGGGACACCTGGTCACAGGTGGACACGTGGCATTAGGCTGTCTGCCAGGATGAAGGTCCTGTGAGGCAGGAAAGTCCTTCAGAGCAGGGAGACTACAGGCCCGAGGAAAAGGCAGTGGGAAGGGAGGGATGGCTGCACAGATCCGGAGTGAAGCAGGGTCTGAACCCACACTCTGTGGCCAGCGGACCTCAAACGAGTGACGAGACCCTTCAGGGGAAAGCAACAAATGAAGCTTGGACGACTAGGCAGCCACAAGCACGAGAACCATGTTGCAGCCACAGTGGCCACACCTGTGATCCCAGGGCTCAGGAGGCTGAGGCCGAAGGATCGCGAGTTCAAAGCAGCCTCAGCAACTTAGCAAGACCCTGTCTCAAGATAAAAAATAAGAAGGGCTGGGGACACAGCTCAGTGGAAAAGCGCCTCTGGGTTCAATCCTAATGCCAGAAAAAAAAAAGAAAGAAAGAAAAAAGGGAGAGAACAATGTTGGACGCTCATCGCACTGTACAAAAAACTCAGTGGAGTGAACACCTAAATAATACTTAGAACTCTGAATATGGAACTAAACCATGGCTTGAGGTTTGGCGGTGGTTTCTTAGACATGATACCAAAAATACAGCAAGAAAGCAAAAAATAGCTGAGTTGGAGTTCATCAAAAACTTCAAAATATCAAAAAGGAAAAAACCCACATAACGGAAGAAAATACTCAGCAATCACGGATCTGGTAAGGATCTAGCATCAAGAGTACACAGCAGCTTCGTGTGTCTCCACAGCCAAAGGACAGACGACCCGAGCTCAAGTTGATCTGGATGATCGCACCTCACAGAGGATGCGCAGAAGGCCCAGTACCCAGAGGCCAAAACCCAGGGGTAGAGCACTCGTGCCCCCAGGGGCGGGTCAGTGCTGAGCACCAGCCAGCAGGTGGACAGACTCGCAGGTGGCAGGAGGGCAGGCTGGCGGTGGCTTTGAACCGCCTGGGGGAATAAGCCCAGAGAGCAAGCACCTGTCCACACGAACACACAGGAACGTCCACAGCGGTGTCATCAGGGCTGGGAGAGCCGGCAGGGGCAAAGCCCTGAAAACCTCATACCACAGTGACGGACACCTGTCACTCCAGCGACTCGGGAGGTGAGGCAGGAGGACCACAACCTCAAGGCCAGCCTCGGCAATGCAGCGAGACCCTGCCTCAAAAAATAAAAAGTAGCTCAGTAGAAAAGCACTGCTGGGTTCAATACCCAGTACCAAGGAGAAAGCCGCAGGAGCTGGCGATTCCTTTTCTACGCCACGTCTACCCAGGCAAATCCCTGCAGACGGCGCGGAGCGCCTCCTCTCCACGTCCCGAAGCCGACGAGCGGCTCAGGGTGCACGCTCTGGGGAGACGTTAGAAGCTTCTAAGACGGGGCCTCGCTGTTGCCAGGCTGCCCTGCACTTCCTGAGCAGTGGACTGCCCGCCGCACCGCCACCAGCTCACTAAAGGCATGAGTTGTACACTTCACATGGGTGGATTCTATCTCAGCACACCTGTCAGTCAAAAGTTATCAGAACGAGACAGATAGCATTTACTTAATTATGTGAAATAATACTGTTGAAAGCTCATATCCACAGAAACGCTCAGGCTGTTGTCTGCGCTGTGGAGACGGGCACTAACGGTGAGCAGAGGTGGCCAGAGCGTGCTCTGAGCAAGGAGCCAGGAGGTGGGGAGGTGGCGGAGTGGCCTGGCGGCTCCTGTCCACCATCCTCCATCTTGGCTTGCCACCCTGAGATGTGGGACGTGAAATTAGGAGGCTCACCTGGAAGCACAGCCCTGACCTTTCAGTCACCTCACCTGGGCCGAGCTGATCACCGTCTTCCTGAGCCCTCAAACCCCTGCAGGTTCCTGGGGAACTCAGGTGCAGTGCCATAGAACCCTGAGACCCAGAGGTCCTTTCTGAACCTCTGCCTGGGCTGCCGCCCTGCAGGACAAGCCCCCTGGCTCCTTACCACCACGATGGCACCTTACGCCCACCCTTGGGGTCATCAGGCTGGCCCTGCAGCCCATCAGGGCATCCACAGACCCTTCCTTTCTGCGGGCTCCTGGGGACTGCCCTCCCCTAGCTGCCTCCCAAGTTAGGTACCACCAAGGGACCGGTTTCAGTCCATGCATGTGGGTGGACATGACATGTGTCACCTTTAGGAGCTTTGAGAGCCCTGAGGGGATGGGACAGGTGCCATTCCCCACCACAGTGACCCGAGTGTGGAGGCGGAGCCTCTGACAAGCCTAGTCTCAGCGCCTGCGTGTGGAGGGCGGGGAAGCCGCCCTGCTCCCTGCAAGGCTCTTCCTGCAGCAGGAGCCGGGCTCTGACTCTGCCTGCCTCTCCAAGTCCTCCCTCCTTGGCTGAGGAAGCTCAGCACCTCATCTGCCCTTTCTCTCCAGTCCCCCCTTGCACACCCTGGCCAGGGTGGCTGTGCCCCTCAGCAGCTCCATCCATTCAGAGGATGGTCTGAGCCCCATCCGACCCAGACCCCTCGCGCCTCTCTCTGACCCCAAGTCGCCACTGTTGCCACAGCAGCCCCTTCAAGGTCTCCATCGCAGCACCGCTCTCCGAGCCACGAGGTCCCAGCTGCTTGCTCTAGAACGCCCCAGGATTCACCGTCACTCCGTCCGTCAGGTCACTGCTCACTGCCCTTCCATCCCTGCTACTCCCTAGCCCAGCCCCACGTGGACTCCACGAGTCGTGGCAGGGGTCACCCCCAGCTCAGCCAAGCAGCTCAGTGCGTGCCACACCCTCTCCCCTCCATCCGGACCCACTACAGAACCAGCCTGTACAGGACCTGGCTGAGAGTGACCCATTGGGCACACACTCGGCCCTGCCCATGTCCAGCCGGAGCAGAACTTGTGCGAACCCAACTGCACATGACCCAGTGTGACTGTGTCCCTTCCAAGGCTCACAACAGACCCCCAGTGTTGCCTGGGGGCAGTCAGGGAGGCTTCGTCTAGACCACTTTAAAGGTGGCTCCCTTCTGCCCCAGCCCCACTGGGAAGCAGCCAGGCTGGCAGGAGCCAAAGGGCGGAAGTTTCCTCCCTACAGGGAGGCGGCCAGGGGCAGGGCAGAAAACAGCAATCCTGCAGACGCCACCTGCCTGCCGCCAATGCTTGCCCAGCATCTGTTACCCCAGAGCCCAGGAGCTTGGAAGGGCCTCCCGTGGCCACCTCTCCTCCAGTCCCCAGTCTGCAGGCCCCCAGCTGATGACAACTTTCAGCCAAGCCAACACCACAGTAGGTGCACTTTCTGAGTATTTGTTAGACTTTAAACAAAAGTGACTACAAAGCCTCACCAGCTTTCCCTCTGTCCACTTTCTGCCTGATCATCTATTCCGCTTACGCCTTTGAGAAAACAGAGGTCCCTGGAAGAACGACTTCACCTTGTGCACACCAAGCCTCCCGGCCTGCCTGCACCACTGGGCTCCGCAACTCGGTTTCTGTGGTGAGGGCCAGGGCTCCGTGGGACGCCACGCACGGGGCTTTCCTGGCACACCACTCCAGCATCAGCGCATGCAAACAACCCCTGCCTTGGACCCCGTGGCACCCTTGCCCTCTGGCCTTCCGAGTCTCTGCTGCATGGCTCCCTCTGACAACATGGCGCCCACCTCCTGCTGTTAGCAGCCACTCTTCCTTGGGCCCTTGCCATTCTCTAGTCCTGGCCTCATTCCTGCACCTCCCTTTGTGACAAAGGCAAGTTGTTCAGGCTGGGTGGCCAGGCCTCCACGTCCTCTGTCCTCCCCTTCCTCAGCCTTCAGCCAATGAGTTTCTACCCCGAGTGGCAGAATCCACTTGGCAGAGCTGACCCCTGCCATCGAATCCACTGTCCTGCTAGCCGAGGTGCTCCTTCTGCCTGGGGCGTGGCAGGGCCCTGGCCAGCTGGAGCGCCCTTCCGCTGAGCTGTGCCCTCCACTTGGCTCCAGAACGTGGCATGTGGCATTTCCCACCTCAAGGCTCAGGCCTGCCCGGCCCCGTCAGCCCCTGACGCTCCAGATGCGTCTTCTGGCCTCTTCCCAGTCCCCGCGCGGGTGACGTCTTCCTTCCAGTGGCTTCAGGTAGCACCAGTTAACTGACTCCTTCCAAATTTAGACTCTTCTCTGAATGACCGACTAGCTTTCCTGGTGGCTACTGGGCATCTCTGCCTGGCCTCAGAGGAACCTCCCTAGCACATCCCGGACAGCTCCACAGCCTCGCACCCAGCTGCAGGACTCCCCAGTGTGGCCCTGCTACCCCCTCCTGCCGTCCTGGCTCCTTTTTCCCCGCTGAGCACACCAGGCACAGCAGGCCCCCTCTGCCTTTGCCTTCCAAATGCCCCTCACCAGCCTGGAGCAAGGCCACCTGCTAAAGCATGGACACAGGCGTCCTTCCCCTCGCCCTCTCCCCCCACACGTGCTAGAACTTGCCCTGTTAAGTCCCAGCAGAGCCAGAGCCAATGAGACGGGCCAGGAGGACCGCACGTCAGCGACACTTCCCGCATGTGCCTTTGGCACAGCCCTGGCTTTTGGAATGATGGTGACGATTCATACTTGTAAAAAGGACAGGAGCGAAGGGGCAGGACCCCCAAGCTGAATACGGACATAAACAAGCGGGCCTTTCGTGGCAGCACTTGGACCTTGTGCTCCAGCTGGACACAATGACGCAAACCTGCTCTCGTTACTGGTAATGTTTTACCCAGAGGCTCAAGTCACAGTCCGAAGCTGACCTGCGTGTTCTAAGATGGAGCAAGGGCGTGCGCTTGGGACGGACAGTGTGAGCCCAAGTTCTGGGGAAGCGGCAGTTACCAAGCCCAAGTTCCGAAGCCCAGGCTCCAGGAGCTGGGGTTAGGAGGAAGAGTTCTCCGGAAGCTGGAATCCCAAAGAGGACATGGGGCTAGAGCCAGCAAGGCCACCTCACTGCATTCAGCACCGGGAGAGGTGCAGGGACAGGAGGGAGTCCCACCTGGAGAGGCCACCTGCTGCTCCAGGGGCCTGAGCAGGAGGTTGTCTTGGTGACTCTCATCTGGGCGTCTTCAGCCTGCAAAGGGAGGGAGAGACTGGGTAAATTCAGGTCAAAACACAGGGAAGGGCAGAGTTTTCTGGTCCCTGGAGAGTCACCAAGGTCACCGCTACCATCAGAAGCCACATGTCAGAGGTGACATTTAGAGCAAAGCCAGCTGTGCACCATAGTGTTTATTCTAATATCCATTGTGTATTTTCAATGATAAAAACATGCTTTTTTCCTCTCTCTCATTTTTCTTTTAAGATGAGGTCTCACTATGTTGCCTGGCTGGCCTTTAACTCCTGGCCTTAAGCCATCCCCCTGCCTCCGCTCCTGAGCAGCTGGACTGCAGGTGCACAGCTTCACACCCAGCTAAATGCATGTGTGAAAAGAAAATGAATCTAGCCATCCACACTGATATAAATAAAGGAGCTAATTAGGCCTAATGACAACTGGGCCTGGAAAACTCAGGATTTGGCAAACATTTAAATAAGAACTAATTCAGATGAAATCAGTAAGTGTTAAAACTAGGGAATGATTGAGAATCACAAAATAGTCATGTAGTTATAAAACATGCCTTGAGAGACACTTATTAATTACCAAGAGTAAGACAGTGACTTCACAGTGGAGAAACATGGCAGAGGTTGCCCGACCCCATGCTCACGTGGACACCACAGCCAGGAGGCAGGAGGCCCTGGCTGGAGTCTGGATCAGGTGCACATCCCTTCCGTGGCCTTCCAGCCAGGTGCGTTATCCCCTGGGTCTATAATGAAACAAGTGGCACATCAAGGTCAAGGCCATCCTGCAAAATATCTGTCCCATACACTCAAAACTGCCCACCTCCCTGGGTGAGGCACAAGCCTGTGATCCTAGCAACTCGGGGGCCTCAGGCAGGAAAACTGCAAGTTCTGGGCCTGCTTGGGCAACTCGGCAAGAAGGGCAGGAGACGCAGTTCAGCAGTAAAGCACCCATGGGTTCAGTCCCTAGTGCAAAAAAAAAAGCCGAGGTCAACCTCATGAGAACCAGGAGTGACCAAGAAACTGCTCCACATAAGGAGAGGTGAGAGAGACACTACCCCACAGGGACTTGCTGGAAGCCTGTTGGGGCCACTGGCAGAGCAAGGGAGAGCAGGGATGTCACAGTCTGCAACTCCCAGCTCCTGACAGTGCGTGTCAAGAGGGAACAGGGAGGGGCAGGAGCAGACTAATAAGAATATAAACATTTGGAAAATTCTGTGAACGGGCTCTGGTAATTCTTTGTATTTTTCTTGCCACTTTTCTGATGGTCTGAAATTTAAAACATTTTTTTAAAAAATTTGGGCAGCCATAACAAATTACCAGAAACTTGGCTTAAAACAAACACAAATGTGTCCTGCCCCAGCTCCACAGGCTACCAGTGCAATGAGGTGTGGTGGCTGCCCAGGCCTCTGGCGGCCTGAGTCTTGTTCCTCCTGGCACTCAGCCCAGCACTACTTCCACGGCCAGACTCTTCTCTTCCCACGGGCCACCTGTCACATGGGATTAGCCGGAAAGTTTCCCCCTCTTCCTCCACCACACCTCAGAGACCTCTTCCCCAGTGTGCCCTGTTCACAGGGCCCCTGGTTGGCGAATCTAACATTGGGGGAACTGAGAGGAGGGTGCCTGGGGAATTTTGTGCTGTACTTGCCACTTTTATGATAAAAGAAATGCTGGGATTAAAAGAAAAATCAGAACATATTCAAAACCTCCTAGCTTGAAACCCTCTAGGGTCTCATGTCCACTTTGTCTTGGCCCTGGAGGCCGGACCTGCCCCACCGGTTTCCCTCAACGCGTTCTTTCCATTCTCGTGATCTTCTGCACCTTCTCTGACCTGCTTTGCTCCTGCCCCAGGCATTACCTGGGCGGTTTTTCGGCCTGGAACATTCTCTCCCCAGAACAAGGTGTGGCTCCTGGTCTCCATTCAAATGCCGCCTGTCCAGGAAGACGTCCGGGACTGCGGGTCCAGAGCTAGCTCGCCGCTCTTGCCTGCGCGTTGTTCTTCTCGTCGGGGCCCCTGGGGAGGGAGACTCGGCTGTACTCCTGCGCCCTTCCCCAGGCTGAGCCTCCGGGCCTGGTGAGTAAGTGCTGGCGAAGGTGCCCCGCGCAGGTACCCCGTCAACACCCGCGGGCACCTCCCGAGACCCATCACTCGTTTTAGGTCCCCGAGTAACTCAAGAGTTGGGGCCACCTTTCAGCCAACCGGGAGGAGGAACCGAGATCGGCCTCTTCCTAAGCCAGGAGGCGCAGGGCTCGCGCCTCGCCGTCGGCGCCCCTTTCGGGCCGTCCACTCTGGAGCCCTGGTACAGGGAGAGCTGCGGGGACACTTCCGTTCCGCACCGCTTCCGTGACTTTTGGCCAAGCGCCCTTCCGAGCGTCAGGTTGCTCTGTCCAGCGGGAGCGGTCACCAAGCCCCGCAATCGCGGAGCCAGGGAGGGAAAGTGGCCGCCGGCAAGCACAGCGTCCCGAGGCCCGGACTTGGACCTACGGGGTCCGCCCGCGCCGGGCGGCAAACCCGGGCTGGGCTCCATCCTAGGCAGGCCCTCCCCTTCGGAAGTCGCTCGCTCCCTGACTCAGCAGAAACCCTTCTCATCCTCCCCAGGTGCCGCGAGTTTCCCAGTTGAGACCCGGGAGCTGGCCCGGGGAGGGGTCGCGCGCCCCCCGCGGTGGCGTCACAACCGGGGGGCTGGGGGGCGAGCGGGGCAGGACGCCAGGGCCAGGTGGGGGCGGGGAGGGAGGGGCGGGGCGGGCAGGGGCCGGGCAGCCTGGCAACGGAAGCCCGCGGGCGGGCGGGGGTCGCCTGGAGACCGGCCTGAACCCGCAGACCGCTGCGGGGCAGGGGCGCGGGGGAGGGGGCGGCGCGGGGCGGGGCCGACGGCGCCCGAGGGCCGGACTCTCTGTGCCCGGAGATTGGCCGGCACCGGCCCTCCGCCTCCGCCGCTGGGCCAATCGCTTCCGCCCACTGTCCTCCGCCGGGTCCGCCAGGCCCGCCAGCCCCCTGGGTCTTCATCTCCTCCGCGGCACTGTTGGGGCAGCAGCTCACCAGGCCGCCCCGCAGTCGGACCGGATCGGCCCAGCCGCCCGCTGTCCGGTGTCTGCATACAGGTGAGCTCCGGCCCGCCGAGACCCTCGCCGGCCGCGATCGCACCCACCCGCACTCCCACACGTGGGCGCCGAGTTGCATCATCTGCACCTGGACTCGCGGAGCAGGGGCCATCCCACGTGCCGGGTGTCCTCCGCGCCTCGGCGAGGCGGTGGGTCCTCCCAGCGCCCTGCGCGTCCCGCGGTCAGCCTTCCCTTTCCCAGAGTAAGGAGGGCCCTAAAGCCCGGAACCAGGTTTCCAGTCCCGGGCCCCCACCCCAGCCCTCCGGTCTGCGGAGGACACGGGGCTGGCCGTGAGCGCCAAAGCTCGTAGCCCGGACGGGGTGGAAATTTCGGAGAGACGGTCTACTGGAGTGGATCATTGACTTTTCGCTGCATTTGGGGGCGGAAAAGACTGTTCCCCAAATTGCTCTTAAATAATGTGGGGTGGGGGTAAATGTTGAAATAGTTGCGGGGTTGGCATGTGAGGTGGTGCTGGAGGGGGCGGGCGTGTTACCGCTTGCTCCTTATCCCGGATGCCAATCCAATAATGAGGACATGGTTTTGAAAAAGAGTTTTACTGCTTTTCTAGCAGAGCAGAAACACAGGGGACTCCTGTCCCACAGGCTGTGATTCTGCCTCAGGGGACTGGGGCTTTTAAGGAAGTGATTCAAATCCTATTATTCCACGTGTTCTCTGTCTAGTGTTGTAAATCCCATGTGAATTTGGGAGACAGCCATTCCTGACCTTCTCGTGCCATCCCCAAAGTCAGGATTACTCTCCTGTGGTGGGTGTGTGCTCAGCACAGATAACCGTGCCCAGGACGGGGAGGAAAGGTGATCCTGTTTCCCTGAGACCAGGGAGGGGAGAGACTAGGGAGGCGCAGGGAGAGAGGGAGAGAAGAAAGGTGTCCATCTCGAACATAGGTCGCAGTGGTGGAGCAGCAGGGCTGATTCAAAGCATCAGGTAGACGATGGACACATGTCCCCACTGTCGGTTTCTGTGGAAAGTGGGCACCAACACCTCCAAGCTGCTTCCTGCTGAGAGGGGTGAAGTTGGGGGAAGTACCCCAGTCCTGTTCTCTTCGAGGCGCCGCGGGGACAGTTAAGGGCATTTCAGCCTCAGAGCAGTCAGAGGTCCACAGTGGCAGGTGGAGGGACTGGACAAGGCACCCATGGGGCAGGGAGCATCTAAGACAACAATAAAGACGGCAAAGCACTACTTTTTTATGAAGAATTAGCAGAAAAGCAATCAGTACTTCAGCCAGTCTCTGAAAACCATGAAGACAGTGGCTTGTGATCATATCAGTGAAAAACAGATTGAGTTCATCAATGCAGGAGGTTAGGAAGATTTGTAGGCCTGGGACTCAGACTCAGAGTAACTCAGGACAAACCTGTGACTCGAGTCCTTTGTGATCTTTACTCTTTGGCACGCCCACACAGGAACCCTTCCTTCATGGCCTCCAGCTTTACTGACTTGTGTTAGGGCTGACACGAGTGTACACCTCAAGTTGCATTTAAAAAACCATTGTTTTTCCTTTTAAATGTCCATGAGGACTGCGCTCAGGCTGTACTACACTCTCCTGCCAGGAGTCTACGACCAAGTTGGTCAAAACCGACCTTGTTCCTGTCTAAGAGTCGGCTGAGATTCCTGAGATCACTCTTGGGGACACGTGCAAAGCCTCCTGGCTCCTTCAGCTTTCCTCTGCCAGTGGGGCCGCCCCGCGAGTGGGTGGGGGTCTGGCTGACCACACAGGGCTTCCCTGGGAAGCGTAAGGGACATTCTGTCTCCGATGACCCTCCTTTTTGCCGAATATTCCTATTTTCTAGAGTCCTCTCCATCTCATCTTGTCAGCAGGTCTGGTGACTCAACAGAGTTGCAGAGCCCAGAGAAAGCGTCCTGGCTGACCTTGGAGGGCAAGGTCCAAAATGTTGGATGCCTTTTCCTTGGCCCTTTTACTTCCTGGACTTTGGTCTCCAAGTTTTTGGTTTTAAACACCCAGCAAGCCAGTCTCACCAGTCTTAAAGAGGCAGTAACTGGTTGTAACTTCAATATCTATAATTTTACAGTTACTCCTTTCATTTAATTGGGGTTAGTGCTGGTACTGGCAGTCAGCATTACATACTATCTGCCCTGTAGGTGATGGCTTATTGCCTCAAATTAGCTCAGGTTGTTTTATTAGAAGCAGTACCTCTGCAAAACACTAACAGGCAACAGTTACACAATTTACAAGGAAAACACAAAATGAAATTAACAGAGCAAAAGCATACTCAGTTTGTATAATAGCTATGAACCTAGAGAATGATTTTTAGAATCTTAAACCATTACTTATGTGTTGTTATATCCTGTTTATTTTGAGATCACAGTAATCTTTACAACAAAGCCAGTCTTTTTTGTTGTTGTTGTTGTTTGCAGTACTGGGGATTGAACCCAGGGACTTGTGCTTGCAAGGAAAGCACTCTACCAACTGAGCTATCTCCCCAGCCCGGAAGTCAATCTTTTGAACACAACTTTAAGCAAGCTGAAGTCTAGTGTACTTAGGAGCCATTCTAACATGGAGCAAGTTGAGAGGTGGAGCCTAGTCTCAGGGAAGGTGGGGCCCTTGACAAATAAAAATACATTACATCTGAAACAGGAATCAAACAAAGACTTAGAGAGCTTTTTGAAAAATATTCTTTTAAATGTAGAGGGACATAATACCTTTATTTTTATTTATTTTTATGTGGTGCTAAGGATCGAACCCAGTGCCTCACACCTGCCAGGCAAGGGCTCTACCACTGAGCAACAACCTCAGCCCCCAAGAGAGCTTTTAACTTTCTTTTTGTAGAAAAAGTGGCAAAATGTTTCCATGCTTTAAAATGTGACCTTTAAATAGATCAGGCTCTCCTTGTTACCTTCCAGAAATACATTTGGATTCCTATTCCAGTGAAAAAAGTAACACAAAATTGTATATATAACTTATTGACAACAGGTTACCTTTATCCAGCCATAAAACATCATATGATATGTTATTTCCACATAAATCTGAAGGAGACTACTGCTACAGATAGTTTAGAGAACACCAGCTTCGTAAAGTGCTCCCCTAAGCTTAACTTTTTAAGTGTGATTTAGAATCCATAGCGTACGGTAATAATAATCTGCGTGGGTTAGCAGTACTTGCAAAAATCAAAAGGTAGCCTTGATCTCGGACATTAAGGAAACAGTGTTAATGATCAGAAGTTGACTTGGTCAAAGGAAGCAGGTAGAAGACAGGCCTTCAAATGACGGTGTGACTCTCCTATGTCAGATCCAATGGAGAGAGCGCCTGTTGGTCGCCTTGCCAGTGAACCCAGATAAACTTCATTTTGTGAACTTTGTAGACCAGGCTCAGATAGATGTAGTTGTCAGATGCATACATACCTAGTCACATATGCAGTATGTCAACTATATTGTTATAACCTGAAACAATAGTTGTTTGTTTGACCAGGTACAAAGTAATCATTTAAGACTTAAAAACCTAACAGATACAAGAAAAGTATCTTGATAGATAAGCGCAGATCAGTGTTCCGGGTTTTGCTCCATACCAGTGCATTGAAGTTCAAATAACCTTGAACGACAGCTAAGTATAGCTAATGTAATCACAAACTTTTTGAGATTTACCTTCTGCAACTTACTTAGATATTCACAACTTCTTCTCATCTTTAGTTTTGTGCTCTTTCATCTTGGACTTTAGCACAAGAATATCACTTTACCAGATAAAATACTTTCTCATCGGGAAACATTTCTTTTACCTTCTAAATTTCCATACTAAAATATATTTCCATACCTGTAACTTTGATCTTTTCTAGTTTTGGGCCCTTTCTTAAGTTAATACTCTGCAGCAGTCCTTAGGAACGTTATCTGTGCATGTAATTTACACAAGTTCACCCCAGGAGAGGTGGGCAGTCCAGCATAGGAAAACCGCCTTGATCTTTTCCTCCCAGGGTGCACCCCGGGGTTGGCGCACAGGGTGTTTTTGAGCCTGGCCTGTCTCCGCTATCGCCATCACAGTGCCGTCAGCGTTAAGTGGTTCCCCACTGCCAGTTGTCCCCAGAGGCTGCCGTGGGGCCCTTTTCTGGTACTAGGCATTGCCATGGATGGAGGAGCCCTTTCCTGCGGCCCAGGCAGCTTTCCTGGGAATTTGTTTCCCAGGGTAGGACTGGGGTCCTTGACCACAGGGGGATGGTCTGCGGCTGCCCGGGGCCAGGCTGAGGAACAGTGCTGGGAGCAGCAGCCCTGGGTCTTCTGGTGTCCTGCTGGCCTTGCACCCAGAGGCAGTGCCTAGGGCTCAGGCCTCCTCACGCAGCTGGTGGACGCCTGTGCAGCAGAAGCTCTCGCCCGACTTCACCCTGACAGACCGACCTCGGCCTCAAGATTGTGTACTCACCCAGAAAAGCCATTCCGAGGCCAGGTTGTGTGACAGCAAGCCCTCTTTCTCAGAGACAGGCTCGTCCCTGTAGGTGGCCCTGCAGCCAAGATCTCTCTGCTCAAGAGAGCACCAGTCAGACCAATGTGGCATGGCCCTTGTCTTAAAGGGCCAGTAACAGACAAAACACAGGCGAGAGGACCACCAAAACCAGGGCCGAGGGACGGGAGCCTTTGAAACAGGCAGAACTGCAGGTACAGGTTTCTTCCACTCACTCACCTCTGCCAGACCCGCTCCAAGTGCAAGATTGCACAGTAATCCAGAAAGCTATTCAAAAGCCAGGCGTTGTAGCGCAAGCGCAGGACGCGAGCCGACCTCCGGAGTCAGAGAAGACCTTATTCCTCCTGGACTCGGCGCCATTCAGGTCCACTTTCCAGATGGGAAAATGACGGTCAGTTACAGAGGGCATCCTGGCTTTATAGGGTACAATGAGGGTGATGTCATCACTGGAAACCCACCTTCAGGGGCTAGTCTACGGGTTAAAACCAGACCCTGAGGATGAGTCCTCAAATCTTGCCATTGTCATTCAGGACTAAGTTGCCACAGGGAAGGTCAAGGTTTAGGCCTGGCCTTCCACATCCGCCCCTTTCCTTTAGGGCCCATTGTTATCAGGAATGGAGGGGGAGGCTTAATGTTTGGCCGATTCCCCCATTTTCTTGGGGAGCTGTCTTGTAGGAATGTTATTCTCCATGACCCTTCACACTGTCTCAGGCAGACATAGGCTCACAGGTGGCCCTTTGTTCAACTCACGTCACCTCTGCAGACCAACTCCAAGTGCAAGATTGTACAGAAAAGAAGCAGAGAGAGAGAGAGACAGACAACCAGAGAGGAGGCCCAGACCATGGCCGACAGACGGGAACCTTTAAGTTGACCAGCCAAGGCCTTTCCCAAGAGACTAGCTACAGGACCAGTGCAGTACTGGCCATGTCTTAAGGGGCAGTAGCAGATGCAAACTAAACCAAACCAGAGACAGCCAGAGGGAATCCCCAACCCAAGGCCAACCAACAGAGGGAACCTGGACAGATCAGAAGGGAGTACATATCCCTGGGTTCTTGAGTCCCACTTAACCGTGATTCCTACACCACTGGTGCCACAGACGTCCCCAGAAAGAGGGACCAGATGTCCCCATGAAGAGGAATCGGATGTGTGGAATCAGGGTCTTGGTGTGCACGCTGGGGGACTCACCAATGGCCGAGGGTGTCATGATTTTCCTGAGCTCAGTTTCCTTTTACCCAAAGTAGAGCAACCGCAAGAACAACTTGTGCAGTTCAGGGAGAGAAGGCGAGAGTCCCCTAAAGCCAAAGGGGCTTCGGCAGCTGCTGGACGGTCCCTCAGTCCTCCCTTCACTCACAGGAACAGCCCCTCTGGCTCGACCCCAGGCAAACTCACCATCTGCTAACTCTCCTGCAGTCGGCTCTCAACAAGTTCACCAGCACCTCGCACCTCAGCATGGAAGTGGGGTTCCTGGGGAGCCAGGCTGCCCAAGAAAGCTGGGGCGGGGGCTGCTCTCGCGTCCCATCTGGGCCACCAGATTTATTACCAAAATCTTTGTCCTTGTCCCCAATGCAAATCCAATAAGGAGGACATGGTTTTGAGAAAAAGGAAAAAGAAGGCTTCTTGTTTTGCTAGCAAAGGAGAAACTCAGGGGACTCCTGTCCCAGAGCTGTGATTCTGCCCCTCAGCAGGAGCAGGGGCTTTTGAAGAAGTGACTCAGGGCTGCATTCCACGTGTTCTCTGCTGGAGTTGTGATCCACTTGTGAATTGGGGAGACAGCCATTCCTGAGACCTTCTGTGCCATCCCCAAAGTCAGGATTACTCTCCCTGTGGTGGGTGTGTGCTCAGCACAGATAACTGTCCCCAGGACGGGGAGGAAAGGTGATCTTGTTTCACCTGAGATTAGGGAGGGGAGAGACTAGGGAGGCGCAGGGAGAGAGGGAAAGAAGAAAGGTGTCCATCTTAAACATAAGTCGCAGTGGTGGAGCAGCAGGGCTGATTCAAAGCACGAAGTGGACACTGTTACCGGTGTGCAGGGCTCTATCCTGGGTGTCTGGGGCTAGAGGGTGCCCCCTGAATCCCAGGCGAGGTGGATTGCTGAGCCCCTGGGATGCCAAGGCAACGCAGGGGAGGGAGGGAGCCCAGAGCGACTAACTTCCCAAGGATTTTCTGGGTGTACTTCTCCCAACCTTTGTCCCCTGAGTGCCCCTTCTAGAGGCCACACGGCCATGGTTCCGGATGCTCTATGTCATCCCACTGGACAGTTCCCATGTCAAGAGGACTTGCTGCAGTCCACCCATTTGGCCCAAACGGGGCCCTTCTGGACTGCTGGTGGTGTCCCCAGGGCTGCAGGGTGGTGTCCCCAGGGGTGGCTTGAGGTTTAAGGTGCAGCTGGAACCAGTTGAGCCCGCCTCTCCAGGACATGGGTGCATTTAGCCACCTGGAGGTAAGACCCCAGGGAGCCCTGCAGCCCTTGGGTGTGACCTGATTGCAGAGCCAACTTCCTGCCTCCTGACTTGGATTCTGTGGTGACTCCGCCCATGGTATCTGAATCCAGCAGCCCTTTACCTGTGGGAGATTACCCCAGGCCATGCCAAAAAAGGAAGCGCATGGCCACCTGCAACTGCAAGGCCAGGGTCTACAAGGCTTTCTGGCTGGTCCCACAGCCTGGGGAACTGAGGCCAGCCGTTGGCCTCTGTGGAGGATGCCAGTGTAGAACAGGGATCTTGGGCCAGAAGAATCACCTGCTGCAGACATCAGGTGGCCCCTGGAGGGAAGCGGCTGTATGTCGTACTTAGAGCAGGGCCTTTTTAAAATGTTGGGGAAGAACGTGGCACAGCTCCAGGTGACCTGGGTTGAGGGGAGAGTCCAGCCTCTGGAAACAGGCATGTCTTTCCTGAGAAGCGATTCCAACAGCAGGGTCTCGAGTCTGATTCGAAGAGCTCGCCAGCAGCTCTGCTTCAGGGACATCTGGGGTGGTGTGGCTACTCCTGGTGAATTGCAAAGGCATGGACAGGCCAGAGAGACTGGCCCAGCCTCCCCTGCCCACCTGGCCTCTGCCTCCTGCAGCTGTAGCCGCTTGCCCAGGGCTGTGCTGGGAGGAAGGGGGCCGCTGGGGCCTCCTCGGCCCCGGGGATGGCTGCCAACAGCAGTTGCCAGGCGGGGAAGCCTCCAGTTACAGCTGAGGTGAGGAGGCCTTGCCCTCGGAGCATCTGGTCCTCCCCTGGGAGCCCTGGTCCTCCCCTTTGTCCTTTTCTTTTTTCCTGTTATGGCTTCATCTGTCTTAAGATGCTGGTTTTTGTTCGCCATGCTGGGCCAGGGGCCAGGCAGATCAGGAAGGACCCGCGGGGTCCACTGGGCTGCTCCAGCAGCTCAGGGGCCCGCCTGGGCAGGAGCCCTGTTTTGGCCTTGTGTTCCTGAGAAGGTGGGCCATCCTCTGTAAACTGGGTGAGGCCCCCCCTCACACCTCACCGTCTTCCTCCCTGTCGGTTCTGGGACCCCTGCTCCTCTCCATCCTCCCATGGGCTTCGAGCCATGTCCCAGGTGCAACACGCAGCAGGAGATCGCACCCTGCGTGGCCTGGCTCGGTTCCTCCTGGGCTGCTTGTGGCACTGGAGATGGAAGCGCGTGCTGGGCTGTGCCTCGGAGCCTGGCCCCAGCCCTCTGAGCCCTTTAATTCAGCAGCTGGTTTCACTGAGGGCTGGCTGGACTTCGTGTCAGATCCATTTCTACGGGTCCCACTGCGTGACATAAGCACTTCACCACGTAATGACTCTCCCCCTGCCATGACCCTGCTAGCTTCTCTTCTGCTTTTGGCCCCTCTGGGTTTGCCTGTTCCGGTGACCTCATGATGGAATTGCTGCCCGGTTTCAGAATTCCTTCCTCTTCATGGCTGAAGAGTACTCCATCGCACAGATGGACCGGTTTTGGTTTATCCATTCATCTGCCACCTTTGATCTATTGGGAATCATGCTGCCATGAACTTGGGTGTGCAAATATCTGTTCCCATTTTTTGGATTGATGCCTAGGAGTCGAATTGCTGGGTCATATGGCAGTTCTATGTTTAACCTTCTGAGAAGCCAGACTGTCGTCTGTGGCAGCTGGAGCCTGTGCATCTACGCTCTTCTTGCTGGGCTGATTCGTGGAAGCCAGCACCCCAAGGGCTCCTGACAGCCCAATTTGCTGGAATCCAGCAGCATTGGAGCCTGAGCTGACACCTCTCCCTTGTATTGCCAGATCCCAGCATGCCTTCGGAGACACCCCAGGCGGAAGAGGGGTCTGCAGGGTGCCCCCACCACTTGGGGAAAGGGAGCCTTGAGAGGGGACCTCTAGGGGACAAGGAGGCCAAGGAGCATCTGTGGATCCCGCCTGACACCCCCAGCAGGTGCACCTGGCAGCTGGGCAGGCCTGTCACCGACTCCCCGCATCACCATGTCACTCTGTAAGTCTATGCTTCTGATCACAAGGTGGCTGCTCCGTTACCTTGATGGGAGCAGCTTGTTACCTGGAAGCCTTATCCAGGAGGGCTTGGGGTGGGTAGGGTGCCCTTTGTGGTCACTGTGGGTGCCAAAGGGTGGGTTGGGGGCGGGGCTGGGAGGACCAGGCAAGCCTGAGGCCCAGGCCTGTCTGCAGCGAGGCCTGGACGCTTATTGGCATGCCCAGGTGCATGCTGGGAGTGGCCAGGAGAGGTGTCCCCACCCCAGTCACCTAGCTGCCCAGGCTGGCGGGCCCGTGCCTCTGTTCAAGACTCCGCAGGGCATGGAGGATCCCTCCGTGGTGGCCCCGTGGAGTCACAGGGCCTGTGGATGGCCGGCCCTCGTTGGGTAGAGATGTCCTCAAAGGTCTCATCTTAGAGAACTGCGCTAGAAGCACCGCGTGTCCGCTCCGTGCGCTGCACGCCTGCTCTATTTCACAACCCAGTCTAAGTGTAGAAGGTGTATCTGAAAAGAAAGGAGACCGAGGTCCCTTTCCCATCGAGAACCCCTGGGCTTGCTGCTGGCGACTCCTTCCCTAGCGCAGTCTCCCCGGGCAGCACACACAGATCCCGGGGCACGCCTTCACGCGTCTGCTCTCCCTCCCTGCCTGCCGCCACCAGTGCCTGTGGTCAGAGAGTGTGCGGCTCATTCCCAGATTCACAAGCCTGGAAGTTCCGCAGACCATGCAGGCAGCTGGCCAGAGGGATGAGTCCTCACTGCCAAAACAGACCAGAGCAGTGGGCGAGAGGCCCGCGGGAGGCTGGGTGTGGCCGCGGGGCTGCGGGGGCAGTGGGTCTCTGGGGGCTGCCTGAGCCCAGCCTCAGGGGCAGTCTTGTCCTGAAACAGCCCTGCCATCCGACCCCAAGGTCAGGAGAGGTGTGGAGGAGGCCCCCAATGAATCACGGTCCCCTGGGGGAGACATAGTCCCTGGGGATTACGGGTAGGCAGACCCTGTGGGGCCAGAGATAGAGCAGGCAAGTGGGGACAGTGCCAGCGGTTTCCGAGATGGTGTGGGCTCATGAAGAGGGCCCTGTGGGTGCCTCCGGGGAAGGCAGGAAGGTGGCTCTGGCAAGGAAGGTGGGGTCTAAGCTAAGATCCGGGGATGCCCTGAAGCCTCCTGGGCTGAAAGCAAGAGCCCTCACGCTGAGGGCAAATCGGGACCTTATCAGCCCGTCACCCGCAGACTGTGGGCCCTGCCAGGTGAGTGCTCCTGAGCCATCTGTCCTCGACCTCTCCCTGGGGGCTGGGTCCCGTGTGCTGAGCCTGACCCTGCTGACCCAAGGACCACCCAGAGCCCCTTGGCTCCTGGTCTTCCTCTTCCCTGTCCTCACCTCCGGGAAGGCTGTGGTCGGGCTCCCGTGCATCGCTTCCGCTTCCATTGGTGTTGCAGGCAGGTGCCGCGCCTGGGTGCGGGTCGTGCACCCTCCTGGCATTGCTTGACTCTGATGGGGAGTCGGGAGTGCTCGCCCCAGACCCGTCTCCAGGGAGTCTGTTCAGTAGGCGTGGGCTGGTGGTGGGGCACGCAAGTGTGAGGGCGTGGGGGAGCGAGGAAGCCAGGGCCCAGGATCTGTGTCCCCAGGAACGTGGCGAGCACCCGGCAGCCCGCAGGACAGCCCCTGGGGTTGGAGGGAGCCACAGAGAGGTCACTTGGGAATCTGCCTGGGCTGCACTTTGTGTACATGGAGACGCTCCAGAGCTGCTGGACACACACTGGCCCGACATCCTCCCTGTCACCTGTCACTGTCGGGTGGAACCGCTGGCCTTGTCCTGGTCCCAGGGGGTGGAGAGTCCTGCTGAGCCTTCGTCCTGAGGTCTGCCTTGCTGGCTGGGGTCTGAGGAGGCTCCCCCACGTCAGAGTTAGGGGAAGAGCCATCCTAGCCGTCAGATCCCAGTAGAGACTTTCTAGAAACAGGGGCTTGCTCATCATTTCAAAGTCAAGGTCTGTTTTTGATTCTTTTTCCTCCTGTGATTGTAGGGCTGGAACCCAGCGCACCTGCATGCTAGGAGGTGCTCTACCACTGACCTACACCCCACCCTTTTTATTTTGAAGCAGGGTCTCTCTAAATTGCTGAGGCTGGCCTCAAACTTGCAATCCTCCTGCTTCAGCCTTCCAAGTCACTGGGATTATTACTGGCATGTGCCACTGCACCTGGCTATTTTAACTTTTTTACTGGAAAATAATTCAAAACTCACAAGAAGTTGCAAATATGATAAAGGTCCTTTGCGCCTTTCACCCAGATTCCCACTGATAATGTCTTCATGACCAAAGGACAGGTTCAGACCAGGCCGCTGCGTCACCTTCTCCCACATGTGGCTTGTTGGGCCGTCTAGACCCTTCCTTAAAGCCAGTCCCCTGGTTCTTGATTCGTTTTTTTGAAGTGTAGCTGGGCTGCCAGCCTGTGGGTGTGTGGTTCTGTTTGTTTCTGAGTAACTGTGGACCCCCTCTTTGTTTTAGGACAAAATCTCCAAAAATCTTGCCAGATGTTCTGAGGAAAATCGGGAACACCCCAATGGTCAGAATCAACAAGATCGGGAAGAACGCCGGCCTCCAGTGCGAGCTCTGTGAGTGCCGGCCCCACGCCGCCCGGCGGGCCCCCGTGGAGGCCGGGCTGAGGCAGTGGGACAGGGAGCCGCAGCCTCTGGGTGCACAGGTCACATCAGTTCAGGAAGGAAGCGCACAGGGGCTCGTCAGAGGGTGCCCAGGGCAGGGAGCTGTGGCAGGGGTGCTGAGCTGGGTGAGGAGCCAGGTGCAAGGCCCCAGAGGCAGGAGTGCGGCCGATTGTGCCCGTGGCTTCCCGCCGGCCATTTCAGGGGGAGTGGGCAAGTCCTAGGTAGAGGTGTGACGGGATGAGAAGCGCTGTCTGTCTCACTCGTCCCTGGGGACCCTGTCCAGCCAGTCCTGGTGAGGCAGCGTGGGAGCTGGGGGTCTGCAGCGCCGGAACACCCAGGCCTTCCTCAGCCTTGGCGGGGCAGCCTTGAGGGCACCGTTCCCGGGGCAGAAGGGGCAGGCACAGCCAGGCAGCAGCGAGCAGCTCCTGAGGGACCTCTGTCCAGGGGGAGAGGGCAGCGGGCCCGGCCAGCACCTGCCATGGGCCAGGAGGAGGCTGGGGCGGGCACCTGAGACCCCTGCTGCAGGGAGAGGCGGTGTCCCCACAGGGGCGTCACGAGACAGCCCTGGCCAGGGCTGGAGCCCTGTGGGGCCCGCCTCCCGCCCCTCCCCGGGGGAGAATTCCCTAGAGAGCTCCGCGCCTGGACTACTCAGAGCAGCCCGCAGGGAGACCAGTCAGGTGGCGGAGGCTGGCGAGGGCCGCACCAGCCATCCGCACAGACCGCATCTGTACTTGGCGGTGGCCTCTGAGGTGGGCCACCTGACCAGGGCACGCTGGGTTCCACGCTGGGTTCCACGTCTCGCCCGGGGCCTTCCCCAGCTAGTTAGTTAGATCGTCCTGCTGGGCGATTCAAAGCAGGGCCCGGGGTGCAGGCCTTCTCGGGTGGGGGCAGGCATCACTCAGCACTTAGCACCTCCGCCTGGTTCTAAGCACTTCTGGGGTGAAGTGTTTGGTGGGGGTTTTCAGAAACAAGGACAAGCCAATGGGGGTAATTTTGTGGGTGTTGCAAGTCAGGATTCTTCAAATCATACCTGGTGCAGACTTAATGTGCCCCCAAGCCCCTGAAAACTGAACACTTTGTAGCTGGCGGAGGGCCTTCCATGAAGGAAGAGCCCAAGCAAGAGCCCTGGCCTGGGAGCGTCAGGAGGGGCTTCGGGCCGGCCAGTGACCCCGGCCATGGCCAAGGATAGCAAGAGGATGGTCCATCGGGCAGCCGGTTCTCCTGGGCTCAGGTGTGGGTTCAAAGCCAGCCACTGCTACAGGCCTACGTGCTGCTGTTGGTGTCGCCCTGCCCCCTCCACCCAGTGGAGGCTCCTTGGTGCCTTTTCCTCGCTCACCCAGAGTAGCCCTGTGCCCTGTAGGGGTGCATGGGTGGGCTTCAGCAGGACGGCTCTGCTCTGTGAGCTCCCAGGGGCAGGTGCAGAGGAGTGGAGGGGCGATTTCCAGGACGTGCGAACACCCAACCTGTGGCCACCCCTGGTAACGGGGATAAGCGGGAGTCCTCGGGGTCGGGGTCTCCTCCTCCCTCCTGATCCATCTGTGGCTCCCAGTGGCCAAGTGTGAGTTCTTCAATGCGGGCGGGAGTGTGAAGGACCGCATCAGCCTGCGGATGATCGAGGACGCCGAGCGGGCTGGGACTCTGAGACCCGGGGACACAATCATCGAGCCGACGTCTGGGAACACAGGTAGGTGCAGGGCCCAGCAGGAGGGCAGCCAGCCCGGCAGGGTGGGGTGGGCAGGGCCCCTCTCACCCTCCCGCTCCCTCAGGGATCGGGCTGGCGCTGGCCGCGGCTGTGAAGGGCTATCGCTGCATCATCGTGATGCCCGAGAAGATGAGCATGGAGAAGGTGGGTGCCGGGCATGGGATGCATGGGTGCTGGGCACAGGCCGGTGGGAGGACGAAGGCGTGGCTTTCCACCTGCAGGTGGACGTCCTGCGGGCCTTGGGGGCAGAGATCGTGAGGACACCCACCAACGCCAGGTTCGACTCCCCGGAGTCCCACGTGGGGGTGGCGTGGCGGCTGAAGAACGAGATCCCCAATTCTCACATCCTGGACCAGGTGAGGCGTGGCAGCCTGGGGCGTTGCCAGTTGACCTGCACCTAGCCAGGTGCTCTGTGGGCTCTGGGTGGCGTGTCGGTGCCGGGCCTGTGGCGCTCCTGGTCCCTGGAATGAGGGGCCTTCGGCTCTGCCGTGGCTGCCAGCTGCAGAGCTCAGCTTGGCCACCAGGCCCCGGGAGCACTCTGCAGGCAGGAAGCACGTCTGAAGCTGCGTGCTCTGGAGGGCCGCGTGGGGACTCCCTCCTGGAGCTGCTGGCTCCTCCTGTGCTGCTGACTCCTCCCAGGCCCACCCTGAGCTGTGGCCGGATGACAGTGGCTGCTGTAGGTGTGGCCCGGCCCTCAGCTCATGGTCCATGCTCTTTCTGCACAGTATCGCAATGCCAGCAACCCCCTGGCTCACTACGACGCCACCGCGGAGGAGATCCTGCAGCAGTGTGACGGTGTGTGCCTACCACCCCTGCTAGCTTGGTTGCATTTGTCCCTGGTTGCCCTTGAGGGTAGAAATCTCTTGTGCTCTCCCTGGTGAACTTCTGTCCACCCTGCAAAACCCACTCAGATGTTCCTCCCTCTGAAATGGCCTCTAGACCGTTTCCTCCCTTGGTGTCCTGGTCTTCTCCTGTGCCTCACTTTTAACACATGGTTTGGGCTGTTGCTTGTCCCTGTCTCTGCCCCAGACCTTCAGGGCCCAGGCTGGTGCTGGTCTCACACGTGGGGGGTCCACATTGCTGAAGGGCCGCTGGGACCAAGTTCCAGCTTGGGCAGTGAATGCATACTTCCCTCCTCTCTGAGCTGGGTAGTGAGGCCGCAATTAGCTTATTGTCCGTACAGGCATGTGGCTCCTTGGAACCGTGTCTACCCGTGAGTGCCAGGCCCCTGGGGGTTGGGGGCGATGCTTTCCAACAGATCCCTGTGGGAAAGTGCTGGGAGGCGGGGGCCTTGGCTTCCTATTGGCACTGGCCCAGGTGCCAGGCTGTGAAGTCCAAGCCTTTGCTCGCCCTGTTTTACGAGCCAGCGTTCTCTCGCTTGGCAGGGCCCTGCCGGCATTCCCGGCCAGCCCGTGCTCAGACTCGCTCCCAGTGTCTGGGGGGTCAGGCCGTGCAGGAGCCCAGCCCGAGCTGTCTGCTGCGTTTCCTTTTAACATTCGGTGTGCTTATTCCTGTCACCAAGAATCAGTCAGCCTGGGATGGAGCACAGTCCTGCCTCCCACACCCCCGTGGGCATCAGCCCCACACATTCCACCATGGGGGCGCTTCGAGGGCCGGGGGTCTCTGAGCAGAGCAGGGAAAAACCCGCCAGCTCTGTCTCTGTCCTCTGGACCCGTGAAGGCTGGGCTGTGGCTGGGCTTTCCTTGGGAGCGTCTGGTCACTGGTCACTTGCTCTGGTTGTTGTGAGGACTGGTGGGCTGGCCAACTGTGGCCTGAAAACCTTCTCCTGCCACCAGGAAAGCTGGACATGCTTGTGGCTACTGCAGGCACGGGCGGTACCATCACGGGCATTGCCAGGAAGCTGAAGGAGAAGTGTCCTGGGTGCAGAGTGAGTGGGGCCCAGGGCGGGGCTGGTCGGGCGGGGTGGTGGCCCGTACCAGCTGGCACCTCTCGCCGGGGCTGCAGGGCTCCTGGACATGGGGCTGTAGGGGGCTGTGTCCACACTGCCCATGAGGCGTTTGGGAGTGGTGCCCGGTCCAGGAGCTTCTGGGCTGGGAGGCCTCTGCCAGCCGTGACCCGGGGATTCTGTGCTAAGTGGAGACGAGGGTTCCACTTTGACACCGAGGGTTAGCCCAGGAGCCCCCACCTGGAGGACAGTTTGCCTGGGGGTTTGCGAGTTGGGAAGGACCCTGGATTTGGAGTTTAGGGCTGGACTGAAGAGGGACTTGTAGCAGAACCTGGCCTACCAGGAAGAGGTTGGTGCCCAGAGCTGCCCTTTGTCCCTTAAGGCCCTGGCTGCCCCAATACTGGGGGTGCCTTCCCGAGGAACCCCTGGAGATCACCTCTCAGTCCTGCTCAGGACATTGTTTTGGATGGGCTGTTCCAGCTTGTCCTCTCGGCCTGACTTCCTGGGCATCTTGTCCTGCCTCTGAGCCCAGAGCAGCGTGTGTACCCTGTGGGCTGGTCGTTAAGAGGTGTGAGTTTGCAGTGGAGGGTGGCCGCTCCAAAAACGTCCAGATGAAGTTTGGTTCCCATGTGGACACTAAAACCACCCGCCCTACAGATCATTGGGGTGGACCCGGAAGGGTCCATCCTCGCAGAACCAGAAGAGCTGAACCAGACGGAGCAGACATTCTACGAGGTGGAAGGGATTGGCTATGATTTCATCCCCACGGTGCTGGACAGGGCGGTAGGTTGGGCCAGAGCTCTGCCCTGCCAGGCAGCTATGGCCCAGTGCCTGGGCGCTGGCTTTCCACTGAGTGGGACGGAAGAGCAAGCACTGGCGTAAGAAGTTCGAAGGCTCTGGTCTTGAGGTTGGGTGTGGTGGTGCACAATTGTGGTCCCAGCTGTGCAGGAGGCTGGGGCAGGAGGATCACAAGATCTAGGCCAGCCTTAGCAGCTTAGTGAGACCTCATCTCAAAATAATAAAAAGGGCTGGGGATATGGCTCAGTGGAAGAGCACCCCTGGGTTCAAAAAAATAAGAGCAGGTGTCCTCAGGGTTGAATCCTGGGAAGGTGCAGTACTGGATCCAAGTTCACACCCTGGCCCTGCCGTGGCAGCTCCAGAGGAGGCAATGGGGGTGGCCTGGGCAGGTGAGCGGGTGAACCTGGGAGGGTTCCAGGCCCTGCAGGAGCGCCATGGGTTGGCGGGGGTTCTAGCTGGGAGGCACGTCAGAACAGGAGAGCAGGGAGCCCCAGGTTTGCAGACATGAGTGCAGGGTCCTTTGGGGGCCACGCCTGCCTGGAGAGGTCTGAGGAGGCCCCATCTGGCCACAGGTGGTGGACAAGTGGTTCAAGAGCAACGACGAGGAGTCCTTCACCTTTGCCCGCATGCTGATTGCACAGGAAGGACTGTTGTGTGGTGAGTGACTGCGGCTCCGGACGGTGACAGCCAGGGCCATGGCCTGGGCCAGCTCCCAGGCCATCCTGGGGCAGCACGCCAGCAGCAGTGCGCTGCCGGGGAACCGTCTGTCCTGGCCTTGCCCTGAGCTGCTTGCTCTCACCCACGGCTCCCGCGCAGGTGAGGGAGGGCAGGGCAGGGCAGGGCTCCCAGGTGCCCTCCCGTGGGGTGCTTTAGGGGAGGCAGAACTCTTGGACGCTCTTCTAGTCAAGGCCAGGACAGGGTGCCTGCTGTGCCCTGGAGAGGCTGGGGAGGATCTCCCTCCACCTTTGTGGCCCAAGGGAGATAGGATGGCACTTCGTGTCAGCCCCCTTCTCTGTGGACCCAGAGGCCCACCTAGTACTGTCCATGGGCCTCACCTGAGCCCTCAGCCGGGGTGGTCTCCAGTACTGGAGACCATGCAGGGCATCAGGGGCCACCTTGGTGAAACCCCAGGGGACTCTGGGGGACACACTGCAGACACACCTGGAGTGCCACATCAGTATGGGGAATGCCTCCACGCAGCCAGTCCTGCGCCCCAGCCCCATCCTGGAACCTGGGACCAAGCCCCTGCTGATGACAGGAACCTGCAAAATGACACTTTAGGGAAAGGTGACGCTCCCTGGTGCTGGACCAGAGTCCCCACCTTCAGTGGGACAAGCCTGGGCCTGGGAGCTGGGCAGCAGGCCCACCCCTCCCTGGAGAGGCATGTCTGCCTGCAGGCTGCGCTCTTGCAGCCAGTTGGCGCTGAGGCAGATGTAGCCCAGGTGTGGTCCAGCTGGAGGGGCAGCCTCAGACCCTGGGCTCAGGCCCCGGGGCCTGGCATGGTCAGTGTTGCTGAGACTGGGCCTCTCGTTTATAAAGTGGGACCTGGTATCATTCGCTTGCCTCGTGGGCTGACTGAGCAGCCATTGAGACTGCAGGCTGTCCCCGGCACTCAGTTCAGGGCCAGGGTGTTTGCTTGGGACCCAGAGCCACCGTGGGCATTCCCTGGTGCCAGCCTTGCCCAGGCCAAGCAGAAAGACCCCCTTCCTCCTGGGTCTTCATGTTTCAACTTCAGCGAAGGCCAAGCTGTGAAGCTGAGCCATTGCACACAACGGGGAGGTCATGCTCCTGAGGACAGGGGTCCTGCGGGCCGGCTCCCCTGTTGATGGTGCCCACAGCCCTTCGAGAGCATGTTAGGCATGCCACACGCACACACGGGCACGTGAGCACACACGTTGCTGGGCTTCCAAAAGCCCCTAGAGTGGGCCTGGGCACGCGTGCACATGTGTGGGCGCTTGTAGACGGCCAGCTGCGTGGTCCTCTCGGCAGGCGGCAGCTCCGGCAGCGCCATGGCTGTGGCTGTGAAGGCGGCGCAGGATCTGCAGGAGGGTCAGCGCTGTGTGGTCATCCTGCCCGACTCGGTGCGGAACTACATGTGAGTGCTCCCTGTCCTCCAGCCCTGCTCTCCGTCGCCTCCTGTCGCAGTGCTGCTGTTCCTGCACTGCGCTCGCTGCCCCGGGAGCCGACAGCAGGAAGCCAGTGGCGGTGGGGGGGGGGGGGGCCCTTGCTGCCTCCGGGAGTGCATCTCCTCCACTGGCCGCTGCTCCGTGGGCCAGGTGTGTGGCCCCAGTGTCCTCACGGGCAGGCCCTGGCCCACCTGCCCATCCTCACACCTACTCAGGTGCTGCACCCACTCCTGGCCTGGACCTGGGAAAGCCTGGGCAGGACAGTCCTGGCTGGGGTCCCTCCAGCCCTGCTGTGACACCATTGCCATGGCCTCAAGGCCCCAGACACTGACGTGTAGACTTGCAGGACAGACCTGGCTCCTTGAGTGGCCAGTCAGCTTTCAGTTCCTGCTGTGGCCCTGATGCCTCATCCAGGACCCCAGCTGAAGCTGGAGGAAGCTGCTCTGCAGGGGGTGGGGTGACAGACACCTTCACCCACTCCCTCCCCTGTGTAAGGGCTTCCTCCGTGGCCTGAGCCTGCATGGCCCCTGCTGTCCTTGCTGGGCAGGCGTGATGGGTGGGCAACCCCCAGTTGGGTTCCCAGGTGTGGGATGACTCACCTCTGGGTCCCCACTGCCAAGTTGCCCCAAGCAGGGCTCCCGTCTGCCCCCGCAGCACTAGTCTCCCTGTGCGCTTGGCTGGCCCGCCGTGTCTGCATGTGTGGGCTCGTGAGCGACCTGGCTGGAGAGTGGTCGCCAGTGTGCGCACGCAGGGCAGTGAGGGCCTCTGGTGCACTCCCCCCCCGCGCTGTGGTGGTCCTTGGCTGCCTCTTAGGAGGTCGCAGTAGCCGTGTGACTGGCTCTG
This sequence comes from Sciurus vulgaris, assembly GCF_902686455.1. Classification (NCBI taxonomy): domain Eukaryota; kingdom Metazoa; phylum Chordata; class Mammalia; order Rodentia; family Sciuridae; genus Sciurus; species Sciurus vulgaris. The sequence goes on from NC_136470.1 coordinate 2,708,532, forward strand.
CTGCCCTTTGGCTGAGCGGGATGGACTTCCTCTGCCAGGACAGACCTGGAGGCCAAGGAAGAGGCCTCCTAGAGGGCCAGGGATCACAGAGGCCCTGGAGAACAACCTCCCCCAAGGCTCTGAGCTCGTCAGCCCAGGCACGGAGCCCTGGCTGACCAGAGACCCCTTCCTCCTGCAGTTCCCAGTCCAGGCCCTTCTTAACCCTGGAGCCTCTGCCAGCCACTCCCTGTCCCCTGGACTGGTGAGGTCCAGGCAGGGGTGTAGGACTTCCCTAGAACCATGTCCCTGAGTGCATTTCACCTGTGCATCTGGCATGTGCAGAAGACGAGGTGGGAGCCTCAGCCTTGGTGACACCCCAATCCCTGCAGGTCCAAGTTCCTGAGTGACAAGTGGATGCTGCAGAAGGGCTTTCTGAAGGAGGAAGACCTCTCAGTGAAGAGGCCGTGGTACGGGTGTCCTGGGCAGAGGCACGGCTGCCCCCTGCGTGATGCCTGCAGTGAGGCTCTGAGCCCAGGCCCTGTCCTTGCCCTAGGTGGTGGCACCTGCGAGTTCAGGAACTGAGCCTGTCAGCCCCTCTGACCGTGCTGCCCACGGTCACCTGTGAGCACACCATCACCATCCTCCGTGAGAAGGGCTTCGACCAGGCGCCTGTGGTGGAGGAGTCAGGGTCAGTCTCGGCTCCCTCCCCCACCCCCACCTGGTGGAGCTGTTCTTGGGCCCTGCTGGGAGCCCCGGGCCCTCTGTGTTGGTGTCACCAAACAGGGTAGCTGAGGCCCACGCTGCCAGGCTGTGGTCCCTGCGGTGTTCAGAACCTAGACTGCCTCCTGGGCAGCCCCTTGGAGCAGCGGGGGCGGGGACTCTTCAGGCCCAGTGCCGCCGTCCTGCCTGCCTGGTGCCCAGCTATGCAGCCCTGCACTGGGCCTCTGCCCGTGACAGGCCCCCTGAGGTGTGTCTCACAGGGGAAGTCCGTGGTAGCTATGCAAGGTGACCAGCTGCCCCACGTCTAGCACTGAAAGTCCTGGGACTCTCCACACCTGTGGGAACAGACACAACCTGGAATTTGAGTTTCCAGTCTCCCTGTGGGATCTCTGTGCTCCAGCCATAGTTATGGGCGAGTTTGACCCCGGCCTTCCCTACCTGTTCTCTGTCCCTGCAGAGCCATCCTGGGAATGGTGACTCTTGGGAACATGCTGTCATCCCTGCTTGCTGGGAAGGTGCAGCCTTCAGACCAGGTCTCCAAAGTCATCTACAAGCAGTTCAAACCAGTAAGCCCTGTTTCAGTAGACCACTGGCTGCCCCAGCCCAGTCCTCAGAGCAGGGCATAAGTACTTCCTGGGCAAGGGTCCCTGACCACACCACCACTCGGGTGCCAGCTGCAGCCCATCAAAGCCAAAGGCCAAGGGCTTTTGCCTGTATAAGGAGGAGCCAGGAGGGGCAGCTCTGACCAGGGCCATTCCCCTCAGCCACTGCATGATGGGGTCTGGGGTCAGCACAGCCCCGGGACCACCAGCTCAGCCTCTGCCAGGTGCTCCATAGTGCATGCCTCATCCTTTGCTGTGTCTGCTTCCATGGGACACCACCTTGTGCAGCCAATCACCTGACAAGAACTAAAGGTTCAGAGCTGGGCCCTACTGCTCAGACCCTGACTTCTCTGGGCCTCCTGCCTCCGTACCTGGCAGCAGTTGGGTTGGCATTGCTTCTGCTGGCCCCAGGCAGCACCTGGCATTCCATACAAATCCCATGAACTGGCAAAAGGGGGTGTTGGTTGTTAACCCTGCAAAGCCAAGGGGCTCTGCCCAGATCAGGCAGCAAGTCTGACTTCCCTCTCCGCCATCTCACACACCCACGAAACATTGCCAGATTCCCCTCCCATCACCCATCACTGCCTCTTCTGTGGTCATCACAGGACCCTTGCGGTCTCTCCCACCAAACCAGCCCACCTGGAGCAAAATCTAAGCCCCCTGCCCCTCCACATGCCCAGAGTCCAGCCTCTGCTTCTCCCCGGTCCTCCTGTTCCCTCTGGCATGGCTTCCCTGTGGCAGGTGACAGCTCACATGGCCTCCTGGGCCTCCCTGACCATAGGACCCTCTGTCTCATCTGCAGAGTACCTGCAGAGGGAGGGTATTTATTGGAGCCTTTGTTGTTTCTTTGGTACTGGGGCTTAAACCCAGGGGCACTCAGCCACTGAGCCACGTCACCAGCCCTGTCTTTGTATTTATTTAGAGACAGGTCTCACTGAGTTGCTTAGGACCTCCCTAAGTTGCTGAGGTGGCTTTGAAGTCCTGATCCTCTGGTCTCAGCCTTCTGATTACAGACGCGTGCCACCACACCTGGCTTCTTTGAGCCTTTGTTGCTTGGGGGGCTGTCCTAGGCTCTGGTGTCTATTGAAAGGAGGCATGATGTCAGTCAGCCTGCAGCTGGGGCAGCCTTTCAGCCTACCCCACTGTCCCCCCGGTCCTGTGGAAGTTTCCTTCCTCCATCCTCTGCTGTTCTTCACTGAGGTGTGGTTGGATGATTCTGGTCATCCACACACATCCATCAGCCCCAGTCTTCCTGCCCGCCCCCCAGCCCTCCCCTCCCACCACTGACCTGTCCACGCCACGTGCCTGGAAGCATGCACCCAACCTGCCTTCTTCCTCACAGTGGAGTCTGTCCACTGTTCTCTGGCCTCCTGTGCATTCTCCTGCCTGTGCCTGGCCTAGGCACGCTCTGGCCTGCAGAGGCGACTTCTGCTCCACCCCAGCTGACTTGTCCTGCTTGGCCTGATGCTGATTCTCACTGGAGGTGGCTTCGGGGAGTGAGGTGGCTGTACCCAGCGAGGTCCTGGTGTGTCGGGGGATTGGGAAATGGCCTTTTGATCTGTCTAGCTGTGACCGACTAGTATTCCTCACCAAGCCCTGGGAAGGGTGTGAGGGCTGTGGGGTGGGGGCACCTTCAGAGAGCAGGGGGATTCCCGGGCCAGCATCCTGTGTCCCATGTGCGCCTCAGGGCTGCAAGCTTTTCTCCAGTGGAAGTATTACGGTGTCACAGAACCCCGTGTGCATGGGCCTAGAAGTTCCAGAACCAATCCCGCCTCCACCACCCTACAAACCCTGACCTGGTTTCACCTTTGACAGGTCAGAGTTGGGCTCACACAGCTTGCTGCCATTCAGATCCACCTCAAAACCGTGTGCCAACACCCCCCTTCCCTGACTGGCAGCTCATCCAAGGTCTCTCATGTATGCCACGCCACCCTGACTGGCATGGCAGTGCCCTGGAGCCCTCTACTCCCCTGCACTCTTTCCATGGAGGGACTGGCCGGTGGCCATTGCCGTAGCCCACAGCCCTTAGGTTCTGGCAGGTAAGCACTCCATGACTTCTCTTCCAGATTCACCTGACGGACACACTGGGCACGCTGTCGCACGTCCTGGAGATTGACCACTTTGCCCTGGTGGTCCACGAGCAGATCCAGTGTAAGTGGGGCCACACAGTGCTCTGCGTTCTGTGGGGTGGGATGCTGGTTTGGCCTGGGTCCCCAGGGCACAGTCCTTCCGAGTGCGGCAGGTGGGTCTGTCCTTCGTGGGCGACAGGGAGTGGATGGTGCTGACCTTCCGTCTCCCTCACCCCAGGCTCTTGAACCATGGGGGCCAGTGATCCCCACCGTGCCTTAAGGGACGTCCAGGACAGGCGGTGCTTGGTGAACCCCATGTCGTCTGGGCTGGGGTTCCTCTGCTGGAGTGCATAGGCTTAGCCTTAGTGGCCCGTGGTCCCCAGGTGGCAGGCAGGCAGTCGCAGGGATTGTTTCTGCAGTGCAGGGGATTGTGCCTCACACACTCTACCACGTCCACATCCCCAACTCGAACTGTAAAATCTAACCTGAGCAGTGAGTATCACAGACGTGTGCCACTACACCTGGCCCGTCTCCAGGATCATAAGGGACAATCCCAGAGAGACTGGTGTTCCAGGTTGCATGGCTACTGGCGACGTCCTCCATCCCCAGGAGAGGCCACAGTGACCTGAGAGCCCTGCCCTCAGGGGTTGCCCTGGAAGAAGCCCCGATGGCTCAGAGGGACTACTCATGGCCACACCTTGGTGTCTGCTTCCAGCCAGCTCTGGGGATCCGTGCTCCCTGCTCACAGAGCTGCTTCCCAGGCGTCTGTAGGCCAGGAAGATCCTCCTCACAATCTAAGTAAGGGCCCCGGATTTAAGTGCCTGGGAAACAGAGAGCCTGCTGAGTGCAGGGGAGTGTGTAAGCCCGGCCCAGGCAAGGCTGGTCAGTGAGGGCCTGGGGTGACCGCAATCTAACCCTCTCCCGTCCTTGGCTCTGCAGCACGGGACCAGGCCTGGTCAGGAGTGGTGGGGGGGCCTGCAGGTATGTACGTCCATCCTGCCCCTTGAAAACGGCCCTCAGGGTCAGAACCACAGCCTCCTGAGGGCAACCGGCATCAGGGTCCCACCCTGAGTTTGGGTGGGGGTGCTCCTCCCGTCTCACATTTGCTTATATCTGAACGTCTCAGAAAAAAGTGGACTCCCACGTCAACGTCCGTGAAGTGTTTTGGTTTTTGTGCAATGCTGGAGATGGAACGTGCCTTGGACACGCTAGGCAAGTGCTCCGCGTGGAGCACACCCCAGTCCCACAGAGCAGGTCTTGTTGGAACTTGGCCTGCTGGTCCCCACCCCGGGGCTCTCCTCACATGACGCTGGCAGAGCTGAATGGCTGACAGACCACAGGGTTTGCAGACCTCAAATACCACTGGTCCTCTGTGGAGCCAGGCTTCAGGGGGTCCATAGGGCAAAGGCAGCATGGACAAGCCTCACCGTGTCCCCCAAACACAGGCCACTGATTTCACCTGGGTTCCATTTTTCTGAGGCCCCTAGTTGGGCACCACAGTCCCTGCCCACCTGGTCCCCAAGTCCTGAGGGTCCCTGCTCGTGAGAACAGAACAGTTCTGGGTAGTTCTGCTGCCCTGCCATGTGTCTGGTGGTGGCTCTTCAGTGACGCTCCAGAGAAAGGGCTGACAGGTATGCATCTGTAGAAGGGGATGCGTTGTGAGGAACTGGCTCACCTGATTTGGAGGTTGACCAGTCCTGAGGACTGTGGGGTGAGTTGGCAGCCTGGAGCCCCTGGAGAGCTGATACGTCAGTCAAGTCCAGAAGCAGGAAAAGTCCTCCTTCCTTGAGGAGACCCACCTTGCTGGTCTGGACCCTTGACTGATTGGACAAGCCCACCACACTGGGGAGGGCATCTGCTTTACTGGGTCTCTGGACTCTGAGGCTGAGCTCATCCAAAACATTCTCACAGACGCATCCCGATACTATCTGGGCGGACCTCTGGACTCCCTGGGACCCAGCCAAGCGTACCCACCACGACCACCCTCTCTGCCTGCTGGCTGTGTGATGTGGGCTGGGCTGGCGCTGATCTGAAGCGTGAGCCTAGGAGAAAGAACTGTCTGCTGACAGAATCAGGCAGAGGCTGAGCTGGCCTCTGAGTCTCCTGCTAGGGTGCCTTGGGCATGGAGAGGACTGAGGCTTGTCCTGAGGTGGTGAGGCCTCAGGTGTGACCGGGGCCTGAGCCCAGCAGTGGCGCCTCCCGGGCCAGCCATGCTGGGGGCCTGTATTGGGTCAGCCCACTGTCTGGCTCTGCCACGTGCTCAGGTTGGAGGGAGACGGCACGGGAACCTGGGTTGCCTGGTTCTCACCACCTGCAGGAGGCTGGGGAGAGGCTGGCACACCCTCCCTGCTGGGCAGCCTGCAGAAAACACTGGGCTGGGCGCCTCCTGACCAGTGGCCATGTTTTCCTCCTCAGATGACAGCAATGGCAAGTCCAGTGAGCGGCAGATGGTGTTTGGGGTCGTCACTGCCATTGACCTGCTGAACTTCGTGGCTGCCCGCGAGCAGGATGGGAAATAAGCCTGCAAGTCCCGTCTTTCCCCTACCCTCCCTGCTTGGAGCTGGTCCGCTCTGCTTTCCTAGATGCTAAGCAAACCTCTGATTTTTAACCTCCTGAGGCTGGGCATGGCCTTCCCCTGGCAGGTGGCAGCACCAGGCCAGCAGAGGCCTTCGTGCCCTCGCATGCAGCCTGAACCACTGCTAGATTCATTCTGTGGCTTTCTTTTCACATCCACTTCACCACAGGAGCCTGGAACACAGGCAGGGATGGGAGGTGGGCTGCAGGCAAAAGGAAGCCCCTCTGTCAGAGAAGAATCCAGAACAGGGAGCAGCAGGAAGGGGCTGGCCCATCTCATGGGTGATGCTGCCCCCATGGCTGAGCTGGCTGGAGCAGCTTCTGCACTTGCGTTTAATTGAAGTGAGATTCACAGAATCAGTGGTCCTCAAGTGGACAGTTAGTGTGCAGTCACCAGCTCTGTAGCGTTCCAAGGCATTTTGTCACCCCATATCCCCACCTCTTGCTGCTCCCCTGGCAACCATTGGTCCACTTCCTGTCTGTGGGTTGACCTGTTCTGGACAATCCATAAAGGTAGAATTGCAGTCTGGCCCCGCATCTCTCTGCTGTGTCTCGGCCCCTGTGCTGTGGTGTGCACGGGTCCCTGGCATGGCCACATGAGTCAAGGGTGCTGGTGTGCGAGCCGTCTGCACACACCCACGTGTGGACACTCGGGTCCGCCTGTGGTGCCGGGAGCAGCACTGATGCCCTCTGGTGCAAGTGTCTCAGCACCACCTTCGCTCTTCGGGGACACACAGATGTACCCAGAAGAGGTGCCAGGTCACAGGGCGACCCGGTGACTAACCTGCTTCCCGACCACCAGGCATGCAGCATCCGGTTTTCCGCGTCCTTGCCAACGTGTTACTTTGCACCTGCTGAATCGTAGTCACGCTAGCACTGTGACTGCACCTGGCTGGTTTGGATCTGCCTTTGACACCTGCTGTTGAAGGTCTTCCTGTGCTTGTTGGTCAGTCACGCATCCCTGGGAAAGTCCTTTATCCGCTAGGCAAGCGCTCTCCCGCTCAGCCCCAGCCTTGTCCTTTGCCCATTTTTAAATTAGGTTTTCTTTTTTTGTTGAGTTGTAAAGATTATTTGCACATTCTGGATTCTAAGCTCTTACCAGTTACGTAATTAGCAAATATTTTCTATTTTCTAGGTTATCTTCACTTTTTTGGTGTTGAGGCATGATTTTTAATTTTAGCAAAATCAAAATTTTGTCTGTTTTCCTCTTACTTTTGGTGATACATGTTGCAACATCTAAGATGGTGAAAATTCACACCTATTTTTTCTTCTAAGAGTTCTATGGCTTTAGCTCCTGATCCAGTCTAACTTTTCTAGGCAGGAGAATGCGGGAAAGTCGCCACTTTTCTGCAGAGATGATCCGTTTGTCTCGCCACCTTTTTTTTTTTCCCTGGTACCAGCGATTGAACCCAGGGGTGCTTAACCATGAGCCACATCCCAGCCCTTTCAATATCTTATTTAGAGACGGGGGCTGACTGAGTTGCTTAGGGCCTCGCTTAGTCGCTGAGGCTGACTTTGAACTCGAGATCCTCCTTCCTCAGACGCCCAAGCCACTGGGACTACAGGGGTGCGCCTGTATGATAAATGGCAGCACCGTTTATCAAATGGGCCATTTCTCCCGCAGTTGCACCCCTGTCCAACTGTGGGCTCGCTCCTGAACCAGTCTGTTCCGCTGATCTGGAGAGCCGGTGCAGCACACTTGGAGGTCAGCGAGCATGTCCTCCGGCCCATTCTATACTGTTTCGGAATCATGTGTTTGTCTTCGTGTTTCCTGAGCGTGAAATTCTTTGAGCTTCCAGAATTCCAACATATGAGAAGAGTTCCAAAAAGAGAAAACAGGGAAGTAGACCACCAATGAGATAATTCTTGAAACTCCCCAGAACCAAAAGACTTGCAGCATGAGGCCCCTCTAGTGCCCAGCACACAGGGTGGAGAGACCCCACAGAAGGTCCTTGTGAGGCACCAGGCCCTTCCAGGGACACACTGAACACTCCCGTGGAAGGGTGGCCCATCACATCTACCTGGAACAAAAGCGGCCTAAGCAAGTGTTTGGAAGTAAGGACACAGACTTCCCGAGATCCAGCTGGAAGGACTGGGGGCGGAGGGCGGCATTATAAAGCATCTAGAACTCTGACCCATGTGGTGTGTAACCACATGGGTTTTAAAAATAGTTTGCTGAAGCCAGTAAAGCTTGGTCTATGGAGAATGGGGTGGGCGTGGCTTGATGACATATTTGGAAAGCTCAGGGGTATTAGGCTTCTGCGGACCCAATGGCCAGATGGAGGAGATGGGACAGTGGCTGGAGGGAACCTCTGGTGACTGCTCCGGTCTGTGACCACTCTGCAGTGCCACTAGCAGCCCAGCCATCAGTGCTGGTGTCTAACAAAGGGACCGGTTTTGTGGTCCAGCCTCAGCACCACACAGCTCTGACAGTGACGGTGCTGTCACCAAGGGGTCCAAGCCTGGGCCCTGCCTCGGTTGCACAGGAAGGCTGGGAGGACAAAGCTTCCCGGTCCTAGAGCTTCTTGGGGACTGGCTGCCCTGCTGCCCCTGCAGGCCAAGGACAGCCATGCTCTTCTGAGGCCACAGCCCTGGACGTCTTGCAACTCCCTTCAAGTCCCCTGGCTAGGCTGGCCATGGTGCAGATCCTGGGGGTCACCAAGTGCCTCTAGAGTGTTCCTGGGATTCTCCTCCACCTCCCATCTCAGCTGCTTCATGAGAGCAGAACCCAGGAGGCACTGCCATCCCCTGATGACCTGGTCCCCTGCACCCTGGCACCAGCCATGTCTCTGCTGCTCCTCAGCTCTGAGCTGGGCCTCTCAACAGGAGGACCCCTGGCAGGGCAGGCGCCACTAGTCTTGTGTCCACTTGCTGTGGGAGGGCTGCAGAGGTCCCTGCCCAGCCCTTGGCCTCCTGAAGGCTAGAGTCTTAGATCCCAGAAAAAAGCCAGCTTTGCCCCAAACCAGGCCCCAAAGGGGAGGGGAGAAGGGTGCAAAACCATTGGGAAGTATGTTTCCCTGGGGTTAATGTCTGACAGTTCTTCCAAGGGTGGGAATTTAAGGTATTTCCAGTAGAACAGTCGAGGGGGGACAACAGCACCAAAGGCATTGTGTCCCATTCCCTGTGGTTACCTTGGAAAGGGTCTTCACCCTTGTGATTCGACAGGACCCTAAGCTGGGGAGACATCCGGTTATTCCAGTGGCTGCAAGGTCCCTCTCCATATGAGTTGGCTAGGGCTGCTGCAGCAGAGCACACAAACCCAGGGGCTTGGCCAGCAGGAATTCCAAGAAGTCCATCAGGTAGCAGGGCAGGCTCCTGTGGCTGCAGGAGAACCTGTCCCAACAGGTGGCTTGCGGGCCACCTCTGACATTGCTCAGCTGACATAGGATGCTCTCCATCTCTGCTTTGGTCTTCACCTGGTGATCTTCCTCCGCATCCACCTGTGTCCCAGTGGCTCCTCTTGGTGAGGATGCTACTCACAGGGTCAGGACCCACCCTGATGGCCTGTTAACACTAGTTACTTATTTAAAAAGACCCTGTCTCCAAGTAGTCACATTCTGAAGTCCTGGGGTTAGGACTTCAACATACAAATTCAGGGGGCACAATTCAGCTGGTAACAACCCCCATCCCCGCACTGCCAGCATCTGAGTTCCTTCAGCAGAGCCACCCCTAACATTGGGGCGTGTCCCAGGGAAGCTGCAAATAGGACCCCAGTCTGGTCTGGATTTGAATCCTGCCTTGGCCACAATCAGGGGTTCTTGGGCAAGCTGCCCCCATTCCCATGTTTACAGAGACAGTAATACCCACCTCATAGTAGAGCTGGCCCACGATTCCACAGTCGGCAGTGCTATGGCATCTGCCTGTTCCTGTCTGCTTGTCCTTCCTTGTGCTTCTCAGGCTCTGCATATGTAGATGCACGTCCACCGTCACTGCTATTGGACTAGAATCAACCTCTGCCGGAAGCATTTCTATTTGAGGATAGATTGTTTTAAAAACTACAGGGTGTGAGATTTCAGTGTCTGCTTCTAAGAGTTTAATATGTTTAGGAAGCCAGAATATCCCTAGCCATAACTGAATCATTATGGCTTCAGTTCTTTAGGAAGTGCTCTGAGCTGAGGTCATCAGTAAGAGCCGCGGTTTTCATTTGTTGAAGCTGCTGCCCGCAACACTGCTCTCTGAACAAAGGGACCCCTAGGTGGTGAAGAGCTGCGCAGTGGGGCGAGTCTGGCTGACTCACGCTGCCAGCTGGGTGAGACACGCTTGCTGCTTTCTGCAGGACTTCCCAGCCTGCAGTGTGCAGGAGCAGCATGCCCGCGGTGGACACTGGTTCTGCTGCAAGTGACAGAAAACCCCAGGAGGCAAGCACTTTCTTTGTTAGAGAAGTGGCCTTTTCTCTGGGTCACAGTCCAGGAGGCCTGCAGGACAAGGCTGGTAGCTTGCAGGACAAGGTGCAGCTCCAGCAGCACCAGACACCGGACACCTCTCTGCCTTGCTATTTCCTCAACACACTGGTCCAAGTGTTTGAGACTAGCCATCAGGTCTCATTGCTAAGGATGGGATAAAGAAACAGAAGCCTCCTTTCTCTGACACTTCCTGAAGTCACAGATGACAGACACACTGGATCCCACTGGCTGACCCTGCTGCAGGCCCCCACAGTGCCTTTGTGTGAATCTGGAGGCGATCCCCCTGCTGGGCGCAGCCCCGGCAAGCATAGCTTGGAAGGTGCATTGGAAAAGTGAATGAGCCTTCGTGCAGGTGGCTCCCAAGGGGGAGAGATGGCTGAGGACTAGTATCCCCAGGGAAGGCCAGCCGTCTCCTACGGTCCAGCCTGGCTCAGCCATGCGGCAGGCTGCTGTCTCCCTCCCTTTGAGCTGGGTGGTGGCCCTGGTTCCCGTAGGTGAAGACTGTCCCTAGACTGGAGAGCCTCCCTCCTGGTTCACATCCTAGGGGAAGAGAGTCACCCGACCTCAGGACTGGACGGTACTCATTCCTCTACCCACGGACCCTGTGCCACCAGGAGAATGTGGACAGTGTCTCTGCAGGAAGGGACCACATGTAGAGGTGGCACTGCTGTGTCCACTGCTGATGGCAGAGATGGCTGTCACCCCTCCTGGTGCCCCCACTGCAGGTCAGCTGCCCCTTGACCAACCAGTCTGCCCAAGGGCCTCCCAGAGGGTCCCTTATTGCTAAGCGGTCCACAGGCCCTGAGTGCGGACACTTCCTCCACACAGACTGCACAGCCATTTTGAGTGCCTCCCCCCAGTCTCTGTCACAGCCCCATGCAGCCTGGATTCCAGAAGGATCTCCCTCTTCCAGGAGCCACATCTGCTGGAGGGTGAACCAGCAGCTTGGGAAATGCTGGAAAGGCTCCAGCATGGCTCTTCCCAGGCTAGATTAAAGCACCTTCACAAAGCTTTGCTTCCTGGGAGGCTGGCTTGATCCCTGTTCTCAAGGACACATGAGCCCCCAGAGAGCTGCTGCTGCTGATCCACCACAGACACGAGGACCAGGAGGAGGAAGGAGACCCCAGCAGTGAGACTACCCGTGCCAGGGATGCCCAGGGAGGCGTCCCACCTGCTGTCCTCAGTCCTGGCAAGGGGCCATGGGCACAACCCTGGGGAAGGAAGTCTGGCAATATGAAGGGCCACACAGTGCTGGTCACTCACTCGAGTTCTTGAGGCCACCACGAGTCAAGCCTGCTGCTCTGATGAACAGACCCAGCAAGGGCGCATGGAGCAAAATGGGAAGCTGAGCGGCCTGCCGGGCAGGGGAGCATCAGGAAGCAAGGCCTGGGAGGACCACAGCGGTCACTCAGCCCTAAGGAGGGAGGTCCCAACATGGATGGACCTCGAGAGTCCCACAGAGTTAAAAGGCCAGACACAGGCTGTGAAGTCCTGGAGGGCAGGAGGCATGGGGATGGGAAGTATGGGGTGGGAGCCAGGGCTGGGGGGACCGGGGCCAGTATTTAAGGGGTCAGAGCTCCAGTTGGGGCACTGAGAAAGACCTGGTGACGGATGGAGGTGATGTTGCCCAGGTGTGAATGACAAATGATGAGCAGCGCACTTAAAAGAGCTCACTGCTGCCAAGCGCGGTGGTGCACGCCTGTGATCCCAGCACTGGGGGAGGCTGAGGCAGGAGGCTACTTGCAGTAGGCCAGCCTCAGCAACCAAGTAAGTCCCTGTCCCAAAAGAAAAAATAAAACGGAACTGGGGATGTAGCTCAGTGGTAAAAAAAAGCTTCTGGGTTAGATCCCCAGTAGCCCCCAAAACAAAACAAAGAAGAGGCAAAGCGCTGGTGCATGCTGGGAGGTGGAACAGCTGGGTTTCCCACGGGAAGAGAGGGCGTGCTCACCAAGAAGATGACATCGGGGCAGAGACTGGACAGAGATGCAGGGGCTGCCCAGGGCTAGCAAAATGTTCCAGGCTGAAGGCACAGCTGGTGCAAAGGCCCTCGGCAGGAGCATGGCAAGAGGGTGGGGGGAAGGAGACACAGGTGCCCACTGAAGACTGCAGAGCAGAGCAGAGCATGGGCTCACAGGGAGGAGGAGCTCTTCCTTCAGGGTCTGAGTGCCCTGGTCACCTGGGAACACTGAAGTGAAGGAAACTGAGAAAGTCCACACAGGGTGCTACATGTGCCCATCCAGGTACTCTGATGGGCACAGAGGCATGGACTTGTGCAGTCCACAACCTGCCCACCCATCCACAGCGGCTGATTTCAGATGGGGTGAGGTCACTGCATGTGTCCTCCCCAAACCTCTGCAACCATTTACGTAGTACTACCTGGTTGTAAGCCTCTATAACTGACCCCCAGTACCTCCCTGAAGGATCCTGGCACCTAGGCAGTCATAGAATAAAGGCCACGAGGTGGTAGGTGCTTGACAACTCATGCTTTGGTAAATGTCAGAGCCTGGCTAGCTTCATGGGCCTGTCTCCAGGCATCTTAGCAATGGCCTCAAATGTGCCTGGCATGGAACCTGCCCGCAGGGTAGGGGCAGAGTCCTCCCTGGCATTCTGCAGGCCACCCCTAATGGCCTGGTGGTCCTCTAACTCTCAGGCCCTCCTTGTGGTCTGCAGCATGGAAGCCCAGGGACACGGCCTTGCTTACAGGGCCTCAGGGCCGTGAGGCGGCAGGTTGGGAAGCCTGAGCAGCTAGGAATGCCCAGGCTTGCCTGACATGGAAGCTGGCTCCCTGTAGCCTGGAGTCTGGGGAGCAGCATCCCTGGGCTGCTGGACATGGGTGCTCCTCTCCCTGCAGCCAGGGCACCAGGGAGGGGCTGGCCCTCAGAGGAACCAGGCCCAAGAGCCTCTCCTGAGCAGACCCAGCAGAGCCAGCGATGGGAAGGAGGCGAGGAAACTCGGCAGTCGCGGCACTCTGCCCTCTGGAAACCACGCTTCATGTTCTCGGAATGCCTGCCCTCAGGCAGGAGGGGGCAGGCAGGCTTTGGAGATGGGGCGTCACAGCCTCCTTGTGCCAACGCATCGGTAACTGCAGGGAGGAGGGAACGGCTGCAGAACGCAGGGGGAGAATGCCCGCCAGAAGCCAGAGAGGGTGTGTGGCAGGGGGAACAAACAGTTCCTGGGCACTGCTGAGCAGGAGAGCAGCTTTGGTCACCGTCAGGGGGAAGGGATGCACAGGAACCTGTAGCCATCCACCCCCCCAGCCCAGCACAGGGCACTGCCTCTTAGCTCCAGCCTCTGTGAGCTCCTTTAAGGACACAGGTTCCATCTGACAGCTGAATCTGTTCTAGGCAATACTAAAACCCCTGGCACCAATCTCAAAGAGGATCTTCAAGAGTGATGTCAACTCACCTAGGTCCTTTCCCCGCAGCCTCAGGCTGCGCATCTGACAATGTTCCTCTTCCGCGGCTTCACTGCCACCCCACTGAGGAGGCCGTGCACAAAGTCACAACAGAACCGAGCCGAGGCTCACAGGGAATGCAGGGGAGTGGCAGAGACAGCTGCTCTCAAGGCAGCCACAATGTTAAGCTTTATAGAAGCGTCCCAAGTAAAGAGCGCCTAGCTCCCGCCACGTGCAGCCTCGGCCTCCTCCTCCAGGACCCGTCACTCCTGTTTGTGAGCATGCATGGCAGGCTCTGGAGCCTCTGGTGAACCAATGGGACAGAGCCCAGCTCCAACTGGACAGCAGCCCCAGGCACAGTCTCCCTCATGGCTGGTGATAATCCCCTCCAGATGACCCAGGCTGGATACATCCCAAGACACCAGCCCAGTGGGGTCTGGGCCAGTTGGTAGGATACTCTCGATGGACACCTGCCTCCTGACAGTTGTCCGGACACAGAGGAGCTTCCAGGGTCCCTCAGAGTGGTGTCACCAAGTCCTCATAATCATGAGAAAAAGCACATTGGCAACAATTCTGACAGTGTTCAGCAGAGCAGGGACCAGGCAGCAGGGGGCTGGGAACCTGGCAGCAGGCACTGGCAAGGCTTGCAGGAGCAGGGTGGAGCCTGCACGCAGGCCAGCTCTGGTCAAAACTGGAGGCTCTGTCTCAAGTGCTGGACCCCATCTCCCTGGGAGGTTCACACAGGCCCCCACAGTGCACATGCCCACTGGCATCTCTGAGCACCGCCTGCTCCTACAGAGGTCAATGCTGTCCGGAGGGTGGGCAGTGGGCAGAGGGCTGTGTGCTGGCTCTTTCCTCAGGATTGTTTTTAAGTTCTCTAATTTTTTATATTTTAGAATTAAAACTTCCTGGGACATGTACAGGCAGACAGGTGTCAGTTTTGTTTTGTTTTGCTGCAGCACTGGGGATGGAACCTGTGGTGCAGGACCAGGCTGCACCCCCACTGCACTTATTCCGCAGGGACCCCGGTATGCACAACTCTGCATGTGTCCTGAGGAAGCCTGTGTCCCCCGGCCTCGGCAGCTGCACAGGAGGGTGCAGTCTGTCTGCGGCTTTTCTCTATGTTCAAACTTGTCTAGTCACCATTATCACAGTTCCACTTCCACTGTAAGGCAGGTCACAAGAGCACTACTTCACCTTGGCACGGACAGAATGTGGCCAGTGCACAAGATCTTAACCATCCTTGAGCTCAGAATCACAGCTTAAGACCACTGAAGGACTAAATTCCAGAGAGGGCCGAGCTCCTCCCAGGAGGGAGAGGACGCGGCTGCCACAGGGCAGAACACGGGAAGAACAGCACAGGCACTTCAAACACCGAGAGACGCTCCAGTGAGTGGTGGTAGCTGTGGGGTGACGCCTGGGGAGCTTGCAGGGCTCAGGAACACCAGGGCTCCCTGCCCAGGAGGAACAGCACCTCCAGCAGAGAAGACCCTGCCAGGCCTGAATATGCCCTGCCCCAGTGCTTCCCAGCTCCAGTACTGCCCAGATGTCAGGCCAGGTGTGGGAGCAGACGCAGGAGTGGGCATGAGCTTTGCACCCAGGGGGAAGGGACCTGCCATGACTGAGGCCAAACAGAACTGAGAACTCTGTCACTGGCAGTGGCAGCCCTCTGTTGGGGTGGGGCCAAGAGCAGAGATGCCACAGGGTGGCACTGCCCTGCTGGAGGCAGAGCAGCGACATGGAAAACCCCCCTGGAGCCTCTGACTGAGCCCAGGCCAGCTGCAGCCACGCCCAGCACTGGAGGGTCCCGGGGCTGCAAGCGAGGACTGCAACACCCAGACCCACGGCGGTGCTCCGTAGAGACCCACGCGCAGCCTGCCCAGAGGGGCCTGCCCACTGCTGGCATGAGGACTCTACCTTGGTCTCTATACCATCCTACAAGAGAAAATCCAGCCCTTAAGAGTCACAAGGCACACGGCGAAGTCAACCAACTACCAGGGAATAGAGCCATCAACGGAACCAGACTCAAGAACAGCTGCCCTGTCACCCAGCTGCCCCACCCCAGAAGCCAAAGGTCATCTGCAGCGGTGCCCAGCTTGCTGGTACATCCATTTGGCACTGTGGCTGCTGCCATGTCCGTCACAAGTCTGCAGCAGCGCCTCTGCAGGTCCTCAGCTGAGCCTGCCGAACATGTCTCCTGACTGAGGTGAGGACCAGGGGCGCGTGGCCCTCGCCCGTGCCGCAGCCCTCACCTCTGCAGAGCTCCACACACTGCTGGCACACACGTGGTGAGCTGGTGTGGCTCCTGTCGGCACGTCGGGGTGGTGGAGAGGACAGGCACTGCACGCTGGCCACTTGCTCCCCTCAGTGCTCTGCTAACAGCCTGCCACTTCCCCACTGATCTCTAGTCTTCTGTTGTGGACTTGAAGGAATCCTCCCACAGTCCTAAACCTTCACCCCTTACCAGATTCAGACATCAAAACAGGAAGAAAGAGATCTAAAAGGAATTTAAAAAATAAGCACTCAATAAACAAAGAAGGAAGAAAGAGAAAGATGCCTCTCACCTGCCAGCCCACGGTGCTCTTCGCTGCACAGAACGATCCTTAGCTCTGACTGGCCAGAGCTAGCAATGCTTCGTCCTGGTAT
Organism: Sciurus vulgaris; assembly: GCF_902686455.1. Taxonomy (NCBI): domain Eukaryota; kingdom Metazoa; phylum Chordata; class Mammalia; order Rodentia; family Sciuridae; genus Sciurus; species Sciurus vulgaris. The sequence goes on from NC_136470.1 coordinate 2,724,919, forward strand.
GTGTGCATCTGGGGTCTTAAGGAAGAGCTTCCTTCCCCGAGGGTAACAGAGATGAGCTCCCGCATTATCTCCTACTGGCTCCATCACTCCTCTGGGAACCTGTGGCCTTCTCTGAACATGCTCTACCTAAGCCGCCAGTCACCTCTCTCTGGCCTCCCAGCACAGTCCCCACACCAGCTCCCCTCCTGGGCCACTCCTGTCTTGGCAGAAGGGCACAATCAAGCTGAGCCCTCCTCTGCTCTACTGACAGGACAGTTTCCACTAACATCCAAGACAGCAGAAGTAATAAGAGCATCACAGCATATTTCTGAATTGGAATGCTGTGACTAGATGACAAAAGAAAATGGTGCTAACATAAGCAAAATATTTTAAAATATGCCTGATTTTTCGATGAGCCATTTTCTGAAAGTAGCAACCAAAGCCATTACTACCATTAAAATGGTCCTTTCCAAACATGCTAGGAGAATTTATCTTAAGAACTTATGCTAGAAGAATTTATATTAAAGCCACCACTGGTCTGTACATAGCAGAAGTCTTGGGTCCATTCAAAGAACAAGATAAAGAGTGGAACCAATTCTGCCAGAGGACGCCGTCTGAACACTGTACACAAAGCACTCACCGGAGGACAGCTGGACTGTGCCCATCCCTCAGAGCTGGAAGAGGCCTGGCAGGAGGAGCAGTTGGAGCCACTCTGTGGAGGAGGCAGGAACGTTAGCTCAGGCTCTCGTGGGCAGCTGGCCCTCTAGACCAGCGTTTCCCTCTCAGCATGGTGTTTGGGTGCCTGGTTCAGCAGATCTGTGTGTTTTAGTTTAAAGTGGTATGCCGATCCCAGGTCTTGGTGCAGGTGGAAAGACCTAACTGTTTGAGAGCGAAGGTGCTCTATACCAATGGTTTCTTCTTGGAGTACACAGAAGGGCTGCATGCTAAACCTAATACATTGTTGATGTTTGCATAACTCAACCAAATGCAAAACACTAAAACATTTAAACCACATGTATTTCTCATTTTCAGGATTTGCTAGAACATTACTGTTTGCTCATCTCTGTCTACTTAGGCAGAATTTCATTAATCATCAACATCATTTCAGTGCTAGAATAAACCTCATAAGCCAGACTCTCCTCCTTACCAGCAGCAAAGCCTGTGCAGCCTGAGAGCTCGAGGCTGGCCTGTGGTCCTGGGGAATTTCATGCCCCTCTCTCACCTCAGGAGCTGGAACAACCCAGTGCCTCCATTTTCTATAGACCCAACATCTCACACAGACATTTCAAAACATTTCCTGAAATAACACACTCAGCTCTCACTTTGATCACTACCAAGTTCACAATGTTAGATGTGCTTTTTAAAAACCCTTGTCTGCTGACATGCCTTAGCCTCTAAGAACAGCAGCTGTTGGGAGGTTGCAAGACTCTGGACAAGAGAGAAAAACCATCAGGGGTCATCATGTACTCCTGAACATGCCCAGCTGCCACCTCACCATGAAGTTTTACAACTGGCATGACAGAAGGCTACATGCTGCCTCACAGATAAATCATTTTCTTCTCATTACTGTCAAGATAATTTATGGAAAACCACAACAATGACAAAACCTTGCTTTTCTCCTGGAAAACAATGGTTGGCTGAAGTAAGCAATTTTAGAAAAGATGCCTGCAAATGTAAACAATTCTAACAGTTGAGTGCAGTGCCAGCCTCGGCTTCAAGACATGCAGGGGTCACCACAGACCCTAAGCATCCCCACAGAGCATGTGACCACCTGAATGTCTCCTTAAATTCAAAGTAGCTTTGGTGACATGAACCTTATAAAATAAAACATCCATAAGGCATGTTTCTATTTTTAATTTTTTGCTTTGATAAATCAATTGCTTCACAAAAATCCTTTTTAAAGACAACAATCCAAGAAAACATATTGTTACAGTATTCACATTTTAAAGATTGTCAGTTTCAAAGACCGAACATAACTAAAAAAGGCAGGTTGCTGAGTTAGTTGTGTCACTGGCAGCCAGAGATGTCCTTCAGGACGGCGCACACCTGCTGGGCCGCCGCAGCTTGTCCACAGGAGGAAGGATCCCTTGCTTCCTCACCCAAGGCCACCCAGAGCAATCCCTGCAGCCCTGAGCTATCAGGGCCACTCTGCATATTGGACAGATGCTTATACTTTTTTGACTATCTGGAATTTAAAATTGGAGTGCTGAGCCCGCCAGATGGAGCTTGCTAGTACAGGCAAGCCAGTCCAGCTTCTGCTCAGCAGCAAACAGCAGGAATGACAGGCTCACTGTGAGTCTCAGGGCACATTCAAAAGGCTCCACCATGGTGAGGAATTTAACAAGAATGAAGCTGGGATCCAATCTGACCATTTGAAATGAAAGCTCAAGGGGATGCACTTTCAGATACTCTCCACCAACCAAGGGCTAGAAAACCGGTGTTTTTAAGGTGCAAACTGGTAACACAAAGCTGTGTAGTGATTTTATGAACCAGAACAGCTCACCTGGTGGAAGTTACTCAAAATCACCTTAGTTTTTATGGAGAGGGTGAAGGAAACCCAGCTATGACCTTCAGTACCCTCTTTCTAATCCTCTGAATTTAGCAAGGGGAAGCTCAGGTCTTAAGAAAACCAATTTCAGCTCGACAGAATATATACCGTGTCCTTCAGCGTGATGTTTGACCCTCAGCTAGAACAGCCTGCCATGAGGCCTCCATGCAGACACAGCTTACCCCACCCTCTCAGACACAACCCACCACGCATGATTTCTGTGGGGAAGAAACAATGCCCTCTGCAGGAGTTCACATCCTGTGAACATGTTCCCTGCTCTGCCGAAGAGCAGGGCAGCTGAGGGCCTTGGGAGACAGGGCAGGAGGAAGGAGGAAGGGCTGTGGTTCCCACAGGTCCAAGTTGTAAGAAGTCCAACAAAGTTGGCACTTAAAGTTAAAATAATCTCTTAAGCATGTGCAGATCTGACCTGAAACATTATAAAAAGAAAATAAGGAATCCATGGCAGCTTTAAAATGTTATTCTCTCCCCAAAAGTTGATGATCGATCAAGTTTTTCTTTCAGTTGAAGCTCCTAAAGGAGTTTTAAAGAAACCTCTGTGCTTCTTTCTGACTGTAAGTTGTCCAGGACAACATACAGCTGACTGTAACCACTGGGCTGGGGCAGTCAGTTCTAGAAAAATCTACATTAGCTAAAAGTGTCCTCAGTGTAGCCTTGGTCCTTAACCAATCACATTGCTGGATCTCAAGAACTGGAGGCAGTGCTAGCCCCACAGCTGCCCTGGCCAGCAGATGAACTCTGGGCACCTGTCTAGGATGACAAGAAGACACTACATGAAGCAGGTGGCTGGTTTTCTCTGAGGAAAAGTCTCCACTTCTAAGTCAAACCAAATCATGCCAAAGAACAAGAGCCACTGACTCTTAATTTCTCATCACCAGGAAATGGAAGTCCCCAAATCAATCTATACCCATGTGATCAGGTAAAGGGGGAGGGCTCTGAGAACTCTGAAGCAACATGCAAGGACAGGAGCCAACACCAGGGACCAAGGCCCACGTGTGTGAGCCATGGGGTGCGCTGTCCCAACCCGTCACAGTTCACATCACTGTAGTAGCTTGGCGGATGTCGCCAATTGCGAAAGAAAGTCTGGATGGCTATGCTCCCCAGCTCTGAGCCAGTGGGGTCAAGCACTTTTTACATTAGTTTACAATACACATTCTATGCATAACGTATTTTGACTAAAAAGGTTCTAAAACAATACAGTTAACACAGTAGAGGAACCATGTAACTGAAGTCAATTCAAATCAGACTGGAATATGTGTGGCGAGAGCTTTCAACTCATTAGGGCTACACTCCACCTCACTTACCTGAAGTCCTACTTAGCACACACCTTTAGACACTTGCGTAGGTCAAGTGTAAAATGCAATCTGAGCATTACATATCAGCACAAATTTGGGGATACCAAAATCCTACTAGAGAGTTGTTTCTTTTCAGCAGTAAATGTAAACCACCTGGGGAGCAGGAGACTGTGCAACAGTAGCTAGCTGTGGGCAGGTCACTAAATTTGAGTAATTCAGAACATTCGAAATATAATCATGTATTGTTCCTTCTCTAGAAATTTTATCCTCAATATAGTCATAATCCAATTCATAACGAATTTATAAAAATAGCTTTTTATCCAATAATTCCAGCAAGGTAAAAATAGGAGTTTCTTTTTATATATAGCAAATGAAACAGGCTCACTGACCATGAGAGAACTTAAACTTGCTGAAATTGCCATCCACTCACTATGAAACTCAGTCTGCTGTGTTCTTGCTGCCGTGTACTGACAGTCTCAGGGGCAGAGTTGCTCTTAGGTCTGTGAGCTGCACAAATGGAGAGCCCCTGAGACCTGCTATGAACCACAGGTTGAAATTATAATTTGGAAAATGGCAGCACTACTCCTGAACCTAATCAGAGACTGGGGCAGGGGGGTCATCCATCACATTTCTAGTGTTAAAACTTTAAAGAATTTCTTTAAAAACCCACACGCGCACACACTGGAAAGAAATCGCTGCACTGGCAAAGACGCTCTTGAAGCTTACTATGAAATACAAAAGTGCACTCTTCTATATCTACATATAAAACATTAGAAATAAAACTGTGTAAAATGTTTGCTGTGCAAACTATAAAAAGTCCGGTGTGCTGGCTCCTGCACGGGGGCAGCAGATCCTACTGCAGGGAGTCGCTGTTCTCCAGCACCAGTCCCCCCATGTGGGAGGGCGCCAGGGCACCCCCGTCGTCCTCTGTGCTGTCCACAGACTCGTCCTCACTCTGTCCTGCCATCATGACCTGCTGCACGGCCAGGGTGGCCCCATCTGAGGACAGGGACTGGAGGCTGTCCACGTTCATGTTCACAGGTGTGGTGATGGTCACAACAGCACCTGGAGCAGAGCACAGTGCATCACTGCTTCAGTCGGTACTCGAGAGGAACATTTTATGGGTGCTGCTTGCTTTATGACCTAAAGTCAAGACATCTATTATGTGTTTAGGAGAAGCTCCACAGGAATTGAAGAACCTGGGGCGGAACAAGCTTTTTTCTTTCTTTTTTTTTTTTTTTCTGGTACTGGGATTGAACTCAGGGGTGAATAATCACTAAGCAACATCCCCAGCCCTTTTATTTTTATTTTTTTATTTTGAGACAATATCTGTATCAGAGACAGTCGCTTAGGGCCTCACTAAGTTGCTGAGGCTGGCCTCAAACTTATCATCTTTCTGCCTCAGCCTCCAGAGTCCCAAATATGCATGAATAGGGCCCAAATGACACACACTCAACAGTGGGACACCAGGCTGTGAGTAATCACCATACAGTGAATCTACAAGTACTAATGCCCAGCTGCTAATAAGATCCTGATCTGAAGACAGTCTCAGTGAGGATCAGGACAATAAAGAGCAGATTTCCACAGCAAAGTATATTGCAAGGAGAGCAAAAGAAACCAGAAATACAGGAGAAAGATATACAAGAAGATAAATGTGGTAACAAAGTAAAAAGAATAGTTAAGATAAAGGATGACTGAAAGGGAGGGTGGGGAGAAAACCTCGTAACATGCAAACCCCTGTCATGCAGCCTACCACAGAGGACAGAAACCACCCAAATATGCATGAACTAGGCCTAAAGGACCCATACAAGGGATGGATGCCAGGTTGCAAGCCATCACAACACAACAAACCTAGAAGGACTCATTTGCAAATTCCCTAAGATGTATTAGCGAATGATAAAAGCAAGAAGAGATGGTGTTATGTGACATGCTAATGAATGGGGACATTTTAAGAGACACATTTGTTCATCCGTGACTCTCTGCACCAGAGGGACAGAGGAGAGGACCTCCTGGAGAAGACCAGACAGCAGGATGGAAGAGGACCCTCTTTTCACTGGGTACTCTTGTTTTAAATTCTTTCCCTGCCCTTTCTGAAGTAGAAGGAGAGAGAGAAAGACAGCCATTGCTGTGGTCTGAATGAGTGTCCCCCAAAGGCCCATATTCCGTGGTCCCCAGGTGACAGTACTAGAAGGTACTCAGTACTGAGGGAGGTCGTCAAGTCATTGGGGGCATGCCTCAAAGGGAATTGTGGGATCCTGGTCTCTTCCTCTTCCTATCTCTCCAATTCCTGGTTCATGCTGTCAAGTGGTTGTTCTATCATGTGCTCCTGCCATGATGTGCTGCCACTACCAGAGGCTAAACCAACGGGGCCACCTGATCTTGAACTGGAACCTCTAGAACCATGAACCAAAACAAACCTTTTGTCTTTATAAGTTAATTGCCTTAGGTATTCTATTATGGTGATGGAAAGCTGATTCATCTAAGAATACCTTTCAAATTATTGGACTAAAAGAGAAAAACCTGAAAATATAAATTCCTCAGGTGTGCACATGAGACTCCCGTAGATTAAAACAAGGAAGCCAAAGCATTATCTGGGAGAACTTAGCTTTAAATGCATAAAACACAAGAGAATAAGTGTGATTCACTAACCTAACCTCAGAACTAGCACCGCTGAAAACCCCCTTGAGCATTCAGTAGAGAACTCTTAGAATCCCCTGAGGATACAGGAAAACAGTTTCAAGCGCTCATAGAGCTAGGCCTGGAAAACTCGGCCACAGGCCCTGGGTGGAGACTCAGGAAGCTCTGGCCTCAGTAGTGAGTATGCTCGACTCTACCCCAAGAACGCCTATGGACACCAAGGAGATTGTGACAGCCAAACCCAGAAGGGTCAGACTGCTAACAAGTAGTCTAGCTACGTCCAGAACAACGCCCAGCAGACTTACAGGAGTACAAACCACCCAGCACCCACACAGACAAAGGCCCCATGACTGGCAGCCAGCCAAAGATTACTAGGCAGACAGACAGAAAGCTCCCCAGAACTGCCAGAGAAGTGAGAGCAGACAAGGACATTGAGACAGTCACCACAACAGTGTTCTGTGTGTTCAAAGTCAGTGAACACCTAGCAGACACAGAGCTCAAACAGAATGTCTGGAAAGATGAAGAGTACAATGTCTAAGATGATAATTGATAATAATAATAATAATATAAATAGTTCAACTGTATGAGATTAAAGCAAGATTAACACTAGAGAAGAAAGATTAGTGAAATAAAAGGAGAGTAGTAGAAACTATACAAAATGAAATAAAAGATAAACTGAAAAGAGCGTCAATAAAAATGTGAAACTTTAAACTACCCAATACATGGACAATTGATGTTCTTCAAAGTGTGGGTGGGGTAGGTGTCAGAAAATAGACTTCAAGGGGCTGGGTTGTAGCTCAGTGGGAGAGCACTTGCCTGGCATGTGTGAGGCACTGGGTTCGACTCAATTCTCAGCACCACATATAAATAAACAAATAAAGGTCCATCAATGACTAAAAAAAAATTAAAAAAAAAAAAAAGAAAGAAAGAAAATAGACTTCAAGAAAAAATGGAACTGAGGGTGGTGGTGCACACCTGTAATCCCAGCAATCTGACAGGCTGAGGCAGGAGGATCTCAGGTTCAAGGTCGGCAACTTAAGGAGACCCTCACCAACTTACTGGGGTTTGGGCTCAAAAAAAAGAGAGAGAGAAAAGAAAAAAGCAGGGGTGGGGAGGGGGCTGGGGATGTGGCTCAGTGGTAGAGCACCCTGGGTTCAATCCCCAGTAGTGCAAAAACATTAAAAATGATAATAATAATAATTAAAAATGTGCACTAGAGCAATCTGACCCTCGAGGAGCTCATGTAACCAGAAAGATGTCATGAAACACATTAGAATGGTGGCTAGAGACAGGGAGAGGACATAGGGAATAAACAGAAGCAGGAGGCAGGCAGATGGCCTAAAAGGTGAGATTCCAGTGGTAAGAAGAGAGTGACCTCCACTGTCTGTCCCTGAAGTCGGGAAGAAAAGCAAAGATGGGAGCAAAGGACAGGACACCTTGCTGTGACTGTGTCTCTGAGACAGACTGTAACGCAAATGCCTCCACTTCTCCTCCCAGGTGCAGCTCCCTCCAGCACCTCTGCAGGCAGCTCCCGGGGCTGGTGGCTGCAGGGAGCGCCCTGGGCACCCTCCTCCCACACGGCTCCAGCGCCGCCCAGCCTCTCCTGCGCTCTCGCTGCTGCTACCGCAGCACTGCCCACCTTCTGACATGCTGAGCTCACTCGGTGCTGGCTGTGCCACTCCTGATGCAATGGAATCGGGCCAGAACCTCTGGACTGGTCTGTTCTGAGCAGTTTTTTTCTTTGTTTTCGGGGTCTCTGAACAACTGGAATCCAACATTGGCTGGAGAATTCGTCTTCTAGCATTGATGAACCTGTGTGCAGACATGAAGCTTAGGCCAAAGCGGCCTTTGTAAAGACCTGTGTAGAATGAACAAACACTTTTTATGGTGGGGGTGCGGGGATGAAACCCGAGGTGCTTTACCACCCAGCCGCATTCCAGCTCTTTTCATATTTTTGTAAGTTGCTTAGGGCCTCGCTAAGTTGCCCAGGCTGGCCTTGAACTTGCAATCCTCTTGCTTCAGCCTCCCTAGTCGCTGGGATTATAGATGTGGTTCACTGCATATGGCAGTGAATGCTCTTAATGAACACACAGCTTAATGAACCATGCCAAAAAGATGAACTTGCATTCTCTCACTATAATAAACATTTCAGAGGAATAACAAGCATATTAATTATTTAAATCTTCAGAAAAAACAGAGCCTGTTGGTTTAAAAATTACTCATTTATTCAAGAACCATTTAAATAAGAAGGGCACTTTTTTTTCACCTTACCTGATTTGCTTAGTGCCTGTGAATCAGATATAACTTGACATTACTTTCTCTAAGGCAGATCACCGTAGTAGGTGACTTGACATCTCCTTACACCTGAAGCTACTGCTTGTCCTTCCCAGCATGGTTGTGCCTCTGGAAGCTGCCACACCACGCCTTCAGGGAGGTATCTTGGTTCATACAGCAGAAGTCTGAGGTAAAAGCTTCTCTTCGCAAAAGACCATTCCAAAGGAGAAGCCCCTCTTCATCAGCTGTCCTGGAAGCCCAGCTGGCACAATCCTGTGCATGGAGAGTCCCTGATGGACTCTGGCTGCTCTGTAAGACTAAGACCTCACACCTGAGCTGTGATCCCCACGGAGACATCAGCAAAATTGTAAGGTCAGGCTGGACATGGCTTTACGCCAAAGACATGCTGAGAAAGGACTGCTTGTTTCCAACTCCATCCCCGAATGCACCAAGCTGATGTCTTTGAATGTGACAACATGGAGGGCAAGAAGGACCTCGCCCCAGCAGCTCCTCCCAGGCTGCTGGAGTGTGAGGACCGATAACACCCGCACTGCACTGTTGTGTGATGCTGCTCCACACTGCTCCCGGGGCTGCTTGGCTACAGAGCCAGCTGCAGTGCACAGGAAACCACCACCACCACCCTGAACCTGTTCAGGTTTGCACACTATTTCTCCCCCCTCCACACACTTTTTTATTGGTGCATTATAGTTGTACGTAGCAAGGATGGGATTTGTTATTACTTATCTGTACATGCACACAATTACAATATAACTTGGTCAATATCACTCCCTAGCACTTCAGGTTCACACAGTATTGCTCATCTAATGTAGAAACTCTAGAGTTACTGAGCTTCTGTTTCAGTGGCATGAGACAGGCAGTTGACCCCTTGCTAGATCCATACACGCCACCTCTACGAGCTAGACTTGGTGGAAAATGAGGGGCCATTCACAGGTGTCCAGAAACTAAAGTGCTGCTTCAGACCGGCTTCCCTCTTTGAAGGCCCTCATCCATAAAACACCAGAACCAGAAGAGGGTGAGCTCCAAGGCTGCTCCACGTTAGGCTTTAAATAAGGAACACCTAGAATGATCTGAGGACATGTTCTCACCAGGGGCTAGACTGCACTCAGGGAAACAAATGGTCCCTGCAGCACAAGCGCTGAGAGTGGAACCCGGCTAAGGGTGCCACCAGGCTCTGGAGCCCCCACTGCGTCCCAATACCCCTTTCTGTCTCCCTATTCACACTGATACTAGGCAGCGGCCCCCCGTTAACACTGGGCCTGTTCTCTCCATTCGAAATGTAAGTTTGGTAAACATAAAAGGAAAGTAAACCACAGAAACTAAAAGTAGCTACAAATATTAAAGGATCTTAGAAATTTTAGAATTTAAAAAAGACATGCTACTAATTTTAAAGCTAAAAGTTGACATGAGGCCTTCTAGATAGGATAGTCCTGGAACTCAACAGATAGCACGCCAGGGGACACAAGGAAGTTGTGAAAGGGTGAAAGTAGAGGTGCACACAGTAGGGCAACACCCCAGGACAGCCCCAGTGCCCCTGGCAATGTTCATCCAACATTACCTGCAGTAAGACCAACCAAACATGACACTCCAGCATGCTATGTAGAAATAACCAAGACAGGCTTGACAAATCACACGTTTCAGCAACAACATGTTGGAAGCCTAACAGTTTTGTTAGCTCTCTATTTAGGAGACTTAATAGGAAATGACTCAAGCTATCCAAATTAAAAAAAACACAGCCCAAATCTAAGAAAACAGAAATATTTAATGCTACACCAAAGCATATCTCTGCATCTACAATTGAAAATTTAATTGTTTATATTGGAACCTAAGCAAGTTTACATTTTAGCATAGTTAAAATGAAAAGATAGTAGTGTTTACAGAAGATAACGTTTCTTTACTGCATCCATTTTACCAAGCTGACATTGCTTCCTACAACTGATCAATAACAAAAATGAGAAAAATGACTGGCACCCAGAGGAGCTGCACTCCCACATGAGCTCGAGTGATGAGCATCAGCTCTTTTGGAGAGAAACATGTGGCCAGGATCCAAGTGCCCACCACAACTGTAACCCCAGGATCAGGAGGGATGTTTCTTAATAAACACAGATCCCACCCTGCACTGGGTGTGACTGGGGGACGGCTCCAGGCCCTGCTATGCAGAATAGCCACAGAAACAGACCACAGACTTAGGGACTGCATCCCTAAACTACAGGTGGAAAGTGAGGGCAGTTTTCAAAAGGAGAACAGAGGGTCCCCCAGGGTCAGCACACCTCACCATCACCCCACTTGCCACAGAGGTCATCCACTAAAACATCCCAGTTTTGAAGGAATGCAGGACTGGGGTAGGAACACCACAGAGAAAGCCTTCTAGTCAGGTGAATGGGTCGTACTGCACAGGGAGCACTGGCAATCACATCACGCTGAAATCTGGGCTGATTTATTCTCAAGTACCCGGCCACAGATTGCAGCACTCTGCTGAGACTGCTGCCAGTTAAGAGCACGCATGCATGTTCAACGAAGTTCGCCATTCACCAGCATCAGCACTTCCAAGGCCCTCTGGTGGTAAGGCACAACTTCAGAAAGGGTGCATCTTACCAGTTGTTGACTTGGAGTAGTGTCAGGTTTGTCTGAGCAGCAATCTGCTTCTTCTCGTCCTCTGTTGGGTAAGGATGCTAAAAATAAAGAGGATTACCATGGACTTTGAGTTTTGAAAAGGAAAGCAAGATTATCTAGGCAAAATATAAGAATAGAAGTTAAGTATTAATAAAAACTGGTATTGATAATGCTTGTAGCCAAACCTAACTTACAAATAAGTTTTTTGGAAATAACCCAGAACAGAATGAATCATTTCTCCATGCTGCAGATGCTGGTCAGTGCACAGAGATGTGGTCAGCCATAACATCCCCCGGGGCACAGAGGAGGATGAGGCAGCAGGAGCAGCAGCCCTGACCTGCTGTGAGGTGTGCTGTGCCAGCCCCAAGTGAGCACATGACACATCCGCAGACCTGCAGCGAGTCCACTGAGGTTCCATTTATGAACAACGAACCCCATGGACTGCAAGTAGGTCGGTGGGTGAGTGTGGCCCATGCATACTTCGGCCACTAGGTGCATGTTCCCTGTCACTCCTGAAGGTCTCACAGCGCCCTCTGTGGCAAACACTGTCCTACCTCAGCTGGTGGAGGGGTGGAAGCAGGCTGCTATGGGCCCATCGCATGGCAGGTGACATGTTTCGGTCATTAGTACCATGAGAATAAACTGACACTGGGATGGGCTGTCATCCAAGGCGCTCTCTGGATCAAATCCCTGCTGGACTGACCTGGTTTAAAGGTTTGGATATTGACTGTCCCCTGAGGCCCATGTGTTGCAGGGCTTCCCCAGGCTGGTATATTGGGAGCTGGTAGAACATTTAGGGGCTGGGTCCTAGTGGGAGGTCTTTGGGTTACTGGAACATAACCTCAAAGGAGATGGTGGCCTTGGCCCCTTGCTTTCTCTTCTGCTTCCTGGCCATGAGGTGAGCATCTGCTCTGCCAGTCATTCTTTGCCATTACTACCCAACACTCCTGCCAAAGGCCCAGAGCTGTTGGTCTGCTCAGTCATGGCACAGAACCTCTACAACTGTGAGCCTCAATAAACCTTTTTTCTTTATGAGCTAATTATCTCAGGTATACTTTTAAAGTGAGGGAAAGCTGACTAACACACCAAGGCTGTCAGTGAAGAACCACACCTGGGGCCCTCTCTAATGTATGATGGAAACATTCCACTTTAAAAAAAAAAAAAAAAAAAAAAAAGACCAATTTTAACCAGAAGCAAATATAAGAACTCCTAGAAGTACCAAAGGAGAACAGTCCCTCCATGACTGACAGATGTCTGTGCATGGAAATCAAGAAGACTTTCTGCTAAAACTGCACATGCCAAATCCCTCATTTTGGACCACAGGGTCCCCAGGTGTGAATCGCACTCACAGTAGGAAGTGGGCATTTGTTGTGGTTTGATTTTAAATACTTGATGGAATCTGGAAAAGTCACTGCACAGTGAGGTAGGAATGAACCTGCATCAGATTTACTTGGCAGCCACTTATTTATCTCTGCAAATGATCAACAGAATAATTCAAGCTGACCCAACAGATGAGTATGTGGCTGTAAGTTCAAGGCTGTGGAAACATAAACATTGCTTTTGCCCTTTAAAAAGCTCGTGATATAGAAACGAGGAAGAAGACACGAGCACACAGCCAGAAATAAACAGCACTCAGGGATGCTCTAGGGAAGAGGCGTCACGTAAGAGGGGCAAGAAGGTAGTACGAGGCAAAAATCGTCATTCTAAGGGCTCCTGCAAGCAGGGTTCAGTGCTGAGAAGTCACCAAAACACTAAAGAAAAAATAACAGGAAGGAAGGCACCCACTTCTCCCTGAGCTATAGCTGCTGTGCCAAGCCTGCGCCCTGGCTGCTGTGGGAACCCTAGCGCGTGCTTCCTCCCTCGCTGCTGGTCCCCATGCGCCCACTGCCTCTGGCCCCCCTCACTTCATGTACACCTCCAGCCTGGGCCTCATGCACTCCTCCTCAGAGAGCCGAGCCTGATCACCCCTGGTCCTGGCACTGGACCAGGGAGTCACTCTGGCTGCTCCCTGGGTAGATGGCTGGCCACAACCACAACATTATGTGGCCAGCAGGGCAGGTGTATCACCATGCTTCCTGAGACCTCCTGGGGAAGAGGAGACAAGGCTTCTGCTCACTCTGGGAGGCAGGGAGCCACAGAGCACTGAACAAACTGCCCCCTGCTGGGCCAGACTCATGTCATTATGTGAGTCACATGCTGGCCCTCTGGCCCTCGTCAGCATGGTCCTCTCCTCAACCTTGTTGTGGCTTCCTTTCAGATCCAACATAAAAGCACTGCTGCTTCCAGAGGATTTGCCTAAATGCATCTCTTCTCACCCCACTTCTCCACCCATTCATCTCAATCACTCTCCGGGGTCGGGTTTTTCTACCTGCACATACATAACCAGCACAAGTGGACTTAACTCCCTTTCCACCAGTGAGATCCTTGTTACATCTGAAGCTTCCTAGAGCCACTTGTTAGGGAGCCCCCCGTCCCATGCTCAACCCATCACGACACTCAATAAAACGTGATACTTAGGATCAGGCCTACAAGACACACGAGAATTTTTCCATGACACACAGTCAGGAAGAAAGATCTCAGAGAGCTGCCCACAGCACCAGTCCACTGATCTTACCCCTATGTGCTGAAAGAGCCAGGACCGCATCACATTGGTGGCATGCTTCGGCAGGACGCCTCTCTTGTTCTTGGATGAGCTATCATCTTGGTGCAGGATGCTGAGGTCTTGGTTTAACTGTAACTGAAGCTTTTGCACAATTGAAAGCTGATGTTAGAGACAGCAAGCAATGACATGTGCAAGTAGGCTATGACTTCAGCCGGAGGGGCAGTCAAGGGTCTTATAGATTTGTCACAATTTGCACTAACAGGATTCCTCCTGGGATGTGCAGGGTATTGTAAAAGTGATCTTCCTCCCATGTCCTGGCACACAGGTCCTAAAATCCTTGGAATCCTCAAAGTGGTAACTGAAGTCTTTCCTGTCCTATGAGCTGACTGCTAGCTGGCAGCCCTCAGGGGACTCCAGGCCCTTGGAGTGGGTATGGGAAAGACAAAGGTAGAATCACAGGGATTTTCAGCCCCAACCACTGGGGAGGGTGTGGGCAGAAGGTTAAGTTGATCACCGGTAGCCAATGATTTAACAATCATGCTTATATAATGAAGTCTCCATGAAAACCCAAGGGACAGGGCTCAGAGTCCTTCCAGGTTGCTGAGTGCATGGAGATTCCTGGAAGGTGGCGCAAACTGGAGAGGGCACGGGAGCTTTGCCCTCCCCACACGCTGCATCTCTTCATCCACATTGTCTGTAATGTTCTTTATAATAATCTTGTAAGCATCCAAGTTTTTCCCTGAGTTCTGTGAGCCACTCAAAGTAACTGAACCTGAGGAAGAGGTCACAGGAACCCTGATTCATAGTTGTTTGGTCAGAAGCACAGGTCACAATGTGGGGCCATCACAGAGACTGAGCCCTCAACCTGTGGGACCTGATGCTGCCTCCAGGCAGACTGTGTCTGAACTGCATTAAGCAAGGGGATGCCCAGCTGGCATCAACTGCTTGCTGGTGGGGAGAAGATCCCCTCCTGTGAGCTCCCAGAAACCTTCCATGTCGACTGAGTGGCGTGAGTGCCCAGGGGAAACAGCTGGTTTCTCTGCCTATAGGACGTGGTTCCCTCCATAGCCTCACCCTCCACACGGGGACTCAGCTCTGCAAGGGCCTCCCGACCCAAGAAGGCAGATGGGATGGATGCTAAGAGGGCCTCCAAGTCCCAAGCCAGGTGCTCCTCCAAGGCTTCCACACCCACCACTTGCTACTTGTTATCACCTGTGCTTCCTGCAGTGAGAATAGCAACCACCCGCCATCTCCTAGCCCATGAGAGGTTTCAAGCCACTGATAAGAATGAACAGGGATGCACCACTTGAGAGGAACATGTGGGCTGAGCAGAGAAGGAAGAAATGGAAGCAGTGCAGGAGACACCCATGGCTCACATGGCAGAAGGAGCTCAGGCCTGGAGGATAGCCCCTGAGTCAGAGAGAAGGGCCGTGAGCTCTGGGGAGGCCTTTAACAGCTTCCATCCAGACACACATAGGACAAAACCAAAATGGCCAGTGAAACAGCAGTACTGTGATCAAGGCCCAAACTTCTCTCAGCAGGACCAGTCCTGACAACAGAACCCCGACATGGACTGGGCAGCTGTGATGAGACCACCAGGACACAGCAAGAAGAGGACCTGAGAACACGAGGCCCCCAAACCGGATCAAAGGCCAAGCCAGGCTCCTGAAAGGATGTTAAGAGGATCTTATTCAGAAACAGAGAAAAACAGCAGAAGAAATTGAAAAGGGTCTGCAGGTAACATATGGGGCAGGGTATGGATGGTCTGAGCTGTGACACACAGAAACCCTGAAAGTACCTGAGAGAGGGCAAGGGGGCAACCCTACAGACGTGACAAGTAATCCTGCCGGGCAAAGTGAGGGGAAGACAACAACCTTACCCTCGTCAATTCCTCATTAATGAAAAATGCCTTCGAGTGGGTTTGTGTGAGTAGCATAATCGAACACTTTTTAGTGAGCACGCCAGGGACAGATCCAACGCCAGCCTACTTGGGCCCCATGTGAACAGGCCAGCATGTCCTGCACGGTGGATGACTCCCTCCTGGGGAGCAGCGCCGCACATCACAGCTCCTCCTACGAGCAGAGGATGTCAAACCACCTGAGCCTGGACATGCTGCCCCAGGCAGGGAGCCCCGTGTGACAGCTGAGAGTAACCTAGAATGAGGGTCACAGGGTAATTTTCAGTTGTCACCCATACAGCTGCTCCTTCTGCCACCACTGAGTGTCTCCTAGGACAATGCTGACTGCCGGGGCGACACACAGGGCATAGTGCATCACCCGTGATTTTCTTGAGAAACCATCCTGGTAGCTTCTGACACAAAGTATAGAGTCTCTCACTGGTAAGTCACGTCAATCACCTAAAACACAGCAAGAACCCAAACTCTGGCCAAAGAAGAAAAAACGCCAGAACAGCACAAATAGCTACAACAGAATCATACACACCTACATTTGTTTCACCCAAAGAACACCTCCCTTGTAAAGTCCTCAGTCAAACCCTCTGTCCATCCTAAAAACCCTCATCAGTTGGACCGTTTCCAAAACCTGCTACACTAGAAGACATAAATGTGGGGGGAATGTGACGGCTAATCTTGATGGTCACCCAACTGGACTGAGATGCCTAGGAAGCTCATAGAACACACTCCCTGATGGGTTGTGGGGGTGTTTCCAGAGATGACTGGCATGTGGGACAGGAAACTAACGGGGTGAGGGGAAGCCTGCCCTAACTATGGGTAGCACCAACAGGCCAGGGGCCCAGATGGAACAAAAGCAGATGAAGAAGGAAGCCTGCCAGCGTGTGCAAGACCTATTTCTCTCCAGCAGGTGTGTCTATACCATGGCCCGTGGACATCAGACTGCAGTTTCTTCAGGCTCTCAGTGTGGACTCACACCAGTGACTGTCCAGGGAGCTCCATGCCTTCAGTCTCAGACTGGAACTAGATCATGCTTTTTTGTTTATTTTTTAAAGTTGTAGGTGGACACAATACCTTTATTTTTATTTATTGATTTTTTTGTGGTGCTGAGGATCGAACCCAGTGCCTAACACATGTCAGGGCAAGTGCTCTACCACTGAGCTACAACCCCAGCCCTAGTGAAATCATATCTAAAAATAGAAAGTGAAAGGGCTGGGGATGTGCCTCGGTGGTCCAATCCCTGGTACTCAAAAAGAAATACTGTAAGAGGAGTTTAATGGGCAATTCTGGTGGGAACTCTGAAGCACTGAAGATCAGAATGCTGATAGAAGTGTAGACAGTGAAGACTGGGCTCATAAGGCTATAGATGACTGCTAGAAACTGAACCAGAAGCCATTCATGTTACGTTCTGGCAAAGAACTTGTCTATGTTTTGTCCATGCCCTGAGGCTTTGTATGAGGCTGAATTTAAAGGTGATGGACTCACTGATCTAGTGGAGGAAATTTCAAAGGAGCTCAGCATCTAGGTATTGGTGGCAATTTTTAGCCAGGTTTGTAGTTAATAATCAGGAACAAGGAGCAGAGTGGAAATAGGTAGAAAACCTGCAGTTTGGACAAAAAGTACATGAAAAATCGGGACCAAGGAAGATGTGGTTGCTGAAGAGATTAGTGCCATTAAGGAAAAACCAAGTACTATGAACAGAAACCGTAGGAAAGATGCCTTGAAGGCATTTCAGGAATTGGCCAGGCCCCACCCACTGCAGCTAAAGGACATAAAAGTGTCAAGTTATTTGAAGGACTCTGCTTTGAGACGAGACAGCCAAGGTATCCTGCTCTCAGAGGCTTATAGGAAGTGTTTCCCCTGTGTAGCCATCCTGGCACTCAGAGGCCACTGCAGCAATGGTCCAGTGGGACTGGCTACTGCTCCCACAAGCAGCCGTCTTTGGCATCGTCCATGTGGTGCTGGATTTGCAGGCATACAAAATGCAAGTTATGGGATCACAGAGGCATCCACTGAGATTTTAAAGGAATATCTGGGAGGACAGACAATGTATGGCAGGGTAAGCTTCCCTATGGGGAGCCCCTGAGAGGGTGGTGCATAGAGCTGAAAGTAAAGTTGAAGCTGCAATGAAGACCCCAAGAAGATAAGAGATGCCAGGAGCACGCAACATCTGTCAAGGAAAGGGGAAGGCAGCAAGCAGATTCAACTCTAGACAGGTCATGTGAACTGCCACCGGGAAGCCACAGGGGCAGGCCTGCCCAGGCCCTTTGGACAGAACGTTACCAACACATGCCCTGGTTGCTGGACATGGCACTACAGGATTTAATGTTTGTTCTGCTGGATTTCAGTCTTACTTTGGCGTGATGTTTCCTTGGTATTTTAG
This sequence comes from Sciurus vulgaris, assembly GCF_902686455.1. Lineage (NCBI taxonomy): Eukaryota > Metazoa > Chordata > Mammalia > Rodentia > Sciuridae > Sciurus > Sciurus vulgaris. Next base: position 2,743,195 of record NC_136470.1, read on the forward strand.
TCTTCCCTTTTGGAATAAGAATGTTTACTCTGTGACATTGTACACTGGAAGCATGTAGCTTGCTTTTTCATTTTTACAAGGGCTCACAGCTAAGAGTTTGCTGAGAGTCTTGGAGATTTGGAACTTGGACTTTTCAATAAATGCTGGAACTGTTTTGGAGACTTTCAGGACTCTTGGAGATAGATTAAATGCATTTTGCATTATGAGAGGGATGAGTCTTGGGGCCAGGGGTAGATTGGTTCCAATCTGGAATGCCCCCACAAAAACTCCCAAGTGTTGAAGGCTGGTCCCCAATGCAGCAATGTTCAGAGGTGGGGCTTTTGGGAACTGACTGGATCATGGGGGCTTGAGGCTCACCCATGAATTAATGCACAGATGGATCTATAACCGAATGGACTAATGGGAGGTGATGGAAACTGCAGGAGGTGGAACCTAGTGAAGGAAGTGGGTCCTTAGGGGCATGCCTTTCATGACTACATTGTGTCCTCAGCCACTTCCTGTCTCTCGCTGTGCTTCCTGGCTGCCATGAGATAAGCAGCTTTGCTCTTCTATGCCCTCCCTGTCATGATGTTCTGCCTCACCATGAGCCCTCAGTGATGGGGCCAAACAACAATTGACTGAGATCTCTGAAACCTTTCAATGAACCAAAATACACCTTTCTTCTTCAAGCTGATTTCATTGGGTGTTTTGTCACAGTGACGGAAAGCCAACAAAGGGGATGTAACGCAGGGCAGAGGACAAGCAATATCATGCACAGATGGGGTTCTGCAACTGGACTAAAATGAAGTTACATTCCCCGAAGTCCAGCTAAAGGAGTTAGTGGATCACCACTCCAACTTCTAGTAAGAGAGTTCTACAAACCTCGCATGTATGCTATTTAAATTGTTTCTGAAAAAAACTCAGTTAAATAGAAAACATCCTTCTTAAACAACAGGACAAGGCATCTGACCTGAAAACGTTTTCCTCTAAAAGAGAATAATGTGATCCTAGGAAATTATTCTGCAACCAGACATGACTATTGTCATAGGTATCTTAAATGGAAAACCATAAGGAAAGAAGATTGGCCAGAGAATCAAGGAATAGCATAAGTGGGATCTAGCTCTTCCCCTAGGAAAGTCTGGGTCTGGGCAGCTACCACAGCCCAGATGGTCTCTGAAGTCCCCCAGCCTCACACTGGTCCCTGCTTCATGGCCTATGGCTTTAGTTGACTTTGTCAACAAGACCTGTTAAGTTCAAGGCAGCAGCCCCAGACTGCCTACACTGCTGGGCACAGAGAGTTCTTAACAAGAATGTAAAAAATGTCTCTGCAGGTCACATTCAAGGTCTAACACAAAGAATGAGTCAATGCTCTTAGAATAAGAACTTTAAAATAAACGTGGTCTGATCTACCTAACTTCATCAATGTAAAAATGCATGTGCATCTCCAGAATCTACAGGGTCACCGCAGTCCAGCACATCTAGCCTCCTTGCCTCGCCACAAAGGCACAGGGAGAGGCGGCCACGTCACAGGCGTTTCTGCTACGACCTGCTGCTTGCACAGGCACTGTCCATGTTCTGGGAGCCAGACATGCAAAGGCAGGGGCCTGGGGCAGCAGGGTTGAGCACCACCACTGGGACCCCTCCACCTCCCATCAGGGTCTGTTTCACTGAAGTGTCCCAGACACAAAAAAGATGCACAGCAGAGAGGACTGAAGAGCTTCCTAAGCTTGGGACCACAATGGCAGCCTCATGCTGGAGAATTCACGGTGGAGGTATAAGCCAAGCGCTGCAGGGATGAAGAACTTGCTCTTCTGCACCTACTGGACCTCAAATTCCAGATAGATATGCAAAGTGAGCCTGCACACAGCCAGCCTCAGCAGTGGGCAGTGGGTTGCTCCTGGGGGCATGAATGACTTTCTTGCTTCTTTATATTTTACTGAGTTTTTACAAATTTTCTACATAGGGAGAGGAGGAATGAGAAGAAACAAACACTGACATTTCCATCAACCAGAGACAGCTTCAGGAGACAGAGGATGTTTGCGCAGAAGGGCTAGCTCAGCCTGCTGTACTGTGCTGGCGCACACGGGCAGCACTTACCCCCAAACCCTCCAGAAGATGGCATACACACCTGGGAGTTCTGGATCCTAATCGTCCCGGGTGACAATGCCTGTGTGACTACTTGGCCTTGCGGAGTCACAACTGTGACAGGCTGGTACACTGTGCCTCCTCAAAAGGGAGAAGAAAATTTATAAATTAAGCTACTTTTAAGTCTTGATGACTTTAAACATTCTTCCTGATATATTTATGGAATATAACTTATGGAATCAAATCTTCAGTTGAATAAGGTTTTAATCATTTCAAATGGTCAACAATACTTTGCAGGTTGACCTGTCACTGTAAATTATCAAAGGAATCTGCTGAACTGGCCATGCTCAGGCTCCTTGGAGTTCCATGCGCTGGAAGCCACTGGCTGACTAGCAGCTTGGCACGCCCTTTCCTTCTGCTTGTTTGGCTTTCTGCTCTTTCCTATAATTAGCACACATTAAGGATTTGGCCAAAGGTGCTGAATAATACACATTTTCATTCTAGCTCTGCTCCTGAGGTTTCCCCATCAAGGTGGCATGAAGTGTTCAGTATACACTGCACCTTCTTCCTACATGCCCTGTTTTGTTGTCATGATGTTTTGTCTTTATAATGTTCTTCATATACGGGAACACTGGAATCTGCGACCTCCTATAGTGCTTTTGTTATACAAATAATACTGAGATTAAGCTGTATTTTCACTTGATTGTCATCAATTCATGATACAACTTAGGATTTTCCAGGTGTTGCTACAAACACAATTAAGAACTATCTAATCTGGAAATCATAATTGGTTTTTGCTATATATTTCCAACTCTGATATAAAAACTTTTTCCGTGCCAATACACTTTTGGTAGGAAAACACATTGTGCATAATATATTTGTGGAGAATTAACAAGAAACACACATTCAAGAAGCTCTATATTTTAGCACTATTATACTGGGAACTATTATATCAGTATTAGTTAAAATACTGTGAAATCAAGAAAAAAATTAAACATTTAAAAAGTTGTATTTTTATACTCATTCTAATACAGTAGACCTGTTTTCTGCAAAAGCTCCCGTAGAAAGCACCCCTTTCCCACAGCCATACCTGCCACTGTTGCCATGGTCACGTTCCCCTGTTGCAGGGCAGAGGCAGGCACCACAATTCCCTGTGGGCTGAGCGTGCCTGTGATGGCACTTTGAATCTGCTGAAATTAGAACATGCACATTGTAGGAATTATTAGAAAACGGAAAACCCATGTTAAAATCTCAAAGTAAGCAGCCTGATGATATCACAGGAAAGGAAAGGGAGGCTTGGGTCTAGAGCAGAGTCAGAGACCAAGCTTTCAGAAAGCAAGCATCACATACAGGAAATGAAGAGAGGCAAACCGACTATTTAATATACAACAACCAAGGTTGAAATGTTAGGTGGCAATGTGGTTTCTAAAAGAGTACCACATGTCTCACTCTCACATTCCATGTGCTGTAAAGCCCAGGAGGTGACCAGGAAAACCCTGCTACCTAATCACACACCTTTCTCCTTAGAGCTTGCTCAGATAACTGAGATTTCCACAAACTAAAGCCTCCTGGACAGGACAGGACAGGACGCACAATACAGATCATACCATAGACTGGGAGGTAACTGGAAGTGACTGTTAGGTTCCCTTAAAGTTTGACACACTAATTTGGCCATAATAGAAGTTAAGCCATTAGAATCAATAACCCAAGCTCCCACCTTAAGATCCCAGAAAAAGAGGAACAAAATGAAACTAAAACAAGAAGAAAGGAAATAATAAAGATCAGAGCAGAAATCAATGAAATTGAAAATAGAAAAGCAAAAAAAAAAAAAAAAAAAAAAAGAAACAAACAAAATGCTTGTTTATTGAAAAGAACAAAACAAACCTCCAGTAAGACACAAAAAGAGAGAGGGAGAAGGAGAGAAGGGGGAGGAGAGACCCAGATTCCCAATCATGGGATCACTACAGATCCTGCAGACACCAAAGGTCAGAAGAAGTGAACACAACCTCACACCCAGGTCTGGCGCAAGGTGAGGCAGATGAGCATCCCAAAACTCAGCCACCACAGCTCATTCAGCATGGATGGGACCTTCTGAGCAGCCCTGCCCTGTTAAGGAAACTGGAATTGTAATTTAAAACTCTCAGAAAAGAACTCTACAGGTTTGTGCATTTTCAATAGGAACTTCTAACTATCAAATACCTGAAGAAGAATCCACACCTACTACAATCTCTTCCAGAAAACAAGAGCCAAAAACACTCCCCGATCCATTTTATGAATCTTGTATTATCCTGACACCAAAAACGAAGACAGTTCGGAAAACAAAATTCAATCCAATATCCCTTATGAATACAAAAATACTTGACAAAATATTAACAAACACAATTCAGGCATATATATAAATAATTATGTACCATGACCAAGTGGAGTTTATTCCAGGAATGCAAGACATTTAATATTAGAAAAGCCAATCCATGTAATCTCCCAACAAGACCAAGAAGGAAAATCATATGATCATATAAACTGATGCAGAGAAAGCACCCGACAAAATTCAACATAATAAAAACACTCAGAATGCCAGGTAAGGCGGTACATTCCTGTAATCCCAGCAACTTGGGAAGCTGAGGCAAGAGGTTCACAAGCTGGAGACATTCTCAGCGACTTACTGAGACCGTAAGAAACTTAGCAAGACCCTGTCTCAAAATAAAAAATTAAAAAAAAAGGGCTGGGATGTGGCTCAGTGGTTAAACACCCCTAGATTCAATCCCCAGTATGGGGGAGGGGGAGGAAACTCTAAGAAAAACAGTAATAGAGGGGGGTGTCCTCAATCAGATAAGAGCGTCTTAAAATACCAATACAAGCAAGGTGGGGGCTGAAAGGTTCCCTAAGGCTGGAGCAAGGCTGGGGAGTCTGATCTCCATACTCTCAAAGATGGTGCTGAATGGTCCAGTTAATGCAATAACACAAGAACAGGAAGTAAAAGACATAAGGTTAGAACAAGAAGCAAACAGAACTGTCCCTACTGGTGTACCACATGGCTTAGCAGGAATAAAATCCAAATATCCTACCAAACAAAACTCCCAGAACTAATAAATGAGTTCAGCAAGGTCACAGGACACAGCATAAACATACAAAAATGAACTATATTTCTGTAAACTAACAACAAATACACGGACACAAAAACTAAAAATATAACCTATTCACGATCACTCAGAAGATGAAATGCTTAGATGTAACTCTAAAAACACAATGTATAGGACAAATATTTTGAAAACTATAAAATACTGATGGAAAAAAAGACCTTAGAAGACATAAATAAATGGAGAGACATAACCGTAATTATGGGTTGGAAGATCCAACACAGTAAAGATGTCAATTCTCCCCAAATCAACATACAGATTAAATGAAATTCCTATCAAAATTCCAGTAGAATTTTTCAAAACTAGACCTAGACAAAATCATTCTAAAATTTATGTGGAAAGGTAAAGGAACCAGAGCCGTTAAAACAATTTTGAAAAGAAACAAGAAGTGGAAGGAAAGTATCTACTCAATTTGGAGATTTACTAATATACTATAGCAATCAAAACTATGTAGTAGACACACAGATCAATGGAGCAGAGCAGAAAACACAGGAGACAGGCCCCCAACAGGCCCAACTGATTTTTGACAAAGGTACAAAAAGCAATTCAGTGGAAGTAGAATAGCACCACAGGTGCTGGTGCAGACAGACATCACAGACAAAAAGAAAACCTCAATGAAACCTCACACTTTCTGCACAAGCTAACTCAAAACTGATAATGAGGGCTGGGGAGATAGCTCAGTTGGTAGAGTGCTTGCCTTGCAAGCACAAGGCCCTGGGTTTGATCCCCAGCACCACAAAAACAAACAAACAAAAAAAAAAAACTGATAAAGAATTTAAATGTAAAATATAAGACTATAAAACATTCAGGAGAAAAAGAAAATGAAAGAAAATCTTTGGGACCTAGAGATAGGTGACTTGATACCCAAAGCACAAACCATAAAAGAAGTGCTGAAAAATTAAACTTCATCAAAATTAAAAAATGCTTCTGCAAAAGACATGTTAAGAGGATGGGAAGATACTTAGCTATAGACTTGGAAAATGCATTTGCAAATCATATATCAAAAAAAGGACTAGTATCTAGAATAGACAAGAACTCTCAAAACATAGCAATTTAAAGAAAATCAAATCAGAAAATAGGCAGAAGACACAAACAGACATTTTACCAAAGATGATAAACAGATGCTGGATATGCACAAAAATCAACATGGTTAGTCAGCAGGGACATGAAATTAAAAACCCCAGTGAACCACCACTGCACATCATTAGAACGGTAAAAGGGAACACGCTTCATCACAAAACCTTAAGGGCATTATGCTGAGTGAAGTGCGCCAGGCACAAAGGACAAATACTACCTGATTCTACTTATACAAGGTCCCCAGAGAAGGCCAAGGAGACAAAGTGTAGGCTGGTGGCTGCCGGGGCTGGGACGGAGGAGAGGGAGTCAGTGTTTAATTAGGACAGAGCTTGGGTGGCAAATGAGAGTTCTGAAGAGGGATGACAGTGAAGGATGCACAGCGATGTGAATGAACTAAACCACTAAATGTGCATTTAAAAATGGTTATGTGAACAAAATGGTTAAGATGGTAAAATTTATGCATATGTTATTCAATTTTTAAAAATGTGTGTGTTTTTCCCCAATAAAAAAAGAAATGAATGGTACTCTACTCTCCATAAACATGGGGTGGTGTTGGCAGAAGCCAGAAAAAAGACTGAGGACTCAGCCATTCCCTGCATGAAGTCTAGGAAGATTTCACCTCTGGCCTGAATTTACTCCCAAGCTAGCCCAGGTTTAGAGACCTAGAGGGTACTTCAAGCAGGACAGTCACTGAGGCAGCCCCAGCAATTCTGAAAGGGTTGTTGGTCTTAGGTCAATGCCAAAGTCACAGTGACCCCCAAAAGTGAGGTGGGCACCAAAGGCAAGTACCTGGGACTGCACAGGGGAGTACGGGCTTCCAGGCTCTCCACTCAACAGAGTCTCACTGTTCATTTTCGTCTTCAGACAAGCAATGTACCGACTACAGAAATCTTTGCAGAGTTCATTAACTTTTTCCAGCTCAAGAAGATGAATACGCAAGACCTGGATTGCTTTTACCATCTAGAAACAAGAGAAAGTGAAGACTTTTAGATGAGAGAAAGGTAGTAGTATAGTCATCATTATCATACTGGTTCCCAGTTCATCAGAAACCTCTTCAGAGGAAGCAAGAGAAGTGGAGTTTCATCAGAAAGCACACAAACAGTTGCACTGCCACAGCGCTACAACCTGCGCTTTGCGTGCTTGGTGTATGGGGAATATGGGAGCCTGGCACCAGCCTCAGGGAGGCTGTGCTGGCAGTGAAGCTCTGCCTGAAGATAGCTGGGCTGTTTTACCAGCCACTCGATCATTCCATGGCCCAGGGGGTTTCTTACCCTCGCTCTATTTCTATATCTATAAGTAGGGACAAATCTGGACTCGTGGTTCTTAATTTTCTTTTTTAGGTACTAGGGACTGAACCCAGGGCATTTTGCCAGTGAACCACCTCCCCAGCCCTTTTTCTTTCAAAATTTTCAATTTTAAGACAGGGTGTCATAAAGTTAAGGCTTAGGGCCTTGGTTAAGGTACTAAGACTGGCCTTGAACTTGTGATCCTCCTGCCTCAGCCTCCTGAGTTACTAGAAATACAGGCATGGTCCATCACACCCAATACATCCATCTTTTCTGGATCATGTTTCTGGATCATGTGTCAAGTCTAAGAATGCTTTCCTATCCTTAAATCTCAAAGATTTTCTTTTGGGTTTTTTCCAAAAGTATTTTAGTTTTATATTAAGTCACTAAGTTTTGAGTAATCTGCCCCACAGCAACAGATCACTAATGCCAATGATAAAATTGTTTTCATTAGCACTACCTGCCTGATAACTCCAAAGTCCACTTGTAAGCTAACATATAAAATAGGTCATATGTATCCATGGCATGAAAGAATCCATCAAAACCGATAATTCTCAAGCATCAAACTCTGCAAGGGCCTGTGCTAAATACAGAGTAGGAGGACTGTGTTTCTGCAGCCAGGCAGGTGTGGAGGATGCCTACCCTCAACTCACTGCACCATGCCAGAAGGATGACTGACTGCATGACTGTCCCAGGAGCAGAGAGAGCTCTGACTCGTAAAAGGGTATGCACCATTAGTCTCCTTCCAGAGGCGAGCAGGCAGGGTCAAAGTCAGATAACCCACTTACAGAATCCATTGATAGTAAAGATGAAATATACAATGAAAACTTTTTAGGAAAGTTAGAGATGGGCAATTTATCCAGGAAAGAAATTATTTTCCAAAGACCCTTCTATGCTCAGAGCCCGACTAAGGTTTGACATGGCCCTAGAAGGCATTTGTGACCCAGCAATGGTACCCTGATGCCAGATCTGTGTCAATCTGAATCTGGAAGGGATGAAAACATGTGGCATGCTAAGGCGAGAGGGCAGAGAAAGCAGGTGCCTAAGAAAGACTGCCAGCACCACCCAAGTCCTATAAGGAATGGCTGGCTTTGGGTGTACCAGTGATTTTAGCCACAAGAACTTCTTTACTTCCTCTACAGAGTCCAGAAAGCCCTGATTTTGGAGCCCTGGGAGCAGGAAGTTAGCATTAGCCTCAAGACTCAGAGTTGTCTTAAGGATACAGTCCAAGTCCTGTACCCAGGATTAGGAGCAGAAGTTGGGCACAGACATGATGCAGAACACCCCAGCCCTGGGAAGACTTGGGATCTTCAGGAGAGCACTGAGCCCCCAGGCATTTAGGACAGAGGTGCAGATTACTTTACTGGCTTCTAAAAGGAAACATAACTAGACTGGAAGATCTGGGGACATTCAAGTTACACATATTGGAAGACAAGCTACCTCATAGTTACACAATTCTCCCCTTCAGCAGAACTACAAGCAGCTTGAAGTTCCAATGAGAAGTTTAAAATTTCATGATCGAATTTTGAATTATGAAAAATAAACAAAAATAAAGCAGTTACTTTACTTACTAAGTTGTCAGTTTCTGGATCTTCACAAAAGAAGGGTTTCCCTTCCTTCTCTTGCTTCCTGACAAAGTTCTCAATGTCCACATCAAAACTGGCAGAAGTTGTGCCTTCTGAGCCCTGTGTGGACTGCTCGCACTTTTCAAACAACAAAGCTAATAATGGAAACAGTGGATGCCTGGGGGACAAAAGAACAAAGAACACAGATACTTTCCACATCTCTACAAGAATGCTTTGGCACTTAGGATGCACAATTTCATAAAGTGATTTTGTTGAGCTCTAATCCATATGCCACACAAGTCACTGTTTAAAGGGTACCATTCAGTGGGGTCTAGTATATTCTAGAGTCGGGCAACTATCACCACAATTTTAGAACACCATCATCCCCAAAAGAATTGTGATACCCACTAGCAGTCCTCTCCATTTCCACAAACCCCAGCCCACCACAAATCTGCTTTCTATCTCTATGCTCACATAAATTAAACATCACACATAAAGGGACTCATGAGGTCTCTGGTGTCTGTCACTTAGCATGTTTCAAGGACTTACCAGTGTTGTAACAAGTATGGGTCCTTCATTCCTTCATGGCTGAATAGTATCCCATTGTAAGGTGATACCACATTTAGTTTTTCCAGTTGATGGACATCTGGGTTGTTTCCTCCTTTTGACTATTATGGATAATGCTGCTATGAATGATCATGTATTGGTGTTTGTGGGAACACATGCTGTCATTTCTCTTGGGTATATGCACGGGAGTGAAATTTCTGGATCAAATGGAACTCTATGTTCAATGTTCTGAGAAATTGACAGATTGTTTTCCAAAGTTTTCTAAAGTGGCTGCACCTTTTTACATACATGCCAGCAAAGTATAAGGATTCTAATTTCTCTACCTTCTCATCAACACTTTCTAGTTTCTGTTTTTTCTTTTTAATTACAGTCAGCCTAACAGGTGCAAAGTGGTGTATCTCTGGTATTTATTTTTAATTACATAATAACTGAATATATACCTCTTGGAAAAAAATTCAGACCACCTGGATCAACCATAGTCCTCTGGAATATCACACTGTGCTCCTTCCTTGCTTTCCCCAAAGGCGTTGGTATTTTGGTGTGTACCCTTCTTCAGAATACACTGCACCTTCAATGTGGTTCTAGAAACTTGCTTTGTTCTCTAAAGTCTGTTACACACACAAGTCTGACTATAAGGATGTATGGCTTGGACAGCTGCACAGGGCCCCCCATCAGTTCAATGCCCTGCTAGTGCCGGATTAAAACTCTAAGATTTGTAACAAAGAATGCTATAGTTTGGATACAAGGTGTTAACCCCTTCAAAAAAAAAAACCCTCCTATGCTAATGTTTCGAGAAATATTTTGAGGTGAAATGATTAGATTATGAGAGTTGTAACCTAATAAGTGTGTCCTAGTTTAACTGAACTAACAGGATGGTAACTATAGGTAGCTAGGGCATGGCTGGATCACTTAAGGCATGCCCAGGAAGGGCGCATCTTCCCTGTGGTCTCTTGCCCTCTCTCTCTCTGCTTCCTGGCCACCATGAATGGAGCAGGGCTTCCCCACCACACCTTCCGCCATGATGTTCTGTCTTACCTGGGCCCTGAGTAATGGTTTGCCCATCATGTATTGAACCTCTGAAACTATGAGCCAAAATGAATTTTCCTGTCTAAATTGTACTTGTCAGGTATTACAGTCACAGCGACAAAGAGATGACCAACACAAGGAGCCTTGTGATTTCTTTTGTACTGAGCTCCACAAATTATGCAGCCAGCGTTGCTTAAGAGACTGTCTATGGGCTGTCCATGTAGCTCAGTGGTAGAGTACTTGTCTAGTGAAACAAGGCCCTGGGTTTCATTCCTAGTCCTGCAAAAAAGTAATATCAATAATAATAATTTTTAAATTAAGTTAAAAAAGAGACTGCCTGTGTCAGTGTATGGAAATCTTGTTATTCTTTAAATCATGGATGGTAACCTGTAAAAGAAAACCTCAACAAGTGTGGTCCCTTGCCTATTGGCTGTTTAGGTTGTTTGTAGTTAACAATATTTGCAATGTAGGAAAGCCTTAATATATACTTGCAATCATCTGCTAGAAGAGCTGCCTAGAATGGAATTGAATGTATATTGTGCAAGTTATTATGAGCATCATCAAAAGCCAAGCATCATGTAAGTTATTTACAAAAGTTACATTCATAAAAACAAAGGAGAATGGTGATCACCAGACTGAAAGCAAAGACAGGGGAAAGATGATTTGTTATTTAATGGGTAGAGTCTCAGATTTGGAAGATGAAAAAAAAATTTTTTTTATTAATACTTTGTTTTAGTTACAGGTGGACAGAATACATTTATTTTATTTTTATGTGGTGCTGAGGATTGAACCCAGGGCCTCATGCATGCTAGGTGAGCGCTCTACCACTGAGCCACAACCCCAGCCCAAAAGATGAAAATTTTTGAAGATCTGTTTCACAACAATGCAAATATACTTCACACTACCAAACCTTATGCTTCAAGATTAAGATGGTATACTGGTAGAGTGTGTGCTTGGCATGAGTTCAATTCCCAGTGCCACACAAAAATATATAAATTCTTTCTTCACTGTAATTTTAAAAAGCAAAGTCAGTAATTAACATAAAAAGAAGTTATTCAAGGGCCAAATGCTCTCCAAAAAGGAGTATCCCTAATTACCTTTCCAAAAAGGGTGACAGGGCATCGTCATCTCCCCAAACATGGCTGTCACCACTGTTACTGATCTTTTTTCATTTTGGCTAATCTGTGAGCCAAAAAATGTGTCTCACTGTTGAATTTATTTCACATTCAGTCATCTACTGACCTCTTCGGGGACCTGCCTACTTTCACTTTAGGCTGTTTGTCTTTTTCTTATTGATTGCTTTGAGCTTTTAGGAAATCAATACTTTGCCCCTTTGCTACACACATTTGCCCCTATCTGCTACTTGTTTACGCCATCTTTGGTCACATACAGAGTTTGATTTGTGGTGATGAAATTTATCAGTCATTTTGCTTTGTTTTCTGAGTTTGTGCTTATTTAACAAGGTATCCTGGATTGAAGGTTTCACCCATATTTCTATCTCCAAACTTATTACATTCTTTTTCTTTTTCTTTCTCCCTCCTTCCTTCCTTCTTTCCTTCCCTCCTGCCTTCCTACTTTCCTTCCTTTGCTCTACCACTGAGTAACATCCCTAGTCCTTTTTATTTTTTATTTTGAGACAGGGTCTTGCTAAGTTGCTAAGGCTGGACTCAAACTTGTGACCCTCCACACCTGGCTTTTACCTACTTTAAATGTTATGAACATTTGGTCCTGCCCCTAGCCCCAGATGACTGACCTGGTCATCATCATCAATGTTGTATCCTTACAAGAGCAAATGAAATCATACAATATGTGACTTTCTGAGGCTTCCTTGAATCAGCACAGTGTAGCTAGGACTGACTTAGCTGTTCACATATCGATACTCCCTCCTTTTAGTTGCAATAACATTCCATGGTATGGATACACTACTATGTGTCTATCAATTCATCAGGCAAGAAACTCTTAAGTTGGTTCCAGTTTTGGACGATTGTGAATAAAGCCTTTATTGACATCAGCATAGAGCTGAATAGGTATTTGTACACTTACGTTTAGTGGCTGGAATATGCTCCGTGGTAGAGCACTTGCCTAGCATGTGTAAGGCCCTGGGTTCCACTCGAAGCATCACAAAACTCAAAACTCTCAAAAAACAATAGTCAAATGGTAGATGCAACCCAGGTATCCATTGACAAATGGATAAACAACATATGGTATATACAGACATACCAAAAACATCTGGGCTTGAAGATTTCTTTTTGCAAGGTTAACCAAAATGGCTTACATTATAACACTTTCTAAAAAATAACATCTTAAACTGAAAATTTTTCACCCATCAGGCAGTAACAGCCTCAGGATGGTACCTCCCATTCTGCCTAGCTACCAGTTCTGGTCTTCCACTTCACAGGTTTGTATTCTCCATTGTCCTCTGAAAATCCACACCCTCCACACACAGGTGCTACCTGTAAATGGCCTGCTTGTCCGCATCCATTGGGGTCTGAGACTCTACAGGAGGAGGGCTCACTCCTTCTGCATCCGGTTCAGAGCAGTTTGGATCTTGCTCTGTTTTTAACTCCGTTACCACTTGCATCTATAAAAAAGAATTTTTGTTATCAAACACAAAAACATGTTCCTACTAAGTATTCTATTGTCAAACAGGAATGCATTCAGACTGGTAAATTATATCTAAAAAAATACCATCAACAAAATTCCTTTTTATTTAAAATGCCTTAAAAGTGAATAACATAAAGGCTTAATTTCCAAAGTGCCTAAGAACTGAGATTTTTCAAAATCTATGAAAGGCTTATGATTTAAAAAATCATACTAACTATGTACCATTGAAGTAATCATACATTTGCAACCTTACTCTTCTGTAACTTCTTACTATAAATCCCCATATTTAATAAAATAATGGGAAGGATAAACAAATAGTGCAAGTTCTGTTCTCACAAGAATGACTCAAGTTCAATATGCTACATACTTGTGACAGGATTAAATTTTCTAGTGTCCACCCTATCCCTCAGGAATACATAAGCTATAAAAATTTAACATGGGCTGGGGGCATAGCTCTGTGGTGAGCACATGCTTGAGGCCTGCACATGTGCACACACATAATACAAGTTTATAAAATGTCATGCATTTAGGAAGTAAAGACCAGTTGTGTTTTACTTAAAGTCTTAAAGACATAAGATTGCTTTAGACAAGCTATGTGTTTGTCACTTAGGTAAAATGTATTTAAATTGTTAAAGAATTCAGTTTTACAAAACAACAAAATTGCTGCAGTAAACTTCTAATTATCCATGAGAAGCCTGGACTGCCCCATCCTAGTTTCTTCAGGACCCAGGATTTAGGAAATTCTGTGAGGAGCTTGCCAGGCTTCTGCCCTCCAAGGCATCCAGGCATGCCCAACCCCAAGAGACTCCCCTTGGCCCTTTGCTCTCTTCTCTCAGTCCAGGAAGGAGCTAGATGTCCATTTTGCTGCCTTTAGATAAGTTTACATACTTGAGAATGTGTTTTTATCTTTCTCTTAAGAAATTTTTTTAAAAAGCAACTAAAGTACAATCAAATACAATCCTTCTGGAAGGGAATCTCACAGTAGTATAAAAAGCCTTAAAAGACTTATTTCAGTGCTTTCTTTTTAATGACTGAAAAAAGAGAAACCTAAGAGTTTGACCTTAGAAAAATGACTAAGTATGATTATGTCTACACTAGAAACAATGAAATGTTTGTTTAAAATAATGCTCACGTCACGACAGGCCTTCCAAGTCCTGGGGATACTTTCAACTATTGAAAGAGTACCACACACAGCAGCAAGACGTAGTAGGGAGCCCAGGCCAGGTCAGAGGACCATCTCCACTCCTCTGACAGAACACACGATGGGAGGCAGGTGGCAAGGCTGAGCCAAAGAGGAGTAAGAGGGGAAGAGTGCCAGGAAGAGCCAGGGCCAACCCCCAAGCAGGCGAGAGGTGCCAAGGTGTGTCTGGCAGAGGAGGGTGTGGACTGAGGGGCCACAGAAACTAAGCCATGTGGGCTTGGGGCAGCTTGGTCTTTGCCTAAAACCCATGGGGAGTCACTGGAGGAGTTAGAAAGAAGGCATATTGTCAGATTTGCACTTTAGGGGGAAAAAGTGCTGTGGAAATACCTAATGACTTTCAGGCCAAGATTACATCCCAGGATAACCCTCCCTTAATGCCTGCAAGATGCAAAAACATGTAACAAAAACCAGTCTCTGCAACAGGAACCAAAGAAGAATGATGCAAAAGTGGCCACCAGGGCAAGGGAGGCATGGCTTGCCTCAGCTGCAGAAGCCTCCCCAGTTTCAGAAATCCTCATCGGGAGCAGAAGCACTGAGAGGATGCATTCCATTTCCTCTCCTGACTCTGTAGGAAGACCCTGATTAGCAGGAATGCAATGGCAGGGTCAGATCTTTCAATAGAGAATAGACCAAACCCCAGCAGGATGTGGAACACTCAGGGCACTTAGGATGTTCTGAGGGGTCCTGAGAAAGCCTGTGTCTCGGCTGGGCTCCTTCTCCTCCCCAACCCTTGCTGGTCACAGAGCACACACCACCAGATAGACAAACACACAAACTGCAGTTCCAAGGAAGGCAGACTCCTCCACAGTGGGAGACAGTCAAGAAGCTGGTGGCAGCATGTTTCAGGTAAACAGGTCTGCTCTGTAGCTCTGCTAGGAGGGCTGGCTACTGGGTCAGTGCCCACACTTACAAGTGGGGAGATGAAACTAGGGGAAAAGTTGATCCAGTAAGGCACTGAGATGAATGACTGTCAATGAGGGAATCTGTGGCTGTCAAAACTTGGGGCTGTACCTTGGTGGTACAGCAGTTGCCTAACATCCAGAAGGCCCTGGGTTTGATCCCCAGCATCAAAAACAAACAAATAAAAATAAGTTAATTTTTAAAAATGAATTTTTTAAATTAATTGTTTTCTTTTTTGGTACCAGGAATTGAACCCAGCACTGAGTCACATCTCTAGCCCCTTTTATATTTTGAGACAAGAGTCTCACCAAGTTGCTTAGAGCCTTGCTAAGTTGCTGAAGCTGGCCTGGAACTTGCAATCCTCCTGCCTCAGCATCCTTAGTGGCTGGGATTACAGGTACATGCCACCACATCTGGCTCTCTTTATTTTATTTTTTCTAGTGCTAGAGATTGAACCCAGGGTTTCACACATGCTAGGCAAGCATCCAATTTTTCTTTAAAAGTCACAATACTAATTAACACTGACCTTAAAAAGGTAAATTTCCAAAGAATTCATATGATGGGGGAGACTCCAAAATTACTGGCAATCTTGATATCACTTAGGGAAATAATATGAATAATTCTATAGCTAATCTTTCTGAACACCAATATACAATAAATGCATAATGTATTTAAAATTGAATGTGCAACAATGAGTGGCAGTAATTAGAATACGGAATAAAGCTCAAGCTCTCACTTGCTGCCCATCTTGATAGCTGTCTATACTCAAAGTCTGTGTGGCCATCATGGTGGACAAGGGTTTTAGTTAAGACATCAAATCATCCTGAGACAGAAGCAAATGGTATCTGGGAAAATAAAAGGAGAAGTGCATTAGTTTAACAGTTATTCAACATGTTCTTTATTCCATAGCATCTGTATAATTTTTTAAAGCACACATATTTTTTTATATAGATAATACATCCTGACATCCTTTTATGACCAGGACCCTCCTGGGCAGCACTTCACTTGCTGAGCCCTCTTTGCTCTGGTATTGTCAACCAAGCTTGCCAACCACCCAGTGATACCTAGCAAATGTCTCCTATCCAAGACAAGGGTTGAGGGTCATTATGGCTTACTTGTGAGCTGTCCCCCAAAAACTCATGCGTGAGACAATGCAGGAATTTTCAGAGGTGAAACAATTAGATATGAGAGATTTGACCTAATGAGAGGACTGATCCACTGATAGGTTAACTGGGCAATAACTGTAGGCAAGTAGAGTATGGCTAGAGGAAGTAGGTCCCTGGGGGGGGATTTATATTCATTCTCTCTCTCTCTCTCTCTCTCTCGGTTGCCCTGTCCTGAGTTGCTTTCTTCTGCCATGTCCTTCCACCATGACATGCTACCTCACCTTGAGTCCAGAGATAAGGACTGAACCTCTGAAACTGGGAGCCAAAATAAAATTTCCTCCTCTAAGTTGTTCTAATCAGGTATTTTGGTCACAGTGACCAAAGGCCAACTAACACAGGAGACCTGTGGTGCAGTGAGGAGCAAGCTGGTCTTGAGAGACCCTGTCTTTTGGGAATAGACAGATGCATAGAGGAAGAACAACAGGAGGGACAGCAAGCAGACATGAGCGCAGGGTGAGGAGAGGTGGGAGTGGCTATGTGGTCATGCAGGCACCCAGGGAAGGCCATTTAAGCCAGACCTGCTGATACACTGGGAACAGGGAGACGGGTGAATGAGGAATGAAATGACAGAATAGAGGTGGCCACAACAGCACTGCTGTATACATGCGTGTAACACAAATACGTATGTGATGGCTACCTGCCTGGTGACACAAAACCTCCACACTGACGAGCTGGAAGGACAGTTGGGGCTACGAGAGGCACTGCAGAGCCATGCAGGAGTGCAGGTCCAACCCAGCCGGCAAGACCAGCACGGGTCTGGTGTGGCCACGGAGAGTCAGGTGAGCTGGGGCTTGCCAAGAAGGCCACATGCAAGTCAGGGGCAGTCATGCCACTTGTCCTGCACTAGCCAGACCACCAAGGCCACCAGGGGAAGTCCAGTAGCACTTCAGGGACTTTGCCAAGCAAGCCAGGGAAGGAATCGGCAGCAGCCTTAATGAGACAATGTAGGTGTCCTGCCCACTAATGCTGCAGCCAGGCCACCTCCTGAGCATGCTACCCCAGGAGGGATTCTTCATATAATGCCCACTTTATTGCTGAGGAGCTAAGTAATGAGGTCAAGCCCACAGAGCAAGCCAAAGGCTTGCTGGTCTCAACTTCAGCAGCAAGGTTCTGCAGCCGTCACCAGGGACCAGGGCTTGTCACAGGTTGAGGAGCTGGTGTATGGAAGGGCTGATGCATGACTTCATGAAACCATGGGGGCACGGGATCACTCTCTCCCTCCTTCTGCAAATGCTTGTTGTGTTGGGCAGTTCTACACACTGGGGCACAGACACAACAGGCCAACAAGACAGGCAGGGCAGACACAAACTGATGACACCACAGGCACTGATGTGTATGCAGGTAAATGTCAGGAGGTGTTGGAACCAAAGGAAGTCAGGAGACAGGGTGACTGGGTAGGGCAGAGGAGATGCAAGAGAGGTGACTCTATGGCCACAGGGAAGATGCCTGTGTCCCACGCTGAATGGAAAATCACAGGAGATGTAAACAGTCCATGATGTGACTCAAGCTCTGATTACGTGGGCAAAAGAGACTGTGTAGCTTTGGAGCCCAGGAAAGATGGGGTTGGGGTGTGAGCACTGCAGAGTCCAGGCAGAGGTGAGCCAAGGGGACTACGGGCCGACTGGAGTGGAGGGAGAAAGGGTCCAGGACAGGTATGAGCTTCCCACCTGAGCACCTGGAAGAGCAGAGATGTAGGTCCCAAGACGAGCAGACAGGTAAAGAGCAACTTCTTGGCCTGGGAGGGAAAACAAGGAGAGATTTCAGGTTGGAGAGGCTTCTCAGAACCACGCAGGCATCTGGGCTGGAAACACACTTGGTCATCATCAGGGTATGGCTAGTACGTGTGGAGGGTGGACTGTATCCTCCACGAGACACATCTAACTCCCTCCTGCTGGGACCTGTGTGTGGGACCTGATTTAGAAATGGATTACAGATGAAATGTCGTCAGGGTCTGAGGTGACAGAATCCCAGGTTTAGAATCCAGTGACGGGCTGTCCATATGAGAAGAGAAAAGATCTGAGGCACACTGGGGAACATCACAAGATAAAAGCAGGGGCTGCAAGGGCATCCACTAATGGCAGAGGCCAAGGATGGTTGGCGCCACCAGAGGTCAAAAAGACAAGGACCCTCCCTTGGAGACTTCAGAGGCATCAAACCCTGAACTTCTGGTCTCCAGAAATGTGAGAGGAAAGTCCCGTGTTTTGTTTTGGTTTGGTTTTAACAGGGTCTGGGATCAAATCTGAGGCCTCACCCTTGCCAGGAGAGCACGCTGCTTTAGCCTACCGGGTCTGTGGCAATTTGTCACGGCAGCCCTAGCAAACAAACGCAGTGTGTAAAGCCCCCAGACTGGATGAGACCGAGTTGGTCTGGAGGTCAGGAAGACGGGAGGACAAAGCACAGGATGAGGAGCAGCAGCTGGTGGGACGAGCAGAACCAGGTTGTGCCACTGAGACCACATGGGGGGTGGGTGGCGATCACACGAACAGCTGAAGGTCAAGAAAAAGAAGGCTGAGCACCACAGCTGGTGAGTGGAGAGCCCGAGGGGAGCAGGACAGGAAGAAGCACTGTCGCCTGAAACTCCACCACCAGAAGCAACTGTAGTGACATCATGAGCAGCTCAACTAGGAAGCCGAGGCACGTGTGTCACAGTGAAGACACAAGGAAAAGCTTCGTGAACCATGACCATGTGGATCCCCAAGCTGTGCTCGATCCTACCCTCAGCCCCACTCTCAAGGCAGAGACACCACACAACCTTGTCCCTGAGTGTCTCCTAAGGGTTTCTCCTTAACCAAAACCTGGCCCTCCTCCAAATTCCATCTTCTCTCTAATTTCACTTTCACCTGCCCCTCTGCCCATGTGGACTCCAGCCTAGCACCATCCCCAGGCCCTGATCACCTGGGACCCCACTACTTGCAGGACAGGGATTAACTGAATGGTGATTACAGACAGGTGGCCTGTGGCTAAAGGAGCAGAGTTGCTGGGGGCACCCCTTTTGGGGTATATATTTTGTGAGCTCAGCTTAGCCTCTCTTCTTCCTGGCACCATGTCCTCAGCTGCTTTCTTTCACCAAATTGGTCTCACCTCAGTTGGAACCAGCTGTTTGTGGACTGAGACCTCTGAAACCGTGAGCCCCCAAATAAACTTTTCCTACATAAAATTGTTCTTGTCAGGTCTTTTCGTCATGGCAGTAAAAAAAGCTGACTAAAACAAGAGGCATTTTGGAAAATAAGTAGCCAGTGCTCCTATGAAGTGTGAAGATAACAAAAGACTAATGGACCTCTCCAAGTCAGAAAGAAACAACAGCACAGCATGTGACTCTGAACTGGGTCTATAAAGCTTATTAGTAAAACAAATGGCAGAATCTAAACAAAGAGTGGATTTTAGTACTGTATCAGTACTACTTTCCTACCTGACCACTGTATTAGGGTTAGTTGGTGGAGTATTCTGGTTTTGAGAGGCATACTGTGAATCAAATGTTTAAGAGTATGTGTGTGTATCTATACAGAGAGAATATAAGAGATGGAGAGAACAAGTATGATAAAGCTAGAGTTTGGTAAAATGTTAACATCTGGGAAAAGTATATAGGAAATCTGTACAATCTCTGCAACTTCTCTGTCTGAAATTCAAAGCACAGGGCTTTTTAAATTTTAAAATTATACAAGAGGTGTAGTAAGTATTTTGAGTTAAAAGAAACAACAACCAAACATGTATGTGATTAAAACAAAAGCTGGCCAGGAATAGTGGTGCATGGCTCTTGCCCCAGCTAATCAAGCACAAGGCCCTGGGTTCGATCCCCAGCACCCAAAATAAAATAAAATAAAATTAGTATTAGAGATTGTTGCCTTGACAGTTTGATAAAGCTATTTATGTGTATTTGCTGCATAAGTATCTTCATTCTGAGAGGCTCATGCCGAGGTGTGTTGATTTAGGGTTATGAAAGCCACACTTATTTCAACTGGATCAACAAAAGTACACACATAACTAAGTAAACTTGGGCCAGACATCAACCACAGTGGAATCCAGGTGGCAGGTAATCACTTTTCTTCTCTTTCAACTTTCTCTTTCCAGATGTTCATAATAAATATTGGGGGAAAGTCAGAATTTTATTTCAAAAGCTTCAATATTTGTAATCCTTTTCAAAACTGGTAAAAAAAAATTCTAAATTTGATATACATTTATTAAAACATTCTAAAGCAAAATTTTGAAAGTTGTGTCAAAAGCTCTGAAAATATGTGCTCTCCCTATATCAAAACACCATACAAAGAATTTTTTTTTTTTTTTTTTTTTTAAAGGCAACACCTGCTGCTTGGGAGGCTGAGGCAGGAGGATTTTGAGTTCAAAGCCAGCCTCAGCATAAGTGAGGCACTAAGCAACTCAGTGAGATCTTGTCTCTAAATAAAATACAAAATAGGGCTGGGGGTGTGGCTCAGTGGTCAAGTGCCCCTGAGTTCAATCCCTGGTACCCCCAAAAATAAATAAATAAATAAATAAGACAACTCCTTACAACAAATACTGTTGAGTAAATTCAGAGGAGCACAGTACTGTGATGGCCAAAACTCCTACTGACCACCAAGAAAGGAAGCCAGAGAGAAATTGCCTACAGATGGTGCCTCCCACTCAAGATGGCCACACTCATAAAAGAGTCACTTGCAAAACTGCTGCTCATCATTTGTAGAATTGCTCACTGAATCTCACTTTCCAGCAGAGGGACACACCACCTTTTTGGTAGCAGAGTTGACAGTCCCTTGAATCTGGCAGGCCAACAGTTCCCAGCAGAATCCCAGTCTCGCTGAAGCTCAACTTCTTAGTCTTTACAAGGCCATGATCTGAATTAAGCTCAGGCCATCACCTCTGTCCATCAACTCAGGGCAGGACAGGCCCAAGACAGAACCTGAGTGATGAAGTGAAACCTTTCACTAACTAGGAAAGAACCCAGCCCACAAGGAGTGGTAAGCAGGCCCACCTTTATCGAAAACCATTCTACTAGGCACTACATCAAAACCCAATGCTGATTTCAAATTGAGAGGCAATCAAGGCCAAGTGCAGTGGTGAATACCTGTAATCCCAGAGATCTGGGAGACTGGAGGATCTCAGCAACTTAGTGAGACTGGTCTCAAAAATTTTTTTTTCTAAAGAACGAGGGATGCAGCTCAATGGTAAGGCATCCCTGGGTTCAATCCCCAGGACAGAGAGAGAGAGAGAGACAGAGACAGACAGACAGATAGGCAGACACTGGGGATATAGCTCAGTGGCAGAGAGAGAGAGAGAGAGAGAGAGAGAGAGAGAGAGAGAGAGAGAGAGAGAGAGAGATCCTTTTTCACCTACCAATTACTATGTTTGAAGCAAAGCTGAAGTAGAACCTGGAACTCATGGGTGTTGGCCCCAGGTCACATGTGCACTGGTTCAGAAAGCAGTTTGACCATATACAAGCCTAGCCACAGAAATGTTACATGTATCTCAGAATTGAGAATATAGCTTTAGCGTGGTGGCCTTAAAGGCTGACAGAGTGTGAAATATGGGCTGACTCTAACAGGCTGGCATGTTGATGATATTTTTAAGCATGCTAGTCTGGCCACTGGAAGAACAGAGCAGAAGAGTCAGATGTGACCAGACTGAGTGAGTCCCACCAGCAGTGATGTCCAACCTTTGCTAAGTTTGGACAGTGACTCTGGTGTAAAGTCCCAGAGAGATGAGACCCAGCACAGACAGGAAAGCTGGATGTGGCATTCCCCCATCCCTGCTCATCCCTACCACCAAGGGCCTCCTGCCAATGGGGTCTCAGAGGGGACCCTCTACTTGACTGAACGATTCAGTAATTATCTTAGTGGTATCCTAATGGAAGGTTTCTCGACTTTAACATTCTAATTCTAGTCTTCAGTTTCAGAATAGTCAATGTATTTGGTATTAAAAGTATGCTCTGGTTTGAATGTGTTACCCCAAATTCCATGTACTGGAAGCAATCCCCCAATCCATATATTCTCATGGAATATGGAGGGGGAGTTTGGAAGGCAATAAGGGTAGATGAGGTCATGAGGGTAGCACTACAGGAAGAGGAAGAGACCCAAGCTGGCACACCTGCTGTCCCCCATTTGTGATGCAGCAAGAAGGCCCCGCCAGGGCTGAGCAGACGCAGGTGCCACACTCTGGGCTTTCCAGCCTCTAGAACTGTGAGCAAAGAAACCCTCTATTCTTCATGAATTACCTCATCTCAGGTATTTTGTTTTAGCAATAGAAAAAAGACCAAGAGAAACTGTTTGTAGTATTTTAGAAAATTTGGCAAATTAATCTTTGATTTTGGCCTTGATTCCAACATAGAATGAATTACTAAATTTTAGAAATGAGCTCTTTTTCAGTCAAAAGATTTGAGAGAGAAATTTACTAAGACTGCTTACTTTCCTCACTTTTTGAAGCTGATAAGACTGTCAAGCACTCTTCTCAAACTGGTGGTGCCCAGTGGCAGGGCCTGGACCTGGTCCCTCAGAGCTCACTTCCTGGTGGATGGGTTTACAAAGCGTGAGAACTTGAGATCTACTGTATTTCCGAATTATTAGATCTACTTAAGAAGGGAATTCTTTAATCAGACACTAAGGTGCTTTTAAAAATAAAAGCAAGGACCACAGAATCCCGAATCCCCGGCCCCTCAAGTGGGGAAAAAAACAACAAAACTCTTAAAAATAAACTCTTATTGCCAGGTATGATGGTGCATGCCTGTAATCCCAGCAGCTCCAGAGGGTAGGGCAGGAGTTCAAAGCCAGCCTCAGTAACAGCGAGGTGCTAAGCAACTTAGTGAGACCCTATCTCTAAATAAAATATAAAATAGGGCTTGTGATGTGGCTCACTGGTCGAGTGCACCTGAGTTCAATCCCCAGTACCCTGCCCCGCTCCCCCAAAAAACTGTACCTACTAAACTTAAAACTATAGTTCAAAATGCATAAAATTCAAGTTGTAAATGGAACTGATCATTAAAAACAGTATACCTAACGTGATCAACTGGAGTTATTCACAGGTCATCCTAAAGGTGGAAAGTTCAAACTTACTGAATCTATGTAGAATTACAAATTCTACATAAAAGCATAAGGAAAAACCTGGCCTGTAAGTATAGCCCTAAGAAATACTGATTTGAAAGTATATCTTTTCTGGGTTTAAAAGCCTCATTTCAAAGGGCATTTAAAAATCATGGCAAGGGGCTGGGGTAGAGCTCAGTGGTAGAGCACATGCTCAGCTTGCTGGGAGCCCTGGGCTCCATCCCAAGCACCAAAAGCAAACTTAAAAAAAAAAAAAAAAAAAAATCATGACAGGAAAAGCTAGATGGCAAAGATGTTTTTTACTTTACAATAATAAAGAATGGAAACAGAGCCTGTTCACATCCGGGCACAGGGGAACAGTGAAATCAGCCATAAGCATCCATCACGCCATCACGAAAAGAGAGGGCCAGACCCCAAGGTGCGCAGAGCAGCGAGTGGCACCCCACAGTGAGAAGGCAGCCACACCAGCATCTCTGCACCATCATCAGCTCCACAGCTACCTCTGAAGGTCCCTCTTCTTGCGAGGATCTGTCCTAAGTGCTGGCAGGGAGCAGTGAACAAATGTAGTTCCTGCTGTCAAGAAACAACTTCAACTGTGAAACTTATTTATGGACTAATCTGGGGAGAAGAGACATCTTCGACATCCCAGTCATCTTTCCCAAGAGCGCAGAGTCCTCTTCATTACTCAGGTCCACGACCTCGTCTACTGTGAAGTCTGATGTCTTCTTTAGGGAAGTCTTCTAAATGTTGAATTCCTCATGGGTTTTCTTGTGGTTGTCTCAAGTACCTCAGTGAAATTACACTTTTTGGTGGATTATTAATGAGAAATGTCACTGGTTTGGACAGATTGACCATGCACTTGCCGATTTTGCTGAACTCTCCTTTAATTCTAACAGTTGATGTGCATTCTCTGGGTTTTCTCAGTAGACATCATCTGTAAGTCATGCAGATCCCAATCAAAACTCCTGCTGTTGGCCTCAGGACCTAGCAGAGGTAAAAGTACTTGCCTAACATGCACAGGACCCTGGCTCCATCCTAGCACTGCTCCCCCAAACCCCCCCAAAATACTGTTGTATTAGACAAATTCCAACTACTCTCAAATGTAAACAGAGCAAGTAGCACGAGTAGCTGAAGTGCCCTAAAAAAGTTTTAAAAATACCAAATTTCAAAACATAAGGTCACAGTAACAACAAAAAAGGGTGGGTAATAGCATAAGAACAGACTAAAAAGTCAATGGAATAGAAGAAATAAGACACTGGACTTGGGAGAGCTTTTAAAAATATTTAAAATACACAAAACTTTGAAATTTTCATTTTTACAAAAATCCTGCTGAATGCAACAAATTCCAGCACAGACTAAGGCTCTGGTGAGACAGGTCTGGTGCTGTCTGCACCCACACCAAGCAGGGCCAGGCCAGATTCCTCTTGCTTAATCTGGGATATATGGCTGTGTCCTGGACTGTGTATAGCACAGGTGCCCAAGAGGTGAACGTGTGATGCTTGGAAGGAACGTGTTTCAAAAGCCCCCAGCAGTCTTGTTGACACAGTCCATGCAGATGACAGACACACAGAGGAGTTTCCCAAGAGGCCACATCTTCAAGTCCTGCATCAGGAGAAGGGAGTGGAGGAGGGGAGCATGAGGAGAGTTAGTGTTGGAGTGCCTACTGTATATTGCCCATGCCAGCAGGTTCCCTTTCTCTGGCACTCCACTGATGAGATCAGAATATGGTGATCCAGTGATTCCCAAAAGCCTCGCCCTTGAACCTGGATGCGCTGAGCACCAAGCCTTCAATGTGTGAGCCTTGGAGGACATTACTCTGCAGCCAACTCAGTGGTACTCGGTTACAGCAACAGAAACAGACCAAGGAGTGACTCCAGGCCTGGTTCATAAGATGAGGCAGCTCCTGCCTTATCAGCAAGAGTACTCACTCCTTGACCCCTGAAAGGAAGACTGATGAGACCAAGGCCTTACAGTGTGAGGAGGGCCTCTAGAAGCTGCCAGGAAGTCCACAGTGCTGTGAAGGAGACCCCAAGACTGTATGGGAGACCCCAGGCTGTGAGGGAGGCCCCAGGCTGTGAGAAACTCAAGTCACATGGGACATCCACAGATAGTTGATCTGGTCAGCACCCCCACTTATCTTTCAGCTTATTGCCATCAACTGCCAGACTTGAGAAAATGCCTGCTAAAGATTCTGTCCCTCCTTGGGCAAAGGTGCACATTTGTAATCCTAGCAACTCAGGAGGCTGAGGCAGGAGAATTGCAAGTTCAAGGCCAGCCCCAGCAACTTAGCAAGGCCCTAAACAACTTACCAAGACCCTGTGTCAAAATAAAAAATAAAAAGGGCTAAGGATATGGTTCGGTGGTTAAACAATCCTGGGTTCCATCCCCAGTACCAAAATAAGATCCTGTCCCTTGGGACTCCATTGTAGCTCAGTGGTAGAGCACTTGCCTGGCATGTGTGAGGCACTGGGTTTGATCCTCAGCACCTATAGAAATAAATAAATAAATAAAGGCATTGTGTCCAGCTACAACTAAAAATAATTTAAACAATTCTGTTCCTCAGTCCTCAAGCCACCCCTGTCCTCCCAGCCAAGGACCCAAACTTGGTGGAGGACAGAAAGGCTACTTCCTCTATATCTTTCCCAATCTCCTGGCACAGAAGATAAAAAGGCTGTTCTATGTCAGTGATGGGGTTATTGGGTTCACACCAGGAAGGACCGGACACTCTAGGAGGTGCTTTAAAACACATTAACACTGTTAAGGAAACTAGTACCAAGGCTGAGCAACTTTCTCAGCTCAGTTTGTCAGGTGCTAAAGCCCTGTCATTTGTTGTACTTGACACTGTGTCTGAGAATAAGACAGTTTTGTTTCTAAGAGAATGTGGACCTCACATGGAAAATCAGAAGCATCTTCAACAATCAGCACAGCTTTGGTGCCTGCTGACTTCAGTTCCATCTGTAAACACCAAGGCAGCAAAAGGCGACCTGTCAGGTAAACAGCATGACCCAGGTTCTATCAAGACCAGGATACACTTTCATTGCTGCACACACATGTGATTCTGCTTCAAGGAGAATGACGGGCTCATCAGTTGAAGTAGGGAAGGCCTCCTGGAGCTAGGGCATCTTCAACAGCCAGAACACAGTTCCTGAAACGGAAGGGTCACTCTTTCCACCTGCTCACATAAGAAACACAGGCGCACCACCATATACTGATGGCCAGGAAGGATACTGGACACTGCTCCTGAGAATAGAAAGGCTTGTTCTGGATGACAAAGAACCTGACTACAATTGCAGAGTATTCTCCAAATTTACACTCTAGAGTCAGCTGGAAGTGGACACCAAGTTTATTGGTCACTCCATCACTTCACTGCAGAGCAGGTGAGGCACCCCATCGCCTCCCCATCTCTGAATCCCAGATTCAGCCTCTGGCCTTTCTTCCATGCCATACCTACCAACCCCTAAGTCCATTCTCCACATGGCAGTCTCAAACATGGGCTTGTTTGTTTCCTTCTGTTTTGTTTCGATACTGGGAATTGAACCCAGAGGCACTCTACCACTGAGCTACATCCCCAGCCCTTTCTATTTTTTTGAAACAGGGTTTTGCCAAGTTGTTGAGGCTTACCTTGAACTTGACTCAGCCTCCCACATTGCTAGTTACATTACAGGCCTGCACCACCATGACCAGAAACTCTGGGGTTTTTAAATGCCTGTTTCTTTCCCTTTGGTTCAGAACAATATACTGGTTCCCTAGTGTTTCCAAGTACTGACCAGTGAGGCTGTTTTTAGCATGTTATGATCTCATGGTTTTGAACATTTTGTTAGATAAATAGACATTCTTAATATATTTTAAACTGGGAATTGAGTTCAGGGCCTCACATAAATGTTAGGTTAAGTGTTCTACTACTAAGTTACATCCTCAGCCCTTTTTATTTTATTTTGAGACAGGCTCTTGCCCAGTTGCCCAGGCTGGTCTCAAACTGGGGATTCTCCTGCTTCAGTCTCCCAAGTGGCTGAGATCACAGTTACATACATATTTTTTAATGTTACAAATAATCCCATCACCAGCCAACACAAGTCCCTTCCATTAGCCTCTCTGGCCTTTAACACAATCCTACTAATTCTTAGTAGCTTTCCTGCTTTCAGATAAAATGAGATAATCATGTCCCATTTTCTGTACCAAACCTAGACACTGCCATTGATCCCAGGGGCTGTGTGACTCCTCAGGGTGAGACAGAGGGCACGATCCAAGTCTGTTTTTGCTCCTTGCTACTGGGTGGCAACTATTCCCAAGCCTATCCCCCTTCAGAGTAGTTTCTAGTGAGACAAGAAATATTTCTCATAAAAAATTCTTAAAATAACACGATAGATCTAATTCAAACTTGGGAAATAATTCAAATTATTTATTTAATTGCTTTGATTTCATATCTGTATGCCTTTTCTCCTAAACTCGTTGCCTAACAGCAACATAATGATTCATCTATCATGAAATACATAGTAGTTTCAAAATAACACAAATAATTTTACTAAAAGTATAAGTACTAAAAAACTGCCTAGGTTCTTTTTGTTCTAATTTTTAAACAACTATACATAAGCATAGGGCTTTGATAGAGCTCAGGTCATACTATCCTAAGGGTAGCACCTTGGCATATTAAATATTTTAAACTGAGCAAATTTGAGAAAATGCATGTAAGGGAGTCTACTGTCCCCCACAGTCTCCCCCAGAACAGGTCATAAGACCCTCCAATAAGTGGTGCCTTCCCTATACTAGAGGAAGGGCATGATCTTATCCCTAAAGCAGGGACACTGAGAGGAAATGGAGTAAATCAGCCCTGCTCAGTTTCCCCAGTGGATTATATATAACTCCCTTTTTCTCCACGGCTCTCCTCTCTTAATCAAATTTAGTAAAAACACTCAGGTTCAAACACTCCACTGGGTCCTCATTTCCTTGTGATGGTTCCCATGTCATGCAAAACTTAGATTAAATAAATTGTGTGCCTTTCTCTTGCTATTCTTGGTTGCAGGGGATCCAGCAATAATCCTAAAATGGCTAGGAGGAAAATGAACTGCCAGCTGCCTCCTCCACAAGGATCTCCTGCTGACTGGCCTGGGGCCTGTCTAGGTAAAGGGCCTGGTCCTCACACCCTGGGCTTTGCTCTCCTCACTTGGCCTACGGATGCCTCTTAGTAGGTGGAGATCACTTTCGCTCCTGCTCAGAGCTGCAGCATGCTCAGCTGCACCTAAACTGACCACTGTCCACCTAGCCACTCCCCTGCGTGGGCACAGGCATGTTTCCAAGTCTTTTAAAGAGAGTTTCTGGAAACTTCAATCTGATCATGACACACCTGTTTAAAACCCTTCGGGGCATTTCTATTGGTTACCAGATAAAGACCCTAAAGCTGAGCACAGTCAATGATCCTGGGCAAGCCTGGGCCTCATCCAGCCCCTCCCTGCACCACAGTCATGCCAGTCCTTTTGGGTCCCTCTGAGCTCCAGTTCTCTTCCATCTGGCATGGCTTCACTCCCTCCCATCCCAGGAAGAAGTCATCCCTGACCTCTGACCCACGTTCACAGCATACTGGCCTCCCCTTTCAGTCCTCAGCACAGTTGTGAGCCACCGTTACCTGAGGGGTCTTGAGAGCTCCTTCCTTCACTACTACCGATCAGCAGAAACCCTCTCCTGTTTGTTCACCACTGCACTCAGCTACTATCACGATGTGGGGTGCTCAAACTTGGTAGGTGCTGACTTTGGTTTAGCAAATCGTTGCTACAATCTGCACAACACAGGAATTACCTGTTTCATGAAAATTCAATCTAACTCACCCATCTGTGCCTAGAGGCTTCTGAAGGAGATACATCTTGCCTACCTTCTCAATCTTGTCTCAAACTTCTGGTCTATACAGGTGTTCTACCTCAAAGGTTGACTCTGACCACTTATAGCCCAGTCATAAGCTACCCAGAGCTCCTCAAGTCATCAAGCCGTACACGGCATGTTCTTAGGCGTGCCTTTAATCTGCCATTATGTTCCTTTAAAAAACACTGTCCTTGCTCCTTAATCTATTTGCCTGTCTTCTTTTGGGGCTGATTTTATTTTTCTGATATCTTATGCTGAAAGCTCAATTCACTTACTTGCTTGTTCTCCAATAAATGCACTAGGCTCCATCATGTTTTTCTCCCAAAAGCAGTTTGTGCCTCACCCCACAGGTAAGGACCTTTACTGTCATTCACTTGTAGTCAGAAAGTAGTTTGTGAACTCCTCTTTAATCCAAGATATATACAGATCTTAAAATATCCAGATGATTAGATACCTTTAGATGTCTGTTCACTCTCTGTGGTACTGGGGATTGATCTCAAGGGTACCCTACCACTGGCTACATCCTAAGCCCCTTTTCAATTATTGAGACAGGATCTCGCTAAGTTGCCAGCCTGCCTCAGCCCCCAAGTCACTTACAGGCATGGCCACCACACCCTGCAAGCTATCCTACTCTGAAGTTCCAAGCAGCTGGTGTCACTGCAGTCTGAGATTTTGACCTATGGGATTTTCTTTTGAACACTTGGGATTTTTCTTTATGGCCTAATTTTTCTTTACAGCCAATTTTGTTGAAGTGTCCTATGTGACTGATAAGAATCTACATTTGTTTATCGCGCACAAATTTCTGTACTTGTCCATTAGCTCCAACATAGTCACCATATTACTTAAATCCCCTACATCAACAATTCTCAACTGGAGACAATTTTGCCCCCCCCCCCCCCCAAGGGCATTTGGCAAAGCCTGGAGACACTTCTGTTATTAGCATAAGGGTGATCTCAACGGAGGCTGACCCTGATGCCAGGCTGAGAACTCCATTTGACCTGGGTTATAGAAGTCAGGGCAAGGTCCCTCCCTCTGCATGCAGAGCCGACAAGCCCCCATCCCATCAGGATCGACTGCAGTGAGGCGTAAGTAGTGACATTAGTAGCCCTCAATAGCTCTTCTCCTCTGTCCAGTGCCATTATCATGACTTCAGCCTTGTTTGATGGTGACGATGCTCCACTCTTTCTTATTGGACTGATTCAGTTCTCCATCCCTTATTTCTCCTCTATGTGTTAGCTTTAGATGTCTGACTTATGCAGAACACTCAGCGAGATGTCTCTTTTGTACTAAATCTGGAAGTTTATTACCTTACATTTACCCTTTCACATTAGCTGTGATTCCTCATATTTGGCATATTCGTATCACCTTAGTTTTGTTTAAAAAAAAAAAAAAAAATCCCAAGCGCATTTCCTTGGGTTTTTGTTTTTCCTTTAGTCTCTCTTGTTGAGATTTTTCTTTGTGTTTCCCCCCTCTGCACTTCAGGAGTTACGCATCCTAACTTCAGGCATCTAGTAGTTATCTTCCACCACCTAAAAAAAAAACAGAACACCCCATCCCAATTGGTTTCCATAACTGTGCATCATCAATTACACATAAGCAAAGTAAGCGTTCCCAATGCTCAAAGGGAACTAGTCACTAGGGCAAAGAATTCTAGAGTCAAGCTCTAGGACCTACATACGTGTACTCTTACAATCCTAATGATTTAAGAGCTATTTCCTTAGGCTCTCTTTTTACAGGTGATCTACATACCCATCATATCAAGGCAGGAGCCCATTAAGGGGAAATTATCTCAACTATTCCTCATTGTTATTCGTATTTCCCTCAAAATAACGCTATTTGATTTCACTTAGATCCAGATCAACTTTGATTTGTTTCCATTGAGAACTATGGCCAGGGTAGGGGTGAGGGATGGGGTGGTCCCGTGAACTTCTTCTATAAAGGGTGAGATATTAAGTATTGTAGGTTTGTGAACCACATACTACTTCTATTCATATTCTTTATAGATTTTTTTAAAAAATGTATGAACCATTCTCAGCTCTGGGCATATGAAACCAGAATGCACTGGGATATGACTCACAGGCCTGGAGTCTGCCAATCCCTGGCCTGAAGTACAGCTGTTTAAAGCCATGTCTTTAAAATAAATAAATAAATAAATAAATGCACTTCTTTCAGCCCTGTGGAAAAGTTCTCTACTCATTCTGATGACATATATCATGCACTGGTGCCTGGTAAGTCCAAGCATCCCGAGTTCCTCTCCAGTTGCCACACACACAGGACTACCACTCTAGCAGAGCACCTCCCTGTTGTTATCAAAACACAGAACATGTTACCCAGAACAGAAGGGTAAGCTCAGTTCTAGTATCTTCGAGGTCAAAGGCCTTATTAAGACACATAGCTATGAAACTAGAAAAGAACTAGAGGCAATAGCAGGAGTCCTGGGGCTGAATCTCTAGATTTTTTCCTCATTACTTTTTCCCCAAAACACTTAACTGATGATCCTTTCCCAAACTAAATCTATTAACAAACCTACAAAAACTGTCAAGGCACCCAAGAAAATTGCCAAAATTCTATATTCATAAAAGACACCTTCTCTAACCTACCTTTTGGGACACTACACATCACTATAATTTAGGGAGTTTTCACTATTTTTGACAAGTTTTAGCCAGTTGGGGCTCAAAAGACAAGCCCCTCATTTCCCACCCCAGAGATGTTCAATCAACAAATAATTTCATTCAACCAAAAGCATTTGCCAAGAAATTACTTTATTTTTCAAACAAGGTTTGGGGAAGTCCCACCTGAAATTTAACATCCAAATAAAATCACAGATATTAAATTCCTTGAAAACTTGTACAAAGAAAGTATCTCTAATCCAAAAGTCTGTATATGTCTACTGAAGACAAAGCAAAATTCTAACAAAAACATTTTAGTGCATTTAGAATTTGTTTTAGTAGGCACCTATTGCAGTAAATTTGCATTCATATCAAAGCTTAACTCTCACTGACATCATTACAAACTGGCATGCAAATTTTTTGTTTTTTGTAAGTTAACACAATTTTTATTGTATTCAAGAAAATCAACTTCTATAAATGGTTTAGAGTTCACCTCGGATCATGTTATACTACTTTTCCTAGTTGTCACATTCAGTGTACAGAACTATAGAAATGAGCTTACTATGTTATCACTGTTCATCATAATTAAAAGCACAAGACATCTTCCAGTAGTGAGACATGCAAAAAAAACTTCCATCATGTCCTTGTTATTAAGGATCACGGCATGAGCTATATGAAAAAGAGGGAGTTGGGGATGTAGCCCAGTGGTAGAGCATGTGCTTAGTAGGCATGAGGCCTTAAGTGCAATCCACAGCACCAGAAAAGAAAGAAAAATAGGAGCCTTAACCCTTACACCAAGGAAGCCTTTCCCAATGACAGTCTTTCTCCCAAAGTACTGCTTATGCTCAGAGACTCAGTAGTGTAGAAATGGCCTTAGCAGGCCCACCCCTTTCAGAAGCTGCTGCACTTCAGACCCACACTCCCAATCAACCTGGCTAGCATCAAGCTTGGTGAGGAAAGTCAGCTTTCAGAGGGCAAAACACAGAAAATGTCAAAAAACTTAAGTGCTAAAGACTTTGACACACTGGACATGACTATAAAGAATTATGTATACACATACATAGAAACAATTGAAAAACTGTTAAGATCTTAGATTTTAATGAGAAACATTTATGTAAATATACACAAAAATACCCTACAACATCAACTGACAATACAACACAAAATACCTTAACAGATCAATATGTAAAATGTATGCACATAAACCACTAGACTAAAAAATGGACAAAGGACTTGATGCTCAACATCACACTGACCATTAGGGAAATGTAAATCAAAATAATACGATGCCATCTCACACCCACTAGGATGGCTACTATCAAAAAATAGGAAATTGGAGCTGGGGATATAGTCCAGTAATAGATCACCTGCATAGCTGCATAAGGCCTAGGTTTTACCCCAAGCACCATAAACAATGAAGACGATAGTGAAGATATGAACTGGAAGCTTTGTGCGGTGTTGTTGGAAATATAAATTGGTATAGACACTATAGGAAATAGTATGGTGGTTCCTCAAGAAGTTACACGTAGAGTCACGTGCAGTGGCACACATTTATAATCCTAGCAACTCAGGAGACTAAGGCAAGACTGCCAAGTTCAAGGCCAGTCTCAGCAATTCAGCAAGACCCTGTCTCGAAATAAAAAGGGCTGTGGAGGGAGCTCAGTGGTAGAACACCCTAGTTCAATCACCAGTACTGAGGGAAAAAAAAAAAAAAAAGATTAAACATATAACTAATATATGATATAGGAATTCCAATTCTTAGTCTATACCCTGAGGAACTGAATGCAGGGTCTTTGCACACGTGTGTTCGTAGTCACATTATTCATAATAACCGAACAGTGGAATGAACTCAAGTACCCAACAACAGATGTAAACACAAAATATGATACTTACATGCAATAGAAGATTAATCTGCTTTAAAAACATGAAAATTCTGACACATCCTAAAACATGGATGAACATTTGCTAAACAAAATAGCTAAACATAAAAAGACAAGTACTGTGTGACTGTACTTAGTCTGAGGAACCTACACAGGCAAATTCAGAGACAGTAGACTGGTGGTTGCCAAGGGGCTGGGAAGAGGGTCAATGAGGAGTTTAACGATGAGGAGTTTCAGTTTAAGAAGAAAACAGTTCTGAAAATTGATGGATGCAGAACAAGAATGAACTAAATGCCATGGAGCAGTACACTTAAAAGTGGTCAAGAGAGTAAAATTTGTTTATGTATCCAGATAGATAGAAAGATCAATCTCCACAATAAAAGTTTGGGAGAAAGTACACATAAACATATAACTGAATTTTTAAAAACATGAAGTTTGATAATTTAATGTTTATCATTTTATTTTCCTGTAGTTATAGCCTTAAATTCTTTTAGTATAAAAAAATGCAGATCTTAATAATAAAACATCTTGAAAAACATATAACAAAACATATTGGAAGCTTACCAAACTCTCATGAAGGCATTATTTTTGCACAAATCTGATCTGACTGTTCTAGAAATTGCAATCATGGTACCTACCAATCCACAGCCTAAGTGACCCATCCCAACTGCAGGCCCTGCTGCAAGGGGACCCTGTGCAGATGCAGAGGCTCATCCTTCCTCACTACACCTGGAAGCCTGTGGTATGCAGAGTAAAGAACTTGGTCAGTCTTACTGAGGTATACTAGAGAAAGGGAAGAAGATGAGGCAGGTAGAGCTGGGTGTGACCCAAACTGAAGAGTCCATGTACAGAAAGGAGCACAGAGCTGAGAGCAACAGCCTAATTTCCTAAAGGCGACAAGATCCCTGGTTGGCGGCTGGATACTGTCAGAGCCTGTTATGGTCTGTATGAGGTATTTCCCCAAAGCTCCCCAAAGTTCCCCAATGCACAAATGTCCAACAGAGAAATGATTACATTGAGAGCTGTACCCTAACCAGTGGGTTAATCCATCTGATGGATTAATAATCTGAATGGACTAATTGGTGACAACCATAGGAAGGTGGTGCAATGGCTGGAGGAAGCAGATCACTGGGTGTGTGCTTTTGGGATCTCTATTTTGTCCACGCTCTATCTCCTCTCACCTCTTGCTTTCTGGCTGTCATGAGTTAAACAGTTTTCCTCCCACACCCTTTCACCATAAGGTTCTACTTCAACTCACGCCCACAGCAAAGGAATCTGCCGACCATGGACTGAACCTTTGAAACTGTGAGTCCAAAATACTTTTTTCCTTCTCTAAGTTGTTGTCAGGTATTTTGGCCACAGTGACGTCAAGCTAACACAGAGTTGAACCATGGTCCACTTGCCCAGACATCCAGTAATGTTGATTCCAGGGGTCCCGTTAGATTTCTGTTATGCTTATTCCTGGTGATCACAGCAGATCTCCCTCTGCAGCCTCGCCTTGAGATAACTTTACTCTTGCTGGAGGATAAGCCAAAGAAAACAAACCTTTAGGGTAACAATATCACCCTGGGCAAAAATAATCTCCCCCAGGCAGGGACACTAACAATTCATGCTGAGCAGTTTAACCTGATGAGTGAGTGAAGGTAGGGGCCTGGCAGCTTGACCTGTCAGCATAACCACATGAACCACATGACACTATTTTAGAGAAAGGCCCCAGATGGTAAAATGAATCCCATTTGTGTGTGTGTGTGTGTGTGTGTGTGTGTGTGTGTGCGCGCGCGCGCGCAAGCGTGCTCACAAGGATCAAACCTGGGGCTTTGCACCCTCTGAGCATACATTTTACCAAGTGACATCTCCAGCACAATAAACCCAAATGCTGTACTAGTTCACAGACTCTCAGTCTCTAAACCTGGAGATTGGTAGTTTTCAAGATTTTTGAAAAGCTGTACACCTTTATCCCAAAAAAATCTTACATAGAATTAAAAGGCTGCTCCGTCCCCTTCCCAAGTCCCTAAGACATGTTCTCAGAACCACCGAACTTCAGAGAAACAAGTTTTAAACTACAGGTCTAACAACTTATTTGCTGTAATATCACATTGCCTTTGGTGTGAATTTTCCAGAAATAGAAAACTGGCAGGGACTGGCAGAGTCTATCAAGGGACTGCCATTCACCTGCAGAAGGCAGACAGCAGGCTACGTACCTGACACTCACTTTCATCTGCAGGACACAGGACACTTGGCAGCCTTTGGTGGCCAGGCCTACAGGCACTTCCCAACACATGACCATGCCTCCCATTCCTCAAATGTTCATCATTTCCAGATGAAACTTTTTGCACAACATGCACCCACTTTATATTTTTTTCTTAAACAGCTTAGGATAGACCATGACAGCTGCTCAGTCAGCACAACCAGTGGGAGAGCCTCTCCTACAGCTGTGGCTTTGTCTTTCACACTCACAGCCTTGCCCCACCATGAGCCTACACAGCTAAGCTGTTTCCCTAGCCCTGCTATCTAAATTCATAGTCACCTCTGCCATCAACGAAACTGTCAAAAGGGGGAAATGGGGCACATCCATCCATACTCCAAAAAGGATGGGCTCAGAGCACATGAACTTCTATTGAAGAACCCATTATGTGAACCTAAGATAAAAACTTTTATCTGCCATAACTTCCAGCTGAAATTTAGCACTTTTTCAATGAGGAAAGCAGACAATAAGCCCTGGATTTTCAGCAGGATCAGTGACAGACAAGTTCACAAAGCGCCCAGTTGTCAAGGAAACCTCATTACTACTCCAAAACACTTACCAGAGTCACAGCTGGGTGATGTACTGCGCTAACAGAAGGCTCAGACTGGACTCTATCAACAATTTGGTTCAATATTTTGATGACTATTTCAAATATCATTCATTCTCTTGATATTTTTATTTTGGCCTGGAGAGTGAAGGTCCCTGAGGTCTACACTCTGCATCACTTTCTCACTTTCAGGCTTTTCTTTGAAAGTTTTAGGCAGTTAACAATTTGAAACAAAAATGAAAACTGTAAACAGAATGTTACTATTCAAGTTGCAACTTTCTATTTCTGCTATTCACAATTAGAACTTCCCTAAAATTAGGATACACTGTCACAGAAATGTAACTAAATGTAAGCTAGAGGACAGGAACCCCGGGTCTTTAACCAGGTAACTTGCTGACACTTAAAATTATAAACAGACTGTTAATCTTTGGAACTAGCCATCCTTCATTCCCCAAGTTTCCTCGATTGTACAGCACACTTAAGTCTTCAATGCTTCAACTCCAACAGCCCAGCTAAGAAAGCACTGCAACGGTAGGAAATGTGAGCAGAGAACCTAAAACAACGGTGCACTTTAGATGCAATCAACTACTGCGACTAGACCACACATCACTCGCCACACTAACTCATTAAGGAACAAGAGACGGAGAGTCACTTGCCCCCTTCCAAGTCAACCGATCCGACCGCTTCACCCGTACTGCACCGGCACACACGCCCGCATTTCACCCAGTCCACCAGAACCAGCACCAGCGGAGCGCGCTTCCCTCGGGATCTCGAGATGGGGCCCGAAGCCGGATTTTCATCCATCCTTCGGCGGGAGGTACCGTGTCTTCAGGAAAGCCGGTACTTGTACAGAAGGCGGCCTCGCTCGCCTCACATTCGCCTAGACGGCTTATGGACGTCGGACCCGCCCGAACTGCGGCAGGTCTGCGATCCGATTCCGACCGGTGCGGGCGCCGCTCGCCGACTCCATCGCCCCGACACAGCCCCGGGCGGGGTCCGGGCCCCAGGTCCGCGGCGGCCCGGCGGTCGGTCCCGGCCTCTCTCCGAAGGCGACACGCGGCGCCTCCGCGCTCCTCACATTTTCTTCAGGCGGCCCGACCTCTAAGGGAACGCGAGCGGCGCCCGCGGGGCAGCCGGCCAGGCGCCTCCCCGCACGCGTCTCCGCCGCCCCGAGCCCGGGGCGCGGGCCCGCACCCGCCCGCCCGCCGCGGCCCCCGCACCGCCGGGACCCCGCCGCCATGTTCCGCCGCGTCCCTCGCCGGGCCCGGGCCGCCGCGCCCGCTCCGACCCTCGGCCGGCCCCCGCCCCGGCCTCGCGCGCCCCCGGCCGCGCCCCGCCCGCGGCTCGGCGCGCCCCCGCCGCCCCCGCCGCCCGCGCAGGGGCGCGCGCCGCGCTCCGAAAGGGACGGTTAGCAGCGCGCGCCGCGAGCGGGCCCTGAGCGGCGGCCGCGGCGCCTTCCAGAAATTTCCGCGTCCCTGAGCCCACACAGGAAAACAGGCCGGGCGCGCCCCCGCGCCGCGGGCGGACGGCGCCCCCTCCCCCGGCCGCGCTCCCCTCCCCCGCGCCCGCCCCCAGCCCCGGGCGGCGGGGCAAGTGCGGGCCCCGGGCGCCGCCCGCCCGACCCGAGGCGGCGCAGCGGTGCGGCAGCGGCGGCCGCGGCCGGTGTGATTGATAGGGACGGCGGCGGCGAGAGCGGCGGCGGCGGCGGCGGAGCGGTTGAGTGACAGCTTACCTGGGTGCCAATCTTCATCACACTGACAAGCGGCTGCAGCAATCGGGACCCGCAGTGCCGCGCCCGCGTCCAACCGTCACGCCGACGCCGGGCCACGCGACACAGCTTCGCTCAATGGGAGGAGGGCGACGCCGACGCGCGCCGCATCAATATTCACCGCGGGGGCGGGGCCTGCCGGCGACGGGCCCCGCCCCCGCTCTGCGCGGCGGCGGGCGCGAGGTGGGGCCTGCGCGGGGGCGGAGCGACGTTCGGCTCCGCCCCTCGCGACCGCAGCCAGGCCCCTCCCCGGTCGGCCGCGTCGGGGCGCGAGCAACGGCCTGCCCCGCCCCGGAGGCCGAGCTTCCCGACTCATGACTATTCAGCAGGGCGTGATCACGCCCCCTCTGAGCGCTCCGCGGCGGCCGGGGGGGAAGTGTGCTGAGCCGGGCGGAACCAACTGTGGCCTGAGTTGGGGGGTAAGGGATGTACCATTCGAGGCCCTGGCCGCGCGGGACGTCCCGCGCACCGAACCGCACGCTCTTTGGGTGTAGACTCGTCCGCCCCGCCGCCGCCTTGCCCGAGTTCTGCCGCCCTGGTGGTTGCGGGCTGGGGCGATGTAGGGGATGCAAACGTGCACAACAACCTTTGGCGGCGGGTGTACCCCGAGCCTGAGGTCTCTCCCTAAAGACCTAATCCCTTGCACCCTCTCCCTTTGGTGTGAGGGCTTCACACCAAGGAGCACCGCAGCCGAGACTTCGGGCTGACCTTTTGCCCGCCTGCTCTCCCTGGAGTGCACCTTCCCGCCCAGGTGACCCTAGCTCCAGGAAAAGTCGTCCTTCCTTAGGATGGTTGGACATTGTGGTCTCCATTTCAAGCTGTACTTAAGAAAACCGTCTGAACCAGGTCATCTGTCGCAGTGTACCCACAGGTCCCGCTGTTGGCTTCACTCAAAGACGTAAGAGCAGCGCTGAGGGAAGAGGATGTTGGTCTGGCTGGTCACACGTAGTTGCGGACATTGATTTATGCAGTGGCTTACCAAGTGCGGTCATTGCATTGAGTCCACACAGCTTGAAGGAGGGCAGCTCTGCTGACCCCATGGTGCCCCAGGAGGAAACCAGACCTAGGACCAGAACTAATGACTGGAGGGCAGCTGGGGTGGAAAGGGCTTGCAGCAGGCACTAGGGGGAGGTCAGTGAATTTTTGCCTCGGGCAGAATTTCAAGGGGACACAAAAAACTCGGTAATCAAGACCTCTACTTCTATTTTGCAGGGCCTAGTGCAAAATAGAAGTATAAGGTCTTAAAAATTATCAAGAATTTCTGGGCAGCAACGGCAGAAAGTGAACCAAGTATAGGCCCGCCTACGCAGGGCCCTGCAAGCACTGCTGGGTCACGTCCATGAAGGGTCCCTGGCCTTGCTGCCCTTACCTAGTCTGGGCCTCTGTCTGAAGCTTTTGTTTGATTCCCATCCAGTCTGTGAGGCGGTAGTGGTCACCTGGTGATCCCTAGTACAAGCTGCTGCCCCAAACTGCAGAGGCCTGCCTACCTTCCACCTGGTCTCTGGGTGCCAGGGATCAGCAGCTAAGCCTTCTCAGCCTGCAACACTGTTCCTTTCCCAATAGGATCTGCCACTTCTCTCTTCTTTGCCACCAATTTGTCTCCAGAAAAAGAAGAAATTATCATCTCTAATCACCTCCAAAGAGGGGCCCACACATCAGGGGCCTTGAAATTCATACATTAGGGGACCTTCCTTAAGGACAAGACTTTGAATTTGGGTGTGTTTCCTAAAGATATGTTACTATTTCCCCAAAGAACATGTTTAGGTGTATAAAATTAAAAGCCACATATACAGTTATTCTTTATAGAAACATGAGTGGTATTCCTTTCCTGTTGCCAAGAACACTGGGTGCAACTTGTAACGTTAAAAGAACGTTGGAATTTAAATATGCAAACTGCTTTTCCCTCTTTCACTTGGACATGAACTTATTTAAACAACCAACACCCTTACTCATTGCATTCCTTAAAATTCATCTATCATCCTCATTAATAGGGCATTTTAATCCTTGAAGTGTGGATGGCTCCAGCATATGTAAAGCCCACTGGTGAAATAGGGAAGGGGAGGACCAGATGGTCACAGGCACTAAGCATGGACTGTGCGCCATGGAGCTGCAAGGAAGAAGTATGGCAGATGCAGGAACAGGCTGGAGGAGAAGCTCTTCATAGAAAGCCACAGGAATGGCAGAACTCTGCCCAAGCACCAGCCAGAAAGACAGAGCTCCTGGGCACCTAATAGAAAGGTAGGATGTAAGCCCTGCTCAGCACAGCTTCCTGCACAGTGCACAAAGGCCAGAAGCAGCCAGATGGATGCAGCCCACCCTGCTGAGAATTTGAGAATATAGCTAGAGGGGGTGGGAGAAGGCAGGGCTTTGGGTGTCCTCAGAAGATGTTTGGGATCCTGAAAAATCTTCATCAAGAAAACCACCTCAAAGCAGGGCAAGTATCTTGCTTATTAAGGTGCTGTTTGGCTGATTTATAAATTCCTCCAGTTTGCAAGAGTGGGCAGGAGGTGGAGTGACCAGCAGTTAATGGTCAGAGCATGTCACTCTTCCAAGAGTAAAAGCAAAGTTCTTGCAGTGACCCATGAGGACCTGCAAGATCTTCCCTCTGCCTCTGCACCACTGACCTCCGCTCTATCCACCCTGCCTTTCATCTGCTCCAGTCAGGGCCTCTGGCTTCTCCTCTATCACTCCAGAGGTGATTCAGTCTCAGGGCCTTTGCACTCGCTGGTCCCTCTGCATGAATTGCTCCTCCCTAGTCTATCTGCATGGCTGTCTCCCTCCTTCAGTCTTTGCCCCAATCACTCTCCTAGGAGAGGTTTAAAATAACAAATGCCCAGCCCACTCCCCACCTTCCTCATCCTACCTTCCAGTGTTGTGTAGGTATTTCTAGCATGTTTTATAACCATTTAACTATAGCATGTGCTATGGACTGAATGTCTCCACAGCATTTGTGATGTTGAACTGTAATCACCAATGTGAAGCTCGGAGGTGCAGACTCCAAGGTGATTAGGCTTAGATGAAACCATGGGTGTGCCCCCATGATGGGATGCGTGCCCTTGCAAGGAGAGGAAGGAACCAGAGCACCCTGTTGTTACCATGTGAGGATACAGCATGGAGGCAGCCATCCCCAAATCAGAAGAGCCCTCACCAAGCACCCATCTACACTGGCCCACGGACAGCAGACTCACAGCCTCCACAATTGTGAGGTAAATATGTCTGTTTATACACCACTGGTCTGCAGTGTTCTAACAGGCTGAACAGACTAGGACACTAGATGGCTAATTTCACACGCCACCTTGGCTGGACAAAGGATTAACCAGAAACCTGGCAAAGCATTACTTTGCATGTGTATGCTGGGGTGTTTCCAGAGGAGCTTAGCATGTGAGTCTGAGTGGACCAGGTGGGGACGATCCACCCTCAGTGTGGGTGAGCACCACCCAGTCAGGTGAGGGTCCTCGAAGAGAACAAACAGAAGGTGAAATGGTGTCCCCTCACCCCACAGAGCTGGGACATGCCCACCTCCTGCTTGGACACCAGAACACCAGGCTTGTCCCTCTCCAGGTTACCAGGTCTTCAGTCTGAAAATTGTGCCATTGGCCTCCCTGGTTTGGAGGCCTTAGGACTAGGATGGAGGAGCCACCCCAGAGTCTCCAGCCTGCAGATGGCCCACAATAGAACACTCACCTGCCATAAACATGCAAGCCAGGTCCCCAGTACATTCACTCTTGTGCATCGCTGTCTTCATCTGAATATCCTGTTGCTCCCATCTCTCTGAGCACCCTGGCTAATGTCTCTGTATAACTTATTTCTTACGTCTGTTGCTAACATGCACACATCCTGACCCTAGAAAACATGATCCATTAGAGCAGGAATTTTGCTCTATTTCTTTCACAGATGTGCATCAAGCACCTGGGACGTTGAATGTGTGAGTGAATGTTTCTAAAGCCTGCTGAGTTAGCTACCTACTGCTGTCCTAACAATCACTGTGGATGTAGTGGCTTAAAACGATGTCCACTCATGATCTCAGTCTCTGTGAATGGGAGTCTGGGCACAGCACAGTGTTTTCTGCTTCAGTGCCTCTCCCGAGTCTGCAGTGGAGTGTCAGCCAGGGCTGGGTCTTGCCTGAAGATCCCCTGGGGAAGGGTCTGGTTGTTGGCAGGTTTAAATTCCCTGTGGACAGATGCGCTGCAGGCCTCAGCTCCTTGCTGGGTGTTGACTAGAGCTCCCCTGATTTCTGGTCATGTGGATCTTGCCACAAGGAACTCATACATGGCAGCTGGGTCATCAAAACTTCTGCTTGGAAGACAGAATTTATGTTCTTACATAATCACGAAGTGGTGACATCCCATCCCCTTTGCCAAACAGAAGCAAGTTGAAGTCCTGCCCACACTCAATGGGAGAGGGGTCTTGGGGGCCGTCTGGGCTACCCACATGAGGCAGGTATGGTGTCATCCTCAGAGTGCTAGATGTGCACTCACCTCGTGGTCTAAATGGGGTGACCCACTTCTGGGATCCAGTTCCCTCCATCTTCAAGCCGGACAACAGTGCATCTCTCATGGAATGCAGAAGAGGAAGTGGTTCACACAGAAATAGCCTTCTGCACTGTAAGGCCTCTGAGTGGAAAACTGGGAGCAGGCGGGACCGTGGGGAGGACCCCCAGGTCTTCATTCCTAAGCCTCACATTTTCTCAAAACAGCAATTCCAACAGGAAAGTCCCCAAAGAGATCAGGAAGGGCTGCTGTCCCCACCACTGCACTTCCCCCACAAAGACTCCAGCAAAATGCAGCAGAGAAATGTCAGCCACAGCCCAAATTTGAGACTTTAC
The DNA here is from genome assembly GCF_902686455.1 of Sciurus vulgaris. NCBI lineage: Eukaryota > Metazoa > Chordata > Mammalia > Rodentia > Sciuridae > Sciurus > Sciurus vulgaris. The sequence goes on from NC_136470.1 coordinate 2,786,537, forward strand.
AATGTTAAAAATAATTTTGACCAAAAAGGAAGAAAAACCATGATTGTCATATAGCTATGCCCTGGGCATGTGGTAAATATGGTATTGAATTCATTAATTGAATAGAAACTGCTAAGATGTTACAACCAGTTCAAAGGAGAATATGAAGAACACACACACGGGTTAGGTATATTTAAATGAGCTTTTAAATTGTGCAAAACTTACTTTCGAATGGGGCAGTTTGGGGGACTCAGGGTTGTCCCTCCATCGCACAAATGCATTAGCATGTGCGTCGACAAAAATAATTTACACTGGGGCCCAGTGGTGCACATCTGTAATCCCAGTGGCTTAGAAGTCTGAGGCAGGAGGATCGCACGTTCAAAGCCAGCCTCAGCAACTTAGTGAGCCCTAAGCAAATTAGTAAGATCCCGTCTCTAAATAAAACATAAAAAAGGGGTGGGGATGTGGCTCAGAGGTTAAGTGCCCCTGGGTTCAATCTCCAGTACCAAGTAATAATAATAACAATGATAATAATGTCCACTCTCATCCCTCATCTAAAACTCAAAAATGGAACTGGTCCAAAGGCAATGAAAAGCTACCCTAGATAACCCAGGAGGGCGAGCTAGAAAGAATGGGTGCTCTCCCAGTGGAGCTACTTATTTGTTTATGTTTCCTCATTCCGAGTCTCTTTATATCAGGTGTGTCCGTTTCCTAGGGCTACTGTCACCAAGTCCTCCAAACTGAGTGACTTAAACAACAGACACCTTTTCTCTACCGACGCAAGAGGCCAGAAGTCCAGTCTCAAGATGCGCCACGTGCCCTGGAGACTGTGAGGCAGACCCTGGAGCCGCCCAGCGTCTGGAAGCTTGCTGACCATCTCTCGTGTTCCTTGGTTTGTAAAAGTGTGGCCATAGTCTTACCCTGTGCTTCCACACAATCCTCTCCCTGCACCTATGTCTGTCTGCAGATTTCCCCATTTTTGTAAGGACACCAGTCATGTTAGATCAGAGCCCACCCTGATAACCTTGTTTTAACTTGGTAAAGTTAAAATCTATAAGAAAGGGCACATTCTTAGGTACCAGGGGTTAAGACACCAACACATAAATTTGGGGGCATAATTTGTGAAATTGTGATTTATCGTCAGAAAGAAATACACGTTTTGCACAGAACTCCTTAAAATCCTTGCTATTTCCTGAGCCATAGGGGTGCTAGTAACATCTTTTGTTCTAATATTTGGCCTTTAACCCTGCTTCAGTCCGGAGCTCCTAATGCCTGGGAGTTTCCAGGGTGATAGGATCATCTTTTGCCCCTATGAGATGGTTCCTGGTGGGCTCCTGTATGGGGGCTGGTCACAACCCAAGTTATATTCATTATAAAAATGGGTCAACCTGAGTATAGTGTTTTCTGTGTTCTGTGAGTCTTTCTAGTAAATGGTCAAGCCTGGTCTGGGTCAGGGGGTGGGATGGATAGGAACCTCCAATTCAGAGGGTTGGTCAGAAGCATAGGTCCCAACCAGACTTAGGACTGGTGTCTGAGGTGGGTTGTCTTGGGGACTGAGCCCTTAACCTGTGGGGTCTGATGCTGTCTCCAGTCGGATAGTGTCAAAACGGAGCCACATTGTCCACCAGCGATCTGCTGTTTGCAGAGAGTGCAGCTGCAAGGTTATGGAGGTGCCTTGCTTCCAGTGTGTGAGCAGCAGGAGGAACAGCCCACTTCAGCCCACTTCAGCCCACCGTCAGGAAACCTCAACCTGCAAATAGTCGTCCTGGCAGAGTTGTCAGGAGGCCTGGGACCTGAGCTCTGACTGCAGCATTCGTGGCACCAGGACCCTGCTCTGTGAGGGTCTCATCCTGCCCCATAACTACCAATAGGTCAGCAGGATCCCATGACCTGTTTCATGGCTGGATACTGCACAGCCACAATAGGCCACACCTGTCTACATCAAAGGTCCTCCGTACAATGAGCTTCAACCCTGGCTCCACAGTGACACTTCTTATTCAGGGTATATCTTGGTGGGTTACTTAAAATCTGCCCATCACTGAAAGGTGTGCAGAGGGTCTGCCCTGGAGACGGTACTGTGGTGGCCACTGGTCTCTGGGCTTACCTACTTGGAATTTTAACCAGCCACACAAACAACACGTGGCTCTGCTTCCAGGATTCCTGGCATTGCCATAACAATGTGAGGCATTGGACAGCTTTCTAGGCCTTTGTCCCACTGCCTGCCCTGGAGTATCTGCACTGATGGCTGGAGATGTCTCTGGGTCTGCCTTCCAGCTGTGGCTTCAACTTCTTTTAAGATTGGGCCAGTTTCTAAATTAGATCTACAGTCAAGGGAGGTTGTGTGGGATATCATTTTTCTCATTGAAATTACAGTTCACAGGGCCAAGAAGGCTTCACTCTGTATCCCGCCACCCAATATCAGGGCTGCTGGCAGCCTGCAGCCTGGCATGCCCGCTCACTGGTCTGAGAAAGGGTCAGTCAGCAGCTGAGCTTCTCTCTGCTGTCTGCGTGAATACTGAATCATTTCCACCGTTTCTTGGTACCCCTGGTCTATTTCACTTAGCATAATGTCCTCAAGGTTCACCCACTGGAGGACGTGGCCAAGCGGTCCTTCTTTTGAGGTTGACCAATGCTCCGTGGTACGGATGGCCACCTCATGCTCATCCTTTTCTGTCGATGGACAATTGGGCGGGTCCCTCCGTGGGCTGCTGTGAACGAGGTGGCTCCCTTCATGGTGTGCGGATGCTTCTTCAGGCCACATCGTCAGTGTTGGGGACGCAGCCCTAAGGAAGCTGCTGGAGGTGGCCTCCTGTCTGCACGCTGCACCTTCTGCATTCCCATCGGCAGTGCAGTGTGTAGGGGCTGCTCTCTCCAGTCTTCACCAGCACGTCCCATTTTCTGGGTTTCTGGTTGTACCCATGCTGATGGGTATGGAGTGGTGCCATGATTTTTAAGGTCCCTTCGTTTCCAAATCTCTTTAATGCCCTCTCTCTCCCCTCTGAGCTCCCAAAATATTCAGGAAAGTTAGCTCACGATGAGAAATTTCCTAAGAAAAGGAACTAAGAAGGTTAAATTCCTCAGAGCCATGGTGGTGGGTCCGTTCATGCCACTCTGAACGGCCCCGGCCAGAGGCTGAGCGGACTCCCTCCACAGGAGCCGTTGGGCTCACGCAACTGTGTGGCGCTAGGAAGCAAAACCAGTGGCTTTTTAAAAAAAACTTGTTAACTTGTTAAAATTACAACGAGACCTATTCCATATTATTCTACGATAGATTAAACAACAGGTTTTATGAAAAATAACTGTCCCCTCCCCCCAAAAAAATAATGAATGAAAAGGGAGTCTTTGTTTTTTACATTTTTGAGAATCTCCTGTATGTCTGACTTGGCTGAAGAAGACCAGAGTGCTGTTGCCTGCCTCTCATTCAGCAAGTTGTAATGTTTTTTGTGTTTTCTGGAGGTGGGGATAATGGTGATTGAACCAGGTGTGCTTTACCACTGAGCCACTCCCCCAGCCCTTTTTGTTTTTTATTTTGAGATGGTCTTGTTAAATTGCTGAGGCTGTCCTCAAACTTGTGATCCTCTTGCCTTAGCCTCCTGGGTTATTGGGACTACAATCACATGATATGCGCCCAACATGATAGGTCATTTTGGTTGACATCTGTGAAGAAACTTGGAACTTGTGGAGATTTGTGTGGGAAAAGGGAGGGGTTTTCATACAGCCTTTGCAGGTAATGTGGACACGTATACATTATGGGTCCGTCTGTATGGATGTGGGTCACGTATAGGTGAACCTGTACTCTATAGACAAAGCTATTTTCTTCCTGGCACATCTAGTGGGTCTTACCCACCAGTGATTTTGTAACATGGCCTTTTGGAAAATAATTCACTGAGTTATGTGGGCCTTCCAAATGTTGGTGCACTTCTCCAAACTAAATTAAAAAATCACAGTTGTTAATATTACTCTCATCAGACAAGTCAGTAAGTGCAGGTGTGTGGTGCATACCTGTGATCCTCAGCTACTCAGCGGGCCGAGGCAGGAGGATTCAAGGTATTCTGAGACAAGTTCTCAATAAAACAAAAAGAACTGGGGGTATAGCTCAGTGGTAGAGCACCCCTGGGTTCAATCCCCAGTACACACATGAGCATGCACACACACACACACACACACACACACACACACACACACACACACAGAAAAAAAATCAGTGAATATTGGAACGTGGTCAAGTTCATAATGACAAATACAAGCTTTTCAGACTTCTAACTTCAGCTTGAAATCTCAGATTCTATCACTGATGGCAAATGACGTCCATGGTTGAAGTGACAAGCTGCTTTGCTCAATTAAAAAATTCTTTTTCTCACCACATTGTTCAGGCCAGCCCCAGACTCTCGGACTCAAGCAATACTCTGGCTTCCACCTCCTGGAAAGTCAGGGTTACAGACAAAACATGGACTCTGGGCAGACAGTGGAGTATGCCTGCACCAGGAAGGAAAAAGTTTGGGGCAGCAAAAGGGGCTCCGTGAGAAGGCACTGTGAGCCCCGGTGCATCCGCCGGCCCTGCTGCAGCTGGGCAGGGACAGGACGACGTTCCTGTGACGGTTGGTGGTGGGGTCAGGAAGGCTAGGCTGTGTGCCCAGTTAAATGATGAAAGGCAGACAAGATGTTTCTGTGAAAGAGCAGTTTTAAATAAGGCTAATATTTTATTTTTATATTTTAATTTTTTCATTTAATTATTATTTAATTTTATTTTATTTTTGTTATAGGAGATTGAATCCAAGAGTACTTTACCACTGCAATATACCCTCGGCCCTTTTTGTTTTTTGTTTTGAGACAGGGTCTTGCTAAGTTGTCCAGGCTGGCCTTAAACTTGTGATCCTCCTGCCTCAGCCTCCCAAGTAGCTGGGCTTACCTACAGTTGTGCACCCCCATACCCAGCGAGGCTGACATTTTACTAAGCAGAGCAGATGACTCTCCATAAGATGAGGCCTTCAGAGAAAAGCCTGGGGGCCCAGTGAGGAAGCGTTCCCACTCCAGACTGCACATCACGCCTTGCTGGAGTTCCCAGTCGCGGCTTGCCCTGTGTTCGAACTTGGAAAAAGATGCTTCCGAGCACTTAGAACTATGGGAAACCGCGAGGCCCTGGACGCAGCCTGTAGAGCAGGGCTTTCCCATTTTCGCACCGGGAGGAGGGAGCCCATGGAACCCTGTTCCCTGACTGAGGGAGTTCTTCCAAAGAAGTGTGCCTGGCAAAGCAGACTAAAGGCGTCATCTCTTCCGAGGACCACAGAGAGCCTTTCCTGCAGAGGCCAACTTGTTCCAGGGCGGTCCCACCCTCCCCTCCATCCTGTTGCCACCTTCTCTCCTGGGGAGCTTCGGCTCAGGCTGTCGTCCATTCTTCAGATCCATTTATTTCTCTAAAACATCATGGCCCTCTAAAATGGCCTCTAGACCCCATTCCTCTCCCCCATGAAGAGGGTGCTCAGTCTTCACCTGGGCCCTCCTCTGAGTGTCCTGGTGAGGCTTCTGTGCACATGTGCACAGGCAGAAATCCTTCCCTCCTATGGATCTGTCTGCTGTCCATTGACTAAGCATATACTCAATTACCAAAACTGCGCAGGGCAAGTTTGAACCTCCCTACACCTACACACTTCAGATGAGCCAGTCCCCAATCCCGTCCAGTCTCTCTCAATAGGTGGAGATAGACAGACAGACAGAGAGCTACAGCCCTCTGTCCTGCTGGTAGTTTCTCTGGAGAATCCTGACCCCCCAGGGGCCCTTGGGTGATGAGCGGTACAGGCTTCACGGGTCTATCGTACCATTTCCGTCCTTGGGATGGTCAAGGCCACCAGGGGAAGACCCTGGAAGGCCCATGGTCCTGGCTGACCTCGCTCCCTCAGATCTTCTTGAGGGACGGACGGTGCAGCTGAGGACTGGCCACGGAAAAGATGCTTTCAGATTCCTATTTCCTGCTCTTCTGCGGCCAGAGCAGTGTCACCTGGATAGTTGTGCGTCTGCTCACACAGGGCCCTTAACCTGGAGGAACTTGGGCCCCTCTCAACGTGGCTCAGCCCGGGGGAGAATGGAGCGGCAAGGGAGAAACAGTGGCTGCCTGGCTACAGGCCCTGTCCATCTCTCTGCCCAGTTCTTCCAGGGACTCAGACTGCTGTGGCTCCTCTGGGGAGGCTGACGGTGAGCACTCTGAGGGCAGACGGAGGTGACGGGCCCACAGCCTTCCTGGGCCCAGGATGGCATGTTTAGCACTAAAAGGAGCATCTAGTTGGACGTCTTGCCCCTTCTTCTTGCCTGTCCACCTCATCACACCAAAATGAGTGTCTGCCATCTGATGTCCTGAGACATCAAAGAACACAGTCTCTGCATCTGCAACATATTTCCAATGAGAATACAACAGGAAGACGTAAGTGCAGGTGGCTTCCTGGGTGGCCAGTGAGCGCCTCTCCTGCGGGCCTGTTGGTGGCACTCTGCGTGGGCTGTGTCCACATTCCTTGCACACCTGCAGATAAAGGCATTCTGTAAATGGGTGAGTGTCAGTCAGCATCGGGAGAAAATTAGTGAGCAGGTTGTAAAATGAGAAGTTCTAAGCCTGGGAGGACTCTCACTTGGTCCTTTTGTAGGACACTAGCTGGAGGCTGGCTCCAGGTCCTGGCTGGTCCTCCTGCCCGGTGCTCAGCAGCCTATGGAGGAGAAATCTCTCTTTCCTCCTACCCTGCTGTGTCTCCCTGGGGCCCTGTTAGAAAAGGCATATGAACAAGGGACCAACCAATGGAGGTAGGTTAACACGTGACTCTTCTAAGGGGGGAATGAGTGAATGTGAAGAGGCAGTAAACAGCCTAGATACCTCCTTCAGGTTCAGGAAGGGAAGGGTATGGGATTCAGAAGGGGAGAAGATGGCCCAGGTAAACCTAGGTAGCGCTCCTGATGCGGATCTCAGTCTCTTGTAATTTAGTCATCTTTCAGAGAGAAAGAGAGCGAGAGAGTGAGAGAGGGAGGGAGAGAGAGGGAGAGAGAGAGAGAGAGGGAGAGAGAGAGAGAGAGAGAGAGAGAGAGAGAGAGAGAGAGAGAGAGAGAGAGAGAATCCACTCTTACAAATGAAGATTTCCTTGATAAATGTGAATTTCCCTTACAAAGTACCCTGTACTCTGTCTTCAGAACTGCTTCAGTGTCTTCCAGCGTCTGCTGGTTTTCAAAATAATCAGCTCATGCCCACAAGGCATATTTGGGTGACTTATTCTGATGTCCTGCAAATGGGTGTCTTCTTTCACTTTTTTTTTTCCTTTGGCACCAGGCATTGAACCCAGAGGTGCTTTACCACTGAACCACATCCCCAACCCTTTTGATCTTTTATTCTGAGAGAGGGTCTTGCTAAGTTGCTGAGGCTGGCCTCAGACTTGCAATCCTCCTGCCTCAGCCTTTCAAGCTGCTGGGATCACAGGTGTGTGCTACCGTGCCTGGTTTTCTTTCACTACTTTCAATTCAAATAAGAAATCTTGCCTAGTAAAGATCTGTAGAAGAATTACTTAACAGCTAGATGAAAATGATGTGTAATAATTTAGTGTTTGCTAAGGTCATAAAGAAGTTTTCAAAGTCCCTTAAGAGACATTTCTTACTTCCTCAGATTCCCCCCAAGGCCTTCTCTATACCATCTAATCCCAGGACCAAAGGCTGAACAAAAATAAGCTTCAACTCCTGTCTCATTTCAATCTTCAGTGACCCTGTGTTGCCAAAGACTTCTGTAACTGGAGTTTGTTTTGTAGGTTTTTGTTGTTGTTTGTTTTTGTTTTGGCAGTGATGGGGTGTTTCATGATTTAAAAAATTGGGGCGGCCTTGAGTGGCTAGCTCGGCGAGGCTGACACTGGGCGGGGCAGACTCCTAAACTGATGGGAAGCTGCTGCCCAGGAAAGACTGCTGACGTGTTCTCAAAGTTGTTTTTCTTTTTGTTTCAGCTAAGGCTCTTTGGAAAGCTTACAAGGACTAAATTCTATGCTCAAGGAATGTGCCCACCATCTCTGCGTGAACACATGACTCTGACTTGGACTGAGCGTGCTCAGGAATGCGTCTGCCTGGGCGGGTGACAGTGCGAAGCCCTGCTTTCTTTCTTTGGAGAGAACACTGCTTTGCCAATTAAGTCCCGTGTGCTTCTTGCTTACTACAGGTGATGACCCTTTCTTGCTGCTCCATCTCCTGGACCTGCCCAGCAGCTTCGCACTCACCGAGAGATGGGCTCATTGCATTCACCCACGGAGCTCCTGAATAATTTGGGGTTCCCCCTGCCCTGATTTCAGCAAGAGTCATGTCGCCTTTCTTGCTGGTTGTCGTCTCAGGGAGACCTGGAGCTCCGTGCCCCTTGGCTTGCCCAGTTCATGTGTGGATCAACAGACACCCCGCTCTCTGAGGGAAGGTTCTTGGTATGGGGAGCAGGCATGCTTCCCTCCCAGGCTTCACAGAAGACTTACTCCTAATCTCTAGAAAATTCACTTTGTATGATTACAGAAAACTCAGGGGCTTCAAAGGAGCCAAGAATAGTTTATTCTCAGGTGTAACTTCCCTCCATGTGGGGACAAGGTCGTTGTTACTGATGTTCAATAACTGTCACAGAACTTACTCCAGCGCTTTTCCTTCTAGATGGCTTGTACTGCGCGTCCCACAATCGTGTTTGTGTCTTAATAGGCCTAGCTTCCTATGCTCCCTGGATTCGCCTGCTGGCACACTAACTCCCTCGACTCGCAGAGCAGAGCATCGACAGGACTGGGGGCCTAACCCGCCTCCTCGAAGCCCCTTCCACTCACTACTCATCTGCCTCTGGGAACAAGTGAGTTATAAATAAAACTTACTATTTATTATTTAAGAGACTGGAAACGTTACACCCGTGGAATTCCAAAACTAAATTGTCAGCTACTGGGCCACATATTCTTGATGTATTGCACATTCATTTCCTACGTCATCAATCTTCCCAGGTGGGAGTCCCAGTTTTCACACTAAGGCCAGATCCTCCTCTGAGCCTCTCATCTTTGAAAGTTTTATCTTCGTCTGGCGTAACTGTGCTTCCCTGGGTTCTGATCTGTTTTTATCTCCTTGTCTACAGGACCTCACAGAGTGATGCGATGATTTCAGGGCCGCCGAGTAAAACCTGATCTTGTGTTCGGGCAGCAGCCTTCTCTCAGGAACAGGAAGTGCCCGAAGAAGACTTCGAAGCTACGGTGATGTCGTGTGTTAGCAAGGCCAGGCATTATTTATTATTTTTTTTAACATTTTATTTTGGAAATTTTTTCACATGCATGGAAGCAGAGAGAAGGGTAGATGGAATGAGCCTTCACGTGCCCAGCATTCAGCTGTAACTTAGGGTTTGGGGACGAGCCCAGTGGTAGAGTGTGCACGCAGCATGTGCACACACACACAAAGCCAGTTAGCATTGTGCCAATCTTATATCTGTTCTCATCCCTGCTCTTTGTTTGTGTTGCTGGGTGCTTGCCAGGGCCTCACGGGCTAGGCAAGCACTCTACCACTGAGCGGACACTCAGCAACCCCGCCTTACATATTTTATTTTTAAAAATTTTTTATTTGTTCTTTTCAGTAAACCTTAGATTTTCAGATTTTAAAGCAAACCGCAGACATCACGTTATTTCACTGAAGCAGGGGCACATATCATTAATTCAATTTTGGGGGAAAGGTACTGAAAGTTAAGAATTTCACTCGAAATGACAGAGTCTGTAGGAAAACTGGATGTCATAGAGAATTTCTTTCCAATGCAGTGCTCCTACGAGCTAAAGAAACCACTCCCAGGCTGGAGAAGCACTCAGAGGCAGAGCACTCGGTGGCATGTCTGAGGCCCTGGGTTCTGTCCCCAACAGTGGGAAACAAAGAAAAAGAAAGAAGACATCTCTAAAAAATATTTTCCTTAGTTACCGGCTTTGTTGTTGTTTGCTTTGGTGGTACTGGGGATTGAACCTGGGCACGTTCCACCACATCCTCAGCCCTTTTTATTTTTTTTATTTTGAGACAGAGTCTTGTTAAGTTGCTGAGGACTTGCTTAGTTGCCCAGGCTGGCCTCAAACTTTCCATCCTCCTGCCTCAGGCTCCTGAGTGACCTGGATCACAAGTGTGCACCACCATGCCCGGCTACTTAGTTACCTTTTTAGCACTTAGTTATGTAATTACATGTTAAGCATGTCACCTACTAGAAAAATTAATTGTGGCAATGACTTTGAAACAGATTAATGACACAGATTTATTTGTTTTAGTCATAGTGTTCAAGTAAATTGAGAGTTTGATACTGGGTTCCAGGACTTCTGACCCGGTGACAGTGGTAAGGAAACTAAGCCAGGAGCAGAACAGGAAGGCCCAGCTGTGGTTGGGGGATTAGCTCCAGGAGAGGGAGACAGCACCCAGAGAGCAGGCTGTTCCCAGAACCAGGGATGGGCCAGCTTCACTGAGTTGTTGGGTGGGCCAGGTCAAATCTGGTCATTTTCCACTGGTCATGAGTGTATTTTTTTTTCCCCCACAAGAAATCTCCTTGTGAAAGATGCAGACCAGCCATCAGCTTGGCCTTGAAGACATCATGGCGCCATCCTGGTTTTTACCCTGCATCTGGTCTTTTATGGTCAAACTGATAAAAAGACTAGGAGGTCAGGGAAAGATGTGTGCCTTGTGAGGCAGAAAAGAGGAGAGAGATTCATAACCGCGACGTCAAGTGAGCGAGAGGCTGGGGAGAGACACACACCATGCTTCCAGCAGGTAGCAGGCCGAACTTGTCTGCTCCCTAAGTGGCCCCTGACTGTTCCAGGTAAACCTCTGGAAACGCAAAACCAGAGTCCCTCTGTCACGGGAGAAGAGGTACCCCGGAGAAGAGTCCACGGAGCTCCTGGAGAGAGGGGGAGCTCGACTCAGGACCACCAGGGTCCCTAGCTATGCGACGGGAAGGATTTTCAGCACATGCCGGTCAGAGGCACAGACAGAGGTTATTTAGGAAAGCAGATGTGGACAGCAGGCCCTGCCCTGCCCTGAGCTACTCCATGTCGCACGGAACAGCAGCTCTCAGGCTGGCCTCACCTGGTCACTCCACCCTGTGAAGCAGCCGTTTGCCATGAGCTGCTCCATCTGGAGTACAGGTGCCAAGGCAGGGTGACTCCACACCTTGTCTGTGCAAGTACACACCCACCAGCGGCCAGCACAACCACGAGGCACTCACTGATAAATACCTTACATGTGCCAACTTATCAAACTAAATCAGGAGCCCCTGGACACATGGACATCCCAAATCATAGCAGCAACACCAGACACAGCCCCTTATCAACCTCACCAGATGCAGCCCCCCAAGACCCACAAAAGGAGGAGCTCCGAGACAGCACACCGCAGCGCCTCAATCCTGTTACCTGTCCACTTGTCAGAGCCTCTTCCGGATAATCGCTACAGTGACAAGCCTGCATTTTCCTGCCCCATTGGGCTTTAGCAGAGTGGGGTTCCTTCTGCCCATGACAACCATGAGTGGCCCATGCCAAGCTGGCATCCTGAGCAAACATTTCAAGCTGATGTTCTAAAACTGCTGTCCATCCATCCATCCAAACCCTCTGCCTTGACAACTCTGTGGAACTGGTTTGTAAAAAACCCTTTTCTGACCACCCTTTGACTCTGCAGTCATGTGTCTCTGCCTGGATCTTGGCTCTGCAGCCTGTCACCATGTCTCGACCTCTCCCAGTCCTCCTGTGATGTACATCATAGTGTGGAGCAGGCTGTGTGACTTGAGTGATCTAGATATTAGAGATGAAGACTAGAATAAAAGAACTTGTATCTGCCCAGCTTATAACTGTCAAGTGATCCACAAATATTTGGTGAACTGGTACCACTGAAAGTGATGTATCTTGTGAATTCGTGAATTCGTTTTTTTTTTTTTGGTGCTGGGGATCGAACCCAGAGCTTTGTGCATGTGAGGCAAGCACTCTACCAACTGAGCTATCTCCCCAGTCCCTATGATTTCCTTTTTATTCAGTAAATTCCAACACTGTGGAAAGACACAGGGTGTTGGGTCCATGTTAACAGCATGGCTTGTTCACAGCAGTAAACACACATTCAAGGGAAAGTGTGGATCATCTCCAGAGTGAAAGATTCGGTTTTGAGATTCTCAGCTCTTCTTTTAAAGGAATCCATGGGAAGGTTTGGGAGTGATGCCAGTCTGGTGACTCCGGGCCGTCTCTGGTGGTCTGGCAGTCTCAGGGGCCTCAGACAGGCATGGCCCTCATGACCTGATCAACACGTGGTTCTGGAAAGCCTCCTAACTTATAGCTTCCTCAAGATGACATCTCTCTCTTTGCTTTATATATTGGGAGGTTGATTAACAGTGCACAGGTAGATTTACAGATCTCCCAGGAGTTTGGGAGTAACAGGCCTTAAGAGACTGGCTTAGGGAGTGGCAGGCCTGGAAAAGTATGTGGAACTTCTGAATTAAAATCTTATTACTAACCAGGTACGGAGGCTCATGCCTATAATCCCAGAAGCTTGGGAGGCTGAGGCAAGAGGATCACGAGTTCAAAGCCAGCCTCAGCAATTTGTTGAAGCCCTAAGCAACTCAGTGAGACCCTGTCTCAACATAAAATATATAAAAGGACTGAGGATATGGCTCAGTGGTCAGGCCCCTGGGTTCATTTCCAGTACTGTAAAAAATAAAAACAAAAACAAAAAACCCCAAAAAACACTTATTACCGTGTTCTTCCTTTAAGTCTCCAGTCTACCTATTTTTTATTCCTACTGCCTCATCTTTAAATAATGAATAGGAAGTTGAGTCCCCCAAGTTATACCTACCCACAAGAATGTTTTATAAAAGCTACGCGTGAGGAGTCGCAGGACCGGAGCACGCATTGGCCGCTGGGATCCTGCAGGAACTCCTGCTTGTTCCTTTTGCTACTGCGAATGGCCAGCGTGGCATCTCGAACACAGTGTCCTGGGGAGACTTTTAGTGAGCATGTCTCCTCCGCCACAAACATCGTAGCTTCCTGGGGTCTCTCTGGCTCTTATTTGAGGGTTGGGGATATGGTCAGACAGGTCAGCAGGCTCAGGCCCTCTCAGAGGTGTGGCTCTCTGCATGGGCCCCAGAGGACAGAAGACTGAATTGGAGATTTTCTTTGGTCCCTTGCACTGGTACTGGGGAGGTGTGGTTCAACAAAAATTTGTCCCTGCGAGAGAGCTTCTGATTCCCCGGACTCTGAGTGTCTTTGCTCTGTGGTAGGTCTGTGCGCTCAGGATGGGGGTGGTCAGGCTTAGAAAGAGCAGCACTGAGCTCCCAGGAGGAGGGCGTTGTAGATGGAAGTCAGTCTGGTGGCCAGGGATTCTGTCACCAGAAGGGGTCCAAGGTGGTCCCAGAGAGGGGGACTCAACTCAGGATGAGGGTCCCTGATGAAGGTGATGGAAAAGAATCTCAGCATCAGGCATTGAAGCCCAGGGGTTTATTCAGGAAAGCAAGGTGTGCACTTCCAAGGAGAACCTGGCCACGTCCAGAGGGACGGCTGGGTTCCCAGCTCTTCTTCTAAAGGGCTGGGCATGTGGTGGTGTGTAGGCTGACATGAGGCTGCGATCACAGGACGGTGTGTGGTGGTCTGGTGGTCCTCAGGGTCCTCAGGTGATCATGAGATAACCTGGCAAAGCCCCAACATCACAGGTCTCACATCCCTTCGCTCAATCCATTTAAAATACATGTATTAAGCCAGTGACTAGGGAGGCTGAGGTAGGAGGATCGTAAGTTCAAAGCCAGCCTCAGCAACAGCAAGGGGCTAAGCAACTGAGTGAGACCCTGTCTCCAAATAAAATATTACAAAGGGCAGGGGTGTGGCTCAGTGTTTGAGCACCCCTGGGCTCAATCCCTGTGGGTTAGTTAACAGTGCACAGGGCACGTTTCTTAAGTGGATTTCCGATAACCTTAAGATGTTAGTGAAAATTTTTAGATTTCCCAGAAATTTGAGACTGGCCTGGGAGTGGAGGGATGGGAACCTGCGGTGAGAGGTTCCGAGGGGAAGCTCTTTTCCTTGTCCTTCCTCTCCTCCTCTACCTGCCTCTTCATACTTCTGTTCTACTTGAAGACCCGGGCTCTCTCCCCTCGACCATGCAGGCCACCCTTCTCAGGGACACGCGGGCTTTTCCTGAGCTGCCCTCTCCGTGTTTCTTCCTGCCACCAGCTTATCCACTCACGGTTAGAACAGTCGTGCTAGATTTCGCCGCTGAGCAGCACAATGGCGGTTTTGAAGTCCAGCGGCCTGAATGAGTACTCGGGTTCAGAAAACAATACCCGAGAGATGCCTGGAGCTCCCTGGCCAGAAGCCAGGACGTTGGGACTTTCCCTGTCTCTCCATGCACTGGGGGGAGGGAAGAGACCTGCAAAGTCCCCTAACCAGTGAGGATCAGGGATCGCCAAAAGAGGAGCACAGTAGCCTTCAGGCCTCCGAAAAGGTCCCCGCTCGGGGAGGACTGAACTCTCACTGTAGGAGGAAAGGCTGGAGTCTGTCAATACACCTGGGCTGCCTTTGTCACGCACCTCTGCTCACAGCCCCCAGCTCCCTCCATCCCTTGCTGCCCCTCCCCAGGGACACTGCCACCTCCCTTAGCCTGGAGATAGTGCCGGGAGAGTGTCCTCAGTTTGTCTGGTCTGCACATGCATTTCTGCACCCCACTGGCCCTGAGTAGGGGAGAGGCAGCAGAAGGCAGCTGGGCCAGGGAAGTGAGGCCAGTCACCTGCTCAGCACCAGGGTTTGTCATGAAGTCGTCCCAGGTGGTTCCAGTCAGACTGACTCCAGGTGAAAGGGAACAGGAACCTGCAAAGGTCACCGAGGAGAGAAGGCAGGGCCAAGCTCCCTCAGCTGGGCAGACTGGGCCGTCCGTGCTACAGGCCCTCTGTGTGACATCTGTCAAGAGTGTCTTTGCCATCACGGGATGTATAGGCCTGAGGGCTCCAAAGTTTAACGATCAGCCTCAGGAGCAGAGGTAACAGCAAAGGCTCGAGAAGGGTGAGTGGCTCCTGGATGTCCTGGTCTTGCCTGAGCCACGTGTTGGCCTCTCAGGTTCCCATGACAGGCAACACCAACCCAGAAAGGCCAGAAGTGTGGTCAGGCGAGCTCAGCGGTAGAGTGCTTGTCTAGCACGAGCACAGGCCTGGCTTCCATCCCTGGCACTGCCAGGAGTCAGCGGGTTCCTGGGGCGCCACGGGCAGTGCCTGTGTCACTCTGCTGCCCTGGAGAGCTTCTCGAGGTGTGGCTGGTTCCACCTGTTCCTTAATCTCCATCAGCGCCAGAAATGGACATTGCGGGCACTGCCAATAACGGAACGCGCCTGTGCCTCAGAAAGCGCCACCTCCAGAGGCCCCTTCCTTCTGCGTACCATCTTCCCCACCCATTTTGCCCCCGTGCTTGGGACATGCCAGACTTGACCCAGCACCTTTGCACTCTTTGTTCACAGATGATTAGTGAGATTGGGATTGTTTGTCCCCTGCTTCGGGCAGGGACATGCCCCTGCAGTCCCACCACTCTGGAGGCTGAGCAGGAGGGACACAGGTTGTGCTGGGATGGGGGGGGGGGGGGAGCCATCCCTCAGTGAACAGGGATGTTTGTCGGGTCTGGCTGGTTTCAGGGGGACCAATTTTTTCATTTGTTTGCTTTCGAGACAGGGTCTCTCTATTTTGCCTAGGCTGACCTCAAACTTACGGACTCAGTGGCCAACAGCAGGCTAAGCTCAAGCCACCGGCAGAGACCTCTGATCTTGAATCTGGGGCTCCTCTCTATTGTGATAGCATCAGTAAAATCGATCTCACGTTTGGCCCTTTGGTTGCCGGGAATTGAACATGCTCTAAGCATACGTTCTACCACTGAGGTGCACCCCAGGCCTCGGCTTCGTCTCTGAGCGCTCCCTTCACGCCTGGCCCAGACCTTCTAAATCAGGGATCAGCACTGCAGCTAGTGCCAGTGGGCGGCTCCTACTCTTGGTCAAGTTTGAGCAACACTGCCCTCAGGCCAGGGTGACCCAGCAATGTCACAAGGGCTAACAGTTGAACCTTGGACATGCTACATTAGCGGGGGTGGGACCTGGTGGACACTGGGCTGGGGAATCAGTTCTTCTTGGACTTTTCTCAGAAGCCGCTGGTTTGCAGGGTGGGGAGTGTTGTGAATAGAAGGATTTAAGTGGGCGCGTTGCAAGGATTCTGAGGCTGGGGTGTGTCTGTTGGAAAGGGCTCTGGAGATGGCGGCCGACAGTGCTGCCGCCACCAGCCTCGCCTGCAGCCTGTCACTGCATTGTCACCATCACCGCCAGCAATGAACGGCTCCCGCAGGGAGTATCACAGGACGCCCTGGCATAGACTTCGCTCTGAGTCACAGCCCCGCACATCAGCCAGGGAGGAACAGCTGTGACACCACACGTCTGTGAGTCACTTAGAATTCACGACGAACAGAAACTCTCCATTACACAGACTCCGAACGCTGCGCACCAACCTGGCGCTCCACGCTCACACCGCCAACAGCCCCTTTTCGTCTTCTGTTTTTTCTGATGATACACTAACTTCAACAACGAACTAAAAAATCAGAAACTTTGAATATCTAGTAGCACTACCTAAAATGTCCTACTCCATTGTCAGATCTTTAACAATAACAAATACAGCATTTGCTGTGAGAGGAAAGAAGTGGGAACCCCCCAGTGCTAAAATCACGGCAAGATATCATGCATTTTAGATTAAATAACTAAAAGCTTTTTTCAAAAGAAAAAGAAAAAAAAAAAAACAGCCAACACCAGTAGGTACTGGAAAATGACCCGTAAGCACAATAGAAGCACCATAGGAGCTGCCTCCTGCCTGCAGATGTCCTTACTGTCTGGCCGTGTCTCTGGCAGGACCAGCAGGGATTTTAAAGGACCCAGCGGCACAGTGAAAAGGGAGGAAGGGTGGAAACCAGGAGCCAGGGGAAGATGAGGCCCTTCCTGCATGGCCCACAGTGCCGCAGGCTGAGCGAGAGCCAACCGGGTGTGTCTGGCCCAGCAGGGCTGGGTGATGCCCCCCACCCCTGCCCAGCCTCCCTGCCTCCCCTGCCCTCCTGCCCTGCTGGGCACCTGAGTGAGAAGGCCAGATCCCTGGGGTTCATGCCTCTTCCCCTGTCTCTACTTTTTCCCATGAATTCCATAGTTTAAAAGTCCCCCGGAAAATAGCTTTTGTCGTGTATTGGGATGAACCCAGGGTACTCAACCGCTGAGCTGGACCCGGACCCTGCAAGTAGCTCTGGTGACTTCAAGCTTCGCCCTGGTACGAGAACATCCTTTCTAGACAGTCCTTTTGCTCGCGACAGCAGCAACACTCTGCACGTTCTGCAGAGACAGCTTTCCTTTGGCCTCCCCTGGCTGGCTCTGAACTGAGATGATGTAGGTTAAGCTCTACATTTACAAATAACAACAGGGTGGAGGGTAGCTCCGTGGCAGAGCACTTACTTAGCATTCTCTAGGCCTGGATTTGATCCCCAACCCTGCAAAAAAATAATGAGCACGGTAGGCCTCTGGGGCACTACGATCATCAAGATACGCTCGTACCTGGGCTCCCGTTTGTTTGGATTTCCTGACTTCAGAGTCAGTGTCTGGGGAGAAAGAAGACCAGCAAGTACCAACTCGGAGAAGTGCAACTTTTCCCTCCAAGTGTTGGTCGCGGGCACCTTGAAACTGCTCTGGGGCCCTTGGAGCCTCCCGGAGGTCACTGTCCTGGAGTCCAGGTGACAGGTTCAACTACCTCCCTCACCTACCTCATGGTTGCTTATTTGCTCTCTTTAACACACAGTGCAAGATGCCAGCTGCTTGCTTCACTCACCAGACCAGCAATAAAGGCACCCACTGTGCCCCACTCTCTGAGTTGTCTAGACAGCTACACTTCCTGGGGTCAAGAGAAGTGACTTTCAACCTCTTTTGGTAAAAAGCATTGCTTCTTAATTGGAGCCCAAACAGTCCACTCTCCAGGACACCTGGTTTCATGCCTTACACCCACAGGAGCCAAGGAAGGTACTCAGCTTTCCCATTTCAGCTCAATTATGACATTGTTAAAATCTGCTTTGTAAGTGCTAGTGCCCTGTGCTAGTTTAGTGTGCTATAGAGCAGCAGTCCTGAAGGTACAGACTTTGCCAGGAGCACCCAACCTGGGTTGTGTTAGTCTGTTTTCTGTTGCTATAATAAAACACCTGAGAGTGGGTAATTTATAAAGAAAAGAGGTTTATTTGGGCTCATGATTCTGGTGTTTGGGAAGCCCGAGATTAGACAGCCACATCTTGTGCTGCTTCATAATGTGGCAGAAGGTGGAAAGGAAGAGAGGGCAGACATGAGGAAGAGAAAAGAGGCTGAACTCCTTCAATTGCTAACCTGTTAAGAGAAAGGCATTGTCATGAGTGAGCTATGCCATTAACATAGAGCAGACACATTCATGTTGTTCTACAATGTCAGAATTTATTGCATCATAATAAATTCACCAGCTATGTCAATTTCATTGGGATTGAACCCATGGCACTTTACTGAGCCACATCCTTATCCCTTTTAATTTTTATTTTGAGACAGGATCTCACCAAGTTGCTGAGGCTGGCCTTGAACTTGTAATTCTCCTCAGCTTCCCACATCACTGGGGTTACAAGCATGAACCACTGCACAGGCTCCAATCCAATCTTAATTATTGTTATCAGTAACACTCATGCCACACGTGACATTTCACTTGTTGACATACAGGGTGCAGGACAGCTAAGAAAGGGTTGTGCAGCCAGAGGGTTGTAGAGAGGCCACACTGAGAGCCAGGGCAGAGAGCCCATACGGGTTGGCTAGATAAGCATCGAAGGAACCCAAAGGCAGAGCTGCCAGAGTCAGGGTCAGAGTGGCAGGCAGTTCTGAAGCATCAGCTTGAAATGTCACTTGAAGTGGGCCTGCCTCTTGGGCAGGAGAAACCCACTTAGTTGACAGCCGCAGAAGAGAGTCAGAAGTCATTGCTGTGACAATTTTCCTGCAAGACCTGGACACGTGACCAAATGGTTGGTCAGTGTGCCTGCAGGGCCAGTTTGAGGTCCCCCTCCATTTATGGGTCTTAAGTGAGGAATTATATCTCGTGTGATTGGTAAGTTCATGTGTCTGGTGTTTTTGATGTGATCTGATATTGCCATGTGTCCATGTACTCCTGAATTGCATAAGTTCTCAGTAATTTTTTTATTGGCATGAATAAATGATCAGTTTCTATCTTGGCACTTGTATTCAAAATGGAGTAGCTCATGGCAAACTGCTGCTTTTCAACATGGAATCACTTGGGGCAGGCTCGGCCTGAAAGCTGCTTCCTGTGCCCTTTGGGTCACTCAGGCAGGCACAGCCTGCTCTCCACAGACATCCATCCATGTACGAGGGCTTTCCCACGGTCCCGAAACCTCCCGCCAGGCCCCACTTCCCCACACTGCTGCACGGAGGAACGGAGGTCCCTACATTTTGGTTGGGGACACTCCAAGCACAGCGGGACTTTGGAGAAAGGAGTTTGCACACTCAACTCTTCCCACATGCTTTTCCTGGACACCAGTGTTATGGAGCGGGGTGGCAGGTGGCTGTCATCAGCATCCCAGTCCCCTTCACGCCCTGCAGGAAGCCTGCTATGTGCCTACATGCAGGGATGAGAAGGTCTCAATGGCACGAGGAGAACGCAGGGCAGAGCCTCCTGCATAGGGCAGCGCGACTGCATGGCCACGCTTCACTGGTCCCCTGCACATGTTTTTCTGTAAGAACAAAATATGGGCTGGACACGGTGGTGCACGCTCATGATCCTGGCTACCTGGGAGCATGAAGCTGGAGGGTCACAAGTTCCAGGTCTCCTGGGCAACTTATTGAGGCCCCTGTCTCAAAATTCAAACCAAACAAAACATGTAGTTAAAAATAATTTTTAATGGGCTGGGGTTGTGGCTCAGTGGTAAAGCACTTGCCTAGCATTTGTGAGGCACGGGTTTGATCTCTGGCACCACATGTAAACAAATAAATACTAAAGGTATGTGTCCACCTACAACTAAGAATATTAAAACTAATTTTTGACTGCCTGACATGTAGTTCAAGGGCATTTTCCCTGGATTTTTGCAATGTTCATAGTTATCAGCTTTAAAATGTACAGGCTGTTTTTTCTCACTTGGTGGCATTGACTTTCGCAGTGATTTTGAATTCATGATTCTGTGTTATTTTTTACTGAATAGCTCCCTGAACCCCACTGTCCCTGACAATGGCATATCACCCGCCTCCCTGTTGTGGTCACTGACCTTGTCTCTTAGTGTGCTTCCTAACACTGTGGCAAAATACTTCAATAACCAACTTGTAAGGCAAAAGGCTTCTCTTAGCTGTTTCTGCAGATTTTGGGTCGTGGGTTGGTGGCCTCGTTTTGGGGCCTGTGCTGAGGCAGCACAGCGTTTGGGGAACCAGTGGTGGACCGGGCTGCTCGCCTGGGGGCCAGGAAGCAGGAGAGAGGAGGGCACACGCGGGGTGACCTGCCCCGCCACTCCCCAGCACCGTACTGGGGACAGGCCTTTGACACATGAGCCTTTGGGGAACTCAAGGCCCAGATCACAGCTCCACAGCCTTTAAGCTACTTGGAAAAAGAGTTCCAACCTCCAATTAAGAAATGCCATCCAATCAAGTTCTACTTTTCAAGTTTAAATGTTCTTAATATTTATTTGGGGTGCTGGGAACTGAATTTAGGGTCTTGCACAAAAATCTGAACTTATTTATAAATAAATGAATAAGATTAGTAAGCCTAAAACTTTAAGGACGGTTAGATGTTTAAACATGATTAACTATTAATTTTTGAAATCCTTGGTCTTTTCTATATAAGAATCTCCTCTCAGATTTTAAAATAATTCATTAAATGTTAATTAATTAAGCACTTCATGTTTAGGTATGAAATTACATATTAAAATATTAAATTTAACTGAGAAAGAAACAAAAAATAAAGGAATTGCTCAGCCTCAGACAAATGAAGTTTTGTCAAGGTACTGCTCCTAGAAAGTACCAGGAAGACTCTGAGCAGCAGACTGGGGGCAGCAGGGCTCGCTGGGTGAACGTGCCACAGCGCTGCCGACTGGGCGGCCACAGAGGCTCCAGAGGCTCCTCCCGACGACGTCCCTCCTCTACCTCTGGGGGTGCTTATTTTTCCCTTCCTGAGGGTTGACGATGTGCATTCTGCCTTGACCACAGCTGCTCCCGGTGCTGAGCACCCAAATTCCACCTGGGACAGGCTCCAGGGTTGGACCCAGTCCTGAGTTCTAAGGTAAACTCAGCTCCTGGCCGCTGACGCGTCAGTGTTTCTCCACGAGGCTCAGTGAGACGTCCTCGGCATAGAAGGTGGCACATGGGGTAGACAGCAATGACGTCACTGATGGTGTAATGTCCAAGCAAGTGGAAACGAAGCAGGGAAATGCATTCAGACGTACACCACCGGAGAGTTGCTCCAGCCACAGGAAGAATGGTCTCAAATACCTGAAGGAGCACAGAGCCCAGGTCATTATCAAAGCAATGTCCTCTGGGCCTCGGCTGCAGAACAGTCCTCCCCCCACTGACGGCAGGAAGGCTGCTTGTCCGTGAGCACCTGCCAGAGGCCACGCTCCCGCCACTGGCAAAGGCACGAGGCTGGAAAGACCACAGCATGGGCTGGCCTTTCAGGATGGCTGCTGGGCTGTGACCTTCGAGGGTTGGGAGCTCCCTGGCCACCAGCTGAGGAGCCTGCCCGAGTTGGCATCTCCCCATTCACTGCCTGGGCAGGCAGTGTCCTGCTCCCCCTTGGCCTCCAGCCTCTAGCAGGGTTTAAAAGTTCTTTTTACTAGAAAGTCTTCAAATACTTAAAGATGAGAACAGCTGGATGCAGTGGTACACGTCCATAAAACCAGCATTTGGGAGGCTGTGGCAGGAGAATCACAAGTTCAAGGCCAGTCTTGGCAACTTGGTAAGATACTGTCTCAAAATAAAAAGTAAAAGGGGCTGGGGATGGGGCTCAGTGGAGAAGCAGAGCTTGTCCTCTCCCCACGCACAGGGCAGCAGCGTGGCCAGGAGCTCCAGAGCCCTTCCCTGCTCTGATGGCTCAGCGTTTCCCCTCTGCGCTGAGCCCCACCTGACTCTGCCCCCAACCCTGGGCCTTTCAAGCAAGTATAGTTTGTTTTATAAAACAGGGTAGCTAAGTCTCTCCTGGGCCAGACCCCAATGCTCACAGTTGGCCTGGCCTCAGCCCCTACAGCGACCATCACTTCCTGCAATGTGGCTCGGTGTCCTGCCTCTGCACGGAGCCCACTTCCAGGGCTCCCGCAAACCCTGGTGACCTATCACATCTAGTTTTGGCTCTGGTACAAACTGGCTTCTGCTCCCCACAGCCTGCCTCTTGTCCTCCACTCCGGATGTCCTGAGGGCATGCTGCCTTGTCCAATGCCTCCCTGGGACCCCTTCCTCAGCATGAACTCTGAGGGTGCACAGCACCCCATCATCTCTGAACCACCCCCAACGCCTGCTGATAGGAGCACCGAAAGCTGTTCAGGCCTCCAAGGTGAGCACTGCTCTGCTTTAGCATATAACTTTTATGCTTGCAGTGTTTCTGCTTCCTTCTAGATAAGGTGAACGGGGAGCGACGGCTGCTAACTGAAGGTGATGAGCACGGGAAGTGCCTACTTGTCCGCCTCATCTTCCATCAGCCCTTCTCCCTAACCCCTAACCCACAGCCGCCCCTTCAATACCAGGGTTGACAAACTACAGCCTCAGAGATGAGCCCGGTCACTGTCCATTTTATAAGTGACTCCTTACACTCTTAAGGGATTATAAAAGACTAAGCGGTGAGACTGCGCGAGGCTGCATCTGGGACCCTCCCTGCCCAGCCCCCCAGCAGAAAGCACCAACGGAACAAGTCTCCCTAGTCTTCCTCTGTGGTGGCCAGTTCTTGGTGCTGAAATCATCTCACGAACCTTTCTTGCTTCCTGTGTGCGAGGCACTGGCCAGGCCAGACTCTGCCGGGAGCATTGACCCATGAGTCTCGCCTGGCTTTAGGAGAACTGAGTTGGAACCAGCAGGAGGACCAGCTATTCAAACACAAGCCTGAAGCAGGACCAGAATGGCCGAGGCTGTCAACCGCCTGGGAGTCATTAGGGCCAGAAACGTCGTCATCGGCAGTGGCTGCAGCCCAGGCAATCCACCTCTTCTGGCCCAAGGGCACCTGTACCAGGCCTGAGAGCAGACGTCTAGAAAGACCACCACAGTTCAGGAGACAGGAAATATAGAGGTGAAAATAATGACCTCATTCATGCATTTTAAAGTGGTTTTAAAATCCAGCAGAAAGAAAGCAATACTACTATCCACGTTCTGTGATTCATCAGATCAGTTTCTGGAATCCATCTTCAGGAAATAATAACAAAACACAAACATGAAGGCCCAGTGTAATCCCAGTTGACAGGAGGCGCGCAGGCAGGAAGATTGAGTTTGAGGCTGGCCTGGGCAACCTAGTGAGACACTGTCCTCAGAATTTAAAAACACAACATGAGTGCACATTTCACAGGTGTTTCTGGCAGCACTCCTGGAGAACACAGGAAATAACTGATGCAGAGACAGGGCTTTGTGGGACACCAACACATTGCCACCAGGTGAGCACCTGGGAGGGCAATCTGTAAAGGCGTGACCCAAGGGAGCCAGACTCCCAGGGAGGCTAGGAGAGCCAGAACCAGTTCCCAGGGACAGAATGGCTTCCGAGCATGTGCAAAACTTTCCTACCTTGCTCTGCCCTGAGGCTTCATACCCCGCACAGCACCACGCATCAGAGGGATTCCAAGGGCCTTGGCCTGAGAGCAAGCTATTAAGCCAACCACCAATCCCCCAGAGAAGGGACCGACATCTGAGTGGGTTGCACCCGTGTGCAGCCACGGGTGGGGGGCAGTGCCAGCAGGGCAGGCTTCAGCCTCCAAACTTGCTGTTCCAAGAGTCAGCCTTCTTTAGGGGAACGCAGTTTAGTTCATTACTTCTATAATTAAAAAGGTGATTATTAGCACCCTTGCTGAGTTGCTAAGCCTCTTGGGTGGTTATGAAATCTGAGGTAGATGATCTCAACACTTACTTTCAACGTTATGTTTTCTATTTTGGTATTCCTGAATACCTGAAATGTAGGATTACAGCAATGTGGACCAAGATCCAAATGAAATGAATGCCAAATGTGGGCTCAAAACAAGACCATGTACATGTATGATCACACAAATGGTGAATCCACATCATGCACAACCACAGAAATGAAAAGTCATATCCCGTTTGTGTACAATGAATCAAAATGCAGTCTGTAAAACACAAAAATCAAGACCATAAAAGGAAAGCGAGGCAAAACACAGGGGAACAGCCCACCTGTGCAGACTCCGCCTGGCCTCCAGGGAGCAGAGGCCAGCATCTTTTGGCTCTCGCCTGCCACAGCTGCTTCTCATCCCCAAGGAGTGCCTGTGCCCAGCCACAGCAGCGCTCACTGCCCCGAGGTGAGCACAGCCAGAGCCTCACAGCAGCAGGAGTCCCCAGTCCACTGACGAGCCCTGAGGAGCCACACCAGCTGGGAGGTGGCCCATGGCCACCTGGGCGCACAGCTGCCCAGACAACTCAGACATTCGCCCAGCTCTAATCTCCTACTGAAAATGTACCTGAGTTTACATGATACTCAAACAAAATTAGTCTGCTCCTTTTCTGATAAAAAAATGCTATGATACCACAGTTCTTAGCAATGAGTAGTTAAAATTATTTCTAATTCACCAGAACCAGGTCTATAAATTCAGAAGTCGCTACTGCCATTACCAACACCTCCACCTCAACCAGCTTACCACCACCTCGCTGCTGGAAAGCACCTGGCACCCTCTAGTTCCACTGATGTGCCCGCTGGCCTTCACCTTACAGTTAAAGAATTCCTTGCGCCCAGCAGGTGTTCCTAAGTATGTACTATGTGTGAACAAACACTCCACAGTGTTGCCAGTGCACCCCTCGCTGAGGAGTGTCAAAGGGAACCAACGACACACGCTGGGCTCGTGACTCCAGTGATTTTATTTTCGCAACTGAGACGATGCAGGGTCAATCCAAGAGGAGTGCTCAGTGCCGAGGGGACTCGCGTCCAGAAGAGGGCTGAGGCATCCTGAACTTGGACAGGTCCAGGTTCAGGTCTAAGAACGTGTACGTGTGGTAGTCATGGTGCTGCAGGTTCTTGTAGGTGGTGGTGTCAGCTGGCTCGGGGGGCACTGGGGCCTGGGCGGACTCTGTGGAGGAAGCACAGGACAAAGAGAGCTTTCGGAGACACACCCACCAGCAGCCTCCACCAGTCCTATCTGGGATGAAGGAACTGTCTAGTTAGAAAAGAAAAACCCACAAAGGCACCACACCTTCAAGAGCAAGATAAAGATGTTAGCTGAAAAGTTATTCTGAAACTTGTGGCCCTAACAGTTAAGAAGTAATAGTTATTACACCACCACCTGGGGACAAAGCTGTCAGTGGGTCCTACAAAACGTTCACCTCTCCCTGATCTTGCCACTGAAAACTGCCCCAGGTTTACATCACACAGCCACTAGAGAAGGGGACACTCTGCTCAGTTCTGGTAATAAAATGATAATGGCTTAACATCTCACTTTGTGTACTTCCAGGTCCCAGACTTCTAAGTTTAAAAATGCCTAGATCCACTGCAAGCAGACTTTCAGGTTGCACGAGGATGCACAGGAAAAAACACTACCACTCTTACACATCTGTCTGTACTAGAAGTAAACTGTTCAAAGAAGAACACTTTCCTAAGCAGAAACTAAGTGAGCCTTCTGGTCTCCACTAGATTAGGTGATTCTGAGGTTGGTAGCCTTAAAACTGGAAGCGTGGGTTGAAGCACAAGCACACTGCCTGCTGCAACAGGAGGTGGGACACAGCAGGACGAGGCGTGTGGGGCAATAGGCAAGGTGTAGGCTGACACTTTGGTGGGCTCTAGATTTCTGGGACTCAGTCTGAGGGCCACCTCAGCTCTATTCTTGCTGCAGCAAACACGACTCGCACACACTCCTCACTGTCCCAGTCAACTCCAGCAGCTCAGTTTCTCACAAGTTTCCTGAGCTAAACAAAATGATGTCCTAAGGACCAACACCTTTCCACCCTGGACAAGCTGAAGCTCTTCTGTGGCTCCACATACACCTTTGGCCAAGGTGAGGTGTAACTGCAGGGAGATGTGGGTCCTAAGGTTTCAGACTCCAGTCCACCTGCAGGGCAAGGAGTCAATTCTTCACTTGGCGAGCTGCAGCGCACTGAGCAGACAGCACCGAGAAGGGGACTGTGCTCCTGCAGCCTTCTTCAGCCTCAGAAAGGAGGGCAAAGAGGACCCCCCCCACCAGTGCTGGAGATGGAACCCAGGGCCTGGCTTGTGCTAGGCAAGCCTTTTGCCACTGACTATACCCCAGCCTGGCAAGTTGGTCTGAATCTGAAAATCTAAAAATCCTGTTTTTATCCTGAGGGCTTTGGAGCCCACCTCCACTTGAGAGGAGGAGGAGGAATGGAAAAGGTGAGCATGACCGAAGGCAGGGCCTGAGGTCTGGAGAAGCCTGGCAAGCACGGGCACTCAAGCATGTGACAAGGGAGGGGTCGAAGGGAAGGGAAACACACACACAGCTGCAACCGCATCAGTAACGCACAGGTGATGCAGCGGGGCAGCAGGGGCTCCAAGAAGGAAGCAGCACAGAAAGAAGGCGTTGCTGGCGATGCTGCGCTTTCAAGAACCTTGCTGAGCCACAGATCTTAAAACTGAAGGCCTCCCACTAACATATGGCCACACCCACCTACAGTGCATCATGTCCACAAACTCCAATGCTCGTGAAATGTAACACCTTAGGAATACACTGCTTCCTCAAGAAGCCCGGTGTGCTTGTCAGGTAAAGCAGAGAAGGAAATGTCGCATGAAAAGAAAAGCCACACAGTCCGTGGCTGCCTTTGCGAGATGCTCACTGCTTCAGTTCCTAAACTGTGAATCTCCCCTGATCTCAGGCTTATTCACTTGAAGAGTATCACTCTAAGCATCACTTTCACTCCTGCCCTTCCAAGCCAGATGGGAGACTAAGAGATGCTCGCGAGGTCATGAAACAGACACCTGGATACCCTGAAAGGTCAAGGGTGGCAATGCCAAACCGCCAGTTTGCAAAAATTATGCTGGTTAAAAGGTAGAGTGCGCCAAGGGCATACTCTTTCAATTAAAAAAGATACTGTTCTATTGTGTGCATATACAAACATATAACAGTGAACCCCACTATTAGGTATAATTATAATGCACCCATGAAAAATATAAAAATTTAGATATCAGAAAATAATAGAGGATTTCAGAATTTTGTACGTAAAGATGTACATTGCCTATAACTAATATATACTTCTCTGCCTAGCTGGGACAGCTTCTCTGGCCTCAGCAGACTCTGATTGACTCTAATACTTCTTTCTAAGCAAGCAGAACTCAGAGTAGTTAATTAGAGCTTAGCCGCCCGAAGACAAGAGAAGCCTAACAAGGCGAGGTGTACCCTGCGTGTGGCTGTGGGCTTCCGCGCAGGGCGCTGCGTCTTTTGCTGCCTCGCCCCTCTCCTCAGGCTGTGGCTCTGCAGTCTCCTCATCAGGGCTGACTGCCGTCTCACCTCTCTCACTGGTACCTGATCTTCCAAGATGCCCCCTTTGGTCTTCACGTGTCCTTCCATTACGGGTGTCCTCTTCTTCTCTGACTAGGGGAAAAGTGGCTTTCCAACCAGGCTCAGGCCCCTGTGGTTCCAGACGTTTTGCCTTGGGGCCAGGGGCAGCAGCTGGCAGCTGACCCCTGCCCTGGCTTCTTCTGTCTGTGTTGTGAACGTTGGGCCGCCCACTCTGCCACATGGATGACCCGGCCTTTGTGTGGTCAGTAAGATGCCCTTAACATCAGATGGCTTTAGGTTTTCTTCATTTATCTCACTGGATCTAAATATGTTTTGCATTCTTCTTCCTTTACATTTTTCTTTCAAAATCTCTCCATTGGCCTGTGAGCTGGGGTGTGGTGGGTTTTGCTTTGGCTTTTCTGTCCTCTACTGACTTGGTGGAGGGCCCCGACTTCTTTGGCGGACGGGGTTGCCCTGGGTAGGTGACATCTACGGATGGCCTTGGCCCCCTGGTATCGTCTTTTTGCAGATTGCTGTGGCTTTGGGGTCTTTCCTCTCAAAGGGGCGGGGTAGCCTCTGGCTTTGGAAACCCTCCTTGCCTTTGCTCACCACTCGGGGGGACCAACTTCTGAGACATCCCCCTCCTCGTCAGACTCTGAATCAGAGGAGCTGGATGTGGAGGAGGAGGAGGAGGAGGAGGACGAATCATCCCCCTGGTTCCTGGGGACCTGAGGAACCTTCGAGTCAGAACCCTGGTCTTGGAACGGAGGCAGGACTTTTTGAGGAAATTCTACCAAAGTCTTCCCGGACAAATGCTGTGGGTGCCCTTTGTCTGTGAGCAGCATGCTGCCACTGCGATGGGGGCTACCTAGCCTCCCGCTTTTACTCCCAGCTGGCGGGGGAGACCTGGGTGGAGACAAGCTTTAGGCAGTTGCAGCTGCTGCCTGGGTGGTTAGTTGCGTGACCCTCTCCTTTGGTTCCACTACATCTAGGAAACGGCATAAAGAGGAATGTTATTTTTAATATTTAACGCAACAACTTAAACTCATTAGTCAAAGTCATAGACATTTCACTGCATATCAACCCATTACTTATAACGTCTTCAACATAACCAACCCAACACAGGTTCCAAGGAGACCACTCTCCAGCAACACCAAGCTGCATACTTGCCAGCAGTAAGAAATGGAGACACTTTCCTTTGTTGCTAAAAATATTAAAGATGGAGATTTTGTTTTTTAGCCAACAGGAGTAACAAATTACATCCATTTTCCACATTGACAGCTTCTCTGATGATGGTTATTTTTAAACTATTTAATCATAAAAAGATATTTTTAGATGACTACTGAAGTTTTATAAATGCATAATTCCTTGAATCCCTAAATCAAGCAAATATTTGGTGTTTCTCCAATATTAAAAAAGTACAGACAGCTGGGTGTGGAGGCAAATACCTGTAATCCCAGCAGCTTGGGAGTCTGAGGCAAGAGGATTCCAAGTTCAAGCCTCAGCATAAGGGAGGCGCTAGGCAACTCAGTGAGATCCTGTGTCTAAATAAAATACAAAATAGGGCTGGGAGTGTGGCTCAGTGGTCGAGTGCTCCTGAGTTCAATCCCTGGTTACCCCTCCCCCCAAAAATAAGTACAGAACATGTGTGTGAGTGGGGGTGGTGGGAGGGGATAATGCAGTTCAAGTAAAGTTCACCTAAAAGGAAAGAAAAGTCCTTCACAATCACACAGGTCACTTGGGGATTTCTTCAACCAAGAAAACAAAAGAGCTAAACACCCAAAAGGTCTAAATAAGTTAACAGCATAGGTATCACTTGAAATGGACTTTAAATTCTAAAAAAATAAATAAATGTCAATATAAAAGTCTGATACTTCATGGTCATTGATAAAAAATGAAATCCGTAATATACTGATAGATTATTATTTATTATAATAACGATAGTGAGGAGCTAAGCAACTAGTAAGACCCTATTTCTAATAAAATACAAAATAGGGCTGGGGATATGGCTCAGTGGTAGAGTGCCCCTGAGTTGCAATCCCCAGAACCCTCCAAACATAAAATAAAAATAAGTCCTGCTCTTACACTCACTTATATTGGTATGTGAATTTCATTCTTTTAATTCACAAATACGAACCCAGAAAGAAGACATTGACAGCAGGCTTCTGGGGCCTGCTGCAACACTGGAGGGCTCGGCCTGCCATGAAGAGCAGCCAGGCCCAGCTGCAGGGGACTCCAGCCTCACTCAGACACCTGCCAGCGGAAGCCGGAACTCCAGTCTCACCTGCTAGCAGAAGTGGGATCACCTCACTGGGGTGGAGCAGAGTTCAGTGATCAGAGTGCTGGCCTAGCACAAGGCCCTGACTCAATCCCTAGCACGAAACACAAAACACAGCAAACACCCACCTGATTATAAACTGGCTTATTACCTATAGAAAAGGAAAGAACATTCCAGATGGACTGACAATGATACAACTTAGAAATTCTGTTTGAAAAGGAACCTTAAGGGCTGGGACACAGCATCAGTGGTGGAGGTGCTCACTACTACGCCTGAGACCCTGGGTTTAATCCCTGGCACCACAAAAAACAAAGACAAATAAGTAATTTTATTATATGAAATAAAAGGTTTTAAAGTTTCTTTTGTTTGTTCTAGTTACTGAGAGAACCCCCAGGGAAAGGCTAACGGAGGATAAGACCAGGGTTTGCTTTTTACCAAGAGCCAGTTTCTGCCCCCCACATCACAAGCCCAGCCTCCTCTTCGTGCCTCACAGGGCCACCTGTCATGCTGACTGTTAGCTGATCACTAACTAGAGGGAGTCCAGGGCACACCAGGTCTGAGTTCCGCGGTTCTGCACTGTGGAACTCAGCTGCCTGGAAGGACAGTTCTGCCACATGAAGGAAAAGCGGCCCTTACTCTGAATAGAAGTCCTTCACCCCAGTGCTCACTCTCCATTCCACGTGGAGACTGAACGTGAGACGCTTGGACGGTGCACCAGTGTGACAGTGGCTTTCCTCAAAGACAAAGTAACAGAATGGCTGGCTGCCAAACAAGCCTGGCAGGGCAGTTTGGGCCCTCAGCACAAGAGGGGCCTGTGGGGATTCCCGCCTCTCAAGAGGCCAAGCAGCCTGCGTGAGAAAAAGGTCTGCGGACACCAGAGGGCCGTTCTCCTCGTGCTTCCTGTCTCTCCTCAAAAAAAAAACTTAAGCTTCTTGATTCTCTGTTGGGCTTGATTGAAAAGTGAGGGCATGACCTTCAAGTTTTTAGCAAAAGAAGGATGACTGGTGTTTGAAACAGATCAGCTATCTTAAAACACTTCCAAATCTCAATAGATCACAAAACTAATTCAGGATACAAAGCACATTCAGGAGCAAAGGTCATTTAAACATGACATAGAAGGATAAAGTTAAATGGGTTTTATAGGTGATATATGGTGTTTGACTATGATACGTTTTTCTTTTAAAAAATGTATTAAGAATTGAGATTTTTCAGCAGCAAGATAGTACAGTGAATAAAATATAAACTATGAATCACAATGCCTGGGGTCAAAACCAGACCCTCCGCTGCTGCCTCTGTGGACACCTCAGCCTGGCTGGTGACATGAGGTGACAGCAGCATCCCACACAGGCTTGTCTGTGGACACACCAGATAATAAGGGGAAAGTGCTCAGAATAGCACTTGGTACTATGGTTGTAATCAAATACATCAAATCTCTATTTCCAAATATCCTCATTTTTAAACCTGAAATAGGACTTGGAATTAACTTTGGCTTCTCACATACTCTTTAAAAAGTCACACAGAAATCACTCAGTCAACAGCTTACCACTGACTCACAAAGTTCAGCCTGGTGAATGGATTAACAAATGATGAAGCTGGAGAACCAGACTCTTCTCTAAGAGGGGCCCTGCAAGGACACCCCAGACTGACACACGCCTGCGGCTTTCCTCAGTATGTGCAAAAAGGAGCTGGAAACCCCCAGAACAAGGCAGAGCAAGTTTCTGTAGCCCTGAAGCAGGCCCAGACCCTTTGGCTAGAGATGTGATCCTGGGGTAAGCACCTAGGGTCCCCATCTGCAGGCAGGAGACTTCCACCAGAGCTTCTAAAGCTACCTCGGGGTAAGAGGGTGTAAGCCAACAATGCACCATGGTGGGAGAAAAGAATTTTTGATCCTTACACTTTCCTATCCCTGACACTTCAGGGGAAAACACAGGCTCATGTGTGTCATTTTAGAAGCATTCTTCCTTTTTCTTTGTATGGAGATTATTTTACTTATGAGATACAAATGTAATACACACCCAAAACAATTTATTCCTGAAAAACTGTCTTCTCTACCCAAAAGCCCCCCTGCCATTTATGAAAATACATACATGTTATCACATGTCCAAGAGACTCACAATACCCAGGGAGGTAGCACACTGGCCAATCAGGCCAGAAGGACCCAGGCTCATACGCCTGCAAGGCTGCCACAACCAGTGGCAGAAGCTCCAAAGGAGCCCAAGGCCAGCTCCCAGCTCAGCGTTCCCATCCATAACTCCACCCAGCTGTCCCAGGACAGAGCACATCACTCCCAGGCACATGTAGAACACATTTCTAAATAGGAGGCTCTGGGCTGTGCCATTTCTTCAAATTTACTTAGTTCAGATTTATAAATCTATGAAGCGGGATTACAACGCAAGGCTAAAATTCACCAAAGGAAAGGATGATGTTAGTAACGAAATTCAACAGTCATCCATCAGCAAACACTTAAAGAATGTAAAAAATGTGCCAGGTTGCGTGAGACCCTGGATTCGTAAAAACAAAAAACCATGAGGCCCTGGGTTTGTAAAAACAAAAAACCATGCTAGGTATAATATAGAATTTAACTTTTTTTCTTTTCTTCTTCTTCTTTTCCTCCTCCTCCTCCTCCTCCTCCCCCTCCCCCTCCTCTTCTTTTTCTTTTTTTTTTTAAGTACTGAGAATTGAAGCCAGGGGTGCTATACCTCTGGACTACATCCCCAAACCTTGATTTTTTATTTTGAGACAGTCTCACTAAGTTGACCAGGCTGGTCTTGAATCTGAAGTCCTCTTGCCTCAGCCTCTCAAGTTGCTGGGATTACAGGCATGCATCTGACTGACATTCCTGTTGCAAACATTTTTTTGGTGTTGTACTGGTATTGTGATTATTTTTACAAAAAGAAGAGTCCTTCTTTTTGTAAATATTCTTCTTTTTGTAAATATATTTTTAAAAACACATTAAGATGGAAAAGAACACCAGATTTAAAATTGAGGCAGGTGTAGGACAGAATTTAAAAAGGTTCCTGTGCAATACAGGCCTCAAGTCAACAGGACATGCAGATCCAGGAGGATGGCGAGTCTCCACAGCCCAGGAGAACAATATGAAAAGTGGGGCTGGCACTCTCTGCAAGTGCAAAAATTAAAAAACCCATCAATATTCTGTGCACAGGTCAAGGAGACTACAAGCAAAAGAATCTAGGCATTTTCAGAATTCAAACTGAGGAAATGGTATTTTGAAGAAAGGAAGACCAAATTCAATTATCATTCTACAACCCCATATGAGGATCAAAGACTTGCAAAGAGATAGTAAACAACTGTGTAGTCTTTCAAGAGTAAACTAAATTCTCATCAACTAAAGCTAAATTCAATGGCCTAGATCATAATCAATCATCGATAATGAATAGGGGGCTGGGAATATAGCTCAGGGGCTAGGAATATAGCTCAGGGATAGGGTGTTTGCCAAGAGTGCACAAGGCCCTGGGTTCCAATTCCAGCACTGCAGAAAGGGGGGGAGGGGGAAGAGTAGGAAGTAAAAAAATAAAATATACCCAGAAGAGAAGCATTAAACACTGTTGCATTTCTTTTGCTCTTCAATAAGGACATGTTATACTGTTATTCAAAGAGGAGAAAAAAAATTAAAAACTAGTGGCAAAAGTAAAAAGGATTGTATAAAGAGCTGGAAACAGATCAGACATTGTGCCTCAGCAGAATGAGTCACAGTTCAAAACTGCCTGGTCTTATTTACTCCTTCTCCACAGTCCTAAAATGACGCATGAAATCCTGCTCTGTGATGGAGCAAACCATCGCAGGGTTTGAGAGAGAGAACAAAGTCAACATTGGGGAGGGAAACAAGGGGGTAGTCCCTCTACTTTGCACTAGTGAGGGGTCCAGGGTGGGGCCACAGAAATGCTGCAGAGCACTAATGTTGGTACCACTGGCTCCACGTTGGAGGTGGGCACTCAGAAAACAAAAAGAACCAATTCAGGGTTGATGTGGAGTCAAAGACAACATTACTCATGTGTTTGGTCTGTCACAGACTTGTATCTGACTATAATCTGGACATGGCAAAGATGAAGAGTCATTAGTTGTGTAGCTAATAAATCTCATTTGCATGCATGGAGGGCTGACTAAGTCATTCACTTTGCATTCTGTCTCTTATGACTACCATTAAAATCTTACTTTTTGGTGAACTTTGCTTCTTGGGATTTAGTGAATGTCCCTTTTCATTCTTCCCCGATTCTGCACAGAGAGAAACTGTAGAAGCAAATCCTCGAAATACCCGTGCTTCTAGGAGCATAGTCTGACAAGAGAGTTAATAAACGTGGATTATTTAGAGTAGTATTATTTATAACAGCTATTACTACATATAAATACTACATGTTACTACTACATATGAATGTTCAAATAGCTAGAGGTTATCACAATTTCCATAACAAATGTATGTCAAGGAAACAGTGGAAAATACAAAAAAAAAAAAAAAAAAAAAAAAAACTGCAATAAGAAAATGCCCAGGTTCAAGGACAATCATTGTTAGCATCTGATTTAATAATGAAGGATGTCCTCCTGTGCACACTATTGTCATCTCCGACTTTGTTAACTTCCAAAATACTATGTTCCTTTTATAAAATGTTTTTTCTATATTTAGAAAGTAGCAAAAATACAATCTGTAATTTAAAATGATGTACACAGATATTTGCTTCAGAAGTGCTTACAATGGAGATGAAAAACACGTTAATCCACTCAGCAGGTAATCACTAAGGCTTACACGCTAAATAGTAGGATGCTCTAGATGCTGGCCACAGAACAAGAATGTGAAAACATTTATGTTCACGACTGTAAGCATGTGTACCACATGTACACATAAAAACCGGAAAAAATCGTTGGGTACTTAAAGGAGTAAATAAGTAGTGGACAGGACAATGGGTTTCCTTCCCTCACGTGTACTTTACTTTGCAGTGAACACTTACTGCTTCTGGGGACTGAGGACGTAGCACAGTGACAGGGAACGCACTGCACACGCTGCGGCCCTGGTGCAATCCCAGCACCAAGGGCGGGGTGGGGGAGGCAAACACTGCTTTCATAATAAGAGCCATCTGAAAGTTTAAAGTAGCGGCCTTAGCTCTTCATGGAGAACGCAAGCCTTCTTTCACGGCCAGGCGAAGCAACCTGCTTCTCCACGGACTCCGGATTGCTACCGGGTCAACCAGCGCCGTCATCTCACTTAACCCACAGGTGCGACTGAAGAACAGCCCAAGATTTTCCGCGGTGGCCGGGTTCTCGGCTAAGTAAGGGCACGGTCCTTAGGGGAGCCTGCGGGGGGCACAAGTCACCCCCGGACGGCGGTTCTCCCCCCGGGAGCAGCGGGGTCGCCCGGGCAACGTCCACACCAGTCCGCCACTCCCCGGGGGACCCGGCGCTGTGCAAGGGGCCGCCTCGCGCAGGCGGGCTTGGAGCCGGACCGCACCGCACGAGGGGGCCGCAGGCCCGGTCGGCGCCGCGCCCTCCCCGGGCCCCTGCGCGCTCCGAGGCGCCACGGCTAACTACCCCGTACCTTCAGCGACCCAGCTCGTCCCAGCCGCAGCACCGGCGCGGCAGCCATGGCGCAGACGCGGGCGGAGGTCGCACGAGAGACACGCTCTGCGCGCGCACGCCGCTGAAAACCCGCCCCTGGTCCCGAGCTCGCCAATCACAGAGCAGGAAGGGCGGGGTGAGGGACGAGGACCTGCGCGCGCACCTCCAGCCGCCTGTTAGGCCACACCCTCGGCCCGAGTCCACCAATCGCAGGCAATAGCGCAAAACGGCCCGCCCCCGGGCAGATGTGGACCTCGGAAGGTGGGGCAGCCACCTCTCCAGCGGCGCAAGGTGCCCTTTGCGCAGCTGCTGGGGCCGGGTAGAGGTCTGAGGTGGTCTTTGCGGCTGCACCCCTCCTCTCGCTGTCTGCGGAGAGCGGGTCTGGATTTCCCCTTATCCCTCTGACTTCTTTGCCAGTTTCCTCTGTCTTAAATCTGAAAACTTTCCCAGGTGCACAGCCTTACCGATCGTGCCCTTCGTAGCATTTCTGGTCCTACTTGAAAGTCCTCTGTGTTTCATGGAATTTATTTATTTGGCACCGGTGAGAACACCGGGGTGCTTAACCACTGAGCCACATCCACAACCCTTTTTATTTTTAATTTTGAGGCAGGGCCTCAAGTTGCTTAGGGACTCGCTAAGATGCTGAAACTAGCTTTGAACTTGTGAATCCTCCTGCTTCAGCCGCCGGAGTTGCTGGGATAACAGGTTTGCGCCAACCACGTCCGACGTTTTGTGGGTTGTAAAACTCCTCAGCACCATGTCTCTGTGTCCACACCACATGCCTGGTCTCCTTCCATAGATACAACTGCGAAGTCTGATCCGACAATCAAGTGGTCACCAGTGGTCATCTTCCACCCTGCACGAACAGGCTTGTTTTTGGCTGTGACATTGCCAACACCAGAATTAGATGGAAATCGAAGCTTTATTTTACCTGGATATTTATCAGTGGAAACATCCCCCTACATGGGGCATAGCTTAGTTGTGGATAGGTGTTATTAGTTATCAACTTCCTTCATGTCTCATTGAAAGTGATCTCCTGCCCCATCTCCCTCACTCCATGTCCAGTGCCCCATAAATATTTCATGTAAGACGAATGTGTCACACCTGCAACTTCCACAGGGGAAGGGGCCCTTCCACAAACAATTCAACTGAACAGGGATCTCGGACTGAGCTGGAGATTCACTCCAGTGGCAAGATAAACTGGCAGAAACAGGTGCCCCAGACCCAGACTTGCTTCAGAGCGGAATCTGGTTTGAAGTAAATGCAACAACTCGTCCTGGAGGGCAAAGAGAACAAACTTAGGGTCATAATCAGAAGATACTCTTTTGTTCTTAAAGAGAGAAGAAAACAAAACAAAACATGCGAACACAAGGATTGTAATTCCGCTGTCTCCAGGGGAAAGTTCCTGCTTATCATTGTGTGGTGTGCTCATTTGACAGGTGAATAACAAAACTAAAGGTGATAAGCCACAACTCTCACCCGGGAAACCTGCATTGGAATTGGAAGATCCACATCATCTTCTTTTCTGGTACCTGGAGGCCCCCACTTCCCACATCACATCCAGTCACAGGAAGACATCTTGGCTGGAGATGTAAGACTCAAGAACAAACAGTGAGGAAAGAACGTCCCTGGTGGAACTGTGGTTTGTCCCAAGGGTTCATGTGTTAGGACCTTGGCCCCTAGCGTGGTGATGTGGGAACTGACGGAAATAGGTGGGTCCTAGTGGCAAGTTATTAGGTCACTGGGGGAGCTGCCCTTGGGAGGAATTAATACTCATGGGACTCTGGTTAATCTTCACAAAAGGATATTTTATAAAGACCAAGACTGGCTCCTTCTTGCTCTCTGATTTGCTGCCTCACCATGTGGTCTCACCCTCCAGCGTGTGCTTCAGTGGCAATGCCATTCACCATGATGTGACACAGTGAGTGGACCTTGCCAGAGCTGGCACCATGCTATTTGGACTTTCAGCTTCCAAAGCTGTGAGCTACACAAACACATTTTCTATATAAGTTATTCAACCACAGGTATTTTAAAATAGCAACAGAAAATGAATGGACACAGAAGGGATGTAGTCATCAGACAGGTTGACTTCAGAAGTGTTGAGGAGGAGCCCTGGGGAGGCGGGACAGTGAGCAGCAGGGAGCTGTCTCAGTGGTTCTTGAGGAAGGCACATGGTGAGCGCTGTGAAGAGCAGTGCCTGCGCCTGGCAGGAGCAGGACTGCTAGGATGCTAACGCAGCAGGGGGAGGCTGATGTGGGCCCAGGCAGCACCTGGCAAGTGTGCCCAAGCACCTGATAAGAACAACTGAGAGGAGGAGGAGATGATTTTGAGCTCATGGTTTCAGAGCTTCAGTCCATGGTCAGCTGACCCCATTGCTCTGGGCCTGAGGTGAGGCAGAGCATCATGGCAAAAGGGTATGAAGGAGGAAAGGAGGAAAGCTGCTCAGTTCATGGCCGCCAGGAAGCAGGGAGAGAGGGGGACGAGAAGAGAAGAGAAAGAAGAGAGAGGAAGAGGAGCGAGGGAGAGAGGAAAAGGGGCCAGGGACAGATATCGTCCCCAAAGCACACTCCCAGAGACCTAATTCCTCCAGCCATGCCCCACCTGCCTACAGTTACCACCCAGTGGTCCAGTCAAATTTTTGATGCATTAAACAGGTTACTCCAGCCCTCCTGATCTGATCAGTTGATCTCTGAACATTGCTGTTTGCCTAACTCGTGAGTTTTGTGGGAGACATTCTAGATCCAAACCACAATAGCCAGAGAGAGTGGAAAGAACAAGGTCAGGTGTAGGAGGCTAATTTAAGTTGCTGCAGAAAAATCAAAGTAGCAGAGACCAGTAAAAAGGCAGTGGGTTCACCAGAGTGTGTGGAGGGGATGACTTCATAGGTCCAGTCCTCAGAAGCCTGTGGACAAGACTGTGCCGGCAGCAGAGGCTGTTCCTCTGCTTGTTAGTCCTCTGCCCAGAACTCCTGAAGACACCATCTTCTTTGCTTGGAGCACTAGCAAGCAGTGGACCCAGGGTTTTTAGATAAAAATATACATATCATTTTTTTTTATAAATCATATAGCATTCTACCTGAACTGTCAGAAATACCTTCTCATGTCTCCGAAGGGTGAATTAAAAATTTTTGGGGGTGTGTACTGGGGATGGCACCCAGGGCTGCTTTACCACTGAGCCACATCATCAGTCCTTTTAATTTTTAATTTTGAGACAGGGTTTCACTCAGTTGCTTAAGGCCTGCTTAGTTGCTGACACTGGTCTCAAAATTGAGATCCTCCTGCCTCAGCTTCCCAAATAACTGGAATTTCAGGCTTGCACCACAATGATGAGCTTAAATTTCTTTTTAAAATAACTGTATAACTGGAGGATCACTTGGGTCCATACCCCTACCACTTACCTCCGAGGTAAACAGCCAAAGAGAGAAGAAGAAAACACTCGGATGTCACCCTGTCTGCCAGCAGGCCACAGCTCTGCACCCTTCTAATGCATGAATTCCCATTTAGCCCTAAAGGAAATGTGTCATGAAATTATCTTATGTAAATGAACAGCATTTAATTATGTATCTTAAATTAAGATCTCTTTAGCAGTTTTAGTCGCACGGTGGTTTTAAGGTATCATCTCCGGGCTGGGAGTGCAACTCAGTGGTAGAGCGCTTTCCCCAGCACTGTTGGGGGTGGAGTTGTCTAGGATAGTCATATGTTTTATGCCTTGCTGAGTAAGATATCTTTAAAGTAAAATAAAAATGAATTTCTCATCAGAGAAAGTAAATTTAGAAGATTTTTCGAGTCAAGATAAAATAAGGAAAGTTAAATCCAATGTTCCTAAAACTGTTTTAAAACACATGGAATGAGTCCTGGTAGAGAGCATGGTGGGAAAGAGCAGGCTGATCCTCTGGCCCAGGCTGCCTGGGGAGCTGGGTGGGGACGAGGTGGCCTCTGCCCTGCACACACCAGGCCTCTGCATCTGCCCACTAGGCCCAGCTCAGTCTAGCAAGCCTCTCCTTGACCCTCTATGACCAAACGTCAGAGACCGGACACTGCGGGCTGCTGGATCTCTGGCCCAAGTGATGCCATCGCCAAGGACGAGGCACCCCCTGGTGGCCATGGTGTGTGGGGCAAAGAATGGGCCAGGGTAGCAGGTGGACACAGAAGGCTCATGGCTGCCCAAAGGCCAGCCGTTTTAGACATCTGAGCTGCGCAGACCTGGGTCCTCCAGGGAGTGCTCTGTGTGATTGGGTGAGACCTCATCCTGTCCCACAGTAAGGAACGAAGGCTGGGGTCTTCCAGGAAACTAAGGCAGCATGAAGACCACCCCACTCTACCTTCAACCCCGTTGCTTGCAATCAAGTCAGAAAGGTTTCAGACATGTCACCCCAGAGTCACAGGCATGAGTTTATTGAACGGAAAAGGGACACTCTCAGGGGAGAGAGTGGGTCCTCTCAGACAGGAGAGGGGCAGTGTACCTCTTCTGCACTCCAGTTTTATTGAGAATCCCAGAAAAGTGTCTAAGGAGTCCTGCCCAGGTCCACCTCTTGACTTTTTTTTTTTTTTAATTAAAATCTTTTTTATTTTTACAGACACATTTTGATTCATTGTACACAAATGGGGTACAACTTTTCATTTCTGTAGTTGTACACAATGTAGACTCACACCATTCATGTGATCATACATATACATAGGGTGATACTGTTTCATTCTACTGTCTTTCCATCCCCCATCCTCCCTCCCCATTATCCACTACACCATCCAAAGTTCCTTCATTCTTCTCTCCCCCCCATCATCCCCTCATTATATATTCTTATGCATTTATCAGAGAAAACATTCAGCCTTTGGTTTTTTGGGCTTGGCCTATTTCACTTAGCATGATATTTCCCAACTTCATCCATTTACCAGTAAATGCTATCATTTTCTTCTTCTTTGTGGCTGAGTAATATTCCATTATAAATATATACATATAAATATATATATATATACACACATACATACACACATATATACCACAGTTTCTTTATCCATATGTCAATTGAAGGGCATCTAGGTTGGCTCCACAATCTAGCTATTGTGAATTGAACTGCTATGAACATTGATGTGGCTGCATCACTGTAGTATGCTGATTTTAAGTCCTTTGGGTATAAACTGAGGAGTGGGGTATCTGGGTCAAATGGTGGGTCCATTCCAATTTCTCTGAGGAATCTCCATACTGCTTTCCATAGTGGCTGCACCAATTTGCAACTCCACCAGCAATGTATAAGTGTGCCTTTCCCCCCACATCCATGCTAACACTTATTATTGCTTGAGTTCTTCATAATAGCCATTCTAATTGGAGTTAGATGAAATCTTAGGGTGGTTTTAATTTGCATTTCTCTAATTACTAGGGATGATGAGCACTTTTTCATGTATCTGTTGATCACCTGTATATCTTCTTCTGTGAAGTATCTGCCCACTTCCTTAGCCCATTTATTGATTAGGTTCTTTGTATTTTGGGTGTAAAGTTTTTTAAGTTCTTTATAAACTTTGGAGATGAGTGCTCTGTCTGAAGTGTGTGCGGAAAAGATTTTCTCCCACTCTGTGGGCTCTCTTTTCACATTGCTGATTGTTTCCTGTGCTGAGAAAAAAAAACTTTTTAGTTTGAATCTATCCCATTTATTGCTTCTTGCTTTTATTTCTTGCACTATGGGGATCTTGTTAAAGAAGTCTGGTCCTAAGCCAACGTGATGGAGATTCGGGCCTACTTTTTCTCCTATTTGGTGAAGGGTCTCAGGTCTAATTCCTAGATCCTTGATCCCTTTTGAATTGAGTTTTGTACAGGGTGAGAGATAGGGGTTTAATTTCATTTTACTGCATATGGATTTCCAGTTTTCCCAGCATCATTAGTTGAACAGGCTATCTTTTCTCCATTGTAAGTTTTTGGCACCTTTGTCTAGTATGAGGTTACTGTACTTATGTGGATGTCTCTGTGTCTTCTATCCTGTACCATTGGTCTACCCATCTATTTTGGTGCCAGTACCATGCTGTTTTTGTTACTATTGCACTATAGGAGAGTTTAAGGTCTGGTATTGTGATACCTCCTCAATCACTCTTCCTGCCCAGGATTGCTTTGGCTATTCTGGGTCTTTTGTTCTTCCAGACGAATTTCATGATTGCTTTTTCTGTTTCTGTGAGAAATGTCATAGGGATTTTAATTGGAATTGCATTAAATCTGTATAGCGCCTTTGGAAGTATGGCCATTTTGACAATATTAATTCTGCCTATCCAAGAACATGGGAAATCTTTCCATCTTCTAAGGTCTTCTTCAATTTCTTTCTTTAATGTTTTGTAGTTTTCTTCGTACAAATCTTTTACCTCTTTGGTTAGATTGATTCCCAAGTTGGTTTTTTTTTTTTTTTTTTTTTTTTTTTTTGAGGCTATTGTGAATGGAGTTGTTTTCCTCATTTCCCTTTCAGATGTTTCATTGCTTGTGTATAAAAATGCTTTAGATTTATGCATGTTGATTTTATAGCCTGCTATTTTGCTGAATTCATTGATGAGGTCTAGAAGTTTTCTGGAGGAGTTTTTTGGATCCTCTAAATAGAGAATCATGTCATCAGCAAATAGTGACAGCTTGAGTTCCTCTTTTCCTATTCATATCCCTTTAATTTCTTTAGTCTGTCTAATTGCTCTGGATAGTATTTCAAGGACAATGTTGAATAGAAGTGGTGAAAGAGGACATTCCTGTCTTGTACCCATTTTTAAAGGGAATGCTTTCAGTTTTTCTCCATTAAGAATGATGTTGGCTATGGGCTTAGCATAAATAGCCTTTACAATGTTCAGGTAAGTTCCTACTATCCCTATTTTTTCTAGTGTTTTGAGTGTGAAGTGGTGTTGTATTTTGTTGAATGCTTTTTCTGCGTCAATTGAAATAACCATATGATTCTTATCCTTAAGTCTATTGACATGATGGATTACATTTATTGATTTATGGATGTTGCACCACCTTGCATTCCCAGGATGAACCCCACTTGATCGTGGTGCACAATTTTCTTAATATGTTTTTGGATACGGTTTGCTAGGATTTTGTTAAGGATTTTTGCATCTATATTCATCAAGGATAATGGGCTAAATTTTTCTTTCCTTGATATGTCTTTGTCTGGTTTAGGTATCAGAGTGATATGAACTTCATAGAATGAGTTTGGTAGGGTACCCTCCTTTCTATTTCCTGGAATACTTTGAGAAGTATTGGAATAAGTTCTTCTTTGAAGGTCTTGTAGAACTCAGCTGAGAGTCCGTCTGGTCCTGGGCTTTTCTTGGTTGGTAGGCTTTTGATGGCTTCTTCTATTTCATTGCTTGATATTGATCTGTTTTAATTGTCTATGTCCTCCTGTTTCAGTTTGGGAGGATCATATGTTTCTAGAAATTTGTCGATGTCTTATTTATGTATACTCTGAACTCCTTTTCTGACATTTCTTCTATCATACTGTTACTGGATTCTATTAATATAGAATCTAGGTTTGTTTGGATCATTTTCTTCCCTTGTTTTTTCATGTTGTTCATGTATCTTCCCCTCTAGCAGTGCAGATCTGGGGTATTGTAGTTTTCCCCCTATAGGCTTATAGTGACCCTATAGGTTTCCAAAAGCTTTTCTTTAAGGGGAGATCAATATTAGCAGTGCCCAGTTCAGACAGTATGCAACCCTAGACCAAATAGCCCCTATGAAGACAAATAACAATATTGTGATAATAAACAGAATGAGTTCGATTATTAGCTTCATTATAACTAATAGATTTGCAATAAGGTCTGTAGTTTCTAATGGAGGACAAAGAGGATGTGGAGGGGTGTAGGATGTAGCTGTTAATGGGATAAGAAAAGAATATATAGAAGTTCTAGATCATAGAAAGAGTGAGAATGTAATCAAAAGAAGTGTTAGTATGAGAAAAGGGAGAAAGAGACTCTGAGGGAACAGGTAAAGAAAAGGAAAAGAGAGTGAGAAAAGTAAAGAAATAAAAACTTAAAATTTTTCAATAAGGAGCAAAAAAAGTATCTACAGTATAACAGTTACATAGTATTCAAACCTCCTAGTCTTCAGTAGCATGATGCATGAGAGGTACCTCACAAT
This sequence comes from Sciurus vulgaris, assembly GCF_902686455.1. Classification (NCBI taxonomy): domain Eukaryota; kingdom Metazoa; phylum Chordata; class Mammalia; order Rodentia; family Sciuridae; genus Sciurus; species Sciurus vulgaris. The sequence goes on from NC_136470.1 coordinate 2,830,085, forward strand.
GAGTTTCCAGTCTCCAGCAGGCGTCTCAGGATGGGATTTGCCCCACCTAAAGATGGGAGATACAGCTTCCAGGATTATGGAAGATGGCTGCTCTAGCTTCCAAATGTGTTGGCAAATGGGGAGCTGCAGCTCAGGGTGTGGGCGTGGTCAGCTGGAGGTCCTGGAGGTGGGGTGTAGTTGGTCTGGTTGCAGGATCCTGTAGGTGGGGTGCAATCGGTTGGTCTGGGGATCCTGTTGGTAGGGTGCAGTCAATCTGTCTGGGGGTCCTGGTGGCAGGGAGTGGTTGGTTGGGCTGAGGGATCCTGGGGCTCAGTCAGTTTGGCCAGGGGTCCTACAAGTCCTGGCTGTTGTCTCAAAATGGCGGCAGCCACGTGTAACCAAACTTGCAGGTACTGTTACAGTGAACTTCCAGGAAACAGCAGGCAGCTGGTGCTCTGCTGGCAGCCTGCGGTCAGTCTGCTGACTGCTGTTGGGCGATCGGGAGGTGAACCTTGGGCGGTGGGTGATGGGTAGGTGAAAGGCAGGCGATGGACAGGTAAGCGGCAGGCAAGTGGCAGATGGTAGGTGCCAGACAGTGAGCAGTCTGCACTCAAAAAGGAGTCGATATGCTGGCTGACTGCAGATGATAGTAGTAGGCAAATGGGGTAAACAGCAGGGGATCCATAAGCTGCAAAAACTGCCTCACCAAGAAACAGATATTCTTTGCTGTAAACCTGAGTTACAAAATCTCAATGACATACCTTACAGAAATAGAGCAAGCAGTCATAAAATTCATCTGGAAGAATAAGAAACCCAGAATAGCTAAAGCAATCCTTAGCAGGAAGAATGAAACAGGGGGTATCACAATACCAGAACTTCAACTATACTACAAAGCAATAGTAACAAAAGCAGCATGGTATTGGCACCAAAATAGACAGGTAGATCAATGGTACAGAATAGAGGACACGGACACAAACCCAAATAAATACAATTTTCTAGTACTAGACAAAGGTGCCAAAAATATGCAATGGAGAAAAGATAGCCTCTTCAACAAATGGTGCTGGGAAAACTGGAAATCCATATGTAACAGAATGAAACTAAACCCCTATCTCTCACCCTGCACAAAACTCAACTCACAATGGATCAATGACCTTGAAATCAGACCAGAGACCCTGCATCTTCTAGAAGAAAAAGTAGGTCCAAATCTTCACCTTGTTGGCTTAGGTTCAGACTTCCTTAACAGGACTCCCATAGCACAAGAAATAAAAGCAAGAATCAATAACGGGGATAGATTCAAACTAAATAGCTTTCTCTCAGCAAAGGAAACTATCAGCAATGCGAAGAGAGAGCCTACAGAGTGGGAGAATATCTTTGCCACTCATACTTCAGATAGCACACTAATTTCCAGAATCTATAAAGAACTCAAAAAACTCTACACCAAGAATACAAATAACCCAATCAACAAATGGGCTAAGGATATGAACAGACACTTCACTGAAGAAGATCTACAAGCAATCAACAAACATATGAAAAAATGTTCACCATCTTTAGTAATAAGAGAAATGCAAATCAAAACTACTCTAAGATTCCATCTCACCCCAATTAGAATGGCGATTATCAAGAATACAAGCAACAATAGGTGTTGGTGAGGATGTGGGGAAAAAGGTACACTCATACATTGCTGGTGGGGCTGCAAATTAGTGTAGCCACTCTGGAAAGCAGTGTGGAGATTCCTTAGAAAATTTGGAATGGACCTACCATTTGACCCAGCTATCCCACTCCTCGGCCTATACCCAAAGGACTTAAAATCAGCATACTACAGAGATACAGCCACATCAATGTTCATAGCGGCTCATATTCATAATAGCCAGACTGTGGAACCAACCTAGATGCCCTTCAATTGATGAATGGATAAAGAAACTGTGTCAGCAGGATTTCATTCATTAAAAAAGGAATTCCATCAGTAAAAGGACGATTAGCAAAATAATTGGGAATATACAAATTTTTTTCAAATAGATTAAGCTGTTTGGCAATATAGATAAAATTCAGCACCCATGCCAAAGACTTGTGAACAGAGACTAAATGCTCACTCTGCCAAGGTCTGGCTTGTGGCATGGAGCAAACCATTTGGGTTGAAACCCACTTGGCTGTCAGAAGGAGGGCGTCCCTCTGATTCATGCAGATTGAGGGTCAAGGATTGGAGGGCTGGGAAGGCAAGTTGCCGATACCTACAGGGTCTCGTCTCATGAGGAATCAGTTGGCAAAAGAAATATATAAATGTTATGGCTTGGATGTGAGGTGTCCCCCCCAAGCGCCTGTTCATGCAGGAATGTTCAGAGGTGAAATGATCGGGTTGTGAGAGCTGTAACTTAATCCGTCCTTCCTAGCTTGACTGGACGGACTGGGTGCTCTGCAGGCAGGTTTGGCAGGGCTGGAGGAAGTGGGCCACTGGGAGTGAGCCCTGGGAGGTGCGTCTGCCCTGCCGTCTATTTCCTGCTCCCTCTCTCTATTTCCTGACCCCACCTTGAGCTGAGCTACATTTTTCTGCTGCGCCCTTCCCCCATGATGTGCTGCCTACTCTTGAACCCAGAGCAATGGAGTCAGCCATCTGTGGACTGGTTCTTCTGAGACCATGAGCCCAAGTAAAATTTTCCTCCTCTAAGTTGTTCTTGTGAGGTATTTTGGTCACAGCAATACAAAAGTTGACTAAATCCACAAGTAGCAGAAAGAAGGTAAAACTGCCATTCTAAACTCTGAGTAGGGCACAGCCTGCTCTCCACACCTGTGTGTATAGAAAAAGCTGCTCTCAGCTTTCCCCCACCTTCAAAAAGAACCTCTGCTACATCTGGGCATTCTAGAGGAGAAGAGGTTGCCAGCGTGTGACAGTTAGAAGACAGATGCCCTCTGGTAAAGCAGCAGAGCACAAGTGTCGTCTGCAAATGACTTTGAAATGGGAGTGCACCGGGAGGGACCCTGTCCACGTTCATGCAGAGGGTTGGAGGACATGAGCCTTGAGAAGGAGGTCCTGTGCCAGACAAGTCCATGGGGGGCCGTGCTCCACGTCACAGCGGTTGTTCCTCGTTACTGTGTATAGTCGACAGTGCCGGAGGCTTTTTTTGAAATATCTGGTCTTTCTAGATGATCTGAAGTGCCTAACAGAGGTTAAAAGTAGAATCAATAAACCATAACACGTTTTGTAAATTTCTTCTGTAAAAATTCCTGTGAAGGCCTGGGGAGGCAGCTTGGTGATAGAGAGCTTGCTAAGCATGTGCAAGGCCCTGAGTTCTGTCCATAGCACTCCAACAAAAATTAAAAAGTAAAATCCTGCGAAATGTTGTTTGTGGGGAACAGCTCCTTCTCTGTTTAGCTGAGTAGTATACACTGTGCACTGGTTTTCCAAAGGAGGAAGAAATGCAAAGAGCACCCCGCCAGTGGGCTTACAACAAGGCAAAGTGACCATCTTGTCTGGGCACTTTGTTTCACTGTGCTGGGTTCCTTGTGTCCATAAAGGACAAACGACTCCTAATCTACACTGAGTCTTTCTAGATCTTAAAGAGGTTGCCAGTGTAAGACAAAAGTAGAATTAGTAAACGTAAACGTGGAACATTTTGTGTTAAAGTTCTTAGGTAAGATTGTCCTCTGAAAATTTGATCATTGCAGGCCACTAGGTCAGTGAAGAGCCACAACACTCAGGTTTTGAAGACATTTTCTAATTAAAACTATTGTTACATATGTGCAGTTTGTTCAAGATTGTTGTGCCACGGTAGACAAATTGCATTCTTACTTGAAATATCTAGTCTGTCTAGACGTTGATAAGTCCTGATGTATGTTAAATGTAGAGGTAGTGAAATACCACTTTGTAAATATCTTTCTGCCAAAATTTGTGTGAAATATTGTCTTTTGGGAATGGGGTTGTTGACCCATCTCTGTGAACAGGACAGTACATTCTGTACTTGTTCAGGGCTGTGGATAAGATGGTAGGGAAGCGATTCCAAAAGGTGATATGCTGGTGCATCCTGGACATTCTCAGACACTAGTTTTCTGTGTTTTGCACATTTTGTTTTGCTGTGTATGTAGTTTATCTAATGGACAAATGAGTCCCAGTTTTGCAACTTCTAGTCTCTAGATGATAAAGAGGTTGCCACTGTATGACCAAAAAGTTAGCAAAATTAGTACAGCTAATTCAAGTGCTAATCTTTCTCAGGAACAGCCTCATGGACACATTTAGAAATAATGTGTTACTAGTTCTCTGGGCATCCCTTAGCCCAGTTAAGTTTTTTTTTTTTTTTTTTTTTTTTTATTGTAAACAAATGGGATACATGTTGCCTCTCTGTTCGTACATGGCGCAAAGGCATACCATTTGTGTAATCATAAATCCACATACAGTAATGTTGTTTGATTCATTCTGTTATTTTTTCCCCTTCCCCCCACCCCAGCCCAGTTAAATTGACACATAAAAGTCATCATAGTCGGTGAGATGCTTTTTCATGTTGCAGAAAAGAACTTTGAAACAGCTATTAAACTAAGATAAAGAATGCAAAGGAAACTTTGCTCACAATGAATGAACAGATGAGAAATCACATTAAAGAAATAGACAGTATAAGAGCACCAAATGAAAAGCTAGAACTGAAAAACACAACATCTAAAGCACCAAATGAAAAGTCTAGAACTGAAAAACACAGTACCTAAAATAACACACACACACACACACACACACACACACACACACACACACCCTGCATTGGATGGGTTTACTAAAGATTGGAAATTACAGAGGAAGAGTCAGGTAACTTGATGATAGATCTATAGAAATAATTCATTCTGAAGAATGGAGAGAAAGAGAGTGAGTGAAGAAAAAAGAGAAGACTCTTAGGAACCAGTAGGACAATATTAAAAGGTCTAATACCTATTTATTTGGAGTTCCAGAAGGAGAGGGAAAGAGGATGAAGAAGAAAACATATTTGAAAAAATAATGCCCTAAATTTGGTGAATGAAGAATTTCAGTTCATAGCTAACACAAAAAGAAAAGGAAAATATATCAGAGTTTAGAAAGTGTTATGGTTTAGATAGTAGGTGTGCCCTATAAGTTCATGTATGAGAATATGCAAGAAAGTTTATGAGAGTAATAACTTAATCAGTGCATCAATCCCTTAATTGGGATTAACTGGGTCACTGCAGGGGGGCATAGTCTTGGGGTTTATATTTTGTTTTTGGTGAGGGGAGCAATCTCTCTCTCTCTCTCTCTCTCTCTCTCTCTCTCTCTCTCTCTCTCTCTGCTTCCTGGTGCCTTGTCCCCAGCTGTTTCCCTCCACCGCACCTTTCCACCATGAGGTTCTGCCTCATTTGGGGCATATGGCAATGGAGTTGGCCATCTATCGATTGAGACCTCTGAAACAATGAGCCTCCTTTAAAAGTGTTCTTGTTAGGTCTTTTGGTCACAGCAGCAAAAAAGAGGACTAAAACAGAAAGGAAGAAACAAAGCTGTTAATTTTCACCAGTGGTAACTATATCCATGGGAATGTACTTGTGTGCAGGTTTCAGAAAACATGTCTGAGAGTGACTGAAAAGGAAGGACAACTTTGTTCCACATCATGAGAACTCTGAGAGTTTGCAGGACCTGTGTGTGTGTGTGTGTGTGTGTGTGTGTGTGTGTGTGTGTGTGTGTGTGAGATAATTCAAGGATCATTGATCTGGACATCAGTCATCATTCTGCTCAGTTGTTCTTTGAATGTGGGCTTTGTCCTCATACCTGGAATGTCAGGGTGGAAAGCAGACGCTCAGCCACCTGTTTGTTTTCCAGATAGGATGGAGTAGGAAAGAATGACCACCAGTCTATCTCTTTTTCCAAGGAAAACAAAACTCCCATAAGTCCTGTCTTCTGCTTTTACCTCATTGGAAAGAACTGGGTTCTAAGGACCCTCACCCCCACCACAAAAGGGGAAGTACTTTGAATAGGAATTGTGTGAGTGTAGCAGACAGTGCTAACTAGGAAAACAGAAGTCCTTGTAGGTGTTTATGACAGAGGGAATTTAGCAGTCTTAGTCTGTTTTCTGCTGCTGAATAAAATACTAGAGACTGGGAAAGTTATGAGGAATAAAAGTCTATTCAGCTCGCAGCTCTGGATGCTGGGAGGTCCAAGATGGTAGGCCTGCATCTCGTGAGAGGTTCTTGCTGGTGGGGACATGCAGAATCTGGAGGCAGCTCAGGACTTCCCAGGATGGGAGGTGCACATCCAAGAGACACAGGCAATCTGGCTTTTATAATAGACCCATCTAATCCCTAATCCACTCATGGGAGCAGAACCTTTGGGATCTTGTTACCTCTTAATTGTCCCACCTGGTCATACCTTTTCATAGCTCATAACAGGGATTCAATTCAATACTGTGTTTGGGTGGGGATGTGCACACCACATGGTGCCCTGTGGTGGAGGAGCTGAGAAGCCAGGGAGGACAGCAAGGGCACCCAGAGATCTGCACTGATGGGAAGCTGCCATCCCCCTTGGGAGGCCAGACAAGAGAGTGGCTTGTTGGAAGTGAGACCTCCATGGGCTCATCCCACAGGGCCAGGAGCTGTCAGGGACTCTTGCTGTGGGAGAAATGCCCTTCTCTCTCTTTCCCGTCTGCTTGCAAAGCCCCATGGGCTGGGCCTCTTGTTGGCCAAACCAAGTGAGCTGAGAGCAGCCTAGGGCCTTCTCCCTGCAAGGCCCCAGGCCTGGCACCATGCAGCAGGCAGACTGGCCGTGTCTGTGCCAAAGCCCACGAGGCGGCTGAAAACACAACGGAAGTTCATGGAGGATTCAGCAAAACTGCTGGGCGTGTGAACCACCTAGAAATATCAACTGTATTTCTACAACAAATGGAAAAAGAAGTTTGGGTTTTTTGTTTGCTTGTTTGTTTGGGTTCTTTTTTGTAGTACTGGGAATTGAGTCCAGGGTCTCAGGCATGCTAGCCTGCTACTCTACCACTGAGCTACGTCCCCAACCTTTTAAGTTTTTTTTAAAATTTGATTTCAAGACAGGCTTTCTGTTGTTTGCCAAGGCTGGCCTCATACTTTTTATCCTTCTGCCTCAGCCTTCTAAATAGCTGGGATTATAGGTGTGTGTCCTGTGCCCCACTTATAAAAACAGAATTTTAAAAGCATTCCATGACATTAGTTAACCCCATATTTTTTGCTGAAACATAAATGTTGAAGTTTTGCACATACACTTTAAATGATAAAATGATAAATTTTCTTGAGAGACGTGAGAAGGAGCACATTAATAAATGAAGAGGAAAGGTGCTCCCACCTATGGTGACATTCGATTTTCCTCAAAGTAATCTAGCACTCAATTATATTCTAATCAATATCCCAGAAGGGTTTCTTTGGGGGAACTTGACAACCTAATTATAACATTTATGTGGAAGGAAGAAAGGCCACGAATAGTTAGGGCAGTGAGGGGCAGGGAGTGAGAGTCTGGTCTCAGTAGGTGCTAAACGTAGGCTGTGTGTGGTTAGGTCTGGGTGGCATTGGTTCAGGAATGCATGGTTTGACAGTAGAACATAGCAGGGTCCGTGGAGGAGCCACACCGTATGGAAACGTAATGTGTTGTGGAGAGCGGTGATCTGAATCAAATCATGGCCTCTGACTCTCCGGTGGCTACCTTTGAGCTTGGGTCCCGATGCCCCAATGGCTGTGGTGATGTTGATCTGAGAAGGCTCCATGCCTAAGCATAGAGCTGTGTCAGTGGAGCCTTGAGTTCAGCACCTTCTCCCAGGGATAGCGAATTCTGAGCAAAACAAGATGACCCCAATGTCTTGCCAGTCCCAAGTCCTTCAGATTGCCTCCTTTGCTGAAACTTTCCCACAGTTGACCTTTTAATCATGAAACCTATATTGCAAACTTGCTGAGCTAGCTTGGGGTCAGTCAAGCTTCACCAGGGCTGGGCTTTCACACCGACCCCAACTTTTTCTCCCTATGCATGTTTGTTTCTGTTTTTCTTAATCCCCCATTGCCCCTGTATGTCCAGTATCCCCTTAATTACTGACCCGGACTCCAAGAGAGATAAGAGGGTTGCAGCAATGCGTGACAGAGATTTACCATGGATCATTTAGGAAAGGGTACACCGTTCCATCTCTGTGCTGGTGTAACTGATGATGAAAAGGGGAAGAGCAGGTGGGCCTGGTGGTGCAGGCCTATGAGCCCAGCAACTCAGGAGGTTGAGGCAGGAGAATGGCAGGTTTGAGGCCAGCCTCAGCAACTTCATGAGTCTTTAAGTAACTTAGTGAGACCCCGTTTCAAAATAAAAAATAAAAAGGACTAGGGATGTGGCTCAGTGGTAAAGTACTTGGCTCAATCTCCAGTATCAAAAAAAGAAGATGGGAAATATAACTTCTTCCTTATACCTTATACCTTGTACTTTATACCTTTTACATACCTTATACCTTGTACAATTCTAGCTAAATTAATGTTCTGTAACAGAAAAGCAATTCATTATGAATATAGGGTAGGGAATAATTTCTTAAACAAGATACAAACAGTCCAAACCATGATCGAAATTAAAATGTCTATTAACATTAAAGTAAAAATGTCTGCCAAAGGCAGTATAAAAATTGCAAAGACAAACCACAAACTGAGAAACTGTTTAACCCATACGAATTAGTATCCAGAGCACATGGTTTCCTAAGAAGAAAGACAAATCAACCAAGAAAACAGGCTAGCGGCTACCCCTGGGGTGGAGTGAGGTCCACACGGAGGGAGCCCTGAGGGCTGTGGCCTGCTGGTGGCATCTGTTGCTTCAGATGTGGTGTAGCTACCTGTGACTTGCTTTGAGTCTCACAGGAGTGCCCCCGAGTCTCAGATGAGACTTCCTTCTTGGACTTTTGGGCCTTCCTAAAATGACTGGGAACTCTTGGAGATGGGACTATATGCATTTTTCAGTGTGAGATGAATGTAAGTTTTGGGAACCAGGTGTGGATTGTTCTGGTTTGCATGTGAGGTGTCCCCCCAAAGGCCTGTGCTAACACAGGAATGTGTGGGGGTGAAATGGCTGGATTGTGAGGGCTGTGGCCTAGTCAGTCCATATGCTAGTTTGAACTGAGAGACGGAGAGGTAATGAGGCAGGTGGGGTGTGGCTGGGGGAAGCATGCCCTGGAAGGGTGCCTCTTCCCTGGGACCCTCCCCCTCTTTACTGCTTGTGGCCTCCATAAAGAGAGCAGATCTCAGCCTTTCTGCCATGATGCTCCACCTCACCTTGGGCCCAGAGCATTGGAGACAGCTGACCATGGGCTGAACCTCTGAATCCGTGAATCAAAAGTGACTTTTCCGCCTCTGAGTTGTTCTGGGGTAGTTTGAGACAGTGTTAGAAGATCGACTAACACTATCACTATCCCTTTCTCGAGGGCTCCCTCATACCCAGTGGCCCCACTTCTTAACGCCTTCACCTTGGGGTCTGGTTTCAGCATTTGAAAGTAAGTGTACAAGGTATCCCAAACAGGGTGGCCTAAAATGACAGAAATTCATTCTGTCACAGTTCTGGGGCTGGAGTCCAAAACCAAGGTGACAGTAGGGCCATGTTTCCTCTGAGACCCTGAACAGGGTCCTTTCTTGTCTCTTCCTGCTTATGGGGTGGCCATCGGTCACTGAGCTGAACTGCTTTCCTTTGTTCTTTTTCTTTTCTTCTTCTTTTTTTTTTTTATACCTGTAAGCTACCTCTGTCACCACACAGCTTTTCCCTGGGTCTTCACATTGTCTTCCCTGTGTGCACATCTGTCTCTGTGTCTAAAATTTCTTAGTCTTACAAGGACACCGGGCATATTTAGTTAGTGCTGGCCCAAATGATCTCATTTGAGCCTGTTGCATTGTAAAGACCCTATTTCCAAATAAGATCATATTCTGAGGTACTGGGGGTTAGGGCTCCCCCACATCTTTTGTGTGTGTGTGAGTGGGGGTGCAATTTAACACATGGCTTGTCCAAAGCACACCAGATGGGAGGTTTCGAGTAACTTCAGAACATGGTAACCTGGCTCTCTTTCCATGCTGGCAAATCCTCAACTTTAAAAAGAAGACAGCCGGGAGCAGTGGTGCACACCTGTAATCCCAGTGGCTTGGGAGGCTGGGGCAGGAGGATCTTGAGTTCAAAGCCAGCCTCAGCAAAAGCGAGGCGCTAAGCAACTCAGTGAGACCCTGTCTCTAAATAAAATACAAAATAGGGTGGGGATGTGGCTCAGTGGTCAAGTGCCCCTGAGTTCAATCCCTGGTACCACTCCCCAAAAAGACAAACACTGACTATAAAATGGGCAAAGGACCTGAAGAGAGTTCTGTGAAGATGTCCAAATGGGGAATAATAGATGAAAAGATGCCCAGCACCACTGGTCCTCAGGGAGGTACCACTTCGCACCCCTGGGATGGCTAGAAGGCATCTCCAGGGCAGCAGAGGCCAGAGGGGGGCTTCTGGAGATTGGGTCTGGAGAGCTGTGAGCCCGGCAGTGATGAGCCTTCCTTGGTTGGATGGGGAAACTCCAGGTGACGGGACGTGGTCGAGGATCTGGGTCACTCGGGTGTGCCCTGGAAGGGTGTTCCTTCTCCCGGCCTCCCTCCTTCTCCCCCTCTCTCTGCTTCCTGGCTGCTGTGAGCTGAGCTGCTTCCTCTGCCACACCCTTTCACCATGATGTTCTGCCTCACTTCAGACCCGAAGGAATGGATTCCGCCAACCATGGACTGAGACCCCCAAAACCACGAGCCAAAACAAAGCCGCCCTCCACTAAGTTGCTTTTCTTAGGCATTTGTCATAGCGACCGAAAGCTGACTGACACACACAGACAGATGATAGCAGGTGTGGTGGGGTGGGAAGCTGGAACCCTGGGATGGTGCCACTGGGAATGTGAAGCATGCGGGAACTCTGGGGACGCTGGCGGTCCCTCTGAAGTTCTGACCTCTGGGCACAGCGGTCCTCACCCGTACTACCAGCTGCTAGAAAGCTGAGGCGGGGGTCACAAGATCAAGGCCAGCCTGGGCAACTTAGCGAGACCCTCAGTGACTTAGTGAGACCCTGTCTCAAAATATAAAATAAAAAGGACGGGGGGGGGGGGGGGACACAGTGGTAAAGCCCCAGTACCCAAAAAGAAAAAAAAAGTTGAACAGTTCCCATGACCCTGCAATTGTGTCCCTAGAGGAATGACAATGGCACTGTTTGAGATGACCCCAGAGTGGAGATACCAAGGATGCCTGACCACCGAGGAATGAACAATGTTCCGTACCCGTTCAGTGGACCACGATTTAGCTGCAGAGTGAGGTGACTGTGGGGCCTTGAAACTACCAAACTCGGTGATGGAGTTCGTCACAAAACATCACCCAGTGTCCGAGGAAATGCCTGGAACAGCAAGATCTGTATGGCAAAGGTGAAAGTCGCCAGGGGCTGGGGAGGGCAGGGTGGATGGGGCGACTGCCTGGGGCCGCAGGGTCGCTCTGGGGTTGGCACAGATGTTCTGAAGTTGGCAGAAGAGACGGAGGCACAACTCTGAAGGTACTGGAAATCACAGGATCGTTCACCTGGGGAAATGATTTTATCTGATGTGAAACCACTCAGTGCGGTTGGAAGAAGAAAGCACCATGCCGCGGGTCCTAGATCATTTGTGCCGACGCGACAAAATACAGAGGACTGGCTAGCCTATCATCAGTAAAAACGTGCTTGTCATGTTGGGGGTTTGGGACCTCCAGGGTAAGCCTCTGATGGCTTCCGTGTCTGGAGAGGGTTGCTCTCTGTTTCCAGTACTGCACCTTGAACGCCGCACCCTCTGGAGGGGGTGGATTGAGTGTCCTCAAGTGACAGAAGGGACAGACTTGCCCTGTGGGCCCTTCTGTAAGGCACCAACCCATTCATAAGAGCAGAGCCCTCATGGCCTAGCCATCTCCTGAGTGACAGTACTGCTTCTCTGGGGATTCATTTCCAGCAGAAATTTTGGCACAGTCACAGACGTTCACATGATACAAGGAAAAAAGAATTTCAAAAGCAGTTACAATGTGGATAGAGGACTAACAATTTAAGCAAGTATGTTGCAACATAATGGCGGAAGAAAAATGGAAAAATGGAACTCCCGATGTGGATCCCAGCCTTTCAGAAACCATCTCTTCTTGCACTCTTCACCCCGTCCTATGAACAGTGGCATGCAGAAGTGCAGATCAGGATCATACACACAGGTCTTAGATTTTAGGTGTTCATGTCATTCTTGAACACAATTCAGCCATCTTTGGAAAATTACTGTTTTCATGGTTTGCAGAACAGGAAATTCAAGGTGAGCCTAGGATTCTTGCTGCCTGGGAGCAGGGATCCTTTGAAAGATCAATGCTGGAGGGACTCAGGAGACAGACACAAGGAGCTCCTGCTGCCTGAGCTTGAAGAGATGATAGCTACAGCTCAGTAAGCCACTTTAGGCTGTGACGAAGCCATCCAGGAATCCACAATGTTAATCAAAGGAAACAAAGTTTTCTCTTTAATTTTCACACATCTAGTATTGTGTTCAGGTAATTTTATGAGAAAAATTTTGTTCGTATGTAACGTATGTTTGTAAGATGGGTGAAAACCATCTTAAGTGTGAATATCAGCTCGCGTAGGCACCATCTCCAAAAGGCCTTGAAAAAATTTTATCCTTGTCTGTTAAGAGTCGCCAACACATTTCACATGCAGAGTGTGAAGGAAGTGTGCAAATCTCAGAGACCCAGCAACACTCATAAGCCCTAGATCATGCCCCATCTCCATGGGTGGCACAGGTTAAGAAGGAGATTTTGGAAGAAAAAAAAAATGAGCCAGGTATGGTGGCATACGTCTGTAATTCCAATGACTCAGGAGGCTGAGGCAGGAGGATAACAAGTTTAAGCCAACCTCAGCACCTTAGCAAGGCCCTAAACAACTTGGAGAGAACCTGTCTCAAAACAAAAAATAAAAAAGGTTGGGATGTGGCTCAGGGGTTAAGCATCCCTGGGTTCAATCCCAGATACAAAAAAAAGAAAGAAAAAATACAAACTGGAATTTGTGTTTGCTCATAAAATCCATCTTAATACTCATCAGAGATTTTACTAGAATTAAATTGACAGAGCAATAACAACAAAATAAAGGAATTCTTCCAATACACACACACACACTCACATACTCAGATGTGTACAGGAGTACTGGGGATTGAGTTTGTGCTAGGCAGGGATCTTCCACTGAGCTGTGCCCCTAGTCCTTTTTAAATGTCTCTTTCTCTTGAGACAGGGTCTTGCCAAGCTGGCTGGCCTTGAACTTGCAAACCTCCTGCCTCAGCCTCCTAGGTAGCTGGGATGATTGCAGGTGTGTTGCTGTGCCCAGGTTCTTCCTATAAACAGTGGTGGACTCACAAGAGGTCCTGCTCTATGGCAATTGCTGGGTCTTTAGCAACAAAATTTTGCTTCCAACTCATAAATGTGAGGCCAGGTTAGATGCCCGGCTTAGCCATGCTGAGCTGCCTGGCCTGGAGGTCACATTCAGCTCAAGTCAGATGGCACCTGAACCTTGATCCAAGGAGCCAGGCCAGCTTTTCCTCACTACCAACACTACAGCAAGTGGCAGGGCCTCTGGGTGCACCCTCCCCACCACACAAGAAAACACCTGCTTCAGGTAGTGGGTGTGGGTGTTTTGTCGGTTCTATTGTGTTAATTCAGGGTTCTCAGAGAAACAGACCAACAGGACTTACGGAGCACAGATTTATCCCATCACAGACTTATCAGGGGAATCTGCAAGCAGAACGAGGGAAGTTGGTAGAGGGAGTCACTCTGAGGCTGAAGGCCCAGAAGTTGGAGCGTGCGAGAGGATGGAAGTCCCTGCTAAGGCGGAGAACTTCACCACTTCTGCCTCTCTGTTCTGTTTGGGCCCTTGAAGGACCAGCTGATGCCCACTCACCTCAAGAGGGGTCTTTTTCACTCGGCCTGCTTATGTCTTCCAGACCTAATGTTTTACCCGCTATCCGGGACCTCTCAGCCCAGTCAAGTTGCCACATGAGGTTAGCCACCTCACACATCCTCTCTTGAGGTCTGACCTGCTTGTTCTTATGAACAGGGCTTGGCCCGAGTCCCTCAGGAGCAGGGTGAAGATATTACAGTCGAAGAGGAGATTCACCGCGCTAATAGATTACTCTTCCTAAGGAAAAAAAGCCCACCAGAGAACACCGCTGAGTGTCCCTGACAGTGCAGGTACTGTCATTAGGTCCTGGCTCTAGGACAGAGGAGCAGTGGGGCTAGTTGAGCACAGAAGCGGCCGGCCAAAATGGGCTAGGGAGCTGGATTAGTTCACTGTGGATCCTAACCCATCACCACTAGGTATCTCAAAACAACAGAAACTTCTTCCCGCCTGTTCTAGAGACCAGGGTGTGGGCAGGCCACACTTCCTCTGAGAGGCCTCGGGAGAGCCCTTCCTTGCATTTTCTCTCTCTCTCTCTCTCTTTTTAAAATATTTTTTTAGTTGTCAATGGACCTTTTAAATGTTTATTTATTTATATGTGGTGCCGAGAATCCAGCCCAGTGCCTCACGTATGTCAAGCCAGCGCTCGTGTTTTTCTGGTGTCCAGTGCTGCTAGCTACCCTTTGCTCAAGGTTACACCATGCCAGCCTCTGCCTCCTTCCTCACGGGGCCTGCTCCTCTGTCTGCTCCCTCTCTTCTCTCTTAGGGACACTGGCTATTGGAGTTAGAGCTCACCCAAATCCAGGGTGGCCTCATTTCAAGATCTTAATTACATTTGCAAAGACCCTTATCCCAAGTAGGGTCACATTCACAGGTTCCACGGAGATAGATCTTCTGGAGAACTACTGGTAAGCCCAGTACAGCTACCACAAAACTGATGGGCATTTGCTTTCATACAATTAAAAAAACCCTCCAGGATCTTAATATTACCTTTATTCCTGTCTTGCCACTCTAAGATTTAAATAAGTCTGTGCTCACTGTCTTACTGTCTTAAAGGAAGTGTTCCCAACTCCCTAATATCTTTTACCCGAGGCTGGGTTAGACCAGGGCAGTGGCACAAGCCTGTAATCCCAGCTACTTCAAAAGCAGAGGCAGAAGGAACGCAACTTCCAGGCCGGCCGGGCAACTGAGTGACCCTGTCTCAACGTTAAAAAAATGAAAAAGGGCTGGGGACGTAGCTTGGTGGTCCAATCCCCACTTCTGAAAAAGCAAACACCACACCCACATGGTTTGTGAGTTTCTTTGTGGGAAGGGAAAGGCCTGTATCACTCAGGCTCAGGTTGTTGGCTATGTTTTCAGGCTGTCGATCTGCATATGGGACCACAGAAGGGGTGTGCACGCTGTGGACAGGTACGTGGACGTGGGTGCTACTATTAACAACCGAACGTGTGGCATTGCCTCTGGGGCCAGAGGCCTGGAAAAGCAAGAAGAGCCCGACTGTGAGGACTGGAACAACATGAGGACAAAGGGTGACCCGTGTGACGGAGGGTGAAGCACTGGCAAAACAAACGTCCCCAGTAACACGGACAGGAAAAGAAAAGTACTCGTTGCACTCCTGGGCTTGAATGAGACAATCTCAGCATAATGCTGAAATTACTTTGTTTTTAACCTGAATATGTAAAGGTGGAACTGGTCTTGAAAATCAGGGTCAGGTCCCGTTCCCCTGGTGTTGATGACTGAACACCCAAGAAACGCCGAGGCAAGAGCAGAGTTTTATTTAAGGACAGAACAGAGAGACTCCCCCGGAGAGGAGAGGGTCCAGAGCTGGTGCGGAGGGAGTGGGAGTCTTGCCCCTTGGATAGAGTTTAGGTTTCCTTTCTTCTCTTGTTCCCTCCTCTTCTTACCTTGCCTCAGTGACCAAAAGCTGGAAGAGGAGCCGCTGAGGGGTCCCTCTCCCTATTTTCCATATCTGCCCAGAACGTCGGAAGGGAGCCATCCAGGGGTCATTCATTAATAAGGCCTTGCTGGGAGGAACAATCCCCTGGAGGCAGGTGACCTTGGCAGCAGCTGAGGAGGGAAAGTGTGTGTAGGTATTCCCTTTTATTTCCCTTCAACCAGCGCCCATCTTCCTGACCCAGTCATTCATCACCTACGTTGACTGTCCTTTGGCCCGGGTCTCAAAGGCACTACAGAAAAGAGTTAAAGAAGAAATGGCCATTGTCGAAGCAGAGTCCCACGACCGTCAGAGTCGCAGGGGAGTTCACCATTAGATTCTCTAGGAGGTAAGAAGTTCCCCTGTGGGACATAGGTCGAAATCCAGGGGTGACAGGAAAACGTGGCCTCAGGATCAGTGCTGGAAGGTGGTAGAAATGATTTGAATTGTGCCCAGTAGGTCCTCTCGGCAGTGCACGTGGGTTTCTAAAATTCTTAAAGGCTTGTCTCAAGAAGAACAGTGGAGTGGCTTCTGGGGGCATGGCATGGATCTGGATCAAATTTATTAGAAGCCCACAAAGGTTTTATGTTTTTGGTGCCACTGACTGAACCCAGGGGCACTTTACCACTGACCATCCTCCCTCCCCCTTTTGAGGTAGGGTCTCACTAAGTTGCTGAGGCTGGCCTGGAACTTGTGAATCTTCTGCCTTAGCCTCCCAAGTTGTGGCCCCTACAGTCAACTCTCAAAGTTTTTTAAGGTAGTTAAATGGAAGACTTCCAGGGATTTATTGTGGGTGTTACATGAAATAGAGAGTTTTATGTGAAAAAGGCTAGAGGGTCACAATTTGCCGAGGTCAGGAAGTACTGTGAAAGTTGTTCTGAGGGAACTTTCTTCAAAGTAGCCAAGATGGTGCTGGGAAAGAAGGGACACTCGAGGGCAGAGGTAAGAAGAATGCCGAGATGCACCTTGGGGCAGCTCTCCGGACCAGTTGTTATAGGGCCGGACCTTCTGTGAAACCGAGGAGTGCAAAGGCTCCCCCTTGTAAACCCTGATTCTTGTTATCAAGTCAAAAAGATTTCAGATGTGGCTCAGAGTAGAAGGGCTGGGAAAGGGGGATACTCTCAAGGGAGTGAGTGGGTGCTCTTAGAAGGGCAAGGAACTGCACGCCTCTCCTGCACTCGAGTTTCATGGGGAGCCCCAGGGAAGTTTTCAGAGTCCTGCCCAAGCCCACCTTCTGAGTTCTGACTGACAGCATAAGAACTGCATGGACCACCTCCCATAGACCAGGGTGTGATGCTCATAGTGTAGAAGCTTTTAAGGAAATTGAGTAATCCTGTTTTTGCCTCAATTTTCTGCTCCCCTAATTGACTCATTGCCTTTGAATAGATAAGCATTGTGAGGGTCTTGATGTTTTGGATAGTAGGGTGACTGGTGGTGATAAGGAAGGGTCCTGGAGACTTGGTTACAAGAGATAATGATGACATGGTCCAGAAATAGTAGTTTTTTCTAATTAAGGCAGGCCTAGGTTTTAACATACAAGGACCCTATCTTCCAGGTGCTTATCTATCAGATAAGGCTCCCTGTAGCTCTCAGTGGTCCCTTATTGTCTTTGACTTGTTCACCCACTCCTGGTTGAGTAGCTACCTTGTGGGACTCACAGAGAGGGCACTGGAAGTTCAGCTGGAAGCAGTGCTTATTAGTGCCAACTCTTGCCCAGCAGATTCGTATTCAAAGGCTGAGCACAGAATGCAGAAGTCTTTGCCTTATACACCTTTTGTTAGTTCCTCTTTTACTAGCCAGCTGTCTCCCATATAAGGTAATACACATGGTGATTGGTATTCTATTTCTATGCAACAATGTTTCATCAGAGTTGTGGAATGTGCACATTGATACCGATGGTGCCATGTTATCTTCTTTGTTTTGAGCGAGTCCCTACCACAACCTAACAGTCAAGGAACACGCCACAGCTGCTGGAACTCAAAACTCTTCCCCAAGGCTTCAGAATTGCTTTGGACCCGGGATTCTGTGCGTCCACTGCATGCCTTTCTACACGTTAGTATATGTGGTCATCCTTCACCATAGTCATCAGGACCGAGGTGTGGAGGACCCATCTTCTTAGTCTGGTAAGTCTCTGGTTGTAGAAGATCGGCCTCACAGGACCCACATCCAACCTAGGAGGAACCATGCCATCCCTGACTTTGGGCTTTGTGTTGGGATCCGACAAAGCTTTGGGGAATCTTGGGACGCTGGGACATAATCAGTTCATACTGAAAACACCACTTCCAGATTGAAGACTTTGAGTTTAAGGCGTCCTGGGCTTGTTTACACGCATGTGTGTGTGAGTGAAGTAGCTCTCAGGAGCGGCAAGGAGGAGTCAATGAGAGTAAATTTGGTCCAAAATCAATTGGCTTTTATTTGATGCTGATCACACAACTATTTATAGTCATTCTAACTTTTAGTCACACTAATGTCACACACAACTTAATCACTAAATTATTACAAGCCCCGAATAAGCAAGACTCACTCCTTACTGAGACCCGTTCTTAAGGTCCACTCCTGTGTGACATGTCTTGAGCCGAAGGGCAGCGACTCCCAGAGGTCAGTCAGGAAGACGGCTCAGGAGGTCTCTCTGGGGAGCTCCCTCTGACGGGAGTCCTGATTGGTGAGGACGGTTGGAAGGCAGGCCGGGTGGAGACGTCTCAGGCAGGTTGCACATGGGCAGCTCCGCTGTCACTTCCACAGGAACGTCTGGTCTTGGTCAGGATGATGGATGGCCCATCAAGCAAGAGCAAGTCAGTGAGTCCCCTTCAGGCTTGGCTTAGCACTGGCGTCATTGGTGTAACATGAGGACTGGAGCTAGGCTCATCATGAGTCCTTTTAAGCCCCTTTTTTCAGACCCTGCCAGCCGGTCTTAGTCCGAGGGAAGTTAGTTATCTTACTCTGGGTCAGTTGCATGTGTCTCCAACTTGGGGGCAACGTCAATCTTATCTTGGGGCAACACCACCTCATTACCTCATTACAGCACAGAGCACTCAAGTTATTTTTTTGCAAGTTAACACAGCACAAGTTGTTTTTTGTAAGTTACACAGCACAGAGTAAACAAGTTGTTTTTCTTGCAAGTTACACAGCACACAGAATGTCACACATTTAACTCTGCTCCTTACAGTAGCCTAGACTCCCTGGCGACACTGACAGTGACCCCCACACCCGCGGCCCCATCCCGGTGCTGGCATTAACTCGAACTCCGAAGTTACTTGAAGGACATTAACCAGCACCAAGTAGGGACCGGGCTCCGTCCACATCAAAGATCCAGAACATGTCCAGTCCTGGACATGGCCAGGTGCACTGAGCCCAGCCGCGAGCTCAGTGGCGGGAAGGAGACCGTGCCTACCGCGCATGCGCAGCTATGGCTTTTCCGCGGGCGCTCGCGGGCTACGTCAGCTCGCCGCGTCTGCGCGTGACGTCACTGGCCGGCGCAGTCAGGAAGGAGCGCCGGGCGGCACACGTGGGTGGCGGCGCGGCGGGCGGGTACATGGCGAGTTCCGCGGGGCTGGCGTTGTGCGGAAAGGCGCTGGTGGTGCGGGGTGGCAGCCGGTTCCTTGCCGCCTCCACTGCGAGCAGGTGAAGGTCGTGGGAGGGGAATGCGGGCGCGACTCCTTGGTCTCCATGGCCACGTCCGCTCTGGGCCACCCGGGAGCCCTGCAGCGGCCCGCGAGCCCACCGGGAGCTGGACGTGGAGCGGCGAGCGCCCGGCCGCCTCGGACCTCGCGCGCACTTCCGGGTTCTGCGGCGGCTGCGCGGCCAGAAGGCGGGCCGGCCCGGGTCACGTGGGGCTACGCGCCGGGATTTAGTACCGGTTGTTGGGCCTCTTGAGTCCTTTCCAGGGTGGTTTTGGTTCTTTCACGTCTGAAACGAGCAGCGTGCCTGCTGTTCGATGCCGAATTTAGGTTGCACAGAAAGTTTACCCAGGAACCTGCGACGTGTCCCAGATTAGTTTAGGGCTCAGAGCCTCTAATAAATGCCATTGTGAAACAAGGGCGTGTTAGATGCTGTCCGCTTCCTTCAGTCCTTGCCTTTGGAGGAACCTCGTTGGCTGGCGGTTTTCGACTTTGAAGACAATTTCTCTTTCTGTAGCATTAGTGTTCCATGAGACATGCCTGTGGGTGCTGTCACTTTAAAGGTCATCAACGTGTACAAGATGCCTTGCGCCTGCCGGGGATGGGATAAACCCAAGAGAGCTTAGGGTCTGGTAGGGAAGATGGGTGATTTCTATATTGGAAAGTGCCTGGGGGTCACTTTTTCTGGTAGATGAGACATTTTTCTGAACAAGTAATGAGTATTTTAAATTTGAGTGCAAAATCCCAAATATATCAGAACATAATTTCTTCTGAAAATCACCTTGTGTTGCTTTTCTAGTGCCTGAAAGAACAGCGTATTAATTCTGGTTGAGTTTTTAACTGAGTGAATTGATTTTTTTTTTTTTGGACAGAATCGTGTGGATTGTGTATGACATACCCAAACAGGAGTTTAAGCAAATAGAGCTCCTGAACTCTTCTGGGCAATGTTGTATCAAAACAGTTTTCCTTCTTCTCATTGATAAGATTCAGAATTTAACAGACATGCAAATGTACAAATGGTTTTGTTCCAAGGGTAAAAAAAAAAAAAAAAAAAAAACAAACCCCAAACCCTGCGTCTTTGTTAAAAATGTTCATTGTGTTGTTTTTCTTTAGTGATGATGACAGCCTCTTCATATATGATTGCAGTACTGCAGAAAAGAAGTCACCAGGAAATGAAGGGTGAGATGATGGGGAAGAGCGTTGATGCCTGATGGTTTGATCGGGGGACCCGTTAGGCAAAGAAGTAATTGTTGTCTTGCAGAATTCTTAACTTATGTCACCTGGTTGTGGAGATGAACTTAAGAAAAACATGGAAATTAACTTTCATACTGGGTATTAAGAATATTTAGAGGGCCAGGGAGAGCTCAGTCAGCAGAGTACTTGCCTTGCAAGCACAAGGCCCTGGGTTCAATCCCTGGCACCGCAAAAAAAAAAAAAAAAAAAAAAAGAAAAAATTTTTTTAGGAATCTTTTTTAGGAATATTTAGGACTTTTAAAAATTTAATTTGTCCCTGTCGGTAATTACTATATTGGTTCCTTGAAATAATAGTTTTAAATGCAGAGAAGGCATGCATAGGACATTAATGTCACCTAACTCAAAGGTAAGGAAAGCAGAGAGTGCAGTTTTGCATGGTGGGTTACTTTAGTACAGTTGGTCCTTTGGATCAGTTTGTCCTACCATTATTTTCAGTTTTATTTAACTGTTGTGTCTCTTCTTGGATTAGTCCATGTCCATGAGGGTGTGGGCTCTGTGATCTCTGAGGGTCCTTCCAGTGCAACCCTTTGGATTCTAGCATGTTTGTTAAGAGACAATAGAGTTAGTTAGATGTAACTTTTGTAACATGACAGTAGTTTCCGAACCTTCTCATGTCCCCTTAATATGTCTTTATGTTCTGACTACATGAACCATTTAACTATTAGCATTTTCTGCCTCTGCCCATGTTATAAATTGACAAGGCTAGCCATCCAGGAATAAAGCCTTATTTTCTTGGGTGAGTTAGCCAGGATTCTGTTGCTACAACAGATACTTGAGATAAACAGTTTACAAGGAGTAAAGGTTTATTTTAGTTCAGGGTCTTCTAGGTTCTGGCCTGTAGTACTTGGCCCTGTTACTTTGGACCTGTGCTGATACAGCACCTCAGGGCAGGAGCATATGGCAGAGCAGAACTATTCATGTCATTGCCAGGAAGCAAAAGAGAGTGAGGAAGTGGCCAGGATCCCACAGTCCCCTTCAAGGACATGCCCTCTGTTGATCTAAATAAATACCTTCTACTTTTTTTTTTTTTTTTTTTTTTGAGATAGGATCTTGCTGTGTTCCTCAGACTGGCCTTCAACTTGAGCAGAAGCTATCTCCTGTTTCAGCTTCCCAAGAACTAGGACTGTGGACTGTGCTGCTGTGCCTGGCAAGGTCCCACCTCTAAAGGCTACTACTTCCCAGTAGTAGCATGGTGGGGACCATGCCTTTAGCACCTGCACCTTTGGGTACACTTGCCCAAACCATGGCAAGGCCTGATTGTTTCCTCCTCTTTCCCAGGGAGGACGGCCGGCCCACGGATCAGGGGAATGACACAATTCTGGCGTCCACCTTCTCCAAGTCTGGCAGCTATTTTGCTTTAACTGATGACAGTAAGCGTCTGATTCTTTTCCGTACAAAACCGTGGCAATGTCTGAGTGTCAGGTATGAAATGTTAATGTCGAATCATTAAGATGTCTTATGCACACCTTATACTTGCATGTCAGTAGCAGTAGAGATAGTTACCATAGTAATAAACACCTAACATGGAGTTCCAGCTAGCAGACACTGATCCCGGGTCTTATGGGTATTCGTTGATTAGGGCCTAGCCATCTGTGAGGTTGTCAGGTGCCTTGTTTGCTCCCACCTTAGTGATGAGGAATTGGGCCGCTGCTCTCAGGTCAGTGGGCTTACAAGGTGATTCTTCTTGTGGCAGTGTTGCTGTCCCAGACACTGGGCCATCCTGCCTCCCACATGGTGCTCCCCAGCCCTGTGCCTGGTAGAAGCAAATCCCTTAGCTGGGTGAGGCTTCAGCTAGTCCTGCCATGCACTGGGTTGCTGAGTGGGTCGAGTGCACTTGTTTTTGTGTGCTGGAGGAGAGAAGGGAGCTAGCGTGGCCTGTACCCAAGGCAGGAGTGCAGGTGTGCTGCTGTGTGCTCTTGCTCCCTACTCCCGGAGTGTCTGCTTTGTGTGCATCTGTGCCCCTCCTTCGAAACGTCTTTGTTACTGCAGGTAACCCTGCAGTGCGGCGAATCTGTTTCCCAAGCCACCGCCTTTATTTGCTGCCACCATGTCCTTGTGAGAGGATGTGCGTGGTACCGGGCAGATTTACATTCTGTTGGCTCTGACAGTCTCCTGATGTGTTCTTGAAAGTGAGTGCTCTGTCATCCTGCTTTTTCTGTGACACATAAACACATGGACAGAGTCAGTCCTAGGCCCCTCCTCTTCTCCTCCCCGAGGCTGCTGGTTTAACTCTCCCTTGGCAATCAGAGATAAACATGTAGGTTGCCATGCTTAAACTGCTAAGGTTAAGGAATTTTCCTTTGTAACTGGCTCATGCCAAATTATTGGATTCCACTAACTCTTTAGATTTTTATTTTATCTCATTTTCTTTGATAAGAGTAAGGAACCATCTAAAGGAAGAGTATTCCCCCTGCCCTCTCTTCTTGTCAGATTAAAAATAAAGCCCTGTTGAATACTGCTTCATCTTTAGTATTCACAGTGTGTGTTTGTGTGGCAGATGTATGTCTTTGTGTGTAGAAATCTGTGGTTTGGAAACCGAACAAGATAACAAAATTAAACAAAAGGATACCCAGTGATGTGCCAGGCTTCCTCATCTCCCTTCCCACAGGTGTGGAGGAGTGAAGTGTCTCCAGGTGAACACTGTGCACTGGCTGTGAGCCCCTTCCTCGGGGCCCCTGCAGGCCGTGGGGGTTTTGCAGCTGGCTGGCCTTGACTTTGGGTCTCTGACCATCTGTGGAGAACTGGGAGGCAAGGCAGAAGAGGGAACCCTGGGAGGTATTCAGTCTGCTCGGGCTACCTGAGCACGGTAACCAGGCACCAGGCACCAGGTAGCTGAAACCCCAGACATTTATTCTCAGTCCTGGAAGCTGCAGTTGGAGATTTAGGGTGTCTCAGGGTTGCTCCCTCCTGGGGCCCCTGTCCTGGTTTGCATATAGCTTCTCCCTGGGTCCTCAGGTGGTTATCTGTCCTGTCTGTTTCGAACTCCTGCAAAGGTGCAGTCAGGTTGGAACAGGGCCCAGTTGGATCTATATGGCTCTGTAAAGGCCCTACCCAAATGGAGGCATATTCTGAGGTGCTGGGTAGGTCAGGGCTTCAACACAGGAGTGTGGGGGAAGGTTAGCCCATAATGGTTAACCTTGTCTTTCTGATCCTGACTGCTAAGCTTATTTGTAGAACGTGCCCTTAGCTTACCACGAAGTCTCCAAGGGGCTTTGGTACCAAAAAGATATGAGATGATTTAAACCAAGCCAAGGGCCGTCCTTTTGCTGTGTAAGGAGACTCTATCACCTGGTCCCTGTGGAAATGCAGACTGGACATGCACTGGCCTGGGCTATACGAGCTGTGGTTTGCTTGTGTATTTATTTTGGCAATGGGGCTTGAACCCAGGGCCTTGTGCATGTCGAGCATGTGCTTTGTTGCTCAGCCAGACCCCAGCCCCGTCTGATTTCAAGGTGCTCCTGGTTGGTTGTGGTTGTGGTTGCCAGGCCATGGGCCACACTTTGAACAGCAGGATGTTGTAGAGTTCAGATTGCCCTGACCCGCTGCCTCATAGACCTGGTGAATGGGCAGTAGGCCTTCCAGGTTGACGAGGGGACTTGAGCAGTGTCCAGACAACCTCGTGATGTCTGCCTGGGGGAAAGGAGACCTGGGTGTGTCATAGGGCTGACACATACATCTCTGTCTGGATGTTTTTCTCACACAATGCTTGTTCTGCTATTTCAGGAAGTGCTCTGATGAACAGTCATGCACGATTGTAGCATTTCCCACTTGGGAGTAGACCTGTAGGAGGACATCAGGTAACTGAGCTAATTCCAGACTGCCTTCCAAAGGAGCTGTGCCTACCTCCCAGAGTCTAGAGTGCCGCTGGGTCCAGGGCAGAGCACTGAGCATATGCGGGGCCCTGGTTCCATCCCAGCACTGCACACAGGAGGTGCCTTTTGTCACCACAGTGTGTTGGACTGCTGGTTCTAGGGACGTCTGCCCACAGAAGTGGCACGGGCCTTTCAGCAGTGCCAGCACACAGCGTGCGATGCGCTCATAGCTGTGGGACTGGATGAGCGTCAAGCGTCTTCAGTACACTTGCTCTGGCTGCTGACCTCAAAGCTCGGGCTGAGAACTGGTGCGGATCTGGGATTCTTGTGCTGCCGCGTGGTGGGCACCTTCAGGGGCCTTATCTGCGGTCCTCTGAGCTGTGGTAGATTAGTACGTTCATCATGGACGTGCAGAGTGAGTTCTTGGTTCTGCCCGGCTCCCCTGGAGTCGGGTGGGTGTCCTGCCGCATTGCTTTTTCCATTTTCTCCCTTCGATTTTGGTTCATACAGAAAATTGGGAACCCCAGAGAAGTACGCGAGCAGAAAGCGGCCGCCCTAACCCAGCATCGGAGGTGTTCCTTCTGCGGGACGCCGGCGTGCCCTGCCCGTTTCCCTCAGGTGCGGGCCTGCCTGCGGCGCGCTCCTGTGTTCAGCACATGCTCGCCTGGGGCCCGTGTCTCCGCACACAGCCCTCTGGCTGACCGAGATGAAGAGCCAGTGCCCCGGCCTCGCGGGATCCGGCTCCTCTAGGAGTCTGGGCTGCACTCCTGCACTGATGATGGAGAGGGGATTCTTGAGGGAGGCTCTGTGGGGCTGTTGGGCTGATGAGATGAGATAACTTGGGGGCAGGACTCCTGGAGTGCCAGTCAGTTCCGTGGGCAGTGTGCAGATCTTGCTAGTGACTTGTGAACAAGGCCTGTCCCTCTTCATGCTTGTTTGCAGTTGTTTTGGGGGGAAGTGCTTTGTGGTTTTATTTATTTATTTATTTTTGTTAGTGTGACTTGATATTTCTTTTTTTTTTAAAATTATTTATTTAGGTTTTAATTTTTTACAGACTACATTTTGATTCATCGTACACGAATGGGCACATCATTTTGTTTCCATGGTTGTGCATGATGTAGATTCATATAATTCATGTCATCATACATGTACATAGGGTAATGATGTCTATCTCAGTCCACCATTTTTCATACCCCCTTCCTCTCATTTCCTTCTACATAATCCAGTTTCTCCATTATCTCTCACTCCCCACCCCCATTATATATCATTTTCTACTTATCAGGGAAAACATTGGGCCTTTGGTTTTTTGGGATTGGCTTATTTTGCTTAGCATGATATTCTCCAGTTCCATCCATTTATTTGCAAATGCCATAACAGTATTCTTCTTTATGGCTGAATAATATTCCATTGTGTATATATACCACAGTTTCTTTATCCATTCATCTGTTGAAGGGCGTCTAGGTTGGTTCCACAATCTAGCTATTGTGAACTGAGTTTCTATAAACATTGATGTGGCCGTGTTACTGTAGTATGCTGATTTTAAGTTCTTTGGATATAAATCGAGGAGTGGGATAACTCTGTCAAAAGGTGGGTCCATTCCAAGTTTCCTGAGAATTCGCCACACTGCTTTCCAGAGTGGCTGCACCAATTTGCAACTCCACCAGCAATGTATGAGTGTGCCTTTCCCCCACATCCATGCCAACATCTATTATTGTTTGTGTTCTTGATTATAGCCATTCTAATTGGAGTAAGATGAAATCTTAGAGTTGTTTTAATCTGCATTTCTCTAATTACTAAAGATGTTGAACGCTTTTTCATGTATTTGCTAATCGCCTGTATATGTCTTCTCTAAAGTGTCTGTCCAGTTCCTTGGCCCATTTATCCGTTGTGTTCTTTGTAATTTTTTTTTTTGCAGTGCTGGGGATCGAACCCAGGGCCTCATGCTCGCGAGGCAAGCTCTCTACCAGCTGAGCTGTATCCCCAGCCACGTTCTTTGTATTGTTGGTGTAAAGTTTTGTAAGTTCTTTATAAATTTTGGAGATACGTGCTCTATCTGAAGTGTGTGTGGTTTGCTTTTTTTTTTTTTTTTTTTTAAGAAATATCCTTTTTTTTAATTTTTTTTTTTTTTTTTTTTTAGTTGTCAATGGACTTTTATTTGATTTATTTACATGTGATGCTGAGAATCGAACCCAGGGCCTCACACATGCTAGGCAAGTGCCTACCACTGAGCTATGACCCCAACCCTGTTTTGCTTTTTGATGTTAGTAGGTTGGCAGTTCCTTAGAGACCGGATGAAACTCTGAGGTGGGAAGTAGTACCTTGGCAGAGCGCAGCAGCTGGCACCTGGCAGTTTTTCCCTTTAATCACAGGATTGCTCCAGGTTTTTCAGCTGACACCAGTGGATGACTGTGCCTAGGCAACACTTGCATATTTGGTGTGGAGGACAGATGATGTGATGGATGCAGTGGGGACATTGCATGGCAAAACCCAGACTGCTGTGGACTTGTGGGAGGTGCCAGCGCCTGTCTGTGCACCCTGTGGCTTGGTGGCCTTGAGCTGACCAGGGCCTGGAGTCACCCTCACATGGCCTCTCTGCCGTTCCCTCGAGCCCAGTGAGAGGCACGGTGCCGCTGTCTCTGGGTGGAGCTGTGGGATGTGACCTTTTAGGTGTGTGTGGTGGTGACAGATGTGCAGCCGCTGCCACCTTCCCCCAAGACCTGGCAGACCCTTCAGTTTTCTTTCTCTGTTTAAATTACTTTAGGGTTTTGGGCTGTGGATTTTCTAGCACTGAGGGAGGTCTTTGCCTCTCTGTGGGTCTAACGAGAGAATCTGGGGCAAGGGGAGGAGAGTCGGGAGCTGGTGTCTTCAGCAGTGGGAGCTTCCCGTGTGGCCAGACAGGTGGACACGGAACCACAGGCAGGGGCGAGCAGTTGGCTGGTGTGCCGGGGCTGCACACCCCAGCCTAGTGACTCTTAATTGGTAGCACAGACCGCTTCTGATAGATCCCCTCCTCAGGAAAACATGTCTGCCTTGTTTCCCGTGTGTGGTACTGAGTACAGGTGGACCGAAACCTGTACATCCCTCTCCCTTTTTTTTTTAATTTTTGTCTAGCAAAGTTGCTCAGGTTGGCATGGAACTTGGGATCCTCCTGCTCCAGCCTCCTGAATAGCTCAGGTTATAGGTGTATGCTACCAGGCCTGGTAAAAGTGCCTGTCTTTAATACATCTGAAGCACGGTTGAATTTTTGTGGTTCCACTTACCTTCAGTTTATGTCTAGTTGACTGAGTGAGGTCCTGTGCTGCTGTATGTCTCATTTGAGTTGGGACCAGACCGTCGCCTCCCATGTTAGCATGCTGCTGCTTTCAAACTTAACACTGGGGGTATTTGATGCAAAGCCAAGGTGGAAATTGTGGGCAACAGTGGTTCTTCAGGTGGCAATTTAGAGTGACAGAGGGCCAGAGGACCTGGGACCTGGGCAGATCAGGAGACCTTCTGCCCTGGAACTGAGGCCAAGGTTCCCAACTAAAGATGAGGGTGTGGGGCGACGGGTGGTAAATTCGGTTTTGACACATGCATTTGTTGCCTTTTCCCCCCATTGAACCCAGGGCCTTGTGCTTGCAAGGAAGCACTCTACCAACTGAGCTGTATGCCCAGCCCTGTCTTCTGTATTTTTTGATGTACATTTAAAAAAAATTTTTTTAGTTGTAGATGGACACAATACCTTTATTTTACTTATTCATTTTTATGTGGTGCTGAGAATCGAACCGAGTGCCTCCCACATGCTAGGCAAGTGCTCTACCACTGAGCCACAACCCCAGCCCCTGATGTACATTTTTGAATGAGAAATCTTCCAAGTGCAGTTACCCTTTCTAGAGTAACTTGTTAGAGAGTGATACTGGCACTCAGAAAGGCAGTGCCCCAGGAAGCCAGATGGGGTTTGCTCTGCCTGCAAGTGTTGGGCTGGTGGGGAGGCTGATGGCTGGAAATGTGTTTAGGGGTCATCTGGAACGCTCAGTGCCCTGGCAGGGCCTGAGCAGGCGACTCTGGAGGTGGGCTCGTGGCAGCACCAGCTCAGGCTGGGGCAGGCTAGCCCTGAGGGACCCTGCAGAGCCAAGCATGTGCTCTGTTGTGTAGGGCTCTGGCACGAACTCAGAGACTCTGGGTGGAAGGGGAAGTGCCCAGACTAGGACTCCACGGGACCTGAAAGTTATTGGGTCCACTGCCTCAGTTCCCTGGAATCCTGGGAACTGGGACCTTTAACTGGGGTGACACCTGCTCCATCATGCCACCTGACTCCCTTGGACCCTAACCCCAAGCCCACTCCCTGCAGCTGAGCTGTGTCCTAGTCACTGTGAGGTCAGACCTAGCTGAGAGGCATGAGTTAGGGACAGCTGACAGTCAGCTGTTGAGCTGGGTGGTGCATCCTTGCCACTCGCCCTGTCCTGGGGTGGATGGACTCCTGGTGTCCAGCAGGCCAGGTTGATTGTTGAAGCTGCCTATGTGGCTCCTTAGGATGGGGGCTGCTTGCTGCCAGCACAGTGCAGGCTGTTCGTTGACATTGTGATGTGCTCTGAGAATTTTGATCGATCCTGCATGGAGCCTAATTGTCTCTCTGTTGTCTTTGTTTTCTGTTTCCCCACCACACCCCGCTCTGGGGCTCCTCCTGCTCCCTTGTGGGTATCCAGCTGCAGGGAGCTGTTTGGTGGAAAGTCAGCCCTGCATGGAGTGTGGACACAGCAGGGAGGGCTGCTCTCTTGTGTTCTTGTGCTGAGGGGAAGGTGGAGCAGCCTGTGCTGTTGAGATGCCAACCTTACCTGGAGAGTAGTTAGCATTTCGCTGCTCTGAGTCCTGACCCTGGTTCAGCAGAGGCTTGAATGTGGCTGTGTCTCTGATGGAACCAATGGGCAGATGTGGCAGGTCTTGGCAACCCAGATCAAAGGTTTTTATGCGTGTGCTGACTGCGTGGCACCCAGCCCCTCCCGCGCTCCTTGCTGTGCTGTGGCATTTCTGCTGGGGACTCCAGGGCTGTTTCACTGCTGCCCTTCGTAGGTGAAGCATGGTGCCCTTGCTCCTGCAGGGGCGAGGCAGCCCTGCAGTGTGTGTGGGATTCAGCAGGACTGGCAGCTTTTCTTGCAGGAACAGTGGGGGTCAGTCAGGTGGAACTGCGGGTGTGGAGAGTCGAGGACCATGGGCCTGGATGGTGGCCTTTGCTTTTGTCCCTGATAGTGGCCCACATACATTGGTGAAGCTCCTCTGCAAAGGCATGGCAGGACTTCTGGGGCCACAGGGCAGTTTCCCCAGCATTACATCATGACAGGTTTCAAACATGCAGCTGAGCTGGGAGGACTTTACATCACATACTCATGTGTCTGTCACCCAGGTCTTATCACCAAGCATAATTCTCTCTTTTTTTTTTTTCTTAAGTGGGAACAACTTTCTTTTTGGTACCA
Source organism: Sciurus vulgaris (assembly GCF_902686455.1). Taxonomy (NCBI): domain Eukaryota; kingdom Metazoa; phylum Chordata; class Mammalia; order Rodentia; family Sciuridae; genus Sciurus; species Sciurus vulgaris. The sequence continues at coordinate 2,860,018 of NC_136470.1, forward strand.
GGGATTGAACCTAGGACTGCTTTACTGCTGAGCCACATCCCCAGCCCTTTTATTTTTCACTCTGAGGCTGGTCTCGCTAAATTGCTTAAGGCCTTACTAAGTTGCTGAGCCTGACTTAGAACACTGCAATGTTCATCTTTCTGACTCGGTCTCCTGAGCCACTGGGATTACAAGTGTGTGCCGCTGCACCTGACCAGGAGCAGTTTTCTTAAGGAAAAATTATTGAAATAAAATTCGTCCAAGGGGCTGGCTTTATTGGTGCTGGGGAGGAACCCAGGGCCGGTGCATGCCAGGCAAGTGCTCTGCTGCTGAGGTGCACCCAGCCCAGGGCATGGCTGTGATTCAGTTCTCAGCCATGCTTTGTGTTCTTGGCATCGTCTTCCCTGGCTGGAGGGGTGCGTGTGGTGCCACGGGCAGCAGTACAGAGGCCGCTGGACCTAGAGTGGGATCATGTCCCAGTAAACTCCTTAGACCAAATGTCATTTGTTAGGCCTCACTGAGAGCATCCTGGGTCAGCCTCACCTGCCTCGAATGGTAAGAACGCTTCCCTGAGCTCACATCTGGTAAGACCATGGACTGAAGCCTATTTCATAACGACGTGTGCGGAACATTTTGTGTAAGGCATTGAACACAGAAAAAGGAGAAGAGCGATTGATTGTACGGGTGTGCTTTCACACCGTCGTCAAACGGACAGTCCAGGCTGAACCAGGCTAGCTGGTTGGGGCCAGCTGGGTAGGGTGTGAAAGTCTGCAGAGTGCTGTGCTGACTTGTGGCTGCTAACCGAGCGTCTCTGGCTCTCAGGACTGTGGTGAGGAGGTGCACAGCCCTGACCTTCACAGCCTCTGAGGAGAGGGTCTTGGTGGCCGACAAGTCTGGAGACGTCTACTCCTTCTCGGTGCTGGAGCCGCATGGCGGTGGCAGGCTGGAGCTCGGGCACTTGTCCATGCTGCTGGACGTGGTACGTAGGGGGCACACTGACTCCTGTCTGCTCCAGCTGAGGCCCTGCTGGGGCAGAGGCCGAAGGGTCCAAGGGCAGGAGCACGTAGACTGGAATTGGGGCAGGTGGAGTGGTCAGCAGGGTGGACGAAGACAGGTGCGTCAGGATGTGGTTGTGTGGCTCCAGACGTGAGGGGTCGCTTCCTGGGGGCTGCGGCTGGGGCTGACCCGAGGAGGGAGTGGGAGCAGCCCTGAGCGCATGCTCCTCCCAGCGGGCGGCACTGTGTGCTCCGAGGCTCCGCCTGGCCCCCAGCCCAGCCGTCTGGAGACGGCTGCAGCCTGCAGGCAGGACGTTGCGGGAGGGTGTGAAGGGGTGCTCGCTAGGAGTGGTGCCCGCTGGATGTGGGGACGTGTGAGAGGAGGGTGGCCTGGAAGGTGGCGGGTCGTGGAGGCGGGGTGAGTAGACTGCGTCGTTCTGGGCGTACCAAAGCCGAGCGACCCATGGTGGGGAGGGTGGACCCCAGCGACTTCATAGAGGAGGGGCAGGACTCCCTGGCCAGCTCCAGGACCACAGCTTTGTGGAGGCCTCGGAGGGGGCCTTCCACAGGGAACTTGATGGGAGAAGATCGGGGTTCTGTAAAACTGTGGAGTGGCCAGCGAGTCCCTTTTTGTTCTCTGACCCCTGGTGACACAAGGCTGTGAGCCCTGATGACCGCTTCGTGCTCACCGCCGACCGGGATGAGAAGATTCGGGTCAGCTGGGCTGCTGCGCCACACAGCATCGAAGCCTTCTGTCTGGGGCACACGGAGTAAGTGTGGCCGTCCTGCCCGTCTCTGCGGGAACCCCGGGCTTAAGGCAGATAAGTGGGCCCCTCAGCAGAACCACTGAAACCCCTTTGCCAGAGGAACGCGTTCTCCCTTGACTGGCCTGCCCAGCTTCCGGCTCAGTGCTGTCCCAGCTCTCACCCAGGGAGGCGCCCAAGGGTGCCGAGGGAGCAGGGCTGAGAGGCGGTGACTCTGCCTCTCTGTGCTGGCCTCTCCCAGTGTCCACACTGCTGGTGGGGGCTTTGTTTAGAGGATCCCTTCCCTGGTCAGTGTCTGCCTTGGCAGTCAGGAGGTGGGCGAGCTGGGGATGAGGACAGGCCCGTCCTGCCTTGGTTTCCTGGCGGGTGGGTGTGTTCAGGAGTGGGTTGTGATGCCCTGTAGGCGGGAGCTCCCAGGCCAGAGGCTGAGCACAATGTGCATGGGAGGAGAGCATTTAGCTTGATTGCTGGGAATGTTTTAGAGTATGTTATCTGAGGCTGTGGAAGAAACTGCAGGCTCGATTGGGTTTCTGAGCTGGCTCTTGTTTCTCAGTGGATTGTCGTGAGACTGACTCGGAGCCCGTGGTCCCTCAGCCTGTCCCTCGTGATGGCGAATTTTCACTCTTGCTTAGTTGTCTTTCAGGGCCTTTGCATGTGCTGGCTCCACGGATGGAAGTAGTCTTCTGAGACAGCCCCCTCTCCCTCTTTTCTCAGCCTTCTGCTTGATGCCGCCTGCTTCTTGGGGGGGAGCTTCCCAACCACCTCTCTAGGCTTAGTAAAAATGGGTTGAAATTTGTTACTTTCCCCCACAGTTTGCAGTTCAGCAAATGAAACCTCAACTCTGCACCTGTAAAGTGTACCCTCTGCTGCTGAGCTACCCCAACCCTATAACCATACCCAGATCAATCTCACCTGTTCCTCTTTGCCTCTGCCATGTGGCAGCTAACCTGCCCAAAATGTCCCCCACGCCCAGGCGTGTGTTCTTTCTGTTGGACGGTGCGTCCGAGACCTGTGGTGGTACCTGTCTGCCTGTGCTCCTCTTTGCGGCCCCTGTGCTGCTCTGGCCCGCAGCCCAGCCCGTGGTGCAGAGGAGCTGCTTGGTGGATTTTTAGTGTCCTCGATAAGTGAGCAGTGATCGGTTCTGAGCCTGAGTTCCAGCCCGCGGAAGCTGCTTTCTGTTCTTTGCTGCAGGCGCTTGCAGGCATTATGCCTGTGGGACACATGCTGGTGTGCTTTTCATCTTGAGGACCTGAGTTTAGAATCCTGGGTACCTCGGCAGATAGCAGCCCTGGGCCAGGCCAGGGTGACACCTGAGAGGCTTTGACTGATGGGGACAAGGGAGCTCCTGGGGTGCCCTTGCATTTGTGATCGCTCGAGGCCACTGCATTAGTGGTGGGAGAGAAGCAGGGAGCTCTCAGCCTTGTGTGTGCTACAGGCCATGTTCTTGGCCAGCAGAGGGGCTTCCTGGAGAGCCAGGTTGCTCAGGCCCCTCCCAATGGCTGTTTTTTTTTTTTTTTTTTAATAGTTTTTAGATGTTGGTGGACCTTTATTTAATTTATTTATTTACATGTGGTGCTTAGCATCGAACCCAGTGCCTCACACATGCTAGGCAAGTGCTGTGCCCCTGAGCCACAACCTGGCCCCCCAACGGCTCTCTGAATGGGAGAGCTCTGCTGCAGTGAGCCATCTGCTGGCTCCGTGATCAGGCACCTGGCTGGTTGTGTTGGGTGCCCTCGGAATCTGGTCTGTGCTGTGGCTCTGCTGTCTGGGGCTCCCCAAGGGTGCAGGCGTTTTGGGTAGAGGTGGGGGCTCGCGGCGCCGGCTGAGGTGCTGCAGAGGAATCTCTGGGACCAGGACTGGGGAGCTCGTCTGGGTCCGAGGCCCGAGGCCCTGCTCTGGGCTGGAGCTCGGGTTGCACTGTTGTGTGTTTCCCCAGCTCGCCTGGCCCCATTCAGGCGCTGTCAGCGACTCCGTAGTACCGGCCAGTTCTGTGGGAGCTGAGTGGAGGGCTCCTCTTCCTGGGGTGAAAGGCTGCCTCTCGTCCTGCTGCAGGTTTGTGAGCCGCATCCTTGTGGTGCCCAGCCATCCGGAGCTGCTGCTGTCCTCCTCAGGGGTAAGTGCCAGTGCTCAGCGTGTGCGTGCTGCTGGTTGCTGCTTGGGGAAGGTGGGACATCCCAGGGAGCGGGGCCTTTGTCCCCTGTGGTTCCTGAGCCTGTGCAGTCCCCGCTTCTCCATGGTGCCCACTGGCGGGTGCTTGCTTCCTGAGTCTTAAAGCTGCCCTGGTTGCTCTTAGCCTGCAGTTTTTCATTCAGGATTGTGTGTAGTCTGTGGCATGTGTGGTGTGTTTGTGTGGTATGTGTATAGTCTGGTTTGTGTAGTGTGCATGTGAGAGTATGTAGGTAGCCTGTGGTGTGCGTGGTATTCGATGGGTAGTCTGACGTGTGGTGCCTGCATGTGTGCACACCTGGCCAGCACAGCAGGTGTGGGTTTTGACCACCTGGCATGTGGCATCTGGCTGTCTTGGATTCCTAACCCATCAGGTTGTGGGGTCACCTGACTGTCTGGACATGCATATCTTTTTCTTTTTTTGGTTTTTGGTACTGGGGATTGAACTCAAGGGCACTTAAACACTGAGCCACATCCCAGGCCTTTTAATTGTATATTTTAAGGTAGGGCCTTGCTGAGTTGCGGAGCCTGGCTTTGAACTTAGAACCCTCCTGCCTTAGCCTCCCAAGGGGCAGGAGCCACCATGCTCAGCGGGGCCTTTGCAGAGAACCTTTAGCTCACGAGGGCAGCCCTGACTCTGACCACACCCAGCTGTCCTCAGTGTCATCTGCCCCTCCGTCTTGGAAGACTTGCTTGTGTGGATCTGGAGACCTGCTGGGACCCTGTGTGCTAAACTGTCTGTCTTTACAGGACTGCACCCTACGGCTCTGGGAGTACAGAAGTGGCCGCCAGCTGCAGTGCTGTGACCTGGCCAGCCTGCAGGAGCCAGTGGAGCCTCGGGGTCACAAGGTAGCTGCAGTACTTGGCTGGGTGATTGGTGTTTGCAGGGTCCCTCTCCAGGTGCCTGGATCGTGTGGAAAAAGTTACCTATCAGAAACATGTCTGCTGTCAGGGCCAGAGTTCTTCCAGTTTGGGAGAGATCGTGTACAGCATCTCCACCTTTGAAGGCGCACGTCACACAGGGGAGAGGATCTCTGTCTTACGCTGTGTGCTTTCAGACAGCAGATGAGAGGAAAGCCTCTAGTGCCACTTGGAAGTGGGAAAATGGTGGTGCTTAGCGAAGGGCCTTGCTTAGCTCTCAGCGGACAGGCAGCCCGCCACACTGTCGTGGTGTGTCTCGACACCCTGGCTGCACCAGGCACTCACTACCGGGGGTGTCGTCTGCGTGCCCAGTGGGCCAGCTGCTGAGTGAGAGCTGGGTGGCGTGGCCTCTGCCCTCTGCTGTGCTGACCAGGAGAGTAGCAAGCTTGTCCTCTGCTTTGCAGGCCGTGGGGTTCTGGGAGTGTCTTTGTTTCTGTCGTCTCCTTTGCTGGGAAGAGTGGAACCTGTGGGCGATGGTTCTGGAGGCGGGTCCCCTGCTGCACCTGCCCCAGCTTGTAACAGTTCTTGGGCTTTGGAGGCATTGCACAGGCCTGCGGGGATGGCTGGGGCCATGGCGAAGCTCCTGCCCTTACCTGGTCTTGGTGTTGAGAGGACTGGGGAGCCAGCTGCTCCCTTCTTCCCCACTGTGTCCAGTGCTCTCAGGCCCCCACCCGGCCCTGCTTGGCGAGGCTGGGGACCACAGTGCTTGCGGCTTTGCTTCCATGTGAGGGAGTGCGCAGCCTGGGCGGGTGGCACTGACTCAGCTGCTCTTGCTTGCAGAGGTTTGCCGCATCCAGGATCACATTCTGGGCCCAGGAGAGCTGTGTGGCACTTCTGTGTGACAGGTAAGCCATGGTGGCTTCTCCATCCTGGGAGCCGAGAGGGCGGGGAGATAGGTGGACTGTTCAGTGGTCGCGGCTGTGTCCTCGTGGAGGGTCCTGGTGTTCTTGCTGGGCCTTTTACACACTGTAGCTTACAGGGTAGCAGTGGCTTCTAGCTGATCCCAGTGGAGCCTGCCTGAAGGTGTCCGTGCTAGGTTAGAGCGCACCAGCAGACACTTTTGGAGCTAGGACAGGTCTGCTGTTTTCAGACAGGTCTCTGGTGCTTTTTGCGTTCTCTGTTTTGTCCTGTGACAAGCCTGGGGAGGCCGTCTTGGCTCATCTTGGGAACGGGGTACAGGTTTGGAGAGGGAGAGGTGCTGCCCAGAGCCCAGGCTCTGTCCACGGCACCTGGGTGGCCTCCTCCTCATTCTGTGTTCTTTGCCCTGCGTTGGTTAGTGCTTGCTGTGTAAGAAGTTGCCCCAGAACTCAGGGACGCAGACAGCAAATGCTTTTCACCTCGCAAGGGCAGGGGTAGCTCAGCTGGCTCTGGCTGGGGCGCCTTTGAGGTTGGTACTGGCGAGGGCTGTGCTGTCGGGCCCAGTGCTAAGGCATGACCGCATCAGGTCCCGCAGGCCTGGGGTGCAGTCATAACCGTTTTCTCTCTCCTGGAAAGCGTCCCTGTGGTCTTCGTCTTCCAGCTTGAGGCCAGCGGACCGCAGCTGGTGTTCAGACAGCAGCTGACGTTTTCGCACCGGGTGTGGGATATCGCGCTTGAGGAGACCCGGGGGCTGTGGGTTCTGCAGGACTGCCACGAAAGCCCCCTGGAGCTCTGGAGGCCTGTGCAGGGCCGGTGGCAGGTGAGACCCAGCAGCCTGTCTGTGTCCAGCCCCGCTGTCCTGTGAGCCTGGGCTGTGGACAGCTGGGATTTTCTCCCTGGCTTGAGCCCCTTGAGCCTGATCATATCTGAGTCCCAGGCTATGTCCCAGGGGGCAGTAGCTGGAGGCCTTGGCTTGGGTGAAGAGAACAGAGGGCCCTGCTGTTCCTACCGTGGTGTGGGCATGTTCTCCTGGCGGGTGGATTGCCACCAGGGGTGTGTTTCCCGGGGCTTCCACGTCCTGTCCCACAGGTATTTTTAGTCATGAAGCTGGCATAGCAGGGTCTGTGTCTGTGTGTGCAGGCTCAGTTATTACCCTGTGGGCACTCCGGAGCATGTGGAGCCCTGGGGCAGAGGATGGGATGTGGGCTGTAGGCCTAGCTGTCTCCTCACTCTGTGCTGGGGCAAACCCCAGCCTAGTAGGGGCATGTCACCCGGTCTTGCCTGGGGAGGGGATAAAGGGAATTGGCTCATGTGCAGTCCACCCTTACCAAAGCTCCTGCCTGTGCTGGGCACGCTGAGCCCTGCGGGGTTGTGGGTCTGAGAGAAGTCCAGTGCTGGCTGAGGCAGCCCAGCTCCGTCCTGAGGCCCAGGCTGCTGTGAGCAGAAGGCAGGTCCTGCCTCACCAGCTTCCTGGCCACCTGTCTGCTGTCCCTGTTGTGTCCCGCATTCTGATCAAGGCCTTTGTCACCCCAGTCTGTTCCTGAAGGTGCTGTGTTACAGAGGTTGTCCGGCCATCTCCATGGGCACTGGGCCATGTTGGAAGGTAAGAACTCGAGGGTGGGCTGCTCCTCAGGGCCCTGGAGCAGGGCCCAGGATCTAACCACAGTGGGACGCCACCACAGGCAGGCTTGATGCCGCAGGCGTGGGGCAGTCACTGCTGCCAGCAGCAAGCACTCGGCTGAGGGAGAGGCCACAGCCGCTGACCTTTTGCCTCTGCAGATGCAGCAGGGAGGGCAGAACTGTGGGAGCCACGTGTGCTGATTGGCCTGGGTCCAGGGTGCTGGGTCAGGCAGCACTCAGTACAGAGGACACTAGCACAGAGGCGCAGACCCTCACGCGTCACCTGCTGGTGTCCCCTCATGCTCTCATAGAGCAGAGAATGGAGGTGGCCAAGTCTGCAGGACTGTTCAGACCCAGCTTACATTGCTTAGAAAAAATCCTCCAAAATCAGTCTCCTCCAATTACAAGTTGGGTTTCTTAGAGGCTAAAGGGGTTTGAACTTAAACATGGCTTTGGAGATGCTTGTGTGGCGGTGCCTTGCGTGTCCTCTGTGAAGCACTGTGGGTGGCTTGTGGGCTGCCTCCCGCCTTTCCATTGCTCTTTCCCTTCCTGGCAGGAAGTCGAGGTGTGGACCCCAGCCTGGTCTGGATCTGCTTCAGCAGCACCTTCCAGGGTGCCCTGTGACTGGCTATGCAGGGACCCCCAGGTGGCTTGACACCCAGCACGTGCTGCTGTTCAGGGGCCTCAGCTAGCAGTATCTTGTCCTGCTGAGGGTCACCTCACGTGGGCTCAGGCCAAAGCCTGGTGTCACTTTCTAAGGTGTTCTGCAGACAAAAAAGGCCTGTTTGCAGGGTAGTGGTGGGTGGTGTGGGGGAGGCCCACCTCAGCCTGAGCATCCCCAGAGCAGCAGCCTTGCCAGGGGTGCTAGCAGCTGTTCCTAGGTGCAGGGCGAGGCAGGGCAGCCATGGGGGTACAGTCACTGAGTGCCAGGGTGTCCCTGTGGGGCTCCAGCTGTGGCTGCCTTCAGGCATCTGCACCCTGGCAGCCATCGTGGCAGATCTTTCTGTGGGTCAGAGGTCTGGGCGCCGTCGAGAGGCCCTGTGGGATGCACTCGGAGCCGCTGTCTTGAGTCCACCTAACGGGCCCACCCTCGTTGCTTCCTGGCTGTGGGCAGAGTTGGTCCTCACAGCTGGTGGCCTAGGGCCTCGCTGTGTGCTGCTTCTCGGCCTGAGGCTGCGACCCCTGGCGCCCTGCCCTCCGGCCTCTGCGGGGCAGCCCACAGTCCGCAGTAGAGTGCCTTTGTACCTTGGGCTCCCTTCCATCCTTTCTCCTTTCCCCTGCATTCTGTTAGAAGTAAGTCCCCAGGTCTGCCAGGGTGTAGCCACCAGGAGGTGGGCATGATAGTAGCCCTCAGAATTCTGAGTCCTGGCTCTTTGTGTCCTGCTGCTGAGTCCTGATCAATGTCTGCTTTTGTCCCGTCACAGGCTCTGCTGGTGCTGAAGATGGCTTTGGTGGCCTCTACAAGGCCACCTTTGACAACGTGACCTCCTACCTGAAGAAGAAGGGAGAGAGACTGCAGCAGCAGCTGGAGAAGCAGCAGCGCCGGAAGAGCCCTCCACCAGGGCCCCCTGGACGGGCCAAAAAGGCGCGCTCAGGGTCGACGGCCTGGAGTCACTGACCCTTGTGCTTGGTGGTGGCTCGCAGCCTGATGCAGCACAAGCAGCTCTTGGCCCAGCACCTCCCTTTAGAAGGAAGCGGGGTGACAGGTCCCATCTGCTCAGTGGACAGTCTCTGGTCTCCAGGCTCTGGATTGTTCGCGTTGCTGAGAGCAGACTCTTGCCTGGTGCCCATTCCTTCTCCACGTGATGGTCAGCTGAACCAGCCATTCTCCACGAGCACGGTGGAGCGCCTGTGAGCACTGTGTCTTTATTTTGAAGGAAATATACCACCCGGGGTGCTGGCAGTACTCTCACTGTGTCCTCAGTGCCGTCTGTGCTGGGCGTCTTCCTCTCTGGGAACCCGAGGCACGGCTGGCTCTCCCGCCCTAGCTGTTGTCTTCTTCCCGGCGCTGCTCTGGTTCACGTGCGCAGTAGCTGGGGGGTGAGCGGCTTTGCCGCGCAGCAGTGACACGTCCTTGGGGAGCTGGGTGGTGCTGGCACAGGAGGGGACCTGGTTGCAGGGGTCTGTGGACCTGGACTGGCGAGGACCTCATTCCACCGGCAAGTGATGGTGACGTCGTGTACCTTCGTGCCTTTGACTTGACCTCTGCTCACACTGCAGAGTGGCAGGTCTAATCACCGGTCAAGGAAAGAGCTTTGGAAGCTTCCTTCAAGGTGCTGGGCAGTGTGTGGAGTGGGTCTCAGGTGCATGGTGTGTGCTGCATGGAAGTCGCGTTTCAGCGCGGGACTGTGGCTGTGCCAGCCAGGCCGCTGACCCTAGCTTCTGCCCACTCTCTGTGATTGTGTCTCAGACCTAGGCCCAGCCTGTGTGCGGGGTGGCGGCCATTTAGCGAGTCCTGCTGGGAGCCAGCAGTGCAGAGCTCCGGCTGCGCCTTCAGTGCCTGCTGTGTGGAGGGGCTGGGTCCTGCGTGAGGCCATCAGTACCGGCCTGTCCTCCGTGGTTGGCCGTGAGGTTCTAGGCTTAGGAGAAGTTCAGGTTTGGTCTCGTCAGTGGTGTTCACTGCCCTACACCCAAGTGACCCCCAGGGTCCACTCCCCACGGCCACTCTCACAGAGGTTGGCGTACACGCTCGAGTGGTGACTGTCCACGTGCTCACAGGGATCCAAGTGTGCCATTGCCCCAGCACTCACTGCTGGGCTTCCAGGTGGGTGTGGCCACGTGCCCTCTCGGCCGCCCTGCTCTTCCCTCCCGCAGGGCTGTCCTCTGGCCTCTGCTCAGTGGCTCTGGCTCACTCGGCCCCATGGCCAGGAGTGACTTCGAGCTGGAGTGGCAGTCTGAGCCACACATGAAGTCTACAGTACTGAGGACTCACAAGTCTTGTAGAAGCAGGTGAAGTTGCCTTGTCACACGCTGCTTGACGTCCTTTCTGCCAGTTGTTAGAGACCTGGAGAGCCCGTCGCTCCTGCCTTCGTCCAGCTGCTGGCGTCAGATGCTCCGCAGCTGTGTGTGCCGGGGTGTTCATCTGGGTGAGTTTAGCCTTGACATGGCCTTGGCGTGGCCTTGGCTGCGCTGGTGTTTGAGCCTCATCTTGCATTTTTCTTCTGTCCCGTGTGTTTTGTTTCTTTCTCCCAGCATTCTTTGGGGTGAACTGAATAGTTTTTTAAATTTCAATTTATTTCCTGGGCTTATTAGTCACCTCCAGATTTTTTTTTCCTGTTGAGTCTAGTGTCTAAAGCACACGACTTGAGTTTACCCAGCCACTCTTGATTGGAGTGTGTCAGCCACAGGCAGGGTGGGCATCCCTGGCACAGCCCTTCTGTCATGGCTGTGTAAAGCCCACAGGCAGAGCAGGCGGAGCTCTCTTCTGAGGACACCCTGCTTGCTGACATCTGAGTCTTAGCTGGCCAACACTTTCCTGTGCTGATACCAAAGTCCACTGACAGGGTGACTGGACACCTGCCTCCCTCTGGGAGCCTGCAGTTTGGGGTGTGTTGGAGGCGCCTGAGTGACCAACCCCTGTGACAGTTAGACCCTCTCTGGTAGACCATGTCCCACGTGTGGTCAGCTCCTGTCTGCGGAAACTGGGCACTTCCTTGACTTCATCAGGAGAGCTCACGGGAAGCCATGTCTGGTTCCCCCAGAGCCCTGACCTGTGCCTTTCCCACCTGCTGGTTTTGTTCTTTCCCCTTTCCCTGAAATGAGCCCCATGTGGCTGTGCTGATCCTGTGAGTCCCCGCACATCCCTGAGCCAGGTGGTCCAGGGACCCTGACATGGCGCCATACAGTCTGCTTTTTTTGGATATTTAGAACTTAAAACTCACTATGTTTGCTTTTTACCAGTGTCGTCCCAGACAGCTGGCACTGTCACACGTGGACAGGGAAATGAGAATCATTAAGTGAAACTTCAGCTTCCCTGTCACACTGTCGACTGCTGCCACGTGGGATGGGGAACGTTTGGACCGTCGCAGGAGGTTCTCCTGGACAGCCATGTTTTAGTCTTTGACCTTTAAAGAGGGGAACCAGAAGACTTCACGTTTCCTCCAGGGCTGTTGCCGGCGCTTGCCTTGCCTTGCGTGGACCTGGTCTCCAGGTGAGGTGGCCTTCCTGTCCTGGAGCTGTGCACGTTTCTTGTAGCACAGGTCAGGCATAAGGAGTCTCCTCTTCTTTTTTTTTTTCCTTCCTAAAAATATTTCACCTAGGATGCGTCGCCTTCGAGTGCCGGCACTTCAGCGTGCCGTGAGAGACAGCCCACAGGGCCTGCTCTCTGAGCCTGTGTCCCTGGAGCGGCTCGTGGGACTGCTGTCCTGCTCAGGGTGGCTGGCTTCACACGCACCTGTGTGTGGTTCCGGTCCTGTGCTGTTTCCACAGTGTGCAGTTGTGTGTGTCGCCACAGTCGAGGTGCACAGCAGCTCCTCACAGGCTCTTGTGCTGCCGCAGGCTGCTGCCGACACTCCCCTCCCTGTGCCCAGCCTGGGTGACCCGGGTCTCCCCTTCCTGTGCCTTGATCACGGGGTGCTTGCCGTCTGAGTGGGATCTCGCACTGCACCTTGGGAGTGGGCTTTGTGCTGCAGCCTGCGTGGGTCTCTGGAGACGCCTCTGCAGTTCTGCCTCCGCACTTGGTTCCAGCGTGTGTTGGACCAGGTTTCCTCCTGGCTGTGGTGCTTGGCCGCCTCCAGGTTGTGGCCGTTACTCAGTTCGCAGGCTCGTTGGCTGTGTTGAGAGGGCAGGTCCTCGTTTCTCAGGGGTGGTGGGGGTGAGGCTGCACCTGTGCCCGGAGCAGCTGTGCCACTTCCCCCTCCCTGTGAGCTGCCCTCGCAGCCGCTGTGTCCTTGCCAGCGTCCACGGTCCTCACCTTGTATTCGGCCCTTTTGATGCGCGTGCCCAGTGATCGTGGCTCTCGTTTCCCTGGTGGTGTGACGAGGACCACCTTCTCAGGCGCTTGCCTACCGTGTGTCCTCTTCAGCGACATGTCTCTTTGTGTCTTGCAGTTTTCTGTCTGGACTGGATCTTGCTCTCGGGTGTTGAGGGAATTCCTTCAGGTCCTTTGTCAGGTGTGGTTTGCAGATATTTTCTGCCAGTGAACGGTTTGCCTTATAATCTTTCTAACCCAGGGTCTTTACAAAGCATGCATTTTATTTATTTATTTATTTATTTATTTATTTATTTATTTATTTTTAGTTTAATTGTAAACGAATGGGATACATGTTTCTGTTTGTACATGGAGTAACAGCATACCATTTGCATATTCATATATTTACATAGGGTAATGATGTTTGATTCATTCTCTTATTTTTTCCTTCCCCCCCCACCCCTCCCACCCCTCTTTTCCCTTTTCCCCCAGTCCTTCCTCCATTCTTGCCCCCCAACCCCCCATTATGTGTCATTATTCGCTTATCAGCGAGATCATTCGTCCTTTGTATTTTTGAGATTGGCTTATCTCACTTAGCATGATATTCTCCAATTTCATCCATTTGCCTGCAAATGCCATAATTTTATTATTTATAGCTGAGTAATATTCCATTGTATATATATACCACAGTTTCTTCATCCATTCATCAATTGAAGGGCATCTAGGTTGGTTCCACAGTCTGGCTATTGTGAATTGAGCAGCTATGAACATTGATGTGGCTGTATCTCTGTAGTATGCCGATTTTAAGTCCTTTGGGTATAGGCCAAGGAGTGGGATAGCTGGGTCAAATGGTGGATCCATTCCAAGTTTTCTGAGGAATCTCCACACTGCTTTCCAGAGTGGCTGCACTAATTTGCAGCCCCACCAGCGATGTATGAGTGTACCTTTTTCCCCACATCCTCTCCAACACCTATTGTTGCTTGTATTCTTGATAATCGCCATTCTAATTGGGATGAGATGGAATCTTAGCGTAGTTTTGATTTAAAAGCATGCATTTTCAATTTTGATTTAGACTAGTTCATTGATTTTTCCTTTAATGAATTGTGCTTTTGATGTCAAGTCTAAGGACTCTTCCTAGTCCTAGATGGCAAAGAAGTTCTATTACAGTTTTCTTTAAATTGCATATTCTGCTTCTGATGTAAGCCACCATCCATCTGGAGTTAATTTGTGTGGGTTCTGAGCTCTTTCCTTCTTTGACTTGGGCTGTCCACCAGGACCAGCACCATTAAGCTGCTTCTGTGGCTGGCCTTCCTTTTGGGAAGGTGGCTTCGTGAGTGTGGTTCTGGATTGGTGTTGTGGAAGCATCTCATCCCTCAGAGGGGCTACTTCCTCGCCCTGACCTGTACAGGGTCTCCAGTCGTCTCTGCTGCCAGGGATAGCGCCTTGCTCTCGGCTCCTGTGCACCTTGCCCTGCTCTGTGACCCTGGGGTGGACCCTCGTGCACCTCTTAACCTCTGGTACGCTGCCAGGCTCTGTCACTCGAGGGAGCTGGAGGGTCGCTGCAGGAGGGCCTGGTTCCATGGCGAGGGGCTCACCTGCTCTGGTGGAGAGGCTTCAGGAGCAGAGCCTGCTTTGTGCCGTGTTCTCTCCAGCCCTGGTCCTGTCTTCTGATGCACACGCCCTCTTTGTTCTTCATGATGTCTTCAGTCCTGGCCGCTTTTAAGATTCCTTTCTCTTCATCCCCGGTTAGCTGTAATTTAATTGATAAGCTTTGGGTGTATGTGTGTCTTATTTGGGATTTGTTGAAATTTGTTGGGTTTATTATTTTTATGACACTTAGAACATTGCCAGTGGTCCAGCTGCCTCCCCAGCTTCCTGAAGTTCGCTCCTTGTGTAGACGGCTTGACCTGACCGGACCCCCAGGCCAGTGGATCTCTCAGATTCCCAGGCTTTTTTGGCATGTGTCCATTTTGGTGGGTTCTCCTTCTGCATCTTCAGGTTCATTGCTGCTACTCCAGCCCGAGGGTTTCCCTGGGGGGTTGGTTTGGCCCTGTGTCCATTCTCTTCCCCTCATAGCCATGTTTTCACGTGTTGTTGAGCACACGGGGTTTATGTAAAATAATGGTCTCCCCCAGCTGGGGGGGGACCAGGATGACTCCTGGTCTGTGCTGGTTCTGGGAGTTGACCATCTTAAACTCCTGGGAATTGTTCTTTCTTAAAAGTTGCTCCTCTGGCCTGGGAGGGAGGTCCTTGTGTGTAGGTTGCATTCAGCCACGGTCTGTGGCCCCCTTGGGGCCCCTCCCTTCGGGTGCTCTGCCCCAACTCCCACTGCCTCTGGCGCTCTGATGGGTGGTGCTATTCGGGGCCCCTCCCTGCTGCCAGGCGCAGGCCTGGAGCAGGCAGCTCTCTGTCCACAGGGACCACAGGCCCCTGCGGCCCGTCTTCCAGTTGGTTGTGGAGGGTGGCCGAGGTGCCTCAGGTGGGAGGCCATGTGCTCAGGCAGCTTTGCTGTCCATCCGTCCAGCAGCGTGTTTCTTTGAAGGATCTGTGAGCGTCTTTGCTGGTTGTCAGCAGAGCTTGTGAGGTGTGGGTGCTGATTTGAAGGTGCTCTTCCTGTGGCCTGGCATTTTTTTTCCAGTTTGATTTTTGATATTGTAATTATTTTCTGTTGATTGAGTGATTGATTGATTGGTGGTGCTGGGATTGAATCCAGGGCCATGCACATGCTAGGCAAGCACTCTGAGCTATGTCCCCAGCGATATTTTCTTTTTAATGCAGCCGTAGTTGCACATGCAAGCACTTCTCTTCGTGGTTTCTCGGAGTGGTGTTTAGTAGAAGGACTTTGCGTAGCTGCCTTTAGAGTGGCGTGTTTGGGAGCCGGGAGCAGAAATAAGATCCCGTGGGGCGGCGACAAGCTGACAGGAAGAGGGGCTGCGGAGACCGTGAGTCCATCAGAAGCTGTCGAGGTTTCTCCCCCACCATCTTTCTCAAGCCTGACTTCTCACCTAGGAAGTGGGAGTGGGGTGGCTCAAGGATTCACAGTAAGCTTTGCCAGTTTTTGCAGCAGAAATTGCAAACCCTACATTTGGTATTAAGTTTTGCTGGTTCCAAGTCCATGACAAAGAAGGGAAAGAACTAAAGTAATCAGGGTGTCTTCATGGTTCCTCTGAGCTGTTCTCTGCCAGCGTGACAGGGACAGGGAGGTGTCAGGAGGCAGAGGATCTGGGAGCCGAGGCGTACGACTGTGCAGGAGCTTGTTCTCCGGTTTGGGGCTGGGTCCTGACAGCCAGGAGGACCACAGAGGCGGAGACGCCCATGCTGTGAGCCTGCGAGTTCATCTTGCTCGTCCAGACCATTCATTAGACGAAGGATTCGTCAGTGGCAGCCCAGCTCAGGATGTGCCTCCTTCTAGGAGACGCTGTGGTGGAAGATGGTGGAGTGTTTCATGACCACCTGTTGCGGCCTCACTGTGGCACGGTGCTGGTTCCATGGCAGACCAGGCTGGCCTTGCCTCGCCTGAGGACCCCAGCTGCCCTCTCCTGATCTGGCTCCAGGGGGGAGATGGTGGGTGGCCACGTGCTGGCCTGCCACCTGTTCGACTCCACTCCAGCCAGCTCTGTGGCACTGTATGGTCAGGACCTGTGCAGGCCACCTCGTCCCCGAGCATGAGACGTCCTTCCAACCTTAATGAAATTAAAGCCAGCATCACAGAAGAGAGTGACTGAGAGACTGCTTGCTATTAGGTGCTTGCTGGCTACTTTCTTCCCTATTAGGCACTTGCTGGCTACGTTCTTCATGTGGTAGCCTGCATATGCCCTAAAGTCAGTGTCTTCCTTCATAAAGGCCAGCACCATTTCCCCTAGGACCATGGACAAGCAAGAGTGCCCGCCATCCGTTTGCCGCTGTAGGGGTCTCACCAATGCAGTTAGGTGAGAAGTTGGGCACAGGAACAAGTGGAGAGGAAGGAAAGCCGCGTCTTCTTGTAGGCGATGCCAGCATACCTGAACCACTCTGCGTAATCGAGGGCCAGAACAAGTTAAGTGAAGTAGCTGGATGCAAAATCAGAGAGGGAAGCTGCAGTGGAGGAGAAGCGTTTACCAGAGCAGCAGAGCAGATGGCTTGGGAGTAAGTCTAATGAGAAGCGTGCAGACCTCAACAGGGAAGTTTTAAACAGTCTTGAAAATTGAGTCGAACAAATGCAAAGACATTCCCTACTCTTGAAATAGGAGAGCTAAACACAAGCATATCACCTTATAAATTTAGTGCTGTCTCAAAAATATTAGCAAATTGTCTTACAGTTGGGCAAGCTGATGCTGAAATCCACGTGGAGAAACAGGCATACAAAATAGCCAGGAAGCCGGGCCTTATGGTGCTGCCAGTCCCATGGGAGACGGAGGTGGGGATCAGCCGCTGACCTGGGCAACTCAGCAAGACCCTGTCTCACAAACGCAGCCAAGGAAAACCACATGAGCTAGTCAGGAAAAACCACAAGGAGGAAGTGACCCTGAGAGCATTAACATGCACGATGAAGCCTCCTTGATTAAAACTGGTGGCACATGACCACACAGGCCAGCAGACTAGAAAGGGAACCGAATAGCCCCGTGTATGTGGGGCCTTAGCATGTGACAAAGGTGACCTCTCAGATTGCTAGTAGGCAAAGATGGGCCTTTTACAAAACAGTGCTGGGACACCTGGGAAGCCGTGTGGAAAAGGCGAAGGTCTGTCTCTTCCCATACACCAGAATGAGATCCACGGAGGTCTGAAAGTAAAAACCAAGCAATACTAGAAATGAGTTCCTTGCTTTAGCAAACGTCCTTACGACTCAAAATCCAGAGACAGTGAAAGATCGATCAACTGCATACAAATAAAAACTGTTGAATGATAGGAAATGGCTTAAAGTAAGTGAACACACTCGGAGAAAGTGTGGGCACCGTGTGCCACAGAGAACGCTCTTCTGTAAAGCCTCCTCACGTGCGGACGTCCTCTTGGAGGCGTGACTGAGGACCAAAGGCAAGATCTCACAGACCATCACAATGCAGTGAGAGGACAAGGCTCCCTGCTGGGGCTCTGGAGAGAGCCAGCTCCTATGGAGAGCGGTGACTGGTGTATATTAAAGCCTCTGTTAGGTTAACCTATTGAAAATTAAAATGGAGCCCAGCAGACTTTAATATTATGACTGAAATACAGGACAGGCCTGTCCAATTGGAAATGCCAGGTATAAAATCTAACAGCTGTAATGGACACTGAAATCAAAGGTTTTAGGTAGCCGGCTATTTGTCCTTGATGTTTCTCAGACTCGTTCCCAAAATCGCCATGTCAATGCCCTCCTTAGGATTCATTAAAAAGAATTTTTGAATGTATTTAAAAGCTAACCCTGGAGAAATTGCTTCTGAACAAATAGCGTAAAAATCTTATTAGTTAGATAAAATAATACCGATCAGAAAAAATACATTAATTCATGTGGAATTTCCAAAAACAGGAGTTTTCTAAAAAACAATATTACATGACTGCAATACTAACATTTTCATCAGGTCACAGTATACTTTTAGCTCAGGTAAGAGTCAGTTCAGATATCTAAACAGTGTGCAAGTCCAAAATCCTCAGGAGAAAAGAGAAATTTTAGCAAAAGAAAACTTGTACATTCAGAATCTTTTCACTTTTCTTTCTGTGCTGTAGCATTAGGGAGGAACTGACTGGTTCAGGAAGTCAGCTGAAAACAGGTAAGGTGGCCAGCCAAGAAGTTTGAATTTAAAAAGGGACACTTTTTTCCTTTTGTCTTAACTGGTTTTTCATAAGCCTTGTAAATCTTGCAGGCTGTGTAATTTACATTTTTAAGTATAAGCGTAGGAGAGAGAGAGCCAGCAGAAACCAAGAGGTAAGGAAAGCTGCTGTGATCATTTATCCTTTTGTAAGACATTTTCTTAAAGCATGGTGTCCTAGTCCATATGCTCTCTGGACAGCCCTTTTTTAAAAATCTTTTTTGTTTCTCGAGCTGCAAACCTAACTTTAAGCAGGGTGCCAGTGCCCATGTCTTTACATTTACCGCTCCTTCTGTAGGAAACCAGGGGGAAGTTTTAGCGATACAGTTTATAAATTCTGACTGCTGTGCTTTCCTAACAGAACTACTGCTCTTCCTAAGCAGCTCTCTAAGGACAGACACATGATGACCCTTTCTTTGGACCCTGTATATACCATATTTTACACCTGACTCTGACTCACTCCCCTGACCTTTCCTTTGAGGATTTTTTTGGCTTATATGGTGCACCTCAGGGAGTGTCCCCTCTTCTAATGACTGAAGAAAGTTCCCTGTACGTGCCACCAGCTGTCGCAACCAGTGCCACCAAACTCTCGGTCCCGTGAAGGGGAAGCGGGAGTGGAAAATAAAGATTCACAGACACAGATCTTGAAGATTAAGCTGGGATCAGGTGGAGCTCTGCTCTCTGATGGAGATGCAGGTCTAGAGTTACCCCAGCAATCTTTATTTATATACACCTCGTTATCAGGTTAAAGACTATGCAACCGTTATTCTTTGTATTCAGGAAAGTTACAGGAACTAGGACGTCCTATGCAGCTTTTCCACAGTTGCAAAGTGCAAAGTTAGGAGCTCTGTGAAGCTCTCAAGGAAGTCCACTGTTTAAAGTTACTGTGAGGCGGGCAGGAACTGGAGAAGGGAGCTGATGAAACATTGTGGTTTCTAGCATAAGAGTTCCTTCCTTCCTGGGATCTGTGTGCCTGAGATCAAGGTCAGAGCTGGTAGGACTCTTGCTCAGAGCCTCCTCATGCAGGGCATTGCCACAGCAGCTAGGCATCCTGAGCCCTTGCACAGGAACATTCCCAGGAACCAGGCATGCCACAGCCACGAGGGCATCAGAGACCCCTGATCCCAGTCACTGCTCTCCCATCTTCTGTCACTGCTTTCCACAAGCTCCTGTGTTGCTGGGTGCAGATTGGTACAACTGTCTGGAGAGAAGTCTGCACCTTCCTGAAATCCACTTGGAAGGTGGACCAGTACCCTGAAAATCCAGGGCTGAGGCTGGAGCTCAGTGGTAGAGCACTTGCCTTGTATGTGCAAGGAAGGCCCTGGGTTCAGTCCCCAGCACTGCAAAATAGAGAAAAAGGAAATACAAGGTTATTTGCCCTGTACTGTTAGGAATCACGACAGGGGTGTTGGAGATGGTGTAAGTGTCCACGTGTAGGAGGTGGTTACTGAAGTGACATCCATCCAGTGAAATCTTCAGCTGGTGTGGAGCGGTGCCTGGGTGTACCATCCAGTGCCAGGGCACGTGACCTTCACGGGAGAAAGGGATGGAGAAGAACAGGCATCTGCTCCTTTGTACAAAACAAAAGGAAGGAGAGGCCAGAAATGAAGACCGAATGGGGAGGAACTCAAAGAAGGGATGAGCAGTGGGACAGCAGGAATGGCTTGAACCCAGGGCTGCTGTGCTACTGGGCCACATCCCCAGCCCTTTCCATAGTTTTTATTTGATTCAGGGTCTTGCTAAGTAGCTGAGGCTGGCCTTGAGCTTGCAATCCGACCTCTGCCTCCTGAGTATCTGATCACAGGCCGCAGCACCAGTTAAGAATACTTCTTTTGTGAAACTCCCATTCTTAGAGTCAGTGATGTTTTGCAGATCCCCCAAAATAAACTCAAAGTCAACCAGGTTGTGGGCGAGTCCCAGAGGGAGCGTAGCAGTAGCAAACCAGTCTAGCTCTCTTGGGAAGGAACCACTTGCCCACACTGGAGTGACTTGGGAGGGAAAGAAAGAAGCCATAAGTCACTTTGTGAAATGGTGTTTTGATTAGATATTATCAGTCTAAGAAGAACTGGTTACAGTACTCTGGTAAATTTGTTTCTCATGGGTCCCGGTTAGCAATTCTGAAACTTAAATACACATCAGAATTGAATGAATAAGTGGATCCGTAGCAGAGAACTAGACCCAGGTTTCTCACTGTCGGGGGGTTGCAGACTGCAGTGAGGAGGGATGGCAGGCCCGGGTGTGGGTGGACGTGTGTGCATCTGTTGACCCTGTGGTTTAGATG
The DNA here is from genome assembly GCF_902686455.1 of Sciurus vulgaris. Taxonomy (NCBI): domain Eukaryota; kingdom Metazoa; phylum Chordata; class Mammalia; order Rodentia; family Sciuridae; genus Sciurus; species Sciurus vulgaris. The sequence goes on from NC_136470.1 coordinate 2,880,270, forward strand.
TGAGTGTGCAGAAGGCGAAGCGGATGTGGCAGGTGCCGGTGCTGGGTTAGTGTATGCACGTATACTGTCCACTTTTGAGTGCAAAGGGTCTAGAAGCGATGCCATCACAGCCACCAGAGCCACCTCGCACCCAGCTCTTGTGTTTTAGGACCGTTCAGCATGGGAGACCAGGGGTCCTTAGAGAACTTGGTGGGAAAACCAAGCTGGGTCTGGGCACTCTGGAGCTCAGAACAAGTGGGGGCTTGTGAAGAAAACAGCCGGCCTGGAGGAGTTCCCACCGCAGAAAGACCGACGGTGGCGTTGGGCCAGAGCCCGTAGCATGACAGGTGTTCGCGAAGCCGCACTGAGGGCGGCAAGTGTTGGGTGAGTCACGGGAGAAGAGCGCTCCACAGAACCCCGACCACCCTGTGCAGAGGGACTGGATAGAGAATCCATGTTCTGCAGGTGGCACGGCGGTGGTCGCTGCAGGGGCCCCCTGCACGGTGCTCAGTTCACAGGCTGATGTGAGGTGTGCGCACCCCTGTGGGGCGCCCTAGCCCCGGTTCGAGATGTTCATTGATCACCAAGTGACACTAAAGGTAGAGGGAGAGGTCGTGCGCTAGTGACCAGGCCACCACCCCCATTGGTGAGACGCATGGACACGTCAGCCCCCGTGATTGGGGACATGGCGTCACTTCCGGCCACTGCTGTTGCCCTCATGGGCCGAGCTCTGCCCCAGTCCCCGGCCTGCTGGATCTTGCAGGTGCACTTCTTGCTTGGTGCCGAGCCTCCTAACAGGCTGCTGGCTCGGGCTGCCTGGTCACCATGGCCGAGGGCCACAGGTTTCATGACCTCAGCACCACTTCCAGGGGGCAGGGCCATAGTAGTGGGCTCCTGGCGCGGGCTCCCTTCCTGGCTGGTAGCTGGCTGCGGTCTGTGTCTTAGGTGGCCTTTCCAATCCTGTAAGGACACAGTTCTGTTTCAGCAAGGCCCACCCTTAGGACCTCGCTTAATTGCCTTATAAAAACCCTGTCTTCAGATAGGCCACCACTGGGGTTGCAGCTCCAACATGTGAACAGTGGGGGACACGGTCAGTCCGCCATGCCCTGGTTGGGCCCTGGAATCCTGTGCTGCTGCTGCGTGGTGCCCTTACCCGCCTGAACTCTGTCACCTCCAGGCCCGCGACGCCACTGACCTCAGCATGTGCCCCACATGCCTCTGGCTCCCAGCGCCCATCTGGCTGGCGGCTTTCAGGTGGATTCATGGGGGAGCACAGGGGGAGGGCAAGAGGAAGGCGATTGTGAAGATGGCTCGCGTCTGCTCTCCCTGCGCCTACACTCTGGAAACTTCCCTCGCCAGCTCGCAGGTTCCGGGTTTGCCTGCCTTTCCTAAGGAGTCACCCTCCTGGATGTCCCGTTTCCCAGCCTTTCCCTCTGTGCTCTGACTTCGTTATGCAGGCATTTTAGGTTGTCTTCTGTAAATAGCAGATGGCTGGGTTTTGTTTTTCTGCTCTGAGAAGTCTGTCTTTGAGTTGATGAGCTTAGTGTACCTACATGAAACTAATTACTGGTGCATTTGGACTCGGCTCTGCCGGCTTGTCTTGACTGCATCCCTCTCTTGACTGGTGTCCCCTCCTCCTTCCCTGCCTCCCCGTTTTGCAGGCTGTGTGTTGTTTCTCTTCTTTCAGGGCCACACAGATGAACAGGACATTCATTACAGCACAGCCACAGTGGAGTGACTGCCACTTCCTGGTGACTAGCCCCAGGGATGCACAGCCTTGCTGCTGTCAGAAGAGGAGCCCAGGAAGGGGGTGCAGAGGAGGTGGCCAGGTGGCGGGGCTCAGCATCCAGCCTCCCTCGCCCGCCCTCCCCACTGAGCCCCCTGCACACTGCGAGGACTGCAGGTGTTGCTCGGCTTCCCCTAATGTCAGCCCCAAGATCTTGCTGAGGTCGGTGAGGATGGCCTGCTGGGAGTCCTGGAGAGCATGTGGCCACATGGACAGCATACCTGAAGATTGTTTGGCACAGCCTCCCTGGGGAAGGAGGACACATGGCCCAGGGGTGTGGTCATAACAAAATGAACAGGGGCTCCGGTTGAGGAGAAATGGAGTTCAGCGTGCAGGAAAACACCAAAGGCCATTTCCCGGAAGGAAGGGAAAATGTCCTGTCCTTCCTGTCCTGCAGCGTGCTGGCTGGCACTCCAGCAGCCTCTTGGTCCATAGGGCTTAGCTCCAAGACTGCAGAGCTGGAAACTGCTTCCTTGGGAAGCACACGTGCCAGGCCTTGCTCTAAGTGTTTCGGAAATGTTAACTCGGTTGTCCTTTGCTCCACGTGAACTGATGAGGTCTCCAGTCCACCCCAGCCCAAAGCTCACCCGGCCACAGTGGAAGGAGCACGGCAGGTGGGAGCCGTGCAGACCATCCTTCCCAGCTCTCCGCCCGCTCCCCACACCACCTTGATGTTCTCCTTTCTGCTCCTCTTCAGTTGTGTAACTTAGGTCCCTCTCAAGTCTCTTCCTTTGCCTGCCCCTCCTCATCCCCTGTGTGTGGCTTCACACACCTGCACTTAATAGCTGGGAGACAAAAAGAAAATCCTACAAGCATGCAAAGCACATGCCTGTAATCCCAGTGGCTCAGGAAGCTGAGGCAGGAGGTTAGCGAGTTCAAAGCAACCTCAGCAAAAGCGAGGAGCTGAGTAACTCAGTGAGACCCTGCCTTGAAGTAAATTGCAAAATAGGGTGGGGTGTGGCTCGGTGGTCGAGTGCCTGAGTTCAATCCTGGTACCTGCCTCCCCTGCCAAAAATAATAGGATAGTGACTATTCTGGAAATTAAAAAAAAAAAAAAACTTATTTTGCCAAAATTATCTTTAGAGAACTATGTGCAAATGTCAGAAGCATCGTTGCCAAATAAATTAGGAAGTAACTTGGGGAGATGCAGTTCTAACTGAGCCCAGTGGGGCATGAGGCTTGCCTTTGTTCAGTAGGAGGAGAAATGACGACCTGACTATTTCGGAAGACAGGTGAGCGCGGGGGCCGCGAGGGCCCCACTGCTGGGAACGCGGCCCCCTTTAATGTGAACCTGTAAACGACATCTGGGGCAGCCCTGAGGAGCCCCAGGCAATGGCCCTGAAGGAGGATGTGATCCACCCGCGCTGCCTGGGGTGGTGGGGAGGTGCTCCAGGCCCACGTCCACTGCTGGGCCTCGTGTGCCACTGAATTGAGACTCTGAGCTTCTCGTGTGGGATCCTCTTGGTTGGTGTTGGCTGCTTCACATGCACTGGCCCCTGCACATCGTCTCGCCAGGTTCTTGCTTCCCCCTGGCTGCCAGGTCGAGTTCCTGAAGCCTGAAGGCACAGTTGGGGATCCTGAGGATGGCTTGCCTTGTGTGGTGTGTGACATGGGGTTTGAAACAGGCTGGCAGAATGGCAAGGATGTGTTTCCCAGATGCTCAAGTCTCCCACCAGAAAGCCCCTAAGGGTGGCTCACCCACAACTCAGGAGGAGTGTTGCCAGCACCTTCCGTCGCACCCCAGGTAAGGGGTGTGCTGCTCCCGAGTCTGGTGCTGGAGCTGGGGAGGCTTAGGTCCAAGCAGGCTGGAGTTTGTGCAGCCACATAAACTGTAGCAAGTCTTGAGAGCAGAGTGTGGCTTTGCCGTCCACATAAGCTGCCATTTTAAGGAGGACCACCCTGGCATTCGGGACGTTGCGGTGTTGTGCGATTGGTCATCGCCTTGTTCAGGGAGGGCGAGCTGCACTCAGGCACGCACCCCAGGCCGTGGTGAGCATGGCGCGGATCCTGCAGAGGGCACCTGATCATCCCCAGCAGCTGAGAAGGCTGAAACCCCAGGCAGGTGGCACATCGAGGAGGTAGGAAGTGTCTGGGCTCTTCCCGGGGAAGGAAATGAACAAACTGCTTTCGACTCCTAGTTGCTTTTGAAGCACTGGATTGAATGCCACCATCCACATGTGGCTTTCAAGACTTGTGTTCTGGCCCTTCCCTCTGTCAGAGCATTTCCTCCAAGACTCCTGCCTCACCTTCTTGAGGCATTGCAAATGTGCAAAGGACCTGTTCCCTACACCCCCTGTACCTCCTGAGTTTTCTGCACGCCCTGCACCCCTTACCTTCCTTGCATCCCTTACAGTCTCTGCATCCCTTGCATCCTCTAGTCCAGGGATGCAGCTCGTTTAACCATATCCACAAGGCGCAGAGTTGGACAGTCCTCCCCTAGCCTGCTTGAGACCCTCCCACTCACGGGAAGCCTCCAGAACTTGAAGGATGACTTCCCCCCTCCTTCCCTGTACTTCTGCTCTAACTCACTTCTTTCTCTGGAGCAGGTGCTAAATGCCAGTTCTCTGAAGAGCCAATGTATGAAATGGCCAATTCCCCAATTTTTTATTGTTTCTTAGAACTAATGCGCTTTAGTTGGACAGTTTTCAGTTTGTGTTCATATCAGCAAATTCAGACCGTTCCTTTTGTCTGTCTCAGCACCCTGGTACGGGAGGGCATGGGAGTGATGGCAGGATTTGAGAAGGCAGAAGGAAAGAATATTTTAAGCTATAACCTTGACTGTGGAGAATCCCAATCAACCAGTTTTTTATTAAAGTAATGGTCATGAAACAAATGTTTCATATTGAAGATAAACTCAAGGTCATATTCAGGTTGTGGATATAGCCTGCTGGTAGAGCATGTGCTTATTAGCATGTATGAGGCCCTGGGTTTGAACCCTGGCAACTTAGCGGCTCCCCACCAAAAGACTGTATTTACTATGTATTTTTCATGAATACATTCTAACTTTTTTGATCTGAAGGGGTAAAAGAGGTAGCAGGTGTATATATCGTATTCGGTCTCCCTTTTTCTCTTGAAAGAAGTCTTCCTTTCTGGGGGCCTCACTGTGCCAGTAAGGACATCACATTTCCCTTCCTCCTGAAGGTTGAGAGGGCTGGAGAGTCACAAGTAAGTGTGTCTGGGTGGCACCTCATTTAAAACGTCCTGCAAAGAGACTCAGAAGGCGTACTCCTTGCTCCCTTCTTATCTGCCTGTCTGGAGTGTGGTCACAGTAGCTGGATCTATATATTGGGACCATATGGGATTCTTATTGGAACCACGAGGTGATCTTGATGATGAACGCAGAGAGATTGACTATGTAAATGGACAGTGTTGAGATCACAGATAGAACTCTGACCAGGGGCAGGGGCACAGGGTCCTAGTCCCAGTGTCTTAGGAGGACCACTTAAGCCCAGGAGTTCAAGGTCAACATGGGCAACATAGACCCATCTCAATGAACAGACAGAAAAAAACAAAGAACTCTGACCCACAGCCTGCAGCACACAGCCGAGGTCACCAACTCATTATCTGTAGTGACAGCCCAGGAAACTTGCTAGGTGTGTATAATTCAGATTTGCAGAATTTAAACTGGTACTCTAGTAATTGTTTCAGAAAGCCAAATGATAGCTTGACTCAAAATGTCCAGGTCTCGATTGATAACCATCAGCTTTCTTGCTTTTTGACCCTGCTTCCAATTTTGCACTCTATAGAAGAACCCAGTCTGCCCCAATCACGGAGACGCCTACAGCACCCTGCCAGGGCTGTGCATGTGCCCAGGCTCTGGAGCCTTCCCTGTGTCCACTGTGGAGCCCCCTCCTGCCTGGGCACCGAGCACACTGGACGAGCTGCTGTTCTCAGGCTCTTCCTTATTGATGGTGAAGCAGAAACGGGACCCAGGTCCCAGGTGGAAAGGGGCTGCTGTCCCAGCCCAGACTGTCCCAGAAACGGAATCAAAAACAGCATCTCCCAGCCTAAAAAACCTCCACGAAGTTAGGAAAGGGAGAAACATCGTATTTTCAAATGAGCACTATTGAGGGCATGGCAGACGCACAGCCTCTCCAGGAACTTGGAAGGTGGCAGGCAGGATACACCCTGCTGCAGCTGGGTGGGTTCCAGGTCAGGTGTGCTCAGCTCACTGTGGCTGTACAGCTGGGCAAGGGTGTGCAGCGTGGAGTCTGGCCCCGAGGAGAGGCCGTCTCCTCCAGG